>NC_071402.1:126353939-126965237 GCF_017976375.1 Cuculus canorus
TAACAGAAGAGTAAAGATGAGTTCTGTCTGCAGTTCCATAAAGGCAGTCTCCCAAGGTAGAAGAGACATTCGCAGCAGCTCACACAGCTGTCTTTATAGTGAGCATACGTCTACAGCTTAAAATGTGGATCCATCTATCATTCTGATCAATGGTGTTCCATTAGAACATGTTAATTATTTCCCCTATAGGTAATTCATATAGGCATGAAATTGTCAGTATTCCCTCTGACCCTTAGAAGAAGGCTGTGTACTGGCTGGGACAGCACACATACTTCCAAGTACATAGTTCATACAGAAAAAAGCTAAATGTCTTTTCTTAAAATATTATTATTAAACTTCTCTGCATCTCTTTCACAGGAGATATTTCTACACAGAGAACTCCTGTACTGTTCCAAACACTTGCAGGCCGTGCATAGAAAGAGTAAAAAGCCTTAGAGACAGTTTTCAGCCACCTCAACAATACATAAAAAAGATCATAGGCTAGCAGATTGTCCCATGACTGAAGTCCTTTAAGTATTAACGAGCTTTCATAGGACCAAGGCAAGTAGCTCTGGAGATAAGAAGGCTCTGGAGATATGAAGAAACAGTAATAGCTACTGACCACACATTCTGAGAGCGGCAGGTGCCTGCCATTCATAAGCCCAGATTATGCTTTGCAGCCCTTCAAAGAAATGGGTTTGGGCAGCACTAGATCTTTGCTCCTCCTTACCTCTCCACAAGTCCTGCCAACACACTCACAGTCTAGCATCTCTATTTCCATGTCTTCAAGAAGATAAATGTTCTCTTTGTGGGTGATCTTTGACTCCAAACCTGCTACCCAGGTTTAATGATGGACACTGGGCTGGTTCGTAAAGAAGAGTGAATTCATCCATAAACGATCACATTTCTACTATTTTTCAGCTTGGTTAAACACTAGTTTTCTTTCCAAAGGATGATAGTCTGAAGTTTGTTGACAGAAAGAAGTCATGAATAGTGTAGGAAAAAATAGTGGTGAATAAAGAAAGATACAGCCCTTACAGACACACAGTCTTATGGATGTGTTAAGAGAAACAACGTGACAGTCCATTTTGAGGCAATCTATTACTATGACTACAAAAGAAAGATTATATAGCACGTAATGTTCTGCCTATCATGTGTGGCTATGATTAAGAACTTCATTCCAAATTTGAATTGAGTTCTGCTGATTTATGTACCTGTTGAATCTTCCACCTGAGTACTAATATTGTACTGAAGACATTTTCCCATTACATTTTACTTTCATTAGCATTTACTAAACAGACGACTGCGGCAGGGCGATGTGACACGTGTAATTTCAAAAGTTTAAAATAGTCTTTTCCACCCAGCACACATATTTGGCTTATATCGTACCTATTTCTTCTTCTCATTCAGTTTCCTAACTTGGCTGAAGTAAAGGGTCAAATATACTATCCAACTCCACTTTTAAAGAGTGAGAACATAACCTCTCCCCAAGAACAACCAATATACTATGAAACACTGAAAGGGCTCTGAGGATCACAACATACAGCTGGGACTTCACAGGTAAGCATTTTTCATTAAATTAATTTACTTGGGATAGGAATGAAAGGTCACAAAATGTTAGCCCCTAAATTTCTCAAAGGAATTAATTTTTTGTCATTTATTAAAAAAGGCCACACAAACTGTAAACTAAGGTTTTCCATGTGGACCGTGCATTAATTCTGATTTTCCTAAACAATAAAAATGTGTGACAATAAAACATGTCTCCATTAAAGAAGAGGTCCTATGAATCCCCTTACCCTGGGTAACGATTACATGAAAGCAGTTGGCAGATTAACTGGAGAACTAGGTGAAGATGTGAAACAACTAATACTGCAAGTATTAAGAAACTCATGCTTCCACCACAAGTAATACTGGCAAAAGTACTACCAGATTCAGCTAGCGGAATTAAGGCTTCCCTTTGACAATACCTAAGCATAGGGCAAGGCTCGCTGTAAAGCAGAGGCAAAAGTTCAGTATACTAAATCAGTCCTGACACAGCTGGTTGACAGTCATGGTTTAATGACTTGTTCAGGGTTTGCAAGAAGAGTTATTATGATTATCTGCTTATTTTTAATCTTATCATTTAAAATTGCCACTAATATATAACAGCAATTCAAACGACCTTTTGCCTTGAGAAGTACGAGAAACAGTCTTCATAAAATGAGCTGGCAGCTCTCATGTGGATACTGCAGCACTGCAGAGACTGAAACATATTGGCTAGATGTTCAGCTGCTGTTAAATCAGGACAACCCCACTGAACTCATCAACCTACTGTCCTTACTGCACACTGGGTATCGGTTACTGACCTATTACTGTTGCAGACTACGGCCTCTTTACTAACTACACCAGTTTCAGTTTGGCAGAGTTTCTATGACTCATCCTCCTTCAATTATGTGAGTGATTTGCCTTTCTTCCTTAAGGGTGCTTAAGTAACATTATCAGATCCTATTTTAATGCAAAGATTTACAATATAGAACATACAAAGCTATATTGTAAAATTCCACGCTTAATTGTCTTCAAGAATTATTATATTGTGTGGCCCACATAGAAGTGAAAAGATAGTATTGATGTTAAATGCTACTCATGCAAATTAAGCATAACATGGTACATAAGCATAGCAAATCAAATTGAGCTGCTTTTTGCTAATGCCTCATTACCTGTAATGGCTTATGCCATTCAATGACACCTGTATATTGTCATGCAGAGTAGATACACCCATATAATTCATTCTGACTATGCAATACAGCAGGTAAAGCAGAGGGAGTGGATTCCTGCTCACCCCTCCCTTCCACAACACCGCTGGCTTTACAGTATTTCCGGGTTCAAACTGCACAGACACAGAAGAAGCAGGCAACTAAGTAAGATGCTGTCATTTTCTTATAGCACAAATACGGCCTCAGATAAAAAGTCCCCAAATTGTCCTGCTTTTTTTCTATTGGATTAAAAGAATAATCCAAGTAAGGAAATCCCTTTTGAAATGGCACTTAACAAGTTTCTGATAACTGAATCCCCGTATCTGAAATGGAAAAGTTGTCTAGCTTTTTCTCCAATGTGATGAAGAAGAAGAAACAGATGTTTCACTTTATGATGATGAACACTTTAAAGAACAATTTCAGCAGCTGGTTTCTGGAAATGAAAATTCAAATAAGCAGCTTACATTAATTCCAAACTGAGCAGCTTCATTTCCCTCTGGCTTCCAAAGGGAGATTGGCAGAGGCCTATCCTGGGCGAGGCTGATTTATCTAAACAATATTATTCCACTTAGAAGATACATACATTAAACATCAAATACTGTGATTGTTCAGCATGGTAAGTGCTGAAGTCTATTCTCTGGCTGTAGGTCTCAATCATACTTTATGTTCGAAAAGTTCCTATACAGTGCAATTTTGACTCTGCACTCCTATTTGAAGCTTCAACAGTACAAATGATTAAAACAAGGTAACAGTATTTAAGCAGTGGGTCAAACTGTGGCTGAGAGAGCTAAAAAGTCACATGCCAGTCAGCATCTTCAGTCCCACTTGCACCAGTTCCTAAAAGTATTTAAACACACACCAATGCAAGTCACCGTTCATACTATCATATTGTCTACAAGATCACAAATGGAAGACAAATGCTTACAGAAGAAAAGAGAGCACAAGACATTTATACTCATTCATTTCTTATCCATTGGGGTGGAGCAGAATATTTTCTTTTCCAAAGTACAAAGACTGACTCTAAAGTCCCTAGATGGTAAGACAGTAATGAATGTCTGCGCTGCTGCTCTTTGCCTGGGAGACTCCTAATGGAGTCATTTCACTAGTCTCAGACAATTGTCTGCTAAAATAAGCAGTCTCTGCTAAAATAAGAAACCTACATGACAGTGTAAATCCTCCTCTATTCTCCATATAGCAAGAAACATTTCTGCCTAGTCTCTCACAAGCGAGAGAGGGTGCACTGTGCATTAACTTCAAGGTCGACAACCCCATGAATCAATTCTGCGAGAACAGGGCTCCTCCAGCATTCAGACACCTCCACCTCTGCACAGAGTTCCTACTGTCATAGCCAGCTACTCAGACACAATCCTGAGTAAAATAAAAACAGCAGCCAGTCTAGGTCAGTAGCATAAAGTGACAGAAAGCACAGACCAGAAATGGGTTGTGAGCCAAGAGCAGGCCAATCCGCCTCAGACATGCTACCGGAATGTTCATCATTTGGATGCAAAGCCACCAATAAACAAGCGTCACAAAATCACAGATACATTGCAAACAGAAGCATTGTATAGGGGGCAGCTTTCAGGAAGGCCTGAACTTGAATGTGAAAATGGAACTTGTTCTTTCCGGGGGAAAAAAAATCAAAACACAAAACAACCAAACAAAACAACGTAAAAACCCAATAGCAACCCCCACACACTAACGAATAAAAACAACAACAACCCATTACTATAAGCTACAGCTTAGCAATGAGTACATAACACATAAGAAAAGTTTCATCAATCATTCGTATCATGTATCTGTAAGCCACTGAATTAACAAGCTTTGAGACTTTTTGCTTGGTCAAACTCATTAGACAAAAGAAGAAACTTAGAAAGTACACCCTAATTCACTTGTTTAGTTTTCTGCTTGGAACACAATAAAGGCAAAGAACTTAATATCAGTTTTTAAAAAGGCTTAGAAATATAGCCCAGGAGCATAAGAAAAACATCTGCAACACTAGTAGTTTGGATTAAGTGTTCTCAGTGCTCCAAGACTTCAATTTTTAGGACAATAAGCTCGTCCTAGGTACTTTTTGCTTTCCACAAAGCACATTGATCATTATCAGAAACGGTGCTAAACCACTAATTGCTCTGATACAACACTTCTGTAAAAACAAGCAACAACAAGGCCACGATATTAAAACCTGATTCTAAAACTACCAGCCAGGCAATTAGCTGCTCACAGGCCACAAAACTAGCATAAGATCCCTGCAGGGATGAATCCCACCTCTCCACTGACAGAAACATCCCATGGGTGCCCACATCTGCAGCAGCGATTTCCTCTCAATGAAGAAGACAGCCTGTAGATCTATGAATCATGAACATATTGTCTAGTGACTTGGTCAGGCTTCACACACAACAGCTTCTCCTGGTGCAATACACAAAGCCCTTGTATAACTCGGTTTACAAGCAAAAGCATTAAGCCTGCCATAGCACACTTGTTTTATTTCTGTGGGAGAGCAGAGCTAAGTTTGCCAGTTTACAGCCTTATTCCTGCTTATGTTGTAACTGGTTTCTCCTTTGAAAATCCTAAGGTAAGCTCTCATCTGAATTGTGGGGCCATACTAGTGCTCTTATTTCACGAAAGGTCCCACTGTCTGGCCTATAGCTTAAATAAAAGAACTGTATAGGCTTTAGTAGATTACTTTACATTAGCACATCACCATTACATAAGAAGACCCAACCGTGCAAATCTCCTTACAAAAGGAGTCTTAATTTGGAGCTTTTCTCAGGGCTAAGTTGATGCTTTGGAGACTACTTTGACGATATTTCATTTAAGGTGCTGCAGAAGAAATCCTTACTCATTAGCTTGTATTATTCAAAGATAATGTCCCAGCTGACCATGTAAATGACAGCACAGTAATCTTTGGCTTCCACAGATACACAAAGCAAATATATTATCAACGTAGGCAACTGTGATCCTCTCCAAACAGGATATGGCTGAAATGGTTCCATCTGTTCGGTTCATTAGAAAAAAAATCATTAAAAAATAATTTGAAAAAGTAGTAACTCTGAACAATCACTTCACAACTAAAACCAGAAATCGAGGCTACTAGAAATTAGTGGGTTTGTAGCATGTTATTGTGTCAGATGGAACCAGGCTTTCAGACAATGCACAAGGACACTTATTATTTTCAGTTTTCCAGTAAACTCCAAAATAGCTTGAGACTAGCTTTAAAGTTCAAAAACATAATGGACTTATCAAAAGGATATCTTTATATTTGTGTTTTATCTCTTGAGCCCTTAAAGTTCTCTTCCAAAACCTCAAAAGAAACAGAAGTGTTTTTAAGAAAAGCTAAACTGACAAATTGCTAGGTCCTGAATCTTTCAAATGTGAATGCCCTTGTGAGTTAACTTAATTAATTTTGACCTTGAGTCCAAAAAATAGTCTTTTATTAAATTACTACCTTAAATCACCTTTCTTTTTAGCCTACTTTCAATACAGGAGCTGGTTTGTAAGGATTCAGAATGAGTTTTCTGATAGTAAAAGAGAAGGTGATGCAGTCCTATCCTAGGACAACTTTTGCATTTGCAAGTCCTTTCTTGCTATCCTATGCTCCACTGCTAATTACGTGACTTTATGCATTTATGTCTCATACCCAGTACTCCTCTATACTCATCCGAAAAAGATGCTACTGTTGTGTTACTTCCCTGGAACCAAGAACTGATTACAGAGAAGATATATGCCACACTTCTGTGTCTTCTGCTGAGGTCCAAGGCCTCATTCCATGAGTCTACAGACAACCAGACCTCTAACAGTCTACGAGAAGCTCCTAGAACAAATACTTAAGCAGAGCAGTTCAGTATCTCAACACAGAAAAGAGGATCATTGAGTCAACGGCCTCAGCTAAAGCTCTGTGACTGTTTTAAGTTGAAGAAGAGGGACTCTGAACACTGGATCTTATTAATTTGGTGAGTTGACCCTGGCTGGACAACAAGTACCCACCAAGCTGCTCTATCACTCCTCTCCTCAGCTGGGCAAGGGCAGAAAATATAATGGGAAGGCTCAGGGGTTGAGATACATACAGCAAAATCACCAACTCCTGTCATGGACAAAAAGGACTCAACTCATGGAAATTAATTTAATTTATTGCCAAAGTCAGAGTAAGATAGTGAAAAATAAAATCAAATCTTAAAACACCTTCCCTCCACTTCTCCCTTCTTTCCAAGCTCAACTTCACCTTCAATTTCTCTATCTCCTCCCCTCCAGTGGTGCAGGGGGATGGGGAATGGGGGTTGTGGTCAGTTCATCACAGATTTTTTCCGCCACTCCTTCCTCCTCACATGCTCCAGGATGGGTTCCCTCCCACTGGAGACAGTCCTTCATGAACTTCTCCAATATGGGTCCTTGCCATGGGCTGCAGTTCTTCATGAACTGCTCCAGCACATGTGCCTTCTACATGTCCTTTCCATGGGGTGCAGTCCTTCAGGAACTGACTGCTCCAGCATAGGTTCCCAATGAGGTCACAAGTCCTGCCAGCAAATCTGCTCCAGCATGGGCTCCTCTATCCACAGGTACTGCGAGGAGCTTCCTCCAGCACGGACATCCTGCGGGGTCACAGACTCCTTTGGGTATCCACCTGCTAAAGCATGAGGTCCTCCACAAGCTGCAGGTGGATATCTACTCCACCATGGATCTCTGTGGGCTGCAGAGGAACAACCTGCCTTGCAATGGTTTCCATCACAGGCTGCAAGGAAATCTCTGCTCAAGGACCTGGAGCACTTCCTCCTCTTCCTCCTTCTTCACTGACTCTGTATATGCAGAGATATTCCTCTCACATATTCTTACTCCTCTCTCTGGCTGCTGTTATGCAGCAGTTGTTTTCCCTTCTTAAATATGCTATACCAGAGGTGCTACCACTATCGCTGATTGGCTTGGCCTTGGCCAGCAGTGGGTCCATCTTGGAACCAGCTGGCATTGACTCTGTTCAACATAGGGGAAGCTTCTAGCAGCTTCTCAAAGAAGCCACCCCCGTAGCCTCCCTGCTACCAAAACCTTGCCAGGCAAACCAAATACATAATCTACCCAGCTTCCCACCACCCAGATATTGGGAATGACATAGACCTCCACTTACACTTCTCTTGGGGACACTTCATCATGTGTTGTAAGCATTGAAGAACAGACAAAGTAGCATTTTCACGCTTGTTAGACGCTTCAGTACATTTACCACTCAGTAAGTCCTGACATTATAATGGTTGAGCCACTGATCCAGCTATGAAAGATTTTGGCAGTCTTCCACTCTGCTTTGCACTCTGGCTGGATTGGCTGGTATCTACCTGTGTTATCTGTTTGCTGCTCTGAGGTCAGAACTCTGCTCTGGCCTTTAACTTTAAATATTAACATTCTGTTACACCTGTCCCAATCATTTTTTGACAGCTGACTGAGATGATGAGCAGCATTGCCTCACCCTGCACCTAACTGGAGTCTACAAAAACATCCTGGCCAGGCAATTCTCAACCCCTTCATCCACTTGAAACCTCCCACAGTAGGATAGCTCTTATCTCCCCTAGCGCCAAGCAGCTGCATCCACAGCCCTACAAAACTCACTCTCCAAAACAACAGGAGCAGCAGATATGGAAAGGATTCTTAAGTTTTGCCTTCATCTGCTGAGATCACATCCTTCAAATGCCACTGCACCCCAGGGCACAGAAAGTACTTCTATATCCCATTCCCAAATATTTTATCTTCATAGCACAAGCATGTGACAATTAGCAGCAGTTCTTTTCAATTTAGTAATAGTTTCTATCTTTTCAGTCATGGAAAATTGCATTGAATGCAATTCAGATACTCAGTTTAATAAAAAACTGTCATTAAAAAAACATAAAATCACAATGCCATCTGAGACAACTGCACAAAGCATAAATATGTAGCCATAAGAAATTACTATAAACAGAGCTTAAAACAAAACCAAGACTAGTTTGATAAAAACGTTACACAGAAGTAGATGTTCTTCACAAATTTAGCTTTGTCTTAAAAAGGGGCTTAATATGTAGTGAGTCTTGGCAACTGCAGCATCTCAGAGACATTGCCTTTCCAGCTGTTCAAAATAGTAGCGTATTTCCCCTTACTGTCTTAGACCTCGTAAAGCACAGTAAGCAGCAAAGATTAGATGCACACCACTCAACAGGCATTTTCATTCACCCTTCAGGCTACAATCTTTTCCACCTTTGTCCCTCAACTGCTTTGGTGAATAGGTTCCTATCTTCCATTCAAATGTCCTGTGAAAGACATAACAAGCACAAAGCCATCGGTACATTCCAAGTGACAGGACTTGGTCCCTAAGAGTGTTGACAAGTAACCCTCAAAGCAGATGCTTGCTACTGCAGAATATTTTTGAAGGATCCCAGCATCAAGTACTTTTCAAGCCCAGCCCAAAATCACTTTTTCATGATGATAAACCAGGCTTTGAAAAAACTATAGAGAGATATTCCTTTCTCTTGAACACTTTCAAAGGCAAAGATTTTTTTTTTAAAAAAAAAAAGGCAGATCCACTGAACAGCTTCAGTACAATTCAAAAATCGTAAGGGTGCAAATCAGTCGGTATTGTTTTATGGTAAAATTTGCGACCTAGGGGAAAGCAAATTCTTAAAACCAGCTCACACTATTGTGACTGCAGCACAAATCACGGACTCACCAACACGGGGACAGTTAGCTGATAACTAGCAGCAGCTCAGGCTTGGCCCACTTCCACACAGTAATAGGATGAAAAGGGCCAAGGTACTCAAGCGCCTAATCCCTGATGATTTCAACACAAGAGATTTCTAAGATATTTGCCAAAGACCAAACAAGATGTTTATAACAGAATTGAGGGGGAAAAAAAAATACCACGTTTTCCTGAATTCCAGTCCACACCCAGTAGTCTGTCCTTCTATCTGCAGTGTACCTCTGTAAGAGAAATGGTTGGCTTTTTCCCATGTTTCCCGTAGTACTGGACTTCAGTACATATTTTGTTTATTTTTACTTCCTTTGGGACAGAATTACATAGCAATAATCCTGACTACAAAAGAACTATTGTTCTAGTATATAATGGTCTGAGGTTGTAAAAAGACAAAGCTATTTCAGACGTACCCACAGTGAATAATGGAAAGACTAAATTACAAACCTGCTAGGCAAACCACACCAAGGCAAACATTCTAATTAATGTTAATACACATAGGAAAGTAATAATACACTGAAAATGCACCCCAAGACATTTTCATTAACGCCAGCAATGGCAACACATAAAGCATGACTTTGTCTTCAGCACTGCCTCTGGAAGTCCCACAACATTTTGTCCTACAGATGAAGTTATACAACATGTGCAGGTTTCACACTAACATTCACTACAGATGCTATATTCAGCAGAGAAAGGCAAAATTTCACTATTACTCTGTCCTGTTGCAGAATATTTCAAAACATAAAACACTGGGCAACTTGAACAACACCCCATCCTGCACTGCCTATTTTACTTACAGACTAGTTCTTACCACTGCATTGCTCCAAAGTCACACTTAGTAACGCCCAAACAGGCTTACACAAATTAAGTCCTCTCCATTCAAGATACCTCTTCTTACTCATGGAAATTCAATTATCTTAAAGGTCTTTTCCAATCTAAACTATTCTGTGATTCTGTGAAATAAATCTTCTAAACTAGTATATTTTCACATTAGACAGAACCTCTGCTTCTACTAACAGTACAGTACACAAACCCAAAAATACTCTGTTCATATCATTTACACTTTCACGAAAGGTTATTGCATCATGACTGCTGGCAGATATCCAAGCGGGCAGATGTAAGGCAGAGAAGACAACATCTTACAGACTGATCTTTAGCATATCAATCATTAGTACTGAAAATATCACAAATCCAGTATTTTCCATGAAAGTATTATTTTGTTATTTCGAAAGTGTAACAAAACCCAGTTCAACTGTCTTGAATTTCAAGGCATAGTTTACAAAAACAGCTTCCTGGAGAAAAACTAAAATTACAATGTCCCTCCACATCCATCAGAAGGGTTAACCGTGAAGCTCCATATGCAATGCTCAGTATGCAGCACACATATTTAGAAGGCAAAGCACAACAGAAATGGAAAGTTACAGATGTTTTAATATTGCATTCTATGAAGAGAAAGAACTTTTGACTGTATGTCAGTAGGCATCAGTTCACATCAAGTGCTAAAAGAAGCTTAAGAATTTACACTACTGTAATTTCTCAAGCAGCTTAAAACATACTTTCAGCTCCTTCCTCTTTTAAAGAGAGACCAGAGATCTTATAACGAGTCTCGTGATATAAAGTTATATGTATCCCACTCCTTAAATAATATAGGATTCAAAAGCCCTACTAAAAAAATTTACAGTTCCTACAATCATGGTAAAAGCCTAAAAACATGAGTTAAGTGCAAGATGAAGGTTCAACAACAAATGGAAAATAAAAGAATCAGAAAATGCCTTTAGATTTTAAACTATCTTTAGTATCTTTACAGTCAACCTTACAATTCTGGAAGTCTGACATGACTTGAGATTTGAGTTTAGCAACCACAGAAGTCAAGATACCAATTTAGAGTGGTTCCATTGCGTTGTATATTACCTCCCCCCCAATGAAATACATGAATTTATCTGTGTATCACAGGCAAATTAGTTTTATTGTGTTAAGCATACTCTCAAGAAGATTACAGTTTTAACTGTTAAATTGCACAAACACGTGTCTCATGCTATAGACATCATAAGCAGTGGAAAACAATGCACCATCTCCCAACATGGAAGTAATAATTTGCTGGATATTCTCATAACTTATCTTCAAAATTCTGCCATCAGAGGAATCTTTGGTATATTTTTACTCTATTCTCATTCCCCCCTTCTTCATGATAGCACTTCAGATGAGCATCGCTCCACAGGGCAACTACAGGAGCATGATTATACCAGTTCTAGCACAGGACAGCAGCGCACACCCAAAGTAAAGTTTTTCAAATGCCACAGTGGGGAATTCACATAGTTTTAGTGCCCATAGTTATGGCAAACAGTACACCTTGCATGATCACTGCCTTTCGATCACTGGACATTATTACACCATGCTTTTTCAGGAGCTCTTCTTCCTCCTTATCAAGGAGAGTGAGGTGGCGGTCATATCTGAAATTCATTATTCCAATTCTGTTTACAAGTCCACCATGTATGGATACCAACACATTCTCTTCAAGCACAGCCACTCAGACTGCTGGGAAGACATAGAATCATAAAATGATCTGAGTTGGAAGGGACCTTAAAGATCACATAGTTCCACCACCCCCCTATCCTCCACCCCAATCATGGGTAGGGACATGTTGCAACTGGATCAGGTTGCTCAAAGACTCATCCAACCTGGCCTTGGACTCCTCCAGGGATGGGGCAGTTACGACATCTCTGGACAACCTGTTCCAGAGCCTCAGTAGACATTTTGTTATACCTAATCTATATTTCCCCTTGTTCAGCTTAAAACCATTACCCCTCATCCTATCACTGCACTCCCTGATAAAGAACCCCTTCCTAGCTTTCCTATGTTGGGGCAATCCCCAATTTCAGTACAGGATAGGGGATGATGTGACTGGGCGCAGCCCTGCAGAGAAGGACTTGGGGGTGCTGGTTCATGAGAAGCTCAACATGAGCCGGCAACGTGCGCTCGCAGCCCAGAAAGCCAACCATATCCTGGACTGCATCAAAAGAAGCATGGCCAGCAGGTTGAGGGAGAGGATTCTGCCCCTCTGTTCCTCTCTTATGAGACTTCATCTTAAGTATTGTGTTCAGTTCTGGAATCCACAACATAAGAAGGATATGGAGCTGTTAGAACAGGTCCAGAGGAGGGCTATGAAGATGATCAGAGGGCTGGAGCACCTCCCATATGAGGACAGGCTGAGAGAGTTGGGCTTGTTCAGCCTGGAGAAGAGAAGGCTCAGAGATCTTACAGCGACCTTCCAGTACCTGAAGGGGCTAAAAGGAAGCTGGAGAGGGGCTGTTCACAAAGGCTTGTAGTGACAGGACGAGGGGTAATGGGTATAAACTGGAGAGGGGTAGATTTAGACTGAACATAAGGAAGAAATTTGTTCGCCATGAGAGTGGTTGTCCAGGGAAGCTGTAGATGCCCCATCCCTGGGGGTGTTCAAGGCCAGGTTGGATGGGGCCTTGGGCAGCCTGGTCTGGAGGGAGATGGAACTGGATGATCTCTTCCAACCCAAAGTATTCCATGATTCTATAATTTCCTGTAGCCCCCTTTAAGTACTGGAAGGCAGGGACTTCTTCTTGTTTTCTGTGGTGCTCCCTTCCATAATACTCTCTTAACATTTCTAATCCTTGCTACGGTGAGATTCCACCATCCCAAACAAGCTATCAGATCCAATCACACACTCACTATCCCTCCACCCCCACGTGTCCCTCCTGAGCAAAAGGAGGGGCGGGGCTCACTGACGTCACTGTCCAGGCCCCGCCCACCCCACCGCCCAGGTCTTGCCTCGCGTCCCTCTGTGCGCATGCGCAGACACCACCTCCCCCGCCGCTCTTTATTCACCGGAATTACGTCTGACGCCAATTCCGCAGCGCGGGGGAAACACCGCGCCGGCCTCGAACGTCCCCTTTGACGGACAGGCATGTGAACCAATCAGAGGGCTGAGGACCGGGTCTTGATTGGTTGCCGCGCCGAGGGGCGGGCCCAGCGCGGGGTCGCAGAGCGCGGGGTGTGCGTCCGCCTTGACGGGCAGGCTCGGTAACCAATGGAAGACCAGCACACCGGCTGTTGATTGGTCGCGGCGCCGTGAGGGGCGGGCCGAGCGCTGCGGCGCCGCTGGGTTACATAGGGCGGGGTACGGTGTGTCCTTGGGCTCAGACGCCGGGTGGTGCGGGAGCAACCGGGGCAGTGGTTACCGCGTCAGCAGGGCGGCCGGACGGGCAGGTGCGGGCGGGGCGGCTTGGGCTCGGGGCCCGGCGGGGCGGCTCGGGCTCGGGGCCCGTTGTGCGGGGGGCAGCGGGACGGCCCGGGGCGGGCGGGGGGCCGCGAGGGTCCGGGCGGGTGGCGCTGTCGTCTGTCCCCAGAGGGCGATTCCCGCCTCCGCGGAGCCCGGGGTCGCGGTCGGGGCGCAGCGAAGGTCACGGCGAGGCCTGGCTGCCACCGGGGCCTGCCCGGAGGGTCCTCCCGCCTCAAGGGCAGCCGGGGCCGGGAGGCGTGAGTGGGGCACTGCGAGGCGTCCCGGGCCGTGGCGGGAGGGGGGCAGCTCGGCTCCGCCGTCCTTGGCCCCGGGCGGGTGCGATTCTGCTGAAACCGAGAAACGAAACAGTCTTGACCCCTCACACAGAATTGTGTGACTAGGAGACTTTCCTTTGGTGGGTATACAAGCTGTATATAGAGGCTGTGTCCAATTTAGGCTTTAAAAAATATCCTTGCACTATTTATATGCCGTAGGGCAGTTATTTTGGCTGAGGGAAGGTTTTTCCTCCTCTTCAAACATGTTAATCACCTTGACGCCTTTTATGTAGTCTAACCATTCTATGCTAATGTTCAAGCCCAGCAGCTATAGCTTGTGGTTACAAATCCTGCTGGAGAATTATTAGATTGATGGGCTGTATATACTGTTTTGTAAACCAGCGGGACTGTTCGAAAAGGTGACCTTGAAACTGTGATACTGACCTCTGTATGTTCTTGGTCTAGTACTGAAAATGGGAGATATTGAGAAGGGCAAGAAGATCTTTGTGCAGAAATGTTCCCAGTGCCATACAGTTGAAAAGGGCGGCAAGCACAAGACTGGACCCAACCTGCATGGCCTGTTTGGACGCAAGACTGGACAGGCTGAGGGGTTCTCTTACACAGATGCTAATAAGAATAAAGGTAAACTTAAAGCTGCTCTTCTGAGATACTAGAGACAAAAATATTCAGTTTTCAGTGATAATTCTACAAGTACTGAAATCTACCAGAAAAGTAAAATAACACGAAGGACAAGAATCAAAATGTTTGTTATTTTAAAGTCACTAACTTTTTTTCTTTTTTTTTTTTTTTAATTCTTTCTAGGTATCACCTGGGGTGAGGATACTCTGATGGAGTATTTGGAAAATCCAAAGAAGTATATCCCAGGAACAAAGATGATTTTTGCGGGTATTAAGAAGAAGGCTGAGAGAGCAGACTTAATAGCATACCTCAAAGATGCCACTGCAAAGTAAAAGTTATCTGCTGCCTTATTTATTTCACGGAGGAGATGGCTATGGAAATGTCTGTGATGAGTTTGGTTTTTAAACTTTCTATTTTTACATGTACTGTGTCTAACCTTAAAATCTGTCTCACCCATCAGGTAACATTGCTCACGATGGGTCGCTGGAGTACATGCTTGTTTGGCAGCCATTAACTTAATGGGAACTATGTAATTGGGTTGATTTCAGTGACTCTAATGTTCAGTCATTCTTGATCATATAATTAAAAAAATAAACAAACATTTCCTGCCTCTTTGTTGTTTAAAAAAAATATATATAAGTAATCAAATGATTAATAGTCAGCAGTATAATAACTTTGGCAGCCCAACTCTTTGAGATTAAAAAACAAGGTGGTTTTTGGCATCTTCCACTATACATGTTCTGTTACATTACTTAAAGATTTTAGAAAGGAAAAAAAAAGATTATTTTTCTAAATTAAATCAGTTCTAGGTATTGTGTTTTAATCTGTCTAAAGCTTGTGATAAGAATGCATTTCATCTGACTTAAGTACTGTTTGTGAAATGGCAGTTGTGCCAAGCCACTTTTCTTCTATCTATGGGAAGCATGTTAGCAAATTTATCCAGACTTCAGCAGCTGCATGAACCAATAGAGCGTAACTCCCCTTCAGAATCATCTTGTTTTGAAGTATTGTTGAAACCCTTTGTTCAGTAAATCTTCTAAAACCAACCATTCTTAGTCTAATGGATAGAAGAGAAAAACATCTTATTCTGGAAATACAAGTGCTGAAGACCAAGCTGAGAGTTATCAAATCTTCACAATTCAGCAGAAGAACTCTCCTGAAATCTACTGTTATAGGCAATTTCAGATGAAGGGGTGCAGGAATCAATGTGTTGAAAAACTAAAAGGAAACAGTCTTCCTGTGTGCCTGGCTGTAGCCGATGTCATTACTTCTTGAAGGTTCTGTTGCGCACAGTGTAAAGCAGTATTTTTAATGTTATAACTGCATTTTTTCATACTAAGTGATTTGTTCAGATGAATGTATTTACTGTGTACCAACAGTAAGGCATAACTCAGAGCAATCAATACTGTAAATTAAAAACATTAAAAGTTGTTTGCTGTATGTGTCTGAAATTCAGTGAAAACCAGTGGGAATGTAGAGAGAAGTTGGGAGTCCAGCTGCACATCAGTAGGAAACAAGATGAGCAAAAGCTCAGCGTGAAGAAAAGTAAGTGCTGGTGGAGTTGTGAGAAGTACTTAAAAATGCGGCAAAGTTATTTTTAGACTACAACTAGGAAACCTAAGCTCTTCATCTGGTGCGCTCTTCAAAAACACTTTTGCTCTGTTTTCTGAGGGATGGTCTGAGAAAAAGCTTGAAAGCTGTAGCTGTGGTTTAGGATGACCTGAGCTTGAGTTGTGTCAAGTAGAATAGTGTGCTTGATGAGCAAGTTGCAAAAGGGCTTTTGCTCAGAATTAATGAGTAAAAAGAATAAGATTACTAACAGGCTGTCTCACTGGTTCCTACCAAGTTTGTGGTGGTGGGGTTTTTTCCATCCTAAATGAGAAAGCATTAATTCTTGCAGAGAGGAAGGCAAACCTATTGTTAACCAACAGTACTTTCTTTATTAAAACCTGGTTAAGAGATACATTCAAATTGTAGTATATTTCTGTTGCCATTTTCAGCAGTGATGTTCATCATAGCCTGTTTATGGCTATGCAGACCTTAAATTTTCACTGTGTCAAAATCGTGGTAGTCATTGATACAGAATATAACCTTATCCAGCCTCGCAGTCTTCTGAATTATTACAGTGATGGTGGATTGCATGAACAGAGTTGTGACACTGTTCTGTCAGCACCTTTATGAGATGGAAAAAAGACTGTGATCTCCAAGCTGCTCTTCTTTCCTAGTTGAGCTGGAGAAGAAATGGACTGTAGAGAAGAGGATTTTGCAGTAAGGTGGCATTTAATTCTACACAGGCAACAATTTTACAAAGATAAGTTATCCATCATTGGAAAAACTCCTTCAGGAGGAAGCAGAGTGATCCTTTGCCCAAAGGAAGTAGAGGAAAGAGTTTAGTTTTGCTTGTTTTATCCATCTGACTATCTCAGAGATCTTGGTACAGGTAAGTGCAGCTTATTCATGCCACTGAAGATGGAGAAAATTTAACTTTTATTCTAGACTGGGGATGCATCTTTGTTGCTTTGTTGTAATTGTAGACTGGGGATGCATCTGGGAAGATCCTTCTGACTTCTAAATTTCATCTTTCTTTCTATGTAGAGCCCTAGACGGCAACAGCTAATAAGATTCATTTCAATAGATAACTAGCAGCCACTTACCTGCATGTATAAAATACTGCAGTATTTCTACTAGCAGATCAGTGGACTAAGAATATTGAAATGGAAGAAAGTTGGATTACCATTTGTTGCGATAAGTATTAATGCAAGGAGTGTGGGAGAGAGGCATCTAGACTGGTTGCAGAATCGAGCTCTAGCTTTGATTTCTAGTTTATTATGGGGTAGGAGGAGTGGAGGTTGCCTTTGTTTTATGAAGTAGCAAGTTGAGCGTTTTTCTTTCTGATAGCTGTATCAGTCTAAACGTATGGTATTTCAGTAGTTTCTTTAGAGTTCCAAATTAGGGAATCGAGTCACCATTGCCACCACTGCACCATCCGGTAAAAATGGTTCTCTGCTACATGTTTACACGTTGTGGGGATACCTTTAAAACTAGTCTTGTAATATTTTCACATGTAGTTACAGAAATACATGAAGATTGTTAGTGTTGATAATGACTGAAAAAAAGGTAAAATTCAGATGTACATGTTTACACAGTATGACTTTACAAAACCAAAGTGAAATCAGTACAGTGCTTTTAAAATTATAGAAGTTATTTATGTATCCCATTGAAATTTAGTGATACAGATTAATTTGGGAAAGTTCCATTCATAACCATCCGTGCAATTGTAGATAATCCCTTCAGTTAAAGATAAGTATATTTTAATAGAGCTGGTCTTGTGTGTAGTTGTAATATTTCCCTTCTTTTAGGAAAAAATACAGCATCAGTGATCCAAAACAAATGTGATACAGCATTCAAGGTTGTGAAATCCTGTCCCTTTCCAGTGCTGCAATGATTGAGTCAGGACTCTAGGTAGCTACCACCATCTGCTCATAACTCAGAGCCCACATGTATGTCCTTGCATGGCTTTTTCTGTTCTTTTGATATAAAATACAGCAAATATGATGGTCTCCTTTTGTATAATTAGTTTCTGGTTAGAGGTCTCACAGAAGGTGAGAGATGTGAATGACGTGTTTGCTTCTGTGACCAGCTACAGAATTGCATCTCCAAATTTCCAGGAGGCTGCATTAACCACCAAACTGAACATGTGTGCTGGGAGGAAGATACTCTCTACCTTTGTGGGAGCTGTCGTTATGCAAAAGGAGAGCCAGAAAGAAAAGGAACGATGGAGGAGCTAACTATAACACAGTGTTCAAAACATATACCTTGGAGAAGGGGAGAAAGTGTGCTCTTTCCAGGTTGTTTATGCATTTAATTTTAAACAGTCTTGGATAAAAATAAACTTGGCAATGGAGATCAGAAGTCATTACTCTGCTGGTTTTACATCTCATTAACGCTGTTCACTGCAGCTTGCTCAGGCAATGTGAGCCCCTGACTTGTTCCTTGCAGAATCACCCACTCTCCAGATGCACCTTCCTCTTCCTCGTTCTCCATGTGTTAAAAGTTGGTTTTGTATGTATGACTGTGCTGTCCCTGTTTTACCACACTGCCAGTCTTCTGGTCATAAGCACTCAAAAGCTGTTGACAAAAACATTGAGTAGTGTTCTCATCCTTGCAGTAATCTGCAGAAATTCACTGCTGATGTCCCCATTAAGTCATGATTGTCTAATGACAATTTCTTTTTAAGATGTCTGGTGGTTCCTCATCTATGCAACATTTCCTTTTATTAATTTTTTTAATTCTAAATTTTTAATAAAGCTCACTAAAGCAGGTAGGAGTTTTATCTGGGTTTTACCTACAATGTATCTCTGGATATTTTCACTGTGAGCTGCAGCATGATGTCGTGGGCATTCCCTGATGTGTAGTGCTTACAGACAAATAGGAAAAGTTTGCCACTTACACTGAATTTTACAAGCATCACTGGTGTCACCTGCACATAGCCTCAAGAACCTAGTGCTTCCACCCAGGCTGCATTGCAGGAATGTGCCTACACGGAGCTTAACCAGCCTTTTCCCTGGAAACATTTGTAGCATTTCTCCTTCCACTCCTGACTCACTATTCAGAGAACAGAGAAGAGTGGAAATCAGGTTTCAAGATATCTTACCATATTTCTTATGGGACCTTGTTATTTTATTTCCAATTATTCTGTCAGTCTACCTGCTATTCATACTAGATCTGGAATTCTTCCCAGTGCCATTTTTGGAGGAAAGATACCACATATTTTACTACATAGATTTTTGCCATAATGACGGATTTTAATTCTGATACTTGTGTATAAATTGTCCAAGGTTTGCTTATTCATCTGGTCTTTCTCTTCTTCATTTTACCTGTCTGTTACTGTTACAATGTATGCTTCTTTTGTATTGGTTGAACTGCAGGCAGCTTCTTGCATTTCAGTATTCAAATTACTCCTGAATTTACATGTTTTACGTCTGCAGTGGACTGTTTTTTAAGGTTTCCAGGTAATGAGTTTACTTAAAAGTCCTTTTTGTCATTGCCTTTTTCATTGTATAAAATCTTTTGGGTTTTTAAAATTCACTGGAAAGGATTATTATTTTTTAACTATCCATCACATAATGGTGTTGATTTATTTCAAAACCGCCGTTGTTTTGGACCCCGCTATTATGTATTGAACAATCCTTTGCAGGGATACCTGAGAAATAGTCTTTTCTTGAGAACCTCAAACACATTCCCAAAAAGCAGTCACGGTGAGTGCTGAGAGACTTCTGTAACTGGCACCATTTGATCAGTTTATTGCTTACACCAAATGAACAGGAGAGGGAGCCAATATACTAAAAGCTACGCAAGGAAACAACATGAAAGTAATTGAACAAACCTGGGACAATTTGAAAGACAACGAAAGCTATTTTACTGCAAATGCTCAGCAAAAAGTGCTGGTGGTGAATAGTACAGCTGAACGCAGTGATACGTCTGCAATAAGTTTAGGGGGTTCTGTACTCTTACACTGATTCATGTTTTGTATTTCACCAGACTAGCTCATTAGAAATAGCCTATATTAGATTTCAACCTATTCAAATAGTAAAAGATACAGTTAGAAAGCAAAATGTTTCTTTCTGACTACTCAAAGAATCTTAATCAAAAGCGGCAATCTCTAATCCTTACTCTGGCTTTGTTTCTATTGGTGGGCTCACATTGATAATCTTTTGAAGTATTGTCCTTGAAATGGATACACAGATTGTAATATAGTTTCTCTTCTAGCAGGTAGGTAAGAACATTATGACCTTTGTTAGTAAAAAACCACTTTAATTCTGTTTTTAATACTGTTTTATGAATTATGTTTGGTGATAGACTCAAATTACTTTGAAATCTATGGTAAGTTTGGTAATAGAATTATAACTGAAAATTAGCATAGCTACTATTTAAGGTCCTAGGAAAATTAACAATCTGCATCAGAAGTTTACTTAGCTGGGATATTTCTCAGGGGAATATCAATTTTAATTTAACTATCAGTATGGCTTTTCTGGCACATTCCTGAATATGAAGCCTTTGACATCCTTCAAAAGACTATGTTGCCTTTCTTTCTATCAATCCACGGTCTACGTGTATGTTGCAAGTTAAGCTTGTTTTTTAGTGCCTAACACTATCAGCAGCATTGTGATTGGACATTAAAAATTTAGCTTATATGTGTGTTTGCTGTCACTCTGAATTCTCAGAAAGATGACATCTCTCTTTGTACCAGCATGTGATGACACATCAGAAACAACTCATCACAGAAAAAAAGCAATCCAAAGGGGGAGCTTTACAGTTGAAAGGTACTTTCACATCAGGAAATCTCTCAAGAACATAGAATAGTCTTCTACAAATGAACAGGGTCACAGCATAAAAATCAAGATGACACAAATGAAGCAAAGAAACGAAGTGGAAGTGAAACACAGTGCAGGTTGAAACACCACATATTCTCATTACATGTACAGCAATTACAAAGACGATGCCTGCACTCTAGCCTGTTGAACAGATGCCAGATATTGCACCATGAAAGAGAAAACACTGGAAACGCAGAAACAATAAAACCCAAACTTGTCTAATTTCAGCTGAAGGTTTGGCAACTCTCTGTGTGTTCCTTGGATATCTCTTTGGTTGGATGCTTTTAATTTTGCTTCAGCTCTGTGAAGTCATCCAATTGATGCTACCTGGCTCCAGCAGTCTGTACTTTGCTTCCACTTACTTTAGTGATATATATTCCACATTAGCAAAGCAGCCAACCGAGAAATGGTGCGATGTTTACTCAGTGCACGTATCAAATGATGTTTTGCAGGGCTGTAAGCTCTGATCCTTCTGTAACACTGCAGCCTAATGTCTCCACTTAGACAACGTGCTTGAGTTACACTGCAGCTGAATGGCGTAGATTTAAATTTTGTTCCAGCTTCAGACTTTACCTGAAAAGTACAGGTCAGTAATCTTCACTAGCTAAATTGAACAGAATATAGAAAAAAGCAACAAAGAAGGGCTCTAACACAGGAGAGAGTAGTTGTACAGTAGAGTTAGCATAAAAAACATCCTTTATTTCTTAGCCAGAACATATAAAATGTATTAATGGGGAGAGGTCTAAATTACATTTACATTGCAGATTATTTTTTTCAACTTAAGGGTGCTAATTCTCTGAGCTGCTGTATAGAGCTCTTTTCTGTAGTTGTGGAGGTACCCCGTGTAGACGGGACTTTCTCTTTTTTCCTATGGCTTTTTCATGGGTACCATTTCTTTCCAGCCACAGAGGAGGAGACTTACCCCCTTCTGTAGACATGTTATTTTGTTGCCTAAGTCTGTCCTTTCCAGTAAATATGTATTTCAGTAGGTGGAATCAGTCTGAGCTTGTACACTCTTACACCTGTCTCTGAAATGGTTTTCCAAGTTTCGAGTGGTGCAGAGGATGTACTTGGTGAACAGATGCAGAGTTTTCACTGCTCTCAGGAGTGATATCCACGTACAGTTGAAAAATAAAATGGTTCTTTGGAACTGTGGGCAAATATGCATTTGTTTAAAATTTGCAAGTGGATTTTTTTTGTCTTGCCAAGTTTTGTAGCAATTACATATTGCTACAAGCAATTTCTATGTATTGAATGGACTTCGGTGAGGTCAAAAATGCTAGGGTTTTATGCTTCAATGGATACGTGAGACTGTGAACCTGCCAATATCTCTTTAATCACAGAAGTTGCCTGTGCCTATAAGTCCACACAGTGTGTGCAAACTGTGCCAGAGATGTGAATTTAACTGTTTATTTCTTCTCAGTCTCAGGAAATTTATAGTCTTAAAAAATTACAGATGTCAACTAGAAATTAACGTGGCTATAGGTCTCACACATCTGCCTAAAGTTTCGCTCCTACACTCAAACTTCATTGGAGAATATTTACTGGCCGTATTGGCCTTCGTTTAGTTCCCTATCACTGTGACCAAAACAAGAAACTTCTGGGCATTCTGGAGTGGGAAAGTTGGGTATAGACTACTGTATTAAAGCACCTGAGTAGGGGCTTGCAAGGCTGGTGGATACACATGTATCAGGCCTGAAGGTTTGGCCTTTTGTTTTTCAGCTTTGCTTCTTTTTGATGTGTCCTTTCCTGAATTATTTCTTTTTAGCTTCAAAGCTTGCCTCAAAAAAGCTCAGATGCCAATATTTGTATTCCTTGTTTGAGTTCCATATTATGGAAGGTGTAGGAGAGGTGGTCCAGTGCTTAAAAAGAAGTGAACATTTTACTGCTGTTGCCTTGAATCTCTTATAGCAAGAAAAGTTAATTTAATAACTGAAGCAACAACTTCAACTAAAAAGACATCCTATACTTGGAATCCCAGATTTGTGTTCTAGAGGGATCAACTCTTCATCCTTCATTTATCCAGCATTAAGTAGTCTATTCAGAAAAAGCATGTCTACAGTGAATGGATGATGAACCTCCTCCACAGTGCCTTCTGAAAAAGCTGTGATTTCTCTGTTGTCTCTCAGCTAAGTCTTGTCTTGGTATTGCTCTGCTCTTTACTCATTGATTATGATCTTAAATATATATATACACACATATATATATTCTATATTCTCTCACTGCTTCAGAGCATATGTACATATCACTGGAGATTAAAAGTGTGCACCATATGCTACTACAATAATAATTACAGACTCAGTGTACTAAGTGATTTTTTTAATTTATTTTTTAGTAATGGTAGTAATGGTCCCTCGCAGTTCAGAACTATTAAGTAGTATGTTGGATAGAGATACCTAGGCCAGGACAGTGTTTTTAGCAATCCTGGTTTTGCAGCTTCTTTCCTACTATTCATATGCATTCTTTTGGTCTGTCTCTGAAGCTCAAGAGGAAAATAATCAGCTTTTGTGGGATTTAGACATAACAGTGCTCCTCTGTTTCTAAGCACTCAAGTAATAAAGGCTTTGGTAATCATCTCCAGCATACACTGTTATTATCTTTCCAAAGCTGTCATTGCTGTTAAGTTTAATGGTTACTCTACAACTTTGAAGCAGCTATGAAAATCAAAAAGAATGACACCACAACTGTAGACTGTAATCCAGAAAGCTGTGGTTCTTGCTCCAAGAAAAAGATTGAATGCATTAGCAGAACTTTACTTCATTAACAGCATTAAAAGTTATTTATGGGAAAGCAAGCTCTACTTTGGCACATACTTCAGTGAATGACAACGACTTTCTGAATATTTCAACTAACGTGCATCAACAGCTAGTTTAGGGCAGCAAGTCTAAAAGCACTTAAGATTACAGCAGTATTCTTTAGAATAATATGATAATTATTATTGCACTTGATTTCTTCATTTTAAAAAGACATTTTACAGAATATTTAATGTATAATAATGTTCATATATAATTAAAATGTTCATATATAATTAAAACCACAGGCATTAACCTCTAGCTAAATATGTTGCCCAGTATCTTTCTAAAAATATTGCCTTTTATACTTTTATTTTTTCTTTGTAGTAGAAAAAGGCATATATTCTAAAGTTTGCTTCTTCATGGCTTTTATACTTTTGCTTAGAGTTGGCTCAGTTATGGGAGAGGGAGGTTTGCTTGTTTCCTTCTGCTTCTCCTCCATCCTCACCTCTATGCACAAAGCCTGTGTAATTCTCATCAGTCCTTTCTGCAGTCCAGGCTGGATTTGTTGATGATCTCTTATTTCCTTCTAGCCAGCAGTGAGTCCTCTCCTAGGCTGCTGTCACTGCTGCTGCCATGTTGAGATTTAGCTTTTGTGACATTATCTTTTCTGGAAATATCAGGACAGATTTCTTGGACTTCTGCAAGCCACCTGTCTGAATAAGGATATAACATCCTGCAGCTCAAAGACTGCTATTGTTTCCTGAGGCAGAAAAACAGTATTGATATTATTTCCCAGCTGTTTTGACAATTTATTTTTTTACTCTTCAGCCTCATGATTGTTACATGAATAGCTGCTATAATTTTGATTTAGGACAGCATCATTCAATGTTTCAGAAAATCAGGATCAATTTCAATTAGACATTTTCAGTTATCTTTTTCTTACAGGGAAAAAAATCAAAGTGCGTAGCAACACTATTGTGTCTCTGGGGACTTCTTGTTTACAATTGTAAGGCTTGATTCTCTTCTGTTTTATAGTGATGCAAATGATGCATAAATGTAAAGCACAATGTAAATGTAGACTGATATAAAAGCAGAGGGGAGAGAAAAGAGAATTTAGACCAAAGATGGGCAAAATGTAGAGTACTTCGATGTGGGTAGGGTGCGTGATCTTCAAAGCAAAGCGGGCAAAGACACAAAGTCCATGAATCTTAAAGAGGACCAGGAATCTGAACTCAAATCCTGCAGAAAAGCATGATAGGCAGCTGGTTTGTTATCCCTGCCCCATCTTGCCACAACTATACCATTTCAAATCTTGCCTCTTCAGACAAGAAGATGTACAGGTAAGACACTTGGCAGACAGAAGGGGAACATAACCATTTAATACAAGCCTTCCCTGCACCTCCAAAGACTGGGAAAGGAAAGGCAGATAGGCTGCTCCCATGTCCTAACTTGGCTGCAGAGACCAAGTACACCTCACCATAGCTTAGAGTACACAAACGGGTTATGGAAACAAGGAAAGCCTCCCACCAACTCCAATGCCTGAGGTGCTGCAGATCCACCAGGACCTGCCTTCGCTGTGCCCAGACCTGGGAGCAGCTGGTGTAAAGCAGGCTTCTCTCACAGGCAGTTAGAGAAGTCATGCAAAGCCTCATTTGCTGTCACCACATCCTAACAAATCCAATAGCCTCTTGTGTAATGGGGTTGGGCACTGTTGCTGTTGTACTAAAAGGGACGAAAAATGAAGTTTAACAAAATGTGAGAAGAAAGCAGGAAAATAAACAGTCAGGCTAAAATCAAGCCTGCTCTTCAACTTATTACAATGAAAAGAGTGGGGAAAATAAATCAGCAAGTTCTTGAGAGAAGAAAGGCACTACATGTTGAACAGTAGAATCTGGAAATGCATGAAGTTTGTGCCTCAAATAGTCACCTTGTTGCTCACATCTAATATTCTACCAATGTTTTCAACAATAATGGCCATTAAACAACACCATATATATACACAAAAGCTTGTATTGAGGAAATGGTTATTGTCGTCCTCAGTCATTACAAACTACCCCATGGCACTAAAGAACTGCTCACGCAATACAAAGAGCTGTTCCCTCCTGCCACCTGCCAGTACTGGATGCATGTACCTGTTTTTGCTGCCAACTACTGAAGATGGACTTTGGCAACCCTGACCAAACTGCAATGTCACCAAAAAGCAAGGTTTCCTCAAGTCACTGAAAAATCAGCTACATAATTCACATTTGGCCAGCACATGGAGAGGAAAGAAAGTACAAGTTGTGGAGGCAGTTGGTGTGCTCTGTGTCCAGCACCTAGATGGAGAAAAGTGCAGGCACTGAAATAAAAGGATGAAAAATCAGTTGTGGGAAGGAGTAAGGGAAACATGGAGGGGGCTGAGAGGAAGCTGAAGAAACTTCATGGAAGAAAGAAGGTCCCCAAGACTCCCATTCCTCAGGAGCAAGAGAAGAAAAGGACTGGACATAGTCAAGGTGAAGGGAAGACGGTGAAGTGATCAGATGGAAATTAGGGAAGCAGGTCTGATGACCTGGGGAGGCAGCTCTGAAGGGAGACAAAACCATAAGGAAAGCGGAAGGCTTTAAGAAAGAGCAAAGCAAATGCAATTTAAAAGGCCAAAGAATTTACAGGAAAAGTGTGAAAAATTAGGAAAAATTAGTGAAAAATTTAGAAAAAAGAAGGATGATGCTGAAGAAACAGCAAGTAAGAATCAGAACAGGACTAGGATGTTATTTGCTCTGTTTTACTCAGCATTTGGCCCATCCAGCATTGTGCCCTATGAGTAAGTGACATCTTGTTTCCTTCCCTACATTCTGATCCTTTGAATGCACCAGTCTCTTTTTTCATTCTGAAAAGCTGACTGGTCTTGCATTCATACAAGTCCATACAAATTCAAAGAAGTAATCTTACAGCAAAAAGCAATATTACAATAGTGAAGCATTTTGCCCCCGCAGGCAGCAGCTGCAGGGACGGTGTCTTAACTTTCACTTTGATCAGCTCTTCAGCTGATCATTTTCACATGTCTGTGGTCTCATTCTGTGAGAACCAAGAGGCAACAGATGAAAACTATGGAGAAGCTTCATATTATTAATTACATAGTTACTTTATTAGTAATTAGAACATATATAACTGGAGTACATATACACAGATTGAAACAATTATCAATTATTCAGTTGAAGTCACATTTACCAAAATGCACAAGAAAATTACACTCTCTTTCATATCGTTTTGAGCTCCGTATCTTTTTTGTCCATAAAGATGTAGATCTTTTAATTTCTTTAATTTCTTCTTATGTAAAAGAAAGAAAACAGCGATGATCCCATTTTCTTTGGAACATTTTCAGGGCAAAAAGTATCTCTGGTACCACTAAATAACTCCTTGAGCTAAGCCTTATTTGCAAACTTGTAAAATGACAACAATTCTTGGGAGCACCTTTCGTTGCTGAAATTGATAGTTCTGCAGTACCATTTTCTGATAAAAGTTGCTTTGGAAATATGAAGAGGGGAAAATTACCAGACAAGCTCTATTTGATTTCCTTTTAATAGCATTATTCTGTAGTTCAGTAATAACCAAAATGTCCACTTATAAGTAAATATATAGGACATTTCTATACTCTGATAATAAGTAAATGCCTAGGAGCATCTGAAGCATAGATTTAATTGCAACTGGAGATGAAATTTTAAAAGAAGTTGTTGTGCTTTACAGGGCAGGTGCATTACCATTTTTTTTACAAAATATTTTCATTTCTGATCAGCTTTCTCCATTTCTTGAATTTATGCTTAGGAGGAGGTCTGGTTAAAAAGGACATTTCAGCAACCAAATAAAAAACTTCTTTAGGAAGCAGTGTTTCCTTACTCCAAGGTTGGAACAGAAATAAGAGCTTCTACTATTCTCTTCTGCTCTATGCTTGCTCTGGGTTTTCACTCTAAGGCTTAGGTATACCTGAGCTGCAAAATGCAGTGCAATGTGAAGATATCCAGATTAATTCTTACTGAACTAGCATTGCTACCAAAGAGTTAAGAGCTGCATTAGCAGAGCATTGCATGAGAGCCAAGTTCTCCTGATGAGAAACTAGCTTGGATGACTCAACTAATTTAGCACTAGGTCAGGCATCACAGCCAGGTACCACATTCTGGCATGGAGACATGGGCTGTGTTTCTGAGGTGAAGAGCACTGACCAGTTCCCCGGGTGATTCACTAGTCGAGCCTGACTGTTAGCAATCCATGTGCAGTGTCCCGTGGTCTTTCGAAGGACGCAATCGGTCATGAGTGACACATTGAGGCCAAGAGACCTTTGCATCTTTGGCGCCTGACCAAACTCCTCCATGAGAGGAGAAGCAGGCAAGTGGCAGTGGCTGACTGAGAACTTCAATCTGGGTATTGCTTTGTTTCTTTCTCCAGTTTGAGCAGAGCAGTATCCTGCCCCTCGCTTCAAAAGGAACTGCCTGTGCAGGGGCCTGAAGAAAAGCAGCATGTGTCGAGTGCCAGTGGAAACACCTGGGGAGTCTCTGCAGTCATTATAGCCAACGCTTTTCCCAGCACTAGAAGTGCTATTGATTTTGCCCCATTCTCTTGTCATCAGGCTGAGTCAAGGCTCAGTTCTTCTAGAAGCCCTATTAGAGAAACATCAGCAGAAGACCCGCTGCACCTCCATGCGTTGTTCAGAAAGCTCGTGGGGTTAGCTATGCCTAATGCAGTAGGATAGTATATAATCTTTCTCTTCAATTGCTGAAAGTCTGTTGTTACGAGAGGCTCTGCCTGTCCTGAGAGAGTATTGGGCCAAATTTCATACAGAGTGAGTGCAGCTCTATAAATCAGCATTAATGCTTAGCTTATTAGAACTACAAGCAAATAAGAAAAGGCTAAATGAGCAATACTCTGTGTTTAACTATGTATGAGGTACAACTCAAACTGTGCAAGGCCTGTGGGCTGGACGTACTGCCTGCAGACTCGGTAGTGAAGCTGTTTACTGGGAAACGCTGACTTTCCTGTAGCAAAATGACAAGAAATTCCTTTTGGCATTGTATGACTGTGATGCTACAAGTTTTGCAGTGCAGAAATAAACTTGAAAATCTAATTTAACATGGAGCAATAGCTTGCTGATCACAGACCATAACATTTATCTTAAATTAAATCACTTTCCTCTAGACAACAACAGTTAATGTTTAGACAAAGAGGTATAATGGAAGGTTCGAAAACAGAGTAGTGTCTTCATCCCTGTGTCTCATAAACTCATCGTCCAGAATGTACACAGCTCTGCTTAGCCTTCACTGATGCCCTATGCAGAACTTACTGCTGGTGTTCCAGATGTTTTCTTCTTAAAGGACAACAAAAAATATAAGGAGATGAAACTGGTTGTGATTTATTGTTGCTGTTTGTTGCAAGATTCTGACCCAGATTCAGCCCTCCTTAGGGCGGTTTTGCACTGCACTCTGGGCGGAATGCCCTTGAAAAGGGCAGAGCTGGTGTTGTATTTGTGGACTACACTCCAAGGTGTCTTAAGCAGCAAAAGTCAAACACTGGTTGCTCTGTGAATTTTTTTTTTTTTTTAAGTCAGAAAAAACTAAAGGCAAAAAAAAAGTATTTAGTCTGTGAAGAATATGTTGTCTAAAATTTGTGTTGAAATCATTTAGGTAAACATTAACAAGAAATCAAAGTGATTCCTCCAATAAATCTGAAATCAGACGTTATTGTTGAAAAAAATAAAAGAGGAGCTTAGCCATTCTACCTTGTACCATTTGGGTTTGCACTTCATTACTCATGCTGAAAGTGCCAAGATGGCATTCAAGAGTCCAGTTTTATGAACATGACCCTACACTTTTACCGGGGCTCTCATTTCCTTTTTCCTGAAAGCTGGGCTTTTGTAGCCCTAATTCTGCCAAGAAAAAGACAGGCTTTTAGGAAACGTCATCAACTCCACTGGCTTTAGCTTATACCTGAAACTTCCAGCCTGCCCTTTCTGCACTCTCCTTCATTGCATCCCATTTTCATTTCTCCATTTCAACCTTCTCTTTCTCTCTCTCCTCCAGAGCAGGTCAGACTGCATCCCTCTGTGATACCCAGCTTAGGAAGCTGTGCCTTAAAGAGGCTGAATGCTAATGCCAGCTCACCCGATTCCACAGGCTATGGATTTAACCTAGCTGCAAGGGTGCAAGGAGTGCTGCAGCAGCACAAGCCTCATCTGAAGCTCCTGCACTTTCACTCTGCTGTGACCACTTTGTTTGCCTTTGCAGAAACACAGATAATTTCTCATCAGCTCTCAGGAGAAAGACCATGCTGTCTGTTCTTTTTTTCTAGAGACTTTTCAGATGTGTTTAGCCACTGGGCTCATCAGGTAAGGGCATAAATAAAAATTCCTGTCTCACTGCTGCCAGACCAGACAAATTCATCTTGATACAGAGAAAATCCAGTTTATTTTCTTTCTCTCTGTGTGTCTTACGCACAGACATGTACACATGTATAGTTCTGTATCTGGTTTTTCTCATCACTCTGGGCCGGATTGTCACATGAGCAAGCTATAGCATGATGGAAGTAAATTTCCATTCCTGTCTGATTAGATTTGAACAGTGACATCCCACATCATGAAAGAGACCCAAGATCCAAAGTGTTCCCCACAATCTGCCATTCTCGGCTTCTAAGATGCACTGTGCGTTGGGAATATCAGCAGATGTTGTAGTCCCTTACCAGTATACACCTGTGCTCCAGTATTTGGCCTGAATTGTCTATCTATTCAAGGACTGGGCAGGCAGTGGTAGCTGGACTCAGTACTGCAGACTACATTTAACTATTTACTGTCATTCAGAGAGATGATTGTGCTAGTCCTGCTTATTCACCCGGACTGTTTCAACCCCAAAATTACCCTAGCACTTGCCACACAAATATCTTTTAACCAGAGACTATTATATATGAGCATACAAGCACTGTTAGGGCTCTTCTGCACCTGTCAGTCAGAGGAGGCCAGCACAGCTGATCTGCAGAGTATATATGCTCCTATATTCACTTCAAGATGAGCGAAGCTGAGATTGAAATGTCTCCCCACACTTCAGCTTGTGCAAAAGTCAGAATGGAGAAAACATTTGCTATAAATAATAGCAGAAGCAGACAATCGCAAGTTGCAGGTAAGTGCATATTAGAAGGTTAGGTAAGCATATCAAAAGGTTCAGAGACTGATGCAACCTGTCTGATTTCAATCATAGTCATAGTTTTGTCCTTCCTCATTAGAAAATAAATGGATTTGTATCTTCCTCAGTGGAAGACTTTAAAACGAGAATGAAGCGAGTTCAAGAGTAAGGAATAATCCCCATACTCTTCCTGCTGCCAGTGTCCTTGGAAGCAAAGATAGGATTGACATTTTCCTCCTTTAATTATGTCAATTTTAATTTGCTGGCTCTTCATAGGGAAGCTGCTAGCCTGGGACAGCTGCTGGGGCTGTGTAAAATTAACCTGAGCCATGTCCAAGCTCTAGCAGAGAGGTGTTGCTCTGCACAAGCTGACGCATTTGGTGCTGACAATCCGTCCTGAAGCGGAGTGCAGAAGGCCAAAGACTGGATGTGCCCTGGAGATCAGTATGTCCTGCCTTCCTCAAGGCTTATCTTCTTAGGCCTTGCAGAGGTGGATTTACAGGGGGGAATCAGGAGGAGCATAATTCTCTTCATCTGTAAGTACCATAGTGTATTTTGTATCATGAGATGTGGAAGTGACCATGGCAGGCTCTCTCCCTCAAAGCACCATTGCAACTGCTTTGTAACTAACCCAGAGCTATGGACACACAGGTGAGATACCTTTGGAACACCCTAATTACCTCCTATGCCCTGTTTCCAACACAGAGAACAGGGCAGAGTTCCTTGAACTAAGATAGATCTGCCCTGGTTGGAAATTTCTACCTCAGCTAAACCACAGAGTGATTCCTACGTTAGCAAAAGTGGCATAACCTGGGAATAGTAGCTTGTGTGCTGTTGGTCTAGGGCGGCTGCCTCTGGGCTTTTGCCTGGGAAGTTTTATCTCAGGGCAAGTTTGGTTAGTGCTTTATCCTTGTTTTTACCTGTTCTCTGAACGTTGTTCCATCTCCAGTGCTCTGAATGCAGTGCTTGGCTCTGTTTTACCCAAGACTTGTTCTGTTCTACCACTCTGACTGCTCTTATTTCAAATTAAGGCTGTGTTTCATGGAGAAGATCAGCAAAATTACGGTGAGTTAAAAAAATATGAAGTCAGTAGGCATAACTTAACAAGGCAGAAACCTGCTTGTTGAATATTTCATCCTACAAAATGCCTTTGAATCAATTCAGAGCAATCTTTCACCAAAGACTAAATCCTTAAGGATTAAAGACTACTTTAGTCACATTAGGACCACTTTAATCTTAAATGAGGACATCCATTTGGGACTTTCATGCATGTTGATTTGCCATGGTCAGACAAATTGGCTTAACTCACCAAGTGTCCCCTTGCAGACAAACCCTAAGTCTCCTTTGTTTTGTACTTTTGCAGCATCCTACAGCAAAGGACTGCTGCATCATGCCTGCTACCCCACGTGTCTAAAATCCTCTTTCCTTCCCTAAGTCACTGACTCATCCCCTTTGTCAACTCTTGACTCTCTTTGCAAAGTTTTGCATGCTGCAAGCTATATAAAGAAACAAATTGCATTCAACTGAATTAGCAAGCAGCCTGGAGGGTTTTTTTAATTTTATTTTTTCTGTACTGTGCCATAAAACAATTTTCCCAACTCTCCTAACTTTCTGAAACACTTGACTCACATTCCAGAGTTATTAAGACTACTTCATGTCCTGGAATTACTACAGATGGTTGTGCTTTACTCCTTCATTCACTGTTGTCTTTATTCAGAGGTGATTTTTTTCCAAAATTATTTAAGTGATGCTACAATTAGGATATTTCTTGTAGAGCTAGCAAGTCCGTCTACTCTTTCACTGTAATTAGAGAGAAATGTAACACATTTCATAATAAATAGCCCAGGCATGAGGTGGTTTTGTGGAACAATAGAGAACAAGTGGGTGGACAGGAATGTGGAAATAGAGCCAGGATTCTGAGTGGTAAAAATTGGCTCATCTCCATCAGCTTGCTAGAGCTACAATAGCCTGAACTCTTGCATCTGGCAACAAGCTATAAAATGATAAAAATACATAGTATAAGGAGAAATGTGTCCTTCTAAGTGGTTCTTTCAGTGGAGTTCTGTTGGCACCAGCACAGCTTCAGAAACAAATGATCTAAACTTACATTTTTCTAGCTGCAGTGCTGGCTGTAGGATAGAAGTTCCAAATTCAAGGTGCTGTTGGAAGTTGTGATCCCACCCTAGAAGTCATCGCTAACTTTGTATCATGAGTAGCCTACACCAGAGCTTCTGTTTATAGTTTCTCACAGGCAGATTTCTGGTTTCTGTAAATCAGTTGGGCTCCCTTGGCATCTTCAGGATCATGGGCAGTGCTCAATAACAAACCAGGCACTTAGAATGTGCTTCAGCCATCATTTTGTCAGCATAAAGAGGAGAAAAACATGTCTTTGTGGCCCAACTTTCTAGTGTAGTATCTATGGATAGAAATGTGTCTTGAAGCAAGAGCTTATCTACTTGTTTTTTACTGTTTAAGGAAGTCATGTCTTTAAATCCAGTTACTCATATCAATCTCTACTTGAGATTTTTGTCCTTTTTTTCTATTTTTCTGTAAGTCAAAAGATTTTATAACAGCGTAGAAGGATATCTTCATAGCTGTGCTATGTTTATTAGTCTGAAGTCTGATAACATGTGGCCTTTTCTCCTTGTGACTCTCCAAAATATATTCTTCCACTAATTTATTTGCTACTTCTGGCTGACAGGAACTCTTCAAATGGCTTAATATAGCACATAAATATCATGAATTTGCAGAATGTAATACATCAAAGAAAGGAAGTACATCGTACTGTGTCCTCCCTCATTTCTCAGGCTAATATAAACTGTCACATGCTTCTGTTATTGAACTGGAAACAAGTTGTTGCATTTCTTTAAATTTAGGATATGGTAAATGGCTAAGAGTACTCCCACATACTTACATGGGAAATATAAGAATGAGTCATCTTCATTGCATTTTCTTCCTCCGTGATGCTAGCAGTAGGGCTGGTGATCTTTCCCAGCAGTGAGGTTGTGTGTGCTATTCCATTTCTTGATGGCTGGATTGGAACCAGTACTTGGTTTTCACAGTTGTCAACTGAGTTTCACACTCACATTACTCCTACCATGAAATTTTCAGGACAAAAGTATTCATGCAGAGCTCTACTGAGCTGTTAGCGTAAGGGCTATTATTAGGATACTGTTGGGAAGCGAGACTCATTTTTCATTTATTATTGAATGAAGTACTCTGACAAGATTTTGTGTAGCTAACAGGCTCCCTACAATGAGTGATCCAGCAGTCACCTGTATCGCCACCAATGATGCAGAGTTTTCCCACAGAAATACCAGACGACCAGAATTGTTACTGCAGGCACAACTGAGATGTCTGTACCCTTCCAGACAACATCTACGGAATTAAGTATCAGAGAACTTGCACAGCACCTTCCCCTCAGACATGACGGCCCTTCTGGGCTCAGTGCCCAAGGAGAGCCATCAGGGACTGCCATCATCACTTATCTGCAGACAGAAGGACATGAGTAATTCTTTGGATGTCACCCCACACCTCTCCCGCTGTGGAGCAGTGGTGTTGCTGCAGCAGAACCACAATAACCCCCTGGATTTGAGGGTGGCAGCAGGAACACTCTCCCACTCATGTTTGCATATCAGCCAAACCTCTAGGCATAAGTGATGGTTTGGCTAAGATGAAATACAGAGCTGAAATGGAGTTTTTCCCCCTAGATATTTGATGATTCTTCTGTTACTTGGAGCACCATGCACCTCCAGTCCTTCAACAGGTTCTCACTTCTATAGGTTCTCGCAGGTTTGTTTGGTTTTTTTGCTGCCATGTCTTAAGAAAATAAAAGTCTTTGTCAAGAAGTTTTGAACATGTTGGCCAATTTCAGCAAAAGGGATGGCTGGGCAGGGATCTCAGAGGAATGAAGATCTGACAGGTGACTGGATGGAGGCACGAAGGAGGGAGCAGCAGGGAAAACTCAGCTGAGATTTCTCTCTGACAGCAGCTGGTTAACCAGTGACTGTGCCTGTAGCTCTTCATACCTTGTGCTCGCTTGTGCTCAGCAGGAAGCCTGAAGGCTGTAAGCAAGGGACATAAGTAGATCTTTGGATGCTGTACGAACAGATCAAGAGACCGTGGGAGGAGCTTAAGGGGGAGGATTTAGGAGAGACAAAGACCAGGGGCATGGTGATGGCAGTGTTGCAAGAAACATAGGCGAGAGTTGGATTATGTATATGATTAGGGCTCAGGACACAGAAAATACATTCGTTAAGACGTCAGGCTTCATTTGCATTACTGCTAATGGAATAAGTTATTTCCCTGTTCACTTCCAATTACCATAGCTTTGGTTTTGTATCATCTTTCCCATGAGCAGCTACTAGAAAGGCAGATGCAAATTTGCACAGCTGCTAGAAATTTTAGCATGGCAAAAAATAGTGTTTCCTAACCAGGGAACAGCTCCCTGAAAGCTGCAGTAAGCAAATGGAAGAGCCACAGCAGCTCTAAAGGAGTGTACACGTGTCAACAGCAGCTCTCTCTTTCAGTGCAGCGACCTGTACAAATTGGAGGCAGAAGTCACTACAAAGCCAACTCATGCAAATGAAGTGTGGTGTTTAACACCTTCTCCTACTCTAGGATTTCTGATGTGTTTAGTGTGGGTGTTCTGCAAACATGAATAGGCCTTATCAAGCTGTGACCTTGAAAGAGCTACTGCTATGCAAGAAACCAGATTCTTCCTCTACATTACTTGTGTAAAAGTCACTACCACTCCACCATAGAGTTATTTGCCACTTCCTAAGTACATGGAGGTTTGTTCACTTAGCTTCATGCCTATTTCAGTGTTTGTACCAACCAGAGACTAAATCTACATATTTTATCTTCTTCCAGGAATAGCATTTGCAATCAATCAGATTGCTGTTCCCTTTGTTAAGGTAACCGTGTCATCCTTTTGCAGTCACTGTTATGTTCTTATACAACATGAACTTTACTGAAGTTCTAGGTAAATTGCAACAGCAATAATAGTTCTATGAGCCTCTAAGAAGCGGTCAGATATGACAAAGTGAAAAGATCCCTTGGGATAATTACCCCCAGAATTTGTGTTACTCATCATGTATGTGATCTGATGCAAAGCACTGTGGAACTCTACAGGGACCTGAAAAAGGAAAAGCTATGCTTCATAGCATAGCTATGAAGGGGGAAAAATGGTAGCTGGAAATCCTGGTTTCAGGGAGCAAACCAGAGGTTTTGCACAATAGTCATTTCACCAAGCTGAAGGACGCTGCACTGATATTCTTTGTAGACAGGCAATGGGCACAGTCTACAAAAATAGTCCTAAACAAAAAAATGGAGCACAAGTTTATTCTGTAGAAAATAAGATCATCATTGTTGACCTAATCCACGTTTGTGAAGATTTAGTAGTAAAAAGCAAAAATGAAATGACCTGCCAAACTAGCGACACCCTCCTTTTCCTTCCTAGAGTTATACTACAGCCAGAGTTCCTGATACTTTGTCATACTCCCCTCACGAGTAAGTTTCAGAAACTCACTGAGAAGATAATTATTTGCAGCTTTCATGGTTACATCGCTGGAATGCTGTCAGAAGAAAATGCTTGCCCTAAGCTACCGCAAGGTATCATGCTGTCAAAGAAAGTGGCTCTTTGCAACCGAGCAAATAGAGTCTCTGACTTTTCTCAGCTTGGCTTACAAGACTTTGTTGAAAACAATGACAAAAGGTTACATCCACATGGGCAGATTAAGATGCTCATGAAGTACATATCTGACCATCAGAAAGGGCTGCAAGAATATATGGTGGAGACAGAGGGGAAAGGAGAAGCAGATTGCTAATACAATACTAGTGTTTATTATCTGGATGAGCTTAGTACACAGTAAGATGTAAGATGTCATTGCAAATCTCCAGTGCTTCACTTCACACCATGGGAAAGGACTTGGGCTTAGTCAGTCAAAGGAATGTCACTGTTAGGCGTAGGCAATTTGCTTGACAAATAATTACTATGACTCAGCAACACACTAATCAATTTTATTACATTGTAAAACAATTGTGTGTCTGACAAATACAATTTGTCAAGCAAATTTTAATTGCAAGTATTTTAACAATTTGCAGACTTCTTAATATTGACAAATTTCCAGATTCTTATGACAGCAGGAAAAGGCTCTTTCCATGCACAAATACTTAGAATACCAACAGTTTTTCAAGCCAGAGCAGTGTTTACCTTTTAAACTGTATTACTCTGGTTCAGGTGCCTCCTTTCACGGTTAAAAGTGTCAGTGTTCCTCTTCTGTTGAAAGTTGTGCTTTGGAGTGCTTTTGTGTCCACTGAGAAATCTTTAGAGGAAAACAGTAATTATGTGACAACTTTTAAGCTTCTGTATCATGACAACAAAGAAATGTACAAAAGTCACATAAGCTGACACCACCTCCAACTCAGAAAATTCAGGCAGTGTCATGGATGAGACATTAAACAACAGCCGACAGTGGACTTGGCGGTTACTTAACAACCAATGAGGTTAAAACTTCTACCCTTCTTAATCATGTCACACACTCACTCGCTTCACCACTACCCCAGAGTACCACCACTACCTCCAATAGGTTTTAACTTCCCTTCCTAGCAGGGACATCACTGTCCATCCTGGAAGGCCATACCCTGGCATTCACCTACACTCAGCCCTCTGGTCACTAGGATCTTTGCCCACTTCCAGCAGCTTTCCTCTAGCCAAGACTATCACCTTCCTTTTCCAGGCCACTTTCTTTTTATCGAGACCACTTCTTTTCGAGAATCCTTCATTTTATCACCAGCTCTTCTTTCCAGCATTCTAGGACCCCAATTAATCCCAGTCAATGTGCAGAAGCACAGTGCATATGATGAGCCTAATAACTGGTGGTTCTGTTTCATGTCTCTTCCTTAACTGCAGGATTTGGGATGTTCCACCGCTGTTTAGAATAGGTGTTACCAAAATTTGCTACCAGCCTGCACCAGTTACAGTTAGTAAGCAGCAAGCTTCTGCCTGACAGTTGAGAAGTTTAGCTTCAGACATTCCCCACCCTCAACAGTCTGTCTCCTGTTAGCTTTCATAATTTAACTCCTTTTTTTCACCTAGGACAGGAGCTTTCCACATTCCTCACTCACTGCATTAGCTGGGACAGGGATTAAAAGAGTTTGTGCTGAGTGCTTGAGGACAACTGGATTTTAAAGTATATCTCTCTGGAGAAACACTGCTGAATCTTACCTGGGCTCTGTTGGAAGAACAACTTGTAGTTGGGAATAACTTGATCATTTCTTTCTTCCCCAGGCAGAGTCCACAAAGGCCACACTCAGGTTGCTGAGACAGATTTAGGAACGCAATTCTGTCAAGCAAGTTGTGAGGGAGTTGTTAGGATAGAAAAGCAATAAAAAAGTTCACACAACACACCAGTAAAACCTGGCATCAGCACATACAAAGACATTTGACAGTAGGCAACTCTGTAATACAAGGCTCTCCAAACCAGCTTAACCCAGTAAGTCTTAGAGTACATTCCCATGAGAACATGGTCATATGGCTTTCAGATTCAACTCGGCTCACATGGAGCCCACGTGGCTGTCTCTGTGCTGGGAGCACAGTCACCACTCCACCTAGTTAATTGTCCCCCAGCTAACCAGGGGAAAACTGTCATTATTTAGGTTTTGAACAAGTTAATATAAACTAAACCCTACTTTTTTGTATTTCATACAAGATAAAAAAGACTGGATCTGGTGGCTAGAATGGCAGTATTTTGCCAGAAAACTGCTCCATACTTGCAATGCTTCAACCCTGCTTTTATTAGAGATTCTTTTGCCTTTTTCTTCCTTTGTATTTCTAGGTGCTAATTTCCACTTACAAAGTTATTTCAGCTGGATCAGATAACTAGGCTTTAGTTCTTTTAAAATGGCTGAAAATCGTTTAACCGTATTTACTGTGACAAGAACCCCCAGAGTGCTAGGCATTCATAATGGAAAACTATTTTTAGTATATTTTCTTAAGGAAAAAATTACCTACGAAGCCAAGTTGTTTGTTCACCCAAATAATAGTTCTAACAACTACAAACCTGCAGACAGATTTGGCAAATTTGTAAAGTTCCTGCAAATCATGTAAAAAAATCAGTAGTTAGACAGAAAAAAAGCCTATTATTTCCTTCATGATGCAGGGAAAGGAGGAAAAATCAACCTTTGTTCTTTCAGGTGAGAACAGGCTGGCCTGTTAGTCTGTGCTACTAATTGACCAGGTGCAGAGCTCTAATTCAGGTACTGCACATCTGTCCTCTTCCCTGCCGGGTAATTAGGGGACCTGGAGTGAGGTGAGACTACTGTAGAAGAGCTTAGGGACATATAGGTAAACTGGAAAAGATATAGGGAAAACTAGGGTTATTGAGTGGAGCTTTGTAGGAAACACGTAAAGAAAAAATCTGTACGAGATCAGACTTCATAAATTCTGCTACTCATGAAATACTGAAATATTCTTTCCCTCTGGAGTTTCTTACTCTAATCCCTCTGCCATTTATATTCAGAAATCTCACCTGAATGACTCATCTTTTCAGCTGCCAGTTCGAAGATGTCATTGCCATTCAGCCTACATTTTCTGGATTAAAAATGACAGCCACCTTCCTGGGCACCTCCTCCCTGAGCTACTTTGAGAACAGAGAAGCTCCAGCAGCACACTCCATTTTTCCCCCCACACACATTGTCTGTGTCACTTTTCTTCTTTTTGGGGCTGAATATGGAATGTAAACCTCATACTGGCACTGAGGAACTTTTATGATGACAGTCATGGTTTGTGAAAGTGTCAGCTGGTTATGTCTGGATCATTTTCTTTTAACTGTGAGATTTCAAGAATTGAAAGCATAAAGATTTTTAGCATGTACCTGCTAAACAAGGTGCTTTTGAAATTCAAGTTATTCTTAGTGTCAAATACATTCACAAGTGACAGGATATCCATCTGAAGAGGTAAGAGGGGGAAAAGGGGAAAAATAGATGAAAAATAGTACAGGGAATGTTTGGATCTGCACTTACATTGCATGTGAGTCTGGTGAAAGAACAAAGGAGAAAAGAGGTAGATGAAAGGAGAGTGTGAGAATGCAAAAACTGCAATGTGGGATGTCTTTGAAAAATGCCTCTAAGTTTCAGACCTTCTCCGTAGCAGCCTTTTGTTAACTGGCAAAGTAAAGACCAAAAGAACATTGCCTGGTGTGGTATTGTTTTGTTTATTACCTTTAATTTTCTTCTTACAAATGTTAATACTTTACTTACTTTTCAACATCTGCTAAGCATTCAGCAGATATCTTGGATGAGCTGTCAACACGAAGTTGCATCTTGAGCACCACAAACCGACTTGACAGCTAAGCCAGATAATTTAAATAGAAGAATTGACTACAATCAAGGCTGAAGTCTATCTTCTCCTTGCCAAAATAAAACCTGAATAACACTAGTTCATCTGACACAAATATTCCATCCAGCCTCAGATGAAGGCTATACATAGAAGAAAAGAAGAAGAAAATAGAATCTTACCCTCCAATACTACTGTTCCAGCTTCTTCAGTGAGTAAATGCTTGTCTACAATGTGGGAGCCCTAACTACCCGCTAAAGCATTTTCTGGGATAGCAGAAAGGAATTAAGGAGGTTCTGGCGTGCAACTAAGCACACTAGATGAGGTAGAGGCATTAAAGCACTGCATCTTCTTGGCAACAGTTGAATCACTGCCAAAGTCAGGAATTCATTCTCTTATTTTTTTCTTGGAGTAAATGAAACCCCTCAACCCACACCCTTTGTCACAGCTCATGCTGTAGTAGCACTGGCATTTCCCCACGGGACATGCACCTCACAGGGAAGGAAGGGGGACGGGTTCTCCTGCACCTTTGCCAAAGTGCTCCAGTTACCACTTCACTTTTTTTAATCTGGCCCTCAAACGTTTATAGGTCTTCTCCTGCTGAAGCTCTTTGGCAAAGTCAGTTCATATTTGCAAACAAGTCTTGAGGTCACAGCAATCACACTGGCATTTTTACTGGTGGTTTTCGAATGGTCTTCTTGCCAGTTTTGATTAGAGCTATCCTCAGAGGTTACAGTTTATTCAGAATCCCCACTGCATACAAGCATGCAACTATACAACTTTCTCTGCTGGCACTTCATTTACAATTATATTGCTTCCAAACATTTACAGGAGCTTTATTAGATCCATCTGGTATTCTTTATAATCCTTCCAAACTCTACCAAGCCCAAATAATCTGTATCATAAGCAAATTTTATTATCAGACCATTCTGTCTCTCAGACTCTGAATAATCTACAGAACACTGGCTCCAGCCAGGGTCCATGGGGCATCCCACTATTAACCTTTTTCCATTTTAAGAGGTAGTAATTTATTCTAGCTCTTCGTAGTCTCTCTTTCAGCTAGTTTTTAATTCATGACAGAACTTTACCTTTCACCTCTGATTCTCAAGTTCCATCACCGCTTTGAAAAAGACTTTATTGACAGTGTTTCAAGGCTCTAAATTAATTGTATCCTCTCATCATTTACTTGCCATTATATTAATGTCGAAATAATATTTTTGTTTTAGGAAACAAATGCTTTTCCCACCACTAGCAAGTGACTTTATTTTGACTTATTGAAATGAGTGCATGGAAGGCCTATTTGCTTTTCTCCCTCTATTGTTATGACTGCTTGCTTCCAGCCTGTAATAGTCTCCCAACTGCCTCAGAAATACACCTTTAATTCTTTACCTCAGCACTGAGCAAAAACTCTATAAACTACATGATTCCTAAAATAAATGTGAGTTCCATTCTAAAGAGCAACTACTATGTTTTTCATTTTCTTCTTGCAAAGTTAGTGCTTGCCATAACACACTGCCTTAACTCTTTGAGGTCAGATGAACAGCCCATTTAATCAAAGTGAATTTTTCATTTTGTGAGATGGGTTTTCCTGAATTCAGCTGCTTCTTATTTCAGTTATCACTAGACAATTGTATATCACCTGCTGCCAGATGTGGTTTAATTTCATTTTTTCAAAGATATCTGTCTCCATGAGGTTTTTTTGCCTTTGTTACTTCTAGCAGCCAAGATAAGCCCCTGAATTCTCCACACGTAGCTGTTTTTTTCCATCCCATTATACTAAGTAGCATGATAATGAATGTAAACGAACAGCTCTGTGTCTCTGCCAAATATTTTTCTTCTTCAGTTATGAATGGAGGATTTTCCCTTTTTAAAGACTTTAAAATACAGTCATTCACTCTTGGTTCCTACACATGTACAGACCTCAACATTTTTGCTATAGCATTTGCTTAACTTTTCAACAGTTTGTATTTTTTCTTTTTTATTTTTTTTTTAAATCCATGAGAAAACAGCAACTATTTGTATTTAAAAGAGATACTTTAAAAGTGGCTGGCTTTAAAACCTTGTAGTGGTATCCCTTTTAAACACCTCTTCTGGAGACAGGGAAGTGGAAAGGCAGCTGCATATCTCTGTCATGGCCCAGAGCACTACTAATTGAACATGTGCCAAGTGACTACTTGCCTGCTCAGCAACTGACGACCGAGGTGATTGTGATGAACTGGCTATACCTGGGCTGCAGGTGAGTAAACTTCTTTTCATGCCTTTTACTAGTGACCTCTACATTTGTGTTTGCCCAAGGCAGGCTGTGGAGGAGTTTGCTTTTCCTCTATTTTACTTTGTCACTCAGGCATGTTAGAGTGTGACACTAATGCCATAAATACTTTTATTCTTTTCTTTCTCAGCAATTACCTTTGAGTTCAATTGAAGGTATTCTCTGCTTTATCATCGTCAAACTTTCTTAACCACAGAGACATACTCCTCGGCTTGCTAAGAAAAAACAGCATGGATGAAAGGATGCATTGAGCAATACACTGAGTAGCCTGTCTTGCCTCAGCTATCATGGGGAAACAATGGTGTGAGGAGGTTGTCCTCCCAGCAGCTGCCTGGATTCTCATCAGTGTCTTGAAATGCAAGGTAAAATACCAGCCACTCAACATTTTGATCTGCTAGGTGAGGCATATGACCCAAAGATCATTGAACTTGAAGGATGACTTTTCCATTGATTTCAACAGCTCCAGATCTGGTCTGATGTGGCTGCCTGGAACTGTAATGCTACTTCAGATAGAGTTTAAGATTTCCTTTCTTGGACATCCCTTCTGCCTGGAACCATTGCTAGCCTCTGGCAAAGTAATAATGATAAAAAAAGTAAATCTGTCTGGACTTTCTGGCTTGTTCTGTGTGGAGTCGGGGTTAAGATGTCTGGGGAGACATATTTTTCTGTCAAATAAGGTCTGCTGGCAGCAGTGAAAATGGGAAATGAGCTGCACTAGTATTCTCCTGAATTGTTTTGAAACTCAGGCCAAGACACTAATGGCTGCAGTACAGAAAGAAGAGAGGCTGCTACTGTACATCAGCAAAACTCAATCCACCTAGATTAGATTTTTCCCACAGAGACTTGGCAGCCAGACTGAACAGTTTTCCTGCTGGAAATCTCCTAATGCAAAATGAAGAGTCAATTCACACCAGCAACAGGCGTACTTTCCACACTCCTCTGGCGAAATTCTTACCTAAGTACATATCTCTGACAGCTGTGGCAGAGGATAGGTCATTAACTTTTTACTGAAGTGCAGGTCCAGGGGTGCAAAGTATCAACAGGCACCAGCTGGCTGTAACTGCCTAGTCTGGGAGCTGGGAAACCGTCTGATCACTGGAGCAGGAAACCTCTGGAACAGCTCTTTGGTTCACATTCTTTTCAAGTGAATGTGAGGAGCTGATTCTCTGCTCTTACATTCTGATGCCAGTTATGAATAACTGTTTGCCAACAAGCTTAATGTCTGTAGCTGGACTTGCACATATTCTCAGGGTTGCCTTTGTTAACTGCCATTATTGACCCTTGCTGAGTATCACATGCACTCAAATGAAGCTCTAGCAACTTAAGGAATTCACACAATTGAAAACTTTACCCCTGCTGGCAGGGAATGTACCTTGTAGGTACAATTTATGTGGTTTGAACAATCTAATTTATTTTTACTTTTGAAGTGAAATGCAAAGGCATCTCTCCCATTGCCTTCTGGAAAATGCCTTCCAGATATAAATTTAGTGCCTTATCTTACATTTTGCTTTCATGGTCTCAAAAGAATGAAATAACTTGACATTAGCAGTTTTTGTGCATTAATGTTTCCATTTTTTTCCTATTGTGTGTATCCAAAGGAAAAGAATAGCAAAGCTATTAGTAAGAGAAATCTGGATCCCATTCTCACCGCAGAAAACATGCTGGTCTTCAAAGATTAAAAGAATCTGTGTGCAGTTCCTCTGAGAAAAGGGACCTAACCTTTGGGCTTGTGTTCCACACTGTATCCAGTAGTTATGGAGAAAGAACACACACAAAGCATGCTTGGGCCTCACCAGAGCGCAGTGAAGCAAGTAGAAGCTTTGGTTGCAATGGACAACGTATTAAGTCTTCCACCTTGCAACTACATAAGACTTTATAAAGGCAAAATACTCATGGGCGTGGAGTATCTCTGCTAATCCTCTGTGCCTCACAGGATGTTTCTATCTCTCCTACTCCAGAGAGAACCTCTCACTAGCCACCAAAACAACCAGGCTGGCATCAGTACGGAAGGATAATCCAGCCCACTCTGCACTGAATTCTGCTGTTTCCTAATAGCTGTATTGCCCTCTGCCCGTTGAACAGCACCTGGATGCTAGATTCTGCAGAGATCTGTATCACACCTCTGTCAACGTGCTCTCTGAATACAGTAAACTTCCATGTACTGTGATATTTTCTGCCTTAAGTAATATGGAAAAAAGTAGGACTATTTTTTTTCCATCTGACTGCATTTTAGATAAATACTAAAATCCCAGAATGCTTGGAAGAATGAGTAATAGTCACCAATGAGGGGGAGGAGGGTAAATGTTATAAAACAGCGTCTGGCGTGAATGAAACCAGCACAAGACTGACAAATCCAGAATCTTATCTTGCTAGTTTGTTTAGCTTTTCTTCTTAAAGGTAAATGCTACTATTTTAAAAATAATTTTCTCTTGAAAAGCTTAGAGCAGCCTCTTGTATCCAAGTCAGTTACTACTTGAAGCACATGCTTGTCTCTGTGAAGCAGAAGCTTAGTGATTCTTAACTCCTCGTTTTTCCAGCGGGCGGGATTTTAGATTGCTTATTCACCATGCAGTGACCACTTGACATTGACAAGCTGGCCCTCAAACGCAGTAAGCCTGGGAACTAGACCCAGTAAAACTGGGCCCTCTCAGTTTCCCTGGAGCTAAATGGAACAGTCAGATGCAAGTCAAATCCAGGTACTTTTAGTACCAGTGATGAATGTTACTGTTTGAAGTCTAGCTATCTCCAAGTCCACAGATCCTATTATGGCAGGTACTGCACAAACATACACAAAAGATAGGGTTCTCCGGAGCCTGCATTTTTGACTTCTGGGTTTTTTTTAAAGAATATATGTTGTATGCCCTCTCCATTTCTTTGGTGCCTCCTGGGGTGGATCAGCAGTGCTGTGGAAAGAGGCTGCAAAGCTATCACGTGCCATGTTACCCAGCAGGTATACACTATCCACGGTCATGGCAACGGCAACCACAGTAAATCTGTGCATCTTATTAATGTTTGTTGCCTGGTTCATCCTACTCCAGCTTTGTAAGTCTTAGGCCAGAGCGAACTTCTTTTGACTATTTGGCACAGAGAATTTCTTAACGAGAAATTTGGGTATGGGGAAGGAAACATCTGCTTCCTTTCTTCACTGTGGTACACTCCACAGGGATAATTCTTTTCTGAGTGCCAGGCTGGTGGATATTCATTCCTTTTCATCTTTTCATCTTCCCCCTTTTGACTACTTCTGGCCAAACAACTGCTTTGCCAACATGGAAAGACTATAAGACTTCCTGCTCTCTCTGCCCTCATCTGAATGAGCAAACTACAGCCAGTTAAGCAGTGTGTAAGGAAAAGAGTAATAAAGGTTGCTGTGACAGCAGCTCTACTTTCCCCTACAGCTGCAGAGCTCTGATCAGCATAGAAATGAAGGGCAGAATCAAGATTGCTAAAAGCATTTGCAACAATTAGTGAATTTTCCAACACATATTAGAGGTCTTCACAAGGGCATTACAGCATCAGGCACTTGAGAGGTACAGTTGGTACCTCAGAGGTATTCAGAAGGGCTCTAAAGGGAATTTAACAAGACTAGTTCTAACCAGGAAGCCAGGCAAATCATGGAAGAAGGCTCAGTAACTACAGTCACATGAAAAGAGGTCTGGACAGATTAGGGAAATAGGCAAGCATTTTGAAACACCACCAAGAAAGACACATGAAAGGTAGTGCCATATAATAGCACCGGTCACTACATGGTGAATAAGCAAAATTAAGATCCAGTCAGCTGGAAAAACAAAGAGTTAAGAATCACTAGGTAACTTATGAAATACCAGCTTGTAAATGTGACAGGACAACAGCAACCTTTGCCAAAGCACTGTCAATGGGATAGAAGGCTTCTCAGTGGTGACTGAGAATAAAATAAAAGTTGCTGTCATAAGGACAGAAATGGTATGATGGGAAAGGCTGGTGGAAAGAGGAAAGCTACCAAGGACAGATTTATTTTGGTGCACAAGGAAAGATGTTGCTGAACTTCAAGACTGATAACTCCAGCGCAGGACTGAAGATATATGTGCACAGTCATCAGAAGAGAAAGACAGATTAATCCAATAACTTTTCCACGTACAAAACTCTGCTGCTGCTCAGACCCTCTAGGCCAGAATCATACTGATAAATATATTCCACTGCGGTAAATGCAGAAGGTCTTCTCAAGTCCTATTCATCTTAGTTGTTCAGCTCAAACCATAGGACATTACTTGTATCTCACTATGAGCCATTCTCTGCCTGGTCCATATACAAGGTATGGAAGCTTGTTCACTCACATGATGCTACAATTGCTTAAACATGAAACATCGTTGCATGTCTTTGAGTTCAATAGAGATGCAGTAATTATTTTCGCCTAATAATTAAAAAAAAAAAAAAAGCTGGAAGTCAAAACACAATCCCTTTCATTGCACCACTAGAAACATTTTTGTGAACTGTCTTTACAAAACCACAGGAAAGAGCAAGCTAAAAGGACACATAGTGGTAGAGCTTTAATACAGGACATGTAATTTAATTCTGAATTATATTAGATCAAAGGGAAACTGAATAAAAACCCCAAACCATTGCATTATACAGAATGGAGTTCCTCTTCCTAATAGCTCTGGAAAGATTACAGCGTCATGAGGCTTCATCAATCAGAAAAGAAGAACCAAAGAGCAAGGATAAATCGAATGTTAAGTGCATGTTATTAAGGAATACCCTAACCACCTTCCTTTTGCTGTTAGAAACCAGATGGGTTTGTGTTGATGGATCTAGTAAGAAAGAAAAATAGCAATCTATATTCAGACATAGCTTTCTGCCTATACATTTCCCTTGAAATATGCAACCATCTTGTATTTTATTATCTCAGTTAACAGACTGTCACTATTTCTTTATGCGTTGATTTTCTAACAGAAAGAGTGGTCTTATTCTCAAAGGGCTGCCTATTAATTTATTTCTAAACTTTAGTGTAGTCCAGCAAAAGAGATCATTCCAGTATTTTTCCATTGTTTCTGTTCAACAGAAGGGCAGAACAAAAGGAAAGGAAACAAAGCCATAGAAAAATCAAATTCCTTCCCGACATAATTCCAGTGAAATAATTTAATACAGCTCAGAGGTGTGCTCCATCCACTTTTTTTGCTGTGATGAATACAGGAACAGCAAATGCCCAGAATGTTTCAGGAACCTTAAGTAGTGCAATGGCTATACAGCAGGATTCAAGATGGAGATTTTGGACTGGATGAGAATTTTATTTTTGCTTTATTTATTTCCTTTTTTGTTGCAGGGCCTGGAGACCGTACATCCTCAGGGAGCACTCAGTTTCTTTCTAGATCAAGAAGTGGGAGCTGGCAGAGGCTGCACACGTGTAGGAAACATACTGTTACCTAAGAGTATGTTATTACATCACACAGTCACTGGAAAGGTGTACGTATCAACATATTCTTGTTGCCTAACAAATTTGATGCTGCAGGCTATTTGGTGCCTTCAGTTAAACAATTACATTCTTTAAAAGGATACTGCTAATTTAGTCCTAAAACTTGAATGTACAGAAACTAGCTTTTATAAAACCTGAAATCTAAGGAGCTGCTGTAGGTTGTTTTTATTTTCCAGTGTTTTCGCAAGCTGTTTTTTAAATTCCAGCTGTGTGCAAGCTCTCTGGCAATAACTGAATTCCCACACAGCAGCAACTTGAAGCCATGTTAAACAATGTAATCAAAACTAATCCTGCTTCTGTTGCTTTTCATTGGCTTTGTTGTTTGATGCTGACCAGAACATCATTGCTTGAGTTTTCACTATGTGGGCAGAATCTCCTTAAGGGATCACCAGGCAACAGGAAGCCCTCTCCACTGTGGTGGCACGCAGGCCAGCTCTGGAAGCAGCATTCAATGTGTTTGGATTGCTTTGGTGTCTACAGTTTGGAATACTGTCCTAAATAAATCTGACATGCTGTGTTGTTTCTTATGCTCTTATAGTAAACAAGATTTTGTTCATAGGGCAAGGTAATACTCTACTATCAGGTTATGCTACCACAAATTCCCATCTGTGAACATCCTCCTTGTCTTTTGGGATGCCACGTGAGCTTGCTTTTCTAACCGCTTCTGCTCTTTTCTTACACAATGTGGATGGTATAAATGAAGAAAAGGGGTTTCTGTTTCCTATAAACCCTCCAGTAGAGGAAAGCACTGATTTCTTAATGAAATCAAAGAGCCGCCCATCAGTTTTGGGCACAGGAGGCTGGGCAGGGAAATCAGAGTGGTTTTTCCTCCCCCTCCCCTTTTTCTCCCAAGTGAGGATTAAATCTCACTTTGTAAATACAAGCTGTGGGGACTGTGTGCCAGGTCACATCCCGTCTCCATCCTCGCAAGCGGTAATAATTTTGCGAGGATTTAGCGCACACATTAAAGGGTTAGTGGAAGCAGTCCAGAGCGCTTCTAACGGCTCGGATCTAATTAGTCATTCAAGTTGTTTCTTTTCAAATAAGACCCGGAGGAACACGCTAATTTTAGGATGCCGGGGCGGAGGGAAGAGGGGGGCGGGCAGGGATGCTTCCCTCCCACCGGAGCATCCCTTCCCGAGGCGGCGAGGAGCGCGGGGCTCCTGTATGGCTCACCCTTCGCCCCGAGGGCGAGGGAAGCCGTGCTTCGGGGGTCGGGACGGCCGAGGCAGCCCAATCGTCCCCCCAGGCTCCCGCTGCGGGGCCGGGAGCGCCCCGGTGCCCCGGGCAGGGATGCTCTGTCCCCGCATCCCCTCGGGGACCGTTCCCCACCTGCCGCCCGTGACATCATGGAAACACCCCGGAGGAGGGAGAGCGGGCGGGGATAACGCCTCCTTGGGGAGAGAGGGAAGGAGGGAGGGAACGGGTGCTCCCCGTTGGCCGGGGCTGCCGCCACTCGGGCGCCGCCGTCCCGCCCCGCCGCATCCCGTGCCCGCCCCCGGCGAGGCGAGACCGGGTGTTGCTGCAGGTACGGCCGCTCTGGGTGGTTCGCGGGTTGTCGCTCCCGCCCAGCCGGTCCCTCCCTCTCCCCATCCCTCCTTCCTGCTGGCTGCGGGGCGGGAGCGCGGCTGGAGGCAGGTGAGGAGCCCAGGTGAGCGCTGGGGCGGTGCGGGGCAGCCCCGGGGATGGGGGGCGGTGTTTGCAGCCCCCCTCGCTGGGGAGAGCCGGCTGCCTCCGGAGAGCTCGGCTTGCGAGCAAAGTAGCTTTTTTTTAACCCCGCAAAACTCCCCTTTCTTGCCCGGTTTGCAGCGAGAGCCCCGCAGCGCCTTCACCCGCCGCCCGCGGCGTCCCCGGCCGCGCCGCAGGGGCTTAAAGACTTCGAACGCCTTTGGGAGAGCGATTATTGAACTCTCGGTGGCACCAGATTAGCTGCGAGGCACAGAGCAGCTGCCTCCCCCTCCGGAGGACAAGAGAAGAGCAAGATGAGAGACCTGTCCGTGTCCCCGTCCCTGTCCCTGTCCCCGGCGGGGCCACGGGCAGAGGCAGCGCTCTCATCTTGCTGCGTGCTCCGGGCAGTGGAGCCGGCTGGCTGTTAAATCCAACTTAAGGAATCTTGGGCGTGTTTGCCAAGCCGTCACTCTCTTCTAAATCTGCAGTTCTCTCTGCTCGTGTGAAATTAAAAATGCCACCATTATTGTAATTTCTTTTTCTTTTTTTTTTTTTTGGCTCCTTGCCTGTATTTTCAAGAAAGTAGGTTAATTAAATCCAGCCACTTCGATTTTCAGGTTGCTTTAACTTCCATGTAAAGGCGAATTAGGCAATATGAGGATTTAAATACTCCATTACTTGAAAACTGTTTGGTACAGTTCACTGACAGTGCAGTACTCTTCACTGACGCTTACCAATTTATTCTGACTGGGAGGATATCTGGAATAGCTAAAGAAAAAGGCATTTAAAAAATTCACCTCTTCCTCCTAAGGTAATTTGTCTGCCTTACATTTTTACCGTAGGCCTTTAATGATCGTAACAGTGTTTTTCCTTCCCTGCTTTCTCCAGAAGAGACAGAGGTAACAGTTGGTTGTTGCTTCATCCCTTGACTTTCATCGATTAATCATAGAGTTCAGACTGTTTTACTCAATTTCAACAGAGCTCGTAGGTCTGGTTTGGGTATTTAAAGCAAGTGTTTTCATGGACATTTTCAGTAAAGCCATGGGTAACAATGTTTTTAACCTCCATGAGCTTTTTTTAATTGTTGAGAATGTTTAAAATAAAATCTTAAGTAGTATTCCCTAGCCTGTACTCCAATAGATTAAGCTAAATATTTTCCACTCTGGCTTCTAGTCCATTGACAAAGCAATAATATTCACAATTCCTTATTCTCTTTTTCTTTACCCATGTATCACCCTCCCCACACGCTGCATTAAGCCCATTTATGTCCTCTCTTATTTTGCATAATATCTGGATTTGCATGTGGGAAAGGTGGGTGGGGAGTTTCAGGGATTGGAGATGCTCTCTATGTATGAGTGCACATGTGTGCATGCTGAGCAGTTGTGGTTGGGCTGAAGTTACCAGCATGTTCATCAGGGGCAGGAAATGATGGTGACACTCGGCAGGAGTTTGCTTGTTGCAACACTGCATGTCTGGGCTAACTCATTCATTTTTGCAAATGTAAGTCTGCTGTATTCTATACAAAATGTTATTTGCTTTCTCGTAGCTGTGTGCCTGTCATCATACAGAATTTGGTCTAGTTCAAACTGCATCGCACATATATATATAATCTCTATATACACATCTAACAAGCTTTTCTTCATTCATTGGGTTCTGTAGGTTTTATTACATGCTGCACAGAAAGCAGAGTGGAATGGGGCGTTATTCTGGCAGTCCAGGATTGTGTGGTTTCTAATTCTCAAACTGAGTTTTCAGTTGCCAAAAGCAGCACTCAGCAATTTACATATGAGTTACATTTTCAATAGGAAGGCTTTGCTCATTTTGCAGCTAATAGACTTTAGGCTTAAATTTGATTTGCTGTAATGTGTATTTGCAGTGATGAATGAGGCAGCAGAATGAGTATGGGACTCTGCAGTCATGGGGTGCTTCTATATGTCAGAAGCATACTATTTATATCAGCATATTTTGATCTCATTAAAATCAGTAGAAGATTCTCAGTTTATTTCAGTTACATTAAGATGTAAAGCTTTGCTGGTAAAGGCTAGGGGAAACTGTGATACACCACTTCTAAGGAAGCCAAAGAAACTTCTAGGAGAATCTAGTTGCCTTTTCCTGTATCAAGTTCCTGATAATATGATGCAGATACTGAGATCTGACAAACAACTCTCCAGACGGGGACTAATGCGTTTCTGTTACCAAATTTACCCAGCTCTTTGAGATGCTGGATTTTTATGTCAGTCTTCTGCCTTTGTGGTTGTGTTTAAGCAGTGCACTTTGTGGGACAGACATTGTTTTTAGTACTGCAGCTGTCGCTTGTGGTACAACTACATAAATCCTTGAATACTGTGCCTGAAGTGTTAGTGCTTAGTTGCTTTAGCTTCTTGGTTATCTGAAAGACAAGGAGGTTTTGTGTATATAAGGTTCTGTCCTGTTGTGGGTACTTGTCCTTATTCTACAAACATATCTCCTCAATGTTAATTTCGAATTACAGTAGAGGGAAGTTTATTGTCTGCCTTCAAGGTTGAGCGATGTGGGTGTTGATGCTAATGAATATGACAAGCTGGATGAAATTGGAAACGTAAAGGCTAAGAAAAAGCACAACTGTGGGTCTGATCCTTGGAGGCAGGATATCCGTAACTCCTTCTCCCTTCAATCTGTTTTAGCCTGGTGCTCGTGCAAAATTCTTGAAGCCGTTTGTGACTTCCGCGTAGTGCATATGTTCAGAAATAGCAGATTCTAGTACATATGAAGTTATGACATGAATTAACAGAGTGTTGGAGTAGTGGTTTGGAGCTCTGTCAACATGAAACTCATGGCGCATTGTTGCTAGTTAATTGAAACATTTTGAAAAACAAAGTTGGTGACAGACCAGGGAGGAAGAAAATTGAAAACTTGCACAAATTCTTTCTGATTTTCTGCGTTCAGGTGTCCTGATGGATATACTTGTTAATTGTCAGAGTTATTTTTTTAATATGAATTCAGTGACAACTCTGGTACCTGCCTTGTTAGTAAAAGCAACGAGTGCTCTGAGAATTGCTAGCTGAGACAGAGAAATGCATTTGGTCTGTTCAGCTTAGAGCAGCTCAGCCTCTGCTGTCCTGCCAGGCCGGCGTGTGCCAGAACAGCACTGACTCATTGCAGCCTCCTTAGGGCAGAAGTCACGTGTTAGGACGTAGCAGTAAGCAAGGCAGTGCTTAATCCTAATCCAGTGTCTGGCTGCTCCATGATGCTAAGCATGAAAGTAAAGAAATGGAGTTGAGCCACTTTTCATGTGGAGGGTGCTGAGCAATTTTTGCAATGCCTGTTTGCCAACGATTTACAGTGTTCGAGTGAAGGCTATTCTAGACATGGCTCTTGAATCTTTTTCTATGGAAAATAAGTACTGATAAGCATGACTTGACAGGAATCTCTGTTATGTGCAACAGTAGGGTGGAATGAGAGCGAGCACTGACTTTTGCTGACCTCTAAGCCTTAAGCTGAAGTAGTGCATTGGGAATTGCTGCGTTTCTAGCCCTTGGAGAGATCTCCGAACTTACTGATTGTATATCTGGCTGTAATTCAGCCTGACAAAAAGGTAGTGGCTGTATACTAGCATCTGGTAAGTCACAGAAGGAAGGCTGCAGATATGATTCCTTATGTGCCAATCTGTTTTGCTTTGCAATTCTGTAGCAGTTTAGACTGGATTTGAAGAAACCTTCCTTTGTAGTCATTAACTAGCACATTAGCCAAGCTCTGCATTCCTTGTCTGACCAAGAAGTGTGTATATTTCTGTGTTGTGGGATTTCTCACGTTCGAGCTTGGTTGTTAAATTACAAATACTGGAACTGAAGATTCCTTCTTTAGTCTTTAAGTTCTGGAGTTTTGTTGGCTGAATCGTATTTGTGTTGGCAAACACAGCTGCTGCCATATCAACACTTAATTGTTTCCTCTTGGACGTTTTCTTTGGTACTTATGTTAACGTGGGTATGCAAACAAATCGCCCTTTCTTCTGCCTCCCAATGTAATGCATGAATTTGAAATTTAAGGAGATCTTTCTTTTGATTTACCTTTCCACAACAGCAACTTTTTAGGGATAACTTCAGATTCTGCCTGCACATTGGTTTAGCTGAAACCTGAAAAATCGTCCCTGCAAAACCATGATAGTACATGGTGCTGCAGTTATCCTGCAGCACTTGTATTTAGTTGCCGTTCTTAGAATGAAGATGGTTGCAATACAAAATAGCTAAGGTTAGAAACTAATCTGTGTTTGCAACTTTTATAGTATTGTAGTGTTTGTAACTATTCTCTGTTTACTGTCATGATACCTGTTGGATTTTGGTAATGATTTTTTTGTTGTCATTAGAAAAACCTGAAGCATTGGGCTTCCTGGCTGTTCAGTGTATCCTCTCATAAATGACTTTAGGGTAGAAGTCTGAAATGTTTCCCTGGCAGAATGTAGTCGTACTCTTCCCTTGACAGAATTGGCAGAAATTAAGATATTACTGCTCATGATGATACTGCAAAGAGTCTGTTCTCTCAAGTGTCATCTCCTACCTGTTGTGGTGATCACTTAGGTCAGTTTTAGGTCATATCCCTCTGATCTTACTTATGCCTGTTTTTTCTTGTGATTCTGGAGGCTTTTCCTAGTTGCAGCATGTGCATTGTTACTGTTCTGGTTTTAGTCTTACATTTTCATATAGTTGCTAGTGAAAATGAATGGAGCTTCTGGTCTTAATGGTTCTGATAAGAGCAACTGTGTGGATATAGTCTGTTTGCCATACACATTTTCTTCTTTCTGTCTAGAGTAGCTGAAACCACATAAGAGACAATTTTTGAACAGCTTGTCATCAACAGAACCATGTGTGCAGGAGACTTTATCCTTCTCAGTGCACAAGCCCATCTGTGTCACTGTTAATTCTGCTGGTAACAGAAGGTTAAGGCCTGCCCTTCAAGTTTTCGTATGAGCAGAGCAGGATGTAGGTCTCTGGCACTACTTTATTCCATCTTGCCAACGACTCAAAAAAGAAAAAAAAAAAAAGTTTCAATGTCTGCCCCTTCTCCAACATAATTACTTTGTCAGTGTGTCAAGAATAACAGCCTTGAGGGATGGAGAGTTTTTTCATACCTTTAGTTCCCCAAGTGAAATGTACAACCTTTAGTTTTAAAAAAAAAAACTTTTGCTGTCCTGTCTGCAGTGGCAACAGATGTCTTTGAAACCTGCCTTGAATAAGTTTTATTGTTGAAAGGGTTCTGCGCTGCCTCAGGCTGCGACGCATAATAGCAGCGTCTCCCCTGAACACAATGCAGAATATGTCTTGCTCACAGCGGCACCTGAGACTATGCTGGCTGCAACTGTATTGCTAGAAAAGAAGCTTGTTACAGTCTCGTGAAATACTGTAATACTGAAAGAGTGAATGATTCTATCATTTCTTTCTATATCCCTTGCTTATGAACATGCAAGTGCTGAGATCCCCTAGACAAAGCTTTGACAGCATAAACTATGAATTTAAATGTAACTCATAATGTAGGGGGAGAGGAGAGAGGAAGTTTCACTATGAATGTGATTCAGTCATTGACCATCTTGTATGCCTTAAAAAGAGAAACCAGAAACAGGGTTAATCTTCTGTGGTTTCACTTGAGCTTTTTAAAATAACAAAGTGTAAATCGTCAGTAGCTGTGAGGATCCCAAAGACACGCTAGCGATTACTGTCTGCATACCAAGGAGCTGATGAAGCTAACTCCAAAGGATGTGGGCAACTCAGTCTCTGCTAGTTTATCATGGTTGTGGTAGGAGTTTGTGGTGGGTTTCTCGAGTTCCCTCCCTAATACCTTGCTGCTTGCCAAACACAAGCAGGCTGGTACTTGCTAATACCTTTCCACAATTCGGTAACTGTGTGGGTTTTCCCTTCTGCAGTTGGGTGTATCAGCATCACAGCAGCTCAGTGGCACATGACCTCTCAGTTCTTGGGAATTATGCAGCGGTTTAGGTAGCAGATACTCGAAGAACTTGCTAGTCCATTTTTTTAGCAATGATTTCACTACCTTGGAACGGGCCACCTAACGTGGGTCAGGCTGCTTGGAGCTAGCATTATTGCTAAAAGGTTACACGTCCTTGCTTTTTAAATAAGTGATAATGGAACAAAGAAACAAAAAATAAAAAAGCAGAAGGTGTTATTAAGACTATAGTTGAAGATAAGATGTCTCCCTAACTTTTTTTTGCTACTAAGAGTAATTAATAAGGCTCTGTGGTCTACTCTGGTGCTGTCATGTCCTGGAAACTTCTCAGAACTGCCTCTTACTTGCTGTTACTGTTAAATAGCGTTATTTGAATCACTCAGAACAGCGTGTGTAGTTTCCTTAAAAGATAACATTCTGATAACGGCTTTGTCACTTGTTAAGACATGGACAGGATCAAAGGCAGTGGGCACTGAAACACAGGAGGTTCCCTCTGAACATCAGGAAGCATTTCTTTCACTGTGACCGTGATTGAGCATTGGCACAGGTTGCATGGTGATATTGTGGAGTCTCCCTCCTTGGAGATGTTCAAAACCCATCTGGACATGGTCCCGGGCAACTGGCTCCAGGTGGCCCTGCTTGAGCACAGGGATTGGACTGGATGACCTCCAAAACTCCCTTACAACCTCAGTCATTCTGTGATAATTCTGCTAGTGTATCTTGGAAGTAGTGCAACTCTGATCTTCAGACTCTGATAGATCTAAAAAATTATTTTGGAAAAGCCAGTCAAAAGTCCTGATGTTCTTTTTCAGTCTTGCCTGGGCCTTAATCAAGTCAATAAGCAACCTTGGTTTTGGGATACAGGTCATCCTTCACACAGCAAGGTGCAACCATTGTTGTAGTAGGCTTCTTACGAAGGACCAGTAATATCTGAACTTGATTTCTAAAACCAGAAGAGAACTAGAACTAACGGGGTTTGCTAATTTGCTGATACTAAGGTCAGACAACAAGTAATTTGTATATGAAGAGAGGAGAATCAAGGCTAAATCTAGTTCTGTTATTGAACTCTAGTAATGATCATGTTGTGAAAGAAGAGCTGGTATTTCTTATTTGTTTTATGATTCAGGTCAAACAGTGGAAGAAAAAGAATTCAGGTGTTGGCCTACAGGACTTTCTCATATCTTAGCAAGAAAGCTACTGGTTTCGAAGAAGTGAATTCAGTAGGTGTACCCTATTAGCATCAACAAGTACTATTTACTGAATAAAATGATGGGTAACTAAGATGTATCATGAACCCTCTTTTGCCTGCCACTGTGGTATCAGTACCACTGCTAGGGTGAACAGGTACTCAGCTGGATTTAGGTTCATGGGCTGGGCATGAAGGTTTAACATGGTTTGCCATGTTAATGTTAACTTCATCAAAAAGACCCAGATCTAATGGAAAATGAAATCTAAAATTTGGGTGTTGAGCAAAATATTGGGCCAAAGTATTATGATTGATTCTTGTCTTCCTTAACTGAATGGTACTGTTAATTTTTACTGAGTGATCTAGCTAGGAAGTAACAATTCACAGCTCTTCTGCTACTGCCACAGCTGCTGAAATTCAGGGAGTACAGAACCCATCTTTTCCTATTGTGTTGGGTTACTCTCTCTTTAATCCACCAATCTCATCTGCAAGATGTTAAAACTAGAAGCACTTAGTATTCTGATAAAACTTATAAATATTGTAAAACTAAGATTCACTTATTAAATATTTCCCAGTACTCGGAAAATCTTGCATTGTTGAGAAAAGAGAACTTACTGATGTAGGGAACTGCTATAGTGAATAAATAAAGCTTTTGTCTTTTAGCTGTTGTCCAGTTTTGTTGAGACAGGCTTTTTAACATCCTATTTCTTAGAATAAGAATAAAAATGCAGTGCTGATATTGTGCTTTTTCATTCAGCTCACTGAATAAATAGGGAACTTCATTTCAGATTCAGTGATAAGATGTTAGAATTTTCCATAGGATAGCTGAATCATAGGGTGCTCTGCACATACATGCTTGCTTCATTTCACAGCTTATTTTCGTATGTATAATAGTATATTGTACTGTACTCTTTGAAGTTCAGCAGGATCAACACTTCTGCTTCAAAATCCACAGCAGAGCCATTGCCAGGATGTCACTTTGGCAGATGAGACTTATTGTTTGTTTTCTTGTTTTGTTTGTATGTTGTTGTTTGTTTGTTTATTTCAAAAGGAGAATAAAAAAATATTGTCAGGCTTTCACAAAATGGAGTATTTGATAAGGGTGAATTGCAAATATTTTTTTCCCTTTATTGAAGGAACACTTAAGTATACTAGGTCACTTTCTTCTGCCATGTCATATGCATGCAATTGTGGGTGTACTGAAGATACCTTACTGGTGATAATCTTACATTTTTAAAGATCAAATGTCAAGTAATAGAACACCATTGAGTACTTTTAGATGTATACAAGGTCATTGTTTTCATCAGGCAGGCTTCAATAATTTTCTTTTAGTCCTAGCTGATTAGCTCAATCAGATGAGCAGGGAAGATGCAACTTCCCATTTATTTCTAGCTATGTCATCAGCCATGTCTTTGTTTTTAACCAAGTGACTTCCTTAATTTCATAGTAATTCAGTGGTAGAAAGGTGGCTGTATCTCAGTATCAAGTGACTGAATGTTCTTGCTTTGGGAAACGTTTGTGGGACTCGTCTGTGGTGATGATTGCTTCCTAATTGAAGAAGCTTGGGAAATCTTGGATTCTGAGGCATGCCTCAGCATTTGAAAACATCCACGTTTTCCTGACTGTCTTGATAATACAGACACAGTGATGGCTCTCATTAAAGTACTAAATGTTCCTTGCCAAATGAGCTTGCATTATTTACTTTAATACCACTAGAATGCGTGGTTAGCATAAACACGTCCTCTATTCAGTGCAAGATGAATTGTTTGTTTCTGTTTTTCCCAAGCTAACCTATTAAATAGTAGTTTAGTGTGCAAAGCCCTTCTACAAAATTATCATCTTTACTTGCTGTTAAGTGGATTTTATGTTCTAAACAAAAAAAAAAGTTTGTCCCTTATATATTAGCAAGATGTAATGCCTTTCTTGCTGTGGCCTGTCTCCAGACACTCACACCTTGCAGAACTTGAATTCTTCAGGAATTTTTATTCTTAATATCATTGTTCAGCAGTCCACAAGTGCATTGCCACTCAATCCAACTTGTGATGGGTTTCTTAAGAAGAGAGGTTCTGTAGGCTGTGCATCTGTTGTGCATTCCTTTATCAATAAAATCATATTTTCTATATTAGCCTAGCCTAATGGACTTACAGGTGAGAAGACTGGTGGTATCTAGTAAAGGAACTAGGGATGAAGGGTAGGAAAAAAAAACTTTTATATATTAGCGTGCATAACTTTAATTCTCACTTCTTACTCTGGTTGATCAAACTGCTTTTTTTTTTTTAACTTTCCTGTGGTTCTTTTTGACACATGAAAATAATGGAGGCGTTCTGAGTAAATACAGGCAAGTCATCTTATGAAACGCTTTTGCCCAGCCTGTGAATGCTGCTGAAACACCTGCATATAGTGTTTTGTGGAATGTAGGAGAAGTGCAAACAAAAATCACAAGGTTGGCTAGACTTGTGCTTGGATTGGCTTTGTTGAAAAAGGAGATTGAAGAGAACCATTCTGATCCCCTAATTCCTCCTTGCACTGAGATTCTGAAATGCTTGTTTCTCTATATCTGAGTTCCAGAACTCTGAACGTGGCAGTCATTGCCTTCAGAAGGGCGAGGGCATGCCAAGTATTGACATCAAAAAGAAAATATCAACAAATTTCATTGTCATAATTGATAGAGTAGAAGCTACATATGTCTGGTAGTCTAAACACAGATTCTAAAAAATAGTTTCCTTCTTTGATATGAACTTTTTGGAGTTAATGTTCCTTAATAAAAATAACACAAATCTTTGTACACAAAAGAAATACCGTGAGTAAAGCTGAAGTAATTTCTTTTTATTAATGGGTACTTTAGAGTATTTAGTCAGGGTCACTTTGCAGCCCAGGTTAAATCAGCAATAGTAATGTTGATAAGTAGTATATAAAGACTTGGTTGCTGAAGGTGGCTGTACTGACACATCACAGAAATGGAAGAGTTCCTGGGTACTCACAGTCAGTATTTGTTGCAGTCAATTTATTTGTATATTCCGTTCTGTAAAGTGACCAAGCACAATCTTAAAATAGTCAGAGCTTTGTGCTCAGGTGTCCCATTAATAAATTATTTCAAAACTTCCCTGCTTTGACTAAAGCTTCATTCCAGGATCCTGGCTAAATATATGCATGACTAGTTTGTACACTTGTCTAAAACTGATATTTTTCTTTCAGTGCTTATGAGAGCATCTGCATTCCCTCTGAGCCTTGTAAATTGGCTAAATTTTTGCTGTCCTCATGTTGGGGATGCTCTGCCTTTCCCTCAGTGAATCTGGCAGACTTGCATTTAGACTTGAAGAGGTGCATAGTCTTGTGATGTGGACGTCTAGGTACACTCATGGTATTCACTCGAAGACAATGGAACTGCTGTCGATCTTCCTAGCACAAGCTTGCAGCGATCCTGGGTGTTTCTTGGGTGCTATTTTCTGTTTCTTGACCAGGTTAGATGCTGGCAGTGCCTTGCACAGTGACTTTTTTTTTTTTTTTAATGCTTTCCTTACATTATGTCAAAAGATATTTTATTTTTTTTTCCACTTCAGGCCTTTGTCATACTGATGATGGAGTGAATGTGCAATCAGCTCATACATGTGAGTACCTTCTGCTCCTTGGTCACTTCCAGCTGTGACAGTGGAACTTCTGCTTTTCTTGTTCCTTGGATTCTGACCTTGCCTTCAGGACTGATGAACTGCATTCACTGTCACCACCTCTGTTCATGTGGTTCCTCTGACCTACTGTTCTAGTTGTTCAGTGCAACTTTTTGTCTGCAGCAGCTTTCATTAGGTGCCTCAATTCCCTTGTCACTAGTAGGACTGTTAAAACTAGCCTCGATAATTCTTGGCAACCTCTTGTGGTGATCTGTGTCCAGGCTGATATTTTTTTGTTGTCTTCTGTGTCCGGTAACTTCGTCACTTTGTAATCCTTCTACTAAATAAGATCATTGTCAGCTTTATTTAATTTTTTTTTTTTTTTGTGCCACTGTTGTCAGGTCAGGATCATACCTACAGGTTTCCCTTGTCTTTTTTTATTTCTTTTTTTTTTGTTAAAGTTGATTACCCTGTTACCCTTGATTTTGGTATTTCCTTCTGACTCTTTTACTTAATCTGAAATCTTGCATGTAACTGTAGTAGGGCTGATTTCTTTTCCCTTTTCTCCCCTCACCTCCAACTCTAAAGGCAGGTATTCTCTTTGTTATTTTGCTATCATACGAGTATCTTCCACTTGTTTTGTCTGCTTAAAAAAGTATGGATTATTGTTTCTAAATGTTTATATTAGCTAGAGGTGAAGTGGGCACGGTAACTTGAGAATGAGTGAAAGTTTTATTTGCAACTATATGTACAATTAAATCTTCCTTTTTCCTGCAGGAATCTGTAGCAGCAACATCTGGTTTTCTCAACTCATAGTCAGGAAGCTGTTACTTCTGATTCCATGTTGGTTGTTGTAGTTTCCAGGCCTGTTCCATAGTAGACATCTTGTCACATCCTGTCTTTGTTTTTTTACCGAGACATATTCACTGCCAATTTACTACATCTTGTAGTTTCGATGTGTTATTGAAGGACTTTGGTTATAATTTCTTTAAAGTAATTTTTTTTGAAAGTTTTTAACTTTATTCCTGAACTTTAAAACAGGGTGCACCTTCTTGAATCAGCTCCTTCCCTGCCGTTTTGGGAAGGGTGGGGAAGCTATTTATCTAGTTTGGCCTATTTCATTGTGCAAGTTGTCTACTGCACACTGCATCCCATGGAGCATTTCCACAGAATCACAGAATGGTTTTGGTTGGAAAAGACCTTTAGGATCATTGAGTCCAAGCATTGATCCAGCCCCACTAAGTCCACCATTGCTTGTCTTTTGAACACCTCCAGGTGTGGTAGCTCAACCACCTCCCTGGGCTGCCTGTTCCAATGCTTGACAACCCTTTCAGTAAATAAATTCCTCTTAATATCCAACCTAAATCTCCCTTCATGTATCTTGAGGCCATTTCCCCTCGTCCTGTCACTAGCTACCAGGGAGAAGAGACCAACACTCACCTCGCCACAACCTCCTTTTATGTAGTTGTAGGGAGTGATAAGGTCTCCTATCAGTCTCCTTTTTGTCTAGACTAAGCAAGCCCAGCTCAGACAGCTGTTCCTCATAAGGCTTGTGCTCTAAACCCTTCACCAGCTTTGCTGCCCTTCTCTGGACGCACTCCAGCATCTCAATGTCCTTCTTGTAGGGAGTGGCCCAAAACTGAACACAGTATTCGAAGTGTGGCCTCACCAGTGCCAAGTACAGGGGAAGGGTCACTTCCTTAGTCCTGCTGGCCACACTATTCCTGATGCAAGCCAGGATGCCATTGGCCTTCTTGACAATCTGGGCGCACTGCTGTCTCGTATTCAGCTATCAATCAACACCCCCAGGTCCTTCTCCTCAGACAACTCTCCAGCCGCTCCTGTCTAAGCCTAAAGTGCTGCCTGGGGTTTTTGTGACCCAGGTGCAGGATCCTGCACTCAGTCTTGTTGAATCTCATGCAGTTGGCCTCAGCCCATTGGTCCAGCTTGTCCAGGTCTCTCTGTCGACCCTGCCCAGCAGCTTCGTTTCTGCACATTTAATGAATCAGCTGCTCAGTATTATTAAGCTATAGTCTGAATTCCTCAGTCTGCGGTTCCTTTTGCTTGTTACTCGCTTGAGTCAGACAAGTTAATCTCCTGTAATGCCTAATTCACTGTGATATTTTTCATTCTAGTAAAATAAAATGCATACCAAGGCTAGTTTCTTGGAATCTGCTGCAGACTCCCAGGACTCTGACCAGGACTGTTCTTTTTTTTTATAGTGTTTTTTGTAGATCCAGATGGATTCTGTTCATTCTTTTGCAGAGGTATGTTTGGAGGCTTTTTTAGATCCATCATAGTTTTAAATGATGTCTGGCTTTGTATTTAATACCTAAATCAAATCATCAGTTCTCTTTATCTGGTCATGGCTGTTTACCAGAACAGAGTACTTGTCTGCCTGACCCATGTTCTCCTGTGCGTTAGGACTTTCAGTCCTTTATCAAACAACTAGAGATAAGAGTCCTCCTTGGCCACATCCGCATTTTCCTTTCATAGTGCAGTGAGTTTGGATGTGGAGATTGTCTGGGAGCTCAACGACAACTTTCACTTCTCTCTTTCATCAGTAAATCCCTTCTGGGGATTCTGTATACTGAAGACTCTGAATACTCTAGTGTTTCACCCATCTTCCTCTCTCCTTGTTATTTTACTGCCTCTTTATCTAGTCCCTTGAGGTATAGCTGGGTTAGTTGTTTGAAGTCCTGCCATATAGATAATCTTTAGATTCTGCACTCCCGTCTGTACTTTGACTGTAACTTAAGTAACCTTGAATGCCCAGAAAGAATGTACCTTCAGATTGGCAGGGAAATGCATAAAGTGCAAGGAGGAAGGGGAAGGGCCAACATATGTCAATAATGTGATCAGATTGTGAAAGCATTTACTTAAATGGGACTTTATTTATATCTATATCAACACAACAATGAAAAAATCTCAAGTAGCATTTAAGTGAGTATGTATATATTTTAACTATAAACGTTTATGTATGATTTTCTTTTCCCATAAATTGGCAGATAGAGCAGTAGCGGTCACTGGAGTTTTTCAGCAGCTTTTGCTACAGCTGAAGCAACTTTTCAGGTCACCAGATGTAAAGAAAAGCATCTGGTAAATAGATTCTGGAATTTGTAGACATCGTAACTGGGCATTATCTATTTTTTTTTAATGGGAAAAATTCTCTGAATAAACTTATTATGAATAGGTTTCAATTTCTGCAGGGTGGTATGTATTCTGGTGGAACCTGGAGGGTAATATATTTACTCTGATGGATCTTGTTGTTTTAACATAATTGCTTTTTAATTAATGCTTCTGTGAAAGTTTTGTGAATATTTAGTCCTCAACTATCCTGACCTTAGGCTGATGATGCTATTTTTTTTCATGGGTTTCTGTGTATATATGGAACACCAAGAGGAAAAGAAGAGGTCATACTTAGGTAGGTGTTCTAATTTTGGAGAGGAGAGTAAAATCTCTTCGGTATTAGTGATGGGAAGAAAACAAATCACCTTTTTCTGGTATCTTTTCTGTCCTGCTAATCCCCAGATCCAGATTTAGTGGACAGTCATGTAATGCTACCATAGCTGCATGCTTCATTTCCCAGATTAATGCTGCGGCTGTTTGGCTGGTCTTCACTGTTCTTCCATCCTTCAGCTTGTGTGAGATTTTCTACTAGTTCCTTGAAAGGCGGCACGTGGCATGTCTCTGCTCACTGCACCTTATGTGGTAGTTTTAAATATGGGGAGAGAACGAGAGGTTGTTTGGTGCTCCAGACTGGTGCATCCATACCTGATGGGCTGCTCTGCTCTGCCCTGCCTGCGTCTGATTGCTGCCGCCTAAGAGCGGAACAAACAGCCTAACTAGAAAGAGCCCATAAAGTTCTTAGCTCCGATTCACGACGGTTAACTTATAGAATTAAGAGTATATTTACCAGTAGCAGATCCATGATCTTATGTATGTGTTTTTTTGAACATTCGTCTATACTAAATAGGCTGTTGTGAGGAGCAGACTTTTAAAATGAAATGGTCATCTTTGAGAGTGACAAATCTAGTATATGAAGTGCCTCTGGTATTCATCCCTATATTTTATGCTATTTATCCACATTTTGTGCTGCTGCTTCAAAGGAAAAAATCATAATAGCAATGAGTGTCATGATTTTGTGCTTTATCAGAAGTGGATAAATGAAGTCTGGCTACGCCTGCACTGACAGTAGGGAGCCTTTCTGTTTTGCAGCAGCTCAGACAGCAGTACGGTATGGATATTCCACTGCAGAACAGTGCACATCAGGAGGCTCGCTTTTAAAATCTCTCTTCAGCAGAGAATAGACATAGTTCCTTTAACCTGTTTTATCCATCCTGGTCTGCACCTCAGAATTGGTAGATCAGAGAACAGATAGAGGTGTGGCATACTACCTTTGGTCTTGTCAGAGTACTAGGTGCTTCCTGGCAGGACTCCAGCTGGCTTTCCTACAGCACATGCGCAGATCTAAGACAGGCAAACCTGGAGTCTTGGCTGGCTCATCTCTTCAGCTGTAATGTGGCTTTCAGTAATTCATAAGGTCTGATGTGTACTTGCTTTTCCGTAAGCAGTTTTACTGCTTTCCCCACTCAACTAAGACAGAGACGAAGAAGACCAGATCTCTTAATAAAAATTAAAAGAGTTCAGCTTAGTAAAGAGAAGAGGGTGGATGAAACAAGAGAGAAAATAGGTACAGGGAAAAGACCAGTAATGTGATTTTTTTCTCTTTTTTTTTTTTTTTTAGTTTAAATCCCTGAATCGGAGAAAAATTGCAGGCACTTAATTATGTAATGACCTCTCAAAGGGAAGTGAACAGAAGCACTGAATCTGCAGAATACATATCTAACTGTCAGTCAAATTTTCTGCCTGAAACCCTTTATCAGCTCATAGAGGGAAGCCAAAGCCCGCTATGTAGAATTCTTCATTAAATATTTTCAAACCCGTCTCTGGTATAAGAAGGCAGAAGAAAGACATTTTTTTGTGCCTTTATCAGGGTGCTACTGTAGCAGGTTTTGGCTCCCTTTGTGTATGCTGTGCCACTACCCTGGCTGCAGGGTAGGGTCAGGCTGCATGCATGTGTGAGAGCCTTGGTCCTCCTCTTCCTCGCCTGCAGTGCACAGTTGGGTGGCACGGGAAGAAGCGTGTGGGTACTGGTACAGCTTGCTGGCAAAGGCAACATCTTGAAGGTGACCGAGATGTAGTACAGTCTGCTAATAAAGCAACAAAATGGCTTGGTTTGAAAAGGAGCTTCCATCACCTGCTGTAACTGGAACCACCGTGGAGGAATAGGAAAGCAATTGGTTTCTTGAAAACAGGAGTTCAGAGTGAATGTTGGAGACTAACTTAATCATCTCAAGGCTCGCTTCCTGCTTCTCTGTGGTAGCATGCAACTGTGTATGTGTACTTTTTCCAGCGGGAAAATTTTTCTCTCCTTAACGGATAGAAAAGCTGAGAAGGAACTTTTAAATTCTGAAAGCTATATTTAGCTCAGAGCAATTAGAGCTAGCGCTAGATAATGACACTTGTAACTAGCTTATCCATTATGCAAACTATAAGATTTTTAATGTTTGGCATGAGTCAGACTTGCCATTAAGGGCAGCTTTTGCTCACAAGCATCAAAGTCAGAATTTTAGAGGGCATACCTGTTGCAGGTTGTTTTGGGTGAGACACTTACTTTCTTACTGTTCACTGTCATTTTGTTCCTAGTTCCATTTTCAGTGTAAACTAGCATAATCCCCTGTTGCTTCCAAAAGGGTAGTTCTGCTCTACCCTCCTGCTTGCACCTGTCTGATTTGCTCTTTTCATCTCCTATATGCTGGCAACGTGTTCATACAGTTAACTGGTTCAGCAAACACTGTGGTTAAAAATCTGGCTTTTTTCCTGTTCAGTTAACTGGATTCATTTCCCACTCTCATTCTACTCTGTAGTTGTGTTGCTGCTTGTTTTAGTAGAAATTGCAGCAGAAATAAATAGCTAACTTTGGGAAGAGAGAATTGGCTGGTTCCTCCCCAAGGGTTTTAGGTCTGCCTAATGCAGATTTACACCAAATTACACACAAATCTATTGCCAGATTAGGTTTTTGTTGCACTCCTCATAGGTTCTTCCACAAATACTTTGGAATGGTTAGCTTCTTTGAGACTACTACAGTACAAAATAGCTTAAGGAATTGATGTATAGTTGTTAAAAGGTCAATTATTGCAAGATCATTCTTTTTTTTTTTGTGTTGGGTACCAAATAGTTAATTTCCCCTGTTCTGCATTAAATAATCATCCCTCTGTGATGCCTACATGACCTGTAGCCACCCACTCTGAAGTATGTTTGTTTTTCAATTTATCTTTCTGGTCCAATGTATTGTAAATCAATCAACACTGCAGTTAAGATAACCTGGATTTTCTCAGGTGATTTTAGGAAGTGTGCACCTGTACTACAAAATACTTAGAAACAAAATATTGTACGAGTGCATCCCTATGCACACGGAGCAGGCTAGATCACTGCAGCACGGTGTTTTGGGGAGCAGTGGGGCACACGGGACGTGTTTTTGGATAAGCGAAGTTGTGGAAAGATTGTGGAACAACAAAGGCATTGGTTGGCTTTATGAGGTGACTAAGTAATTGCTACAAGCCTTGAATCCCTGACTAGCTTTTTGGATATCTTTAGAGATATTGTTCAGGGTGTTGGTCCCTGCATTTAGTTTGTCCTACGTAGCATAGAGTTTGTGAATTCTGCAGTTCTGAAGACAAGGCCAAGCTAGGTATTTTTATTTATTTTTTCAAAGGCATATCATAGGGTGATTTTGTTACCTTAACCATAAGAAGTTTTTAGTATATCATTAGTTGGAAGCTTTAAATGTCGAACAGTTCAATTTCTGAGTTACTGGGAAAAGCACCAGCCATAGATTTGTGAGAGTCTGTATAATAAAACCGTAAAGCTGGTTCATCACTAAAATATGTTATTGTTTCAGCTGTGTCTGCCCACTGCATGCTTCTACAGGCTAAAAATGTCAATAGGCTCTTACATTAATAGCTGTTTTAGATCTCTAATCTTTAAAGGCAGCAAAAATGAAAGAAACTTAGATTAATGTAAGATATCAAAGTTAACACATCAAGTGTTCTTTTTTGCTCCAGTTTTAAAAACTTCCACTCTTAATATTAGGATTAATATTAAAAATGCATGAGTTCATACATTAAAAAAATCTTATCCTAAAATTAGATCGCAGATGTTTAGACTCGAAACCAGCTGGGGGTTGTGGCATTTCCAGGAATGTAATGAAGAAGCAAGGAATTGAATGTAAACATGAAATTAGGAGTTATTATTAAATGTAGACAACTGATAAGAGAAGGCAAAAGTATTGCTCAAAACTCTGAGTTCAGAACAGGGAGAAGGATTTCCTTTTCTCCGTGGAAATTGCACTAACGCTTCAAGAACAGTACTAAGTAAGGGCAGTAATGTCAATAGTTAAAGAAATGCAGAAGAATTTAGTTCTATTACTGAAATGAAGCTGTATGGTATATTGGCAGCATATAGAAATAGCTGAGAAAAAAGTCAAGTTATAACTGCTAAAGCTATTATTTTTTTTTAAAGGCCACAAACCACACAGTGAGTAACAGGTTTGAATCTACAGTACAAATCTGAGGAATTCATATTCTGTTTCTCATATTGGTCATGAGGAAAGATTAGGAAAGTCACACACTCCTGCAGAATTCTGGATCTTGGGGCAAGAAAGATTTCTGTTAGAAAATGCATTGCTCTGTTACTGTATTAGTAGACTAAAGCTTAGTTTCTTAGTTATGTAGAAGAATGTTGCTAACCTGAACTTCTAATGCATATTTTTCAGGAGAAGAAGGTGGTTTTGTAGATGCTGTATTTGGAGGAAGCATATGAAAAAAGAAGATAGAAAACTTTCCAGATATTCATATATTATACTCCTTACCTCTCCTGTGCTTCCTGGGCATGGAAGGACAATGCCGCAGGAAGTTTTATTTCTTATATGACCGTTTTGTTTTGTTTTGTTTTCAGATCACCAGCCGCGTGAGCTTGCCACATCTTGCCTAATGGAATTGCTCAGACTTTCACTGCTGTAAAAGGACATTTGGATTCTTCATAGTTGGCACTGAGAGACTACCCGCTCACTGTGAGTCAGTCTTCCTTCTATCATGGATGTGGTGCCCTCCCTATAGGAAAGCAGAAGTTAAATTGATGTGAAGCCTGCTTTGGCCTGGAGGGAACATGATGAAAGAAGCTGTGTAAGAAGCTTCTTACTCTGAAGCACCACTCCATTAGTGGAGAGTGGGAGAGGACTTTTGGGATGATACATTTTGCTTAATTTAGCAAGAAAATGGGACGGGTAAACCTGAAGTTGTGCTAATGTAATCTTACATTCTGCTGCAATGAGGGTGATTTTTCAAAAATACCTGAAAGCTGTGTTATTTTTGAGGGAACTGGAAAAAATACCATTTGTTGGTTAACACCATGTTTGGGTTCACTTTAGTCGTTGGCTTTGGGATTTCCACTAGTAACCTACCAGGTCAGGAAGGGCCTCTTGCCTGTTGTGCCACTGGATTATTTGTGTTTGTGTCTCATTCCGAAATGCTCTCCTTTTGACTACAGCCAGAGATGGGACTTTGGAAAGGTTGAGATTATGTTGCTGGTGATACAGAGAAATTTCTTGTGTTGCTAGTAGGTGTGGATTTTGCTTTAGTGTTCATTAATTGAAAGATTTATCATTAGGAGGAAGTTTTGCCCCAAGTTATATTACCAGTCATGGGTGGTGTTTTACCTGCTATAAAAGCATGTAAACATAGTGCATACTAAATACTTACCAAATTCTCTTTGGAGGCTGGAGCATTGATAAGACACTTAAGCTTCCTGGCTAGTTGTTTGGTTTTTTTTTTTGTTTGTTTGTTTTTAATATATTCTTGGGTTTTTTAACCTATATTCAATAGACTAGTACTATAGGGCACATAGGGTAGGTAAAATATTGAGGTCTTACTTGTGTATTTACTTGCACTTGTGGAAGGCTGGATGTTCTGAACTGTGCAGTTCTTAGTCTTGGAAATTGTATATAAACTGAAATTCTGAAACTAGTCTTAGCAGGTTTTTACCTATAAAGCAGAATATAGCACTGCTGTTCTCCACTAGTTTCCCACTATACTTACATCTGTGTTTGTGTAGGCTTTAAGCCTGGTGAATTCTTTTGGGCTAAATTTCTCACAGTTTCTCTTGTAAGCATGTTAAAGGTATTGCTAGCTCTAAATTTGCTCAGTAGGACTTTCCTCTGGAAAGTTGGAGATGGATCATGAAAAGTGAAATATGTAGCAGGCACAAGGGTTGAATCTTTGCTGGATGTGGCTACTGTAAAGCACGTTAACAACATGTGTATTTCAGTTTCTATAAATTAGAAGTTGAAAAAGAGTTGGAGAAGGAGAGCAAGGAGTGGGAAACACTTCTACTTGTTTCATTTGTGTGGGTTGGTACTGCCATACTGCTTCAATGGACTTAAGAGACATGCCCAGTTACTGTAGGATCCTTTTACCTATGCAGATAGCAGAGTTTATCAACTACTGTTCCAAAATTGTTAGCTGATTACATTGGGAAGTTTTATGTTTAAGTAGCAAAGCAATGTTTCATGATTGTCCATTGACTTTCAGAAAGTTCCAGTGTACTTTGCAGAAAAGAATATTCATCTGCCTCAACCCAGTTTGTGGCTATTTTATTTACATAGGGGGTTCCTGTGGAACAGGTATGTTTGTGACTTCTCATGTAGTCATGCAGGAAGCCTGTGAAAAAGTTAGGGCAAGCCCTTACTTGGCTTATCTTAACCTTTCCAGTACAAGAATGTTCTCTGTTGAAAGACAATTGTGATACACGCTAAAAGGAAGGGTGGTAGATCTACCAGGATACAAAACTAACAGAGATTGAACAGTTACAAAAGGAGAATTTTTCATTGCTTCTCTAGTAGCTGTAGCAGAAGGCTGCAATGAGAACAAGTATTTATCTTAAAAATAATATTTTCATTTTCATACTGACGTCATACCATCCTGTTGGCATATGTTCTTGGAATGTATCAATAATTTGTAACACCCTTTTTTTTTTTTTTGAGATAAATTAAATCTCCCCTTAGCACATGATGTAACTTCATTGAATAGCTCTATCTTTGAAAAAGGAAAAAAAACAGTACCTGGGGCTCAAAGTGAATTCACCTTAAGTGAAGGTATTTAAAACTCATTTTACAAAGCTGAAAGCAGAATCTATGGCTGTTATAGAAGCAGTTTCCAAATGTTACTGAGCTTTTAAAGAAATTCTTTACTCGCATGTAGGAGAATACATGTAGAAGAATACAGTGAAGGAAGCCATCCACGGTCCTCATAAATTTTTATTTGAGGAACTTCATGGAATGTTTGTGTGTTCCTTTGTTGGTATTTTCTCTCTGTTTTGACAGACTAAAATTCCAATCTCAGTACAAATATTATGTATGTTGATTTTTTGTTTTTCTCTCACTTGGACTACAGACGTAATAAGTCTTGTGAAAGGTATGTAATTTTTACCTTTACTTTGTAAGCTGAATTTTGACAGAAGTGTTAAGAATATTGGCAGCTCAACATTGTCTGCTCTCTCTTTACTATCTTATATGTGAAACTGTACAAAACTAAATTCTGTGTTAAAATGTCATTTAGTACTTTGTTTGAAGGAAAATGAGGTCAAATCTTAGTGTGCATATACTTGTAAATGCAAAAATAAATGGTGTGCACAACCAGAGCTCTTTGTGTACAAGTTCATGGTTATGCATTTAAGCTGCTTCTTTCAGATGAATTCTGAAACATTTCTTGTGGATTTAGTTATGCATATTTGCACTAACTTGTTCAATGGATGGTAGCATAGGTAGATATTTCTAAAAAAAAAGAGTGAAGAAGGGGAGAAAAAGGATGTTTGAGAGTAATACTAGTTGCTGTTGAAACAAATTAATTTGTTGAAATAAATTAATTAATTAAGACCTAAAATAAGCTACAGATCTGAGCATCATAGATGGCATCTATGGAAGCAAGGGGGTGAAAAAGTGGGAAAACTCCCCCTTGTAACATCATCATTTGTAGTTTTTAGGTTTAGTCCTAGGTCCTTTGTGCTTGAACAGGTAATACCTTATTAGATGGAGAAACTCTTCAAAATGGAATGCTGATTTAGTATGATTACAGAATAGATTAATTTTTAGAATTTGTGTTAATAGAAATCAAATGTTTGTGAAATTATGAAAATGTGGATGTGCAGATGTGCAGGCACAGTTCTATTAATACAGCATTGTAAACCAGGCAGCTTAAATGCATCTTTTAGCGCCCGTTGTCAGGCTGATGTTGGACTTAAGTGGTGTGAAAAGTCTGTGAACACCTGGATGTGCTGTGATGTTGATGCCAAATATTGTTCCCCCTGCAGTAGCGACACAGTATGTCTCAGATGTGAAAGTTTAGATCTCTTTAATAGTTACTACTTCTTACCTTGGGAGAGACTTGGAACTCAGTTGTTTGGCAATTAGCATAGCCAAGTGTAACTTACAGGAGAATATTGTGGATCCTGTCTCCTGTTATTCAAACTTCTTGTTGCAGAGACAATCAGTTTGGTTGTATTGCATTTTAGCAACAGGAACAGATTGCCTTCTGACTGGCATCACAAGGAGGATTTTACAAAGTGAGAGTCTGCATTTTGCTCCAGGAAGTGATACAGATAGTCCAGATTCTCACCACTGAAAATGTTTTCATCTTACTCCTACTGAGCAGAAGCACACACACTTTTCATTTGGAGATCATGAATTCAGTCAGTCCTTTGATGTAAATCAGTTTTGTGCTTGGAGAAGCCATGAAAACTTGACCCTCATTTTAAAAGTAGCTCTAAGATATCATTTCTGTCTTTCAGGATGTATTTGAACATGCATTTCCATCCGCCTTTTATTTTTTTAGAAACCTGGGTAACTTTTTCCTGCCTTTGCTCATATAAACTCTGGCAAGTTGATTATTTCTCCACCAGGTAAAGAATAAAAATAATGCTTTGGATACATTAGAAGGCAGAAGGTTTATCATATTTCAAGAGTGGCCTTAGAAATGCATTTATGAAGAACAACTGTTATGTAGGGGCCCCTTGCTTTCCAGTTGTGCAGCACCAAAGGTTTTGCATGCCAGCTAACTGTATGAGAGAGGAACAGAACGTTGCAGTTGTTGTTGGACTCCTGTAGTGGTATGGTAAAGAAGATGTGGGACTGAATCTCTGATCGTGGTATGGGTAGTAGTGATTGAAGTGTGATTTTGGGCTCTAGTGACTCCTTGGCTAATTCACTAATTCCTAGTTTAATTGCCTTATACTGCCATTTGCTTTTGGGAAAAGGTCATACCCTCATTCTAGTTCATAACACAAGTTCTTGTAGCAGATGGCATTTGAAGATGAAATGTAAATTACATTGTTCCTTTAGGTCTGAAGGAAGTTCCTACATTAAGCAGAAAAATATTATACTTATTAAAGCAGAGACTTTTCATGGAGAAATAAAGATTACTTTAAAGACTGAGAAAAAGGTTAACATTATAATTTATTTTAATGCTACCTGTGTAAAATGTGCCTCTGTAGTAAAGGGTTTTAATCTCATTTTATCCTCATGTTGGTGCAAGCATGCAATCTGCTGTAGATTCATTTCTTTTGTTGCACATCTTATCAAAGCATAAGTGGGGGATGAAAAAAGGTCGGTCCTTGGCCAGAGATAATTATTAGTAGTGATTAATAAACAGATATGCATCAATGAAGATGTAATGTTTGCAATATTTGTTTAATGAGATTTTTAAACTTACTGACTTCATGCAAGTGCCTCACACTTACGGAAGAAAATGTCTGCTGTGGAGACACGTCCTTTTTAGTTACAAAACCATAGCAAGAACCTCTAAGAAGAGTAATATATTCTCTCTTTAGCCTAAGTCATATTGAAAAAACACTAAGATTCTGGCAAAAAATCAGGCAAAGCCTTGTCTTGTAGGGAGTAAAACATGCTGGCTGGTAACTTGCAGGTGCAATAGTAAGCATCAGAACAATACAGCATAAAATGAATATTAAAACCTTTAAAAGGCTTTCAGTGTAGCAGCATGTTTTACTGTAGCTTTCCCTGATCTTCCCTTCTGTCCAGGTGACTTCTGTCCTTTATTTCCTGGAGAAGACCTGGGCTCTGCTGCTGTATTTTTGCAGGATGGCAAGTTATTACAGCAAAGGGAAAGTTTTTGATCTAAGACCAGGTTTCATATGGTGCCTTGCCTCTAAAAGTACCAAAAATTTTCCTTATCTTTTTCTTCTCCTCTAAGATTTGTCCATGTATATTTGTCCCCAGGAGATTTTTACTCCCAGAACTTAAATATCTAAACAATTTGACAACTGTGTACTTGGATGTGCTGCAAGTAGTAGCTTATTTTAACCTTCAGAAATTGTGCTTTCAGAAAAATCAAAGAAACTTAAGTTATTTTTCTACTTTAGAAGTCTGATACTAAATGATTAATGAAAATGTTGGTACTAGAAAATTGTTCTGTAGTGCATCAAATGTTTAGAACTGCTAATAAGCTGACAAGTGCTATAAAATGAAATAATTTCAATTCTTGGCAGCTTTTATGTTAGCTGAAGTGTAGATGCTGTTAAATACAGTAACTGTCCAAAGACAGCAGTCTCCCTGTGTCGGTACTGTAAAAGCGAAATGTGTTTCTGCTTGAGAGACTTCAGTAGAATTTGGTGTTGCTGCTGAGAAGGGTAAGGGGACTTCAAAAGCTCCCTGTCCCTTTATGTGTGATTTCAGGGCCAACTTTTATTGGGCATCAACTCTTGGCCTCTAGAGGTTGAAAATGTTTGTAATGCAGTTTTTAAAATTCCCTACCTGCTGATTTTATTTTCATCATCACTGGGCAAAACGATATTGACAAGTGGTCGGCAAGGTAAAAAGTACCCAAAGCTGGACTAGTTTATAGTTTTACCTGTAATGCTTCCCAGTGCCTGACCAGCACCTTTTCAGAGAAAACATTTGGTTCAGGAGAAGTGGAAAGAAACTTTCATGGTGTAACTTGAGCTTCAAGACTCTAAAGAAAATTGGATTCTTCACTGTATGGAAGGAGATGGACTGCGAAGTTAAGAACTGAAAAGTTTAGTGGATTTTGATTTGTCATCAGGGCAATATATACTTGTGATTTTTTCTATACTTGTAGATGATTTTTGTAGCTACTAAACTTTTTGGCTAAATTTAGCTTGTTGTAATGAAATGGGGATGTGAAAATCTAAACGGAGCGGACTGTGTTCTGTAGCCATAAAGAGGAAATGTGCTACATAGCTTTCTGGTCATGTAAATTAAGGTGACAGAGGAAATCTACAGAAATGCCCCTAAATCCAGAAGAATATTTTTTTCTCTTTTAGTTGGCTTTTATCTCTCTCTGTTTTGACTGTTTATGAAGACATGGAAAGACTTGTTCTCCTTAAAACCTAATAAACCCTACGTGGATATTTGGAAATAAATTTAGCTTAGCTAAACAAAGTATTTTCAGACAGCTGTACATCTTCGCTTAACTAAGAAATAATTTACATAGCATTGCATATGTCTAATTCGAATTCTTAACTTTATACTATTTATTAGTCTTGGAATGGTGACTGAGATGATACGCTCTGTATGATCTGTGGCAAACTGCATTTCTGTGGAAATCAGATAAATACTGAAAAAGTGTTTTTTAATTTTTTTTAAATTAAACTTTAAATTGTGGAACACGTAGAATGACTTTACTGAACCAGAAATTTACAACCACTGTAGTGATTTTTTTTTCTGTTTGTATTTCAGAAATATAAAAGCTGTTCCCTTGCACAGTTAATTGGTATTTTTTAATTTGTTAGCTGAAGAATTGGCATTTTTTTCAGTTCCCTTTAGCCTTCCCCCTTTTGACTGAGCAATATCCAACGCTTAAGCGTGGACACCACGTGTTACCTGAAGAAGATGTTGCTATATAAAAGTTCATGTTAGCTTTCCAAAGCAACCTTGATTCCAAGTGGATGATTAACAGCTCTTCCTATTGCCATGGTTAGAGTCCCCATAAAATCTCCCCCTCAAACATATGCTGCTTTAATTTGCTTTTTGAAATTAGATCATATTTAGTAGACTGTTGTCAGACAGTGTAGTCATACCTTCAGAAATAAAATTTTGAAGCTAAACATTTTTTTGGCAAGATTATTTTTGCTAATCTTGCAGGTTGTCCATAATGACCACCGTTTCAGTACTTCTCATATTCTGTCATTGTCTGGGGTGACAGATCACACCCGTTCTCTGAAAAACAGGGGACACAACTCTCGTGTCTCCTTCCTTTCTGTTCTTTTAATGGGAAAGACAACAGGTCGTAAAATATGCAAAAGCATTAACTCTCACACTCTAAGAACAATCAGACAGTAAATGACTTCAAGTAATGCATTTTACAAGGAGCAATTACCAAAGACTTTAAATCAAGGCTGATCAAACTCTGGGTTTATGATCTGTAGTGTTACAGTTTGGAAATGGTATTCATGGATATAATGTTTGCTTAAATAGAATGAGTGAACCATGCAGGATTGAAAATGTAAATAAAAGTGAGTTTGTCTACAACAGATCGCTCAACCCAGAGAATTTTTTGCACCTGTTGTATCTTTGCTGTATGGCTAACTACCGAAGTGTCTGAAATACTGATAAACTTTTTGGTTTGGTATTCTTAGGAATAAAAAAGCACGCGGTCAAGGACTGATTTTTACTTCACCTATTGTTGTTGAGGGATGTATTGGAGAGAAGAATTAGAGGGGACAGCAGTGAGGGAGGAAGGACTGTGGTTGTCTAGCTGTAAGAAAAGTGGGAGGATTACTATTCCAGTTAAATAATTTTCTTGGTTTTGTGCCGTATGGACTCTCCTAGAGAAGTAGGTTGTGTTGGACAGTTTTACAGGGAAGTACTTAGGTGATTCAAATTTGGAGACGAGGCTTCTTTCCTTACTATCCCAAACCCTGCTTGGGGGTTGGTTGAAGGAGTTTGCTTGCCTGTTTTCAAAGTCATCCCATGACCAGCAATTCCAAATTTTTTTGAAAGCCTCCCAAATACAAAATTATGGTTCCTTCGGCCCATAAGCTGTGCTTTCACTTGGACACGGAATTTAGAATGCTATTTGTTCTACTTGGCCAAACTATAGTTTATACTTCACCTTTAAATTTTCTTTATATATGGCATGTTTTGCATATGTTTTTTCGTTTGTTTGGTTTTTTTCCTTGTCATACAGTTCTCAAGGAAATCTAAAATAATGTACTCATAAGAGGTGGTGATTGGGAAGTAACAGCTGTTAAGGGCATGGTTCAGCATTTTCCCTGCAACTATCTCCCCCTGTAACTTGTGAGTTTTCTGTCTACTCTGTATTTGCAAACTCCCCGTTGAAGAACTGCTGGTGACCAGAGTGTGGGGTCTACCACAATGGATGTAATCTGCTTCTCTGTATCTGCCTCTGGCACTGGCCTGTCCAAGACGCTATGGAAGAAAATGTGTCGGTCCTTATCCAGAATAGTTATAAAACATGTGCCCTTTTGACCCTTCCTGTAATCTTCATCAGGGTGACTTATGATCTGGTGTGAAAAAGGCCCTCTTTAAATTATTTTTTTCAAGTTTATAGAAATTGTATATCCTGTTCTGATAAGTGTATACATTTATGGTGTACACAAACCTTAATAATCTCGTATTATAGGGTTAAACTTTGGATATACTTGACAATAATAAGTCTGTTTTCAAGGGTCATGTATATTACTTCTACTAGCAACATTTGCCATAACCTAATATATCAGCTTGAAAAATAATGCTCATTTCATTTAAATGAAAAAAGCAAAACTGCAAGAATAAAATCCCCAAACACCAAGCTAAAGAAAGCAATGACTCTAAGAACTGTAACAGCTGCAATAACAAATAAACAGAGCTGGCCCTTAAAATGCAAGTGGGGGTAATAAACACACACCCTCCATGAAGTAGCTTGACAATGTATCATTAAATCTCACTTGACAAAATTGAGATGTCTTGTTCTAGAGATTTTCAGTGTGAAATTTCATTTTCCATTTGAAGCTATTCTCTTACCACCCCTAGAAATGCCTGCAATCTCTCGCTGGTTTTGGCTGTGTTCTTCTTAAGTTTGTTTTTTCCCTGCAGTTATATTTCACATGAAAGATTTTTGAACAATATTACAGAAGTAGATGTCAAAAGAAGGAACACATCACATTCCTAAATACTGAATATCTTTCAGATTGTCAGTATGTCAAAACTGTATCACTGAAATGAGCTGTGCGTTAGTAAAAGCGTATGTGTTGGTAGGAGAGTCGTGCCATGCATCAATAGTCTAGTCATCATCTCTGCATTGCAATGGGAAGTACGGAGGACAGTGTCTAAAGGCTTTTGAGAAATGTAAGGAATGAAAGAATTTAGTGATAAGAATTTCTTACAACTTTGTGTTCCTGCACTTAAAGTCAGATATTGGGCTTTTCATAATACATGTAACTTTCAAAGCAGAAATAGAAAGGCATTTTCAAATCATGAATAGATTTGAGATTTCCATAAAACATAACCAGTCTAAAATCTTATTTCTAAATGTATTTCATTTTATATCTGTCTGTTTTTTTCTCTCTTGTATGTTTTTGAAAAAGCAAATTTAAAGGTTTTGAAAGCCCACATTAGGACTGAAACACAACTCAACATACATGACTATTGCAATTTTCTTCTTTTCTTTAAGTCCTAATGGGTATGAATATATCTACAAAGTTATGTTGGTCAAGCCACAGGTTATTTAGCATGCATTTGTTTAGGCAGACTTGAATATTTTAAGATTTATCTTGTTTGCATCTGCAGGCTTGGTTAATTCATGACTGTCAGCACAAAATTTGAGGAATTCTTCTGAAGTGGAATCTTTGGCCATATAAACTGGAGCGCCTTTAATGTTGGCTTACAAGGGATAAGGAGCCACTAACACTTGTCTTTTGCCTGGATGTCTCGTTGTGTGGAGGATGCTTCAGAATTTTTAGAATCTTCACCTGTGGGAAGATAAATACGTATTTTTCTGTTACTGTGTATCACATTTTATTTAACTTATAGTCCAGAAGTCTGACCACAACGTGCTAGATATGATGAGTGCGTTTAAAACACATAGGTGTTGTCATTGAAAAAATAAACGTACACAGTGAGACTTGATTAAAAAAGGATCATTAGCACTTGAACCAGCTGAGAGCATCACTATAGATGTGTGTATAGAAAGTGCATGTATAACTGTTCATATACATTGCATAAGTATTAGAAACAAAGCAGCTTTATGACCAGCAAGAATTGTAGGTTTTGCCCTGGAGGTGCTGCATAAGTTCTTAGCCTGATAAATGGAATACAGCAGCTGAAATATTTAGTAGAGAGGAATGCTGTGGGTCACCTGAGTCTGCCAGACAGGTGGATCTGATGTATCCGAGTACAGCAGCCAGCTCAGAAAGCCAGAGTGATGCAGGTCTTGAGTGAAATGTTCAGAGTCTGCAGTGACTCGGAGGTAAGAGGCTTCTGCCTCAGCATCCAAACGCACTCTTGTTGTGGGGACAGTATGATCTAATAGGCAGTGATCTTTCATTGTCCTTTGGCATTACACCACCAGGCTGCACCTGCCACGATTGAGTATTAGTAAAATTCCTGTCGCTAAGCTGCAGTCTGAAAACAACAGGCCTTCATTCCTCTTTTTTTCAGGGACAGCTTTATTTGAGGTCTAACAAAGCATATTTAGTAAGGTCTGTTTTATCTGGTGTGAAATGGAGTAACACATAATAAAGTGCAAGGTAAGGAAGACGTACCTTCCCTTACAAAGAATATCTATTGCTGTCACAGAAGCAGTACTCATATTTCTGCACGTTTGTATTTCAGAGTACTCCAAAAAATAGCATTGCTGATTCTTTTTATTTATTTGTTTCTGTTACCAGTGGTGAAACAAGCCCTGGTTCAGTGTGTTGCATGGAAGATCAAATGGAAGGTTGTTTAGTGGTTTTGGAGAAATTGTGGTGGCCCTGTTTGAACTCTTTACTTTTACATAATTTTATTTGCTACCTGTGAAATATCCTGTTTCTGTGCATGTGGACATGAAGGCTGATTACTCTAAGTGGATGTTCTTGAAATAATATCTTGCTGCTTACTCAGCTGAAGAAAAGTCAGGCCTGCAGCATCTGTGGAATTGGTTCTGAATATAAAAAAGGCAGTAGTTGTTTATGTACAAAATGTTAATTGTCATTCTGCTCTGTTCAGACATAACTAATGTCTCACTTAATTTAGATGCATTAGCTGGAAATCATTACATTCACATGGAAAAAAAATGCATTTGTCACATGTATTTACTTTCTCGTGCTTAATCCGTAGCATCCAACTTGACAATTCCTGCACTCGTTGGTGAGTTTAAGCCTCTTAAATTTGCTGTATGAGGTGGTTAAGCTGCCGGTTTTAACTTCCAAATGCCTCATGCTTTTTCCATGTCCTCACCTAGCTCTAGACAAGTATTCCAGGCACAAGGAGTGAGTAAAGAAGGAAGATGGAGAGAGACAGAGCTGTGAATGTAGGAACTGGCAACAGGAGATGTGAATTCTGAGCAGTCTATGGGGTCTTCCAGGCAAAATTAATATGAAGTTGCATCTCTCTGCACAAGGCAGCAAAACCAATGCAGCATTTACTGGAAGCTCTAATTATTTTTAAGCGCCGTATGCTGCAATTGTATAAAAAACCCACAAGAGCAAATGACAGACTTTTCAAAATGAGTTGCTGGATGCCATAGGAAGTAAAGACAAACTTGCATGCAGTTTCTGGGAATGATACTGAATGTTTTAATAAATTGGTCATGGGTGATAGGTCAGAATTTGTGTGGCTGGGAATGCTGTCACTTATGTGAACTCTGAAAGTTTCATGCAGTTTTGCGTCAGTCTAAATTAACTACATTTTTAGGGTGGGTGTTTTGGGAAGCACAAAGGTGCAGTCAGCTTTCACTGGATGCCGTTCAGAGCCTGACATGTGGGTCCCTGTTTGTCCTACTTTCAAAATCTCTGTTGAAAAACCTGATGATGCTGAGAGGAGAGAAACAAGGATAGAGATCAGAATCTTTTCGTCCAAGTAATTCAATAACCATTTTGTCCTTGATACCAATGTATATTATTTGGATATTGACGTTTGAGCTTCCTAAATGAGCTGGCATGCATCTCTAGCAGCATTTTAAGTCAGTTTACCAAAATGGGAGAGAATATACCACCAGGTATTTCTTGTGCTATACTCTTGTTATCTTGCTATTTTCTTGTGCTATACTCCTGCTATTTCTTGCCTTTTCACCCATTCAGCATGATAAGTGATCTACTCCTAAAACCATCTCTCTGGGTCATGCAAATGATGCTGGACTGTTACATTACTTTGTCACTGTATTTTGTTTGTTTGTTTGATTACTGACTTGAAGTAATGATCGCTTTCACTGTTCATCTGCCTAACTGGTGATGTAAAAATCACACTAGAGAATAACCTTTCAGTCATCTCACTCTGGGAACGATGTAGGAATAATTTCAACAACAGGTCAGTGCAAGTCATCTGCTCTGGGAGATCACTATAACAAAGGGACATCAGGGGCTGGATGGTCCTTCAGTCAAAATAGAAACTGTTTGTCCTTTTGATTCTGTGTCTGTATGTGCAGACTTTTGGAGTTTTGTTAGGCAATCTGTTATGTGTGGTACTTTTTACAGTGTCCTGCTGTGCACAAAATACAGCTCATAAATTTCATCCATGAGTAATTTATTACATAGAAGTCACCTTCTTTTACTCCAGGAAAGCCTGAAGTCTTACCAAAAGGATATTTTTGTAGCAGTTTCTCTGTTGCACATGAAGTGAAAATATGCTCAAGCTGCCTTGCCCTGCTCCCCAGACAGTGACAAGCAGTCAGGAAAGTTAGCACATCTGAGAACAACAGTCTGGGATAGGAGCTGGGAGACTGCTGACTCCCACGGCCAACTTGTTTGTTTGCTGCTAGGACAGACAGTTGATTTATTTTCTTATTTTTGGGTACAGAACAGAAGACTGGAAAAGCTGCAAGTGCTGATGATGTAACTGCTTCAAATCCTTCCAGCTGCTATCGATCATTCAGAGATTTATCTTTAATCATAGAATCATAGAATGACTTATGTTGGAAGTGGCCTTTACAGGTCATCTAGTCCACCTACCTTCTTTAACCGGATCAGGTTACTCAAAGCCACATCCAACCTGACCTTGAATGTTTCCAGGGATGAGGTTGCCACTACCTCCCTGGGCAACCTGTTTCGCTGCCTCACCACCCTTGCAGTAAAATATTTCTTCCTTATATCCAGTCTGATTCTACCCTCCCTTAGTTTAAAACTGTTACCTCTTGTCCTGTCACAACAGGCTTTGCTATAAAGTCTGTCCCCAGCTCTCCTGTAGCCCCCTTTAAATACTGGGAGGTCGCTATAAGGTCTTTTCGGAGCCTTCTGTTCTCCAGGCTGAACAACTTTGACTTGTTCAGCCTGTTCTTGTAGGGGAGGTGCTCCAGCCCTTAGATGGTTTTCATGGCCTTCCTCTGAACAAAAATAAGGAAACTAGGTTCAGTGGTTATGTTTTAACTGTCTATATGGCTCAGGTGTATTTTTTTTCTCAAAAAAGGGGAGTTATGAAAGTGCATTAATGTCTGCAAACTTCAAGATTTGTAATCAAGACTTGATGAAAACTTTGTACTTAGAATTTCAAACTTGAGCAGCCTCTGAAAAGAAAATTTTATGTCAAAAATGCAATTTTATGGCATAAACTTTGTAAAGGTATTTCCCACTTTATGCATTTTTTAAATTTTATCATGTAAAAGTGATGTGCTTGAGCGAATTTCTCAGACCTTTCATCCTAAAAGTGTCGCTTACTGTCAAAGTTGTGGAAAACAGTCAGTGAAAGATAAATATTAATAAAAGTTGAAGGAGAAATATGTAGGTCAGCATGGGTGAAGTGAGCATGACTGCCATCTGTTAAGAAATTAGCTTCAAAATTATATTTCTGCAACTTCATATGTTATTATTTTAGATATTTTAAAAAAAGTAAGAACCCATTTTAGCTCCTTCCTCTACGAAATTGCTTTTTTTTTTTTTGCTGTTTTCCTTTTTAGAAATTAATCAAGTCCATTATATGAGAAATTGTGGGAAATCTCTTGCTAATTATGTCAGGATACACTTCATGCTGCTTTACACATAATTAAACACAGGTTTAATTTATTTTTGTGCTGTAAGTCCTGATGATCTAGAAAAGCCAGGACCATATGCCAACTTTTTAGAAACAAACACAAAACTGATGAGAAGTTGAGAGGAGAGTAGAGATAGGAGGCAAAGAATGAGAATGGTGGCACTTTTCTAATATTAAGTAGTTTAAGGGAAGTCTACACCACCTGTAAACACCTCTGCTTGTTGCTGCTTCTAGAGCCTGTAATTAAAATAGAGTGGTTAGTTGCAGTTCAAGCATAACCAACCTCAAAAATGCTGTGAAGCAACTAGGGTGCTAGACTACGCATGTTATAAAGCTCTTAATGTTGTTGTAAAGCTCTTCATGTTGTTGTAAAGCTCTTCATGTGTTGTCTGCTGTCTCTATAGCCTGCTTACAGTGGCTGTAACCAAAGTAAAAAAATGAGTGTACTCATTAGAAATAACAAATGTGTATTGTGAAGTTGTAGCACCCATTCACTGAGCCCAAATTAAGTTCTGGTGAGTTATTCTTTGTTTCTCGTATTACTGAGGCGTCCTAATTAAAACCTTTCATCTTTTCAACTTCCAGAAATGCTTGAGAATGGAAGTGTAGCTCAAGCTTTTTTTAATCACATGGACTTTCTCTTGCTTTTAATTAAATGCAAATAGAGAGCTGGTAGCTTTCCCTAATCTGAATCTTGATATAAGGCTAGGGACACAGTATTATTTTTCAGATCTGTCTGAGTCAGTTGAAAATAGTACTGCTTCCACTTTATTGCCAACAAGCTAGTGATGACCATTCCTGCATTTTGTCCAAAGCAAATTATATGAACTACCCACTGTGACAAATGGCTTTTTACTGAAATGGATTAGGTAGAGCTCATGTAATTGATTAGATCTATTTATTGACAGGGAAACTACTGATCTCCAGAAAAGGAGCAGCAACAAATTGCTTGGAAGCAAGAGTTTCTTAACTGCTTTGGCTGTGTTAGAGCTCAAATTCGTATTCACTTTTAACTTCTCAGTGGAGGTACTGAGCTGATACTGAGACCCAAAGAGTTTCCAGCAACTTCCTATTAACTCTGACCTTTATTGCCAGAGGCAAGGCCTTATTTTCACATTGGTATGTTATACTGTAGTAGATTTATATAGACAAGCTTAGTGCATTAAAACTCTATACATCTTCCTTATTCTGGGCTATCTGTGGTAGTGTTAAATTATTCACGGAGTCTTAATTGAAGCTTTTCTTTTTGGCCAGTATTCTAACTCGCTTTTAGATTTTGTTCCATTGTAACTTGACAGAGGCAGGACAAGATCTCAGATGAAAGCACTCACTGTGAAATGGACTGAGCGTGGCTGCTGCTTCTGCAACTTTGTGTTCGCTTTCTTCACTTTTGAGAGTCAGAAGTTCTTTTACCAGCTCTGTAAAAGTAGAGCCCTTAAGGTAACCTTGGCTGGGTTTGTATTCTCCCTCTAGCATTTCAGAACTTGAAGAGGTGGTGGCAGGGTTCTGTCTTTTGGAGGTTGGAAGAGGATCCCTTTTGTGGTCTCTTTCCTGCTCAAGAGCTACCTTGTTAACTTAGTCATAGGCCCTCATCTCTATCATACATCTTCTTTGGCTGACCCAGCTATTGAGATACTTTCTAATTTCACATTAATTAGGCAAAACATTGCATGTAATCAATCAGATTTATAATCTGGTTTCCCCACATCTTGCATCTCTCTGCTTTAGGTCTCTTTCAGTTCATCTTTATCCTATGCCATGAGGATAATGTTGCAGAAAACCTAATCCGTGGAAATTCTTTCCTGATTCTAATTGCCATGGTGTTCGTTACAATAATAAATATGAATGGATCTAAGCCGAACTGTGATGCAGAATCTTCCAAGAGCACGGTACGCTCCATCTGCTTCTTATGGTTCTTGTCACCTGTATATATGTAAGTGATACATGTTTCCAAGCAAAAGGACAGTTGCAGGCATCGTCCTGTCTGTCCTTAAAGAGCGACCTCCAGCCCAAGCCTTAACATTTTAATTTTTTATTTAGGAGCAACACATTTCTCTGTACACTTCTTTATATTTGCACTTTTTTTTCTTCGAAAGCTTGGAGTTAAACTCTTACCTTTTGGCATTAATAACAAAAAATAATTAGCACTTGTAGTACTAATTGTCCTCTGTACACTTTATGTGTGTTGTTTCCTACAACAGATCTCTAGAATGTCAAGGTTTATTTGCACATCGTGTGTTTAGAAACACAGTTTCGGGAAGATAGTGACCCCTCAAGCTGAGAGGCTGTTAGAAAGGGTTAATGCCAGTGTGCTAACAACTGCCTGCCCTCGCTCAGTATACTGTGCATCTGTTTCGAAGTTTCAAGCTATTAATATGAAAGACCTTCTGTAAAGAAATAATCTGCATAATATTTAAAAGAAAGCTGTAGCTCTGTCTGCATTTTTAAATACTGATGTACACTGAAAAAGGTGTATTGGAATGGATTTAGAGACAGAAGCCTCTAGAGATACAGTAAGTCGATCAAAAAGAAATGTGACATTTCATAACTCACGGTCATTACACTTCATAAAGTGTGTAAATGAATTTCTATATATCCTAGGAAGAACTGAATCTTGTTACCATGGTCATTAAAGTTAATGAGATTTAAATTTTGAGCTAATAGGCCTGCTTATGAAAGGAAAGCACTAAATAATCTCAAAGGGAAGTGTTGATTCCTTTGTAACTTTTTTCTTTTAGAAATTAAATGAAATGCACAAATCACGTGACAGTTGCAGGGTATGGTAGAAAAATGGGTATCTGGGACAGGACCCTGTTTTTTGAGTTGCCTTTTTTTTTTAAGAAAGTCAGTGATGCCAAGGTGTGAAAAGTAAAACACCACATCAAAGAAGACAAAGCAGGTTTGTTGGATCCTGCCACTATTTATGAACGTGTCTAGCCTTTCTGCATGAGATAAAGGATCCTTGTGTTGTGTTTGCTGTTCGCACATGCCTCATGATATCTCTCTTCAGACTTTGGTGAGGATCATGCCTGGGCCACCGAAACTCTTCCAATAGTCCTGTTTGCTGTTCTACTTGAAATCACAGGTGATTGTTTTGGGGTTTCTTTCTCCATAATTAGACCAACTGTGCTAGCTGGTTTAGTAAAATATATTGCTTGATGTCAGCCTTGATAGATTTGTGCATCTCACAGCATGATGTGGCTTACCAGGTCACAAAGAGACATCCATTTAACTTCAAATCAGACTGCCTTCGATGATTTGACAGGAAAGTGATGTCTTTTTCTTGATGTGCAGGCAGTGCTGTCTTAAGATCTTGAATTGCTGCATGCTGGTAGACTGACAGGTATTTCATAGAATTATAGAATGGTTTGGGTTAGAAGGGACCTTAAAGATCATCTGGTTCCAATCTCCCTGCCACGGGCAGGGATACCTTTCAGAAGACCAGATTGCTCAAATCACATCTAACCTGCCTTTGCACACTTCTTCTAGGGAGGGGGCATCCATGACTTCTCTGGACAACCTGTTCCAGTGCCTCACCACCCTCAAAATGAAGAATTTCTTCCAAATATTTAATTTAAAATTACCCTTTTTCAGTTTATTACTACATGCCCTTGTAAAAAGTCTCTCTGCAGGTTTCTTGTAGGCCTCTTTTAGATATTGGAAGGGGGCTATAAGGTATTCCTGGAGCCTTCTCTTCTCCAGGCTGAACAACCCTAACTCTCTCAGCCTGTCCTCATACAGGAGGTGCTGCAACTTCTAATCATCTTTGTGGCCTTCCTGTAGACTCACTCCAACAGATCTACGTCCTGCTTATGTTGGGGGCCTCAGAGTTGAATGCAGTGCTTCAGCTAGGGTCTCACAAGAGCGGAGTAGAGAGGGAGAATCACCTCTCTTGACCTGCTGGCCGCACTTCTTTTGATGCAGCCCAGGATACCGTTGACCACCTGGGCTGCAAGCACACATTGCCATTTCATGTCGAGCTTCTCATCCATCAGCACCCCCAAGTCCTTCTCTTGGGGGCTACTCTCAATCCATTCTCCACCCAGCCTGTAATTGTGCTTGGGATTGCCCCAGCCTTGATGCAGGACCTTGCACTTGGCCTTGTTGAGCTTGATGTGGTTTGCATGGGGCCCAGCTGTCAAGCCTCTCAGGGTACCTCTGGATGGCATCCCTTCCCTTCAGCATGTCAACTGAACCACACACCTTGTTGTCATCGGCAAATTTCCTGAGGATGCCATCAACCCCACTGTCCATGTCGCTGACAAAGATGTTGAACATCACTCGTTCTAATTCTGAATGCTGAGGGACAGCACTCATTGCTGGTCTCTACTTGGACATCAAGCTGTTGATCACAACTCTTTGAGTGCCACCATCTTGCCAATTCCTTACCCACCGAGTGGTTCATCTCTTAAATCTGTGTGTTTCCAATTTAGAGACAAGAATATTGTATGAGACAATGTCAAATGCTTTGCAAAAGTCCAGGTAGATGATGTGGGTCTTACCTGCCAGTGCTATAACCCCATCATAGAAGGCCTCCAAATTTGTCAGGCATGATTAGTTCCTAGTGAAGCCATGTTGGCTGTCACCAGTCACCTTCATGTTTTACATGTGCCTTAGCATAGTTTCCACAAGGATCTGCTCCATAATCTTGCTGGGCACAGAGGAGAGACTGACCAGTCTGTAGTTCCTTTTTTTGCCTTTTTAAAAATGGGAGCCATGTTTCCCATTTTCCAGTCAGTGAGAACTTCACTTGGCTGCCACAGCTTCTGAAATATGAATAATGGTTTAGCAGCTTCATCCACCTTAGGACCCACGAGTGCATCTCATCAGGTTCCGTGGACTTGTGCACCTTCAGGTTCCTTAGATGGTCTCAAACCTGATCTTCTCCTACAGTGGGTGATTCTTCATCTCCTTGTCCTCGCCTTTGCCTTCTGCAACTTGAGCAGTGTGGCTTGAGCCCTTGCTGGTGAAGACTGAGGCAAAAATGTTATCCAGTACCTCAGCTGTCTCCCTTTTCCTAGTGATCAGGTCTCGCATTTCCTTCTGGAGAGGGCCCACATTTTCCCTCATCTTCCTTTTATCACTGACACACTTATAGAAGCTTTTCTTGTTGCCCTTGACTTCCCTGGCCAGAGTTAATTCTAGCAGGTCTCTAGCCTTCCTGTCCTGATCCCCAGCTGCTCAGACAATTTCTCTGTATTCCTCCCAGGCTACCAGCCCTTGCTTCCCCCCTCTGTAGGCTTCATTTTTGTGTCTTAGTTGGTCCAGGAGCGGTGTTTTTGCCTGACTTCCACTTTGTTGGTATGCATTGCTCTTGAGCTTGGAGGAGGTGATCCTTGAATATTAACCAGAGGTTTTGATCACTTCTTCCCTTCGGGGATTTATCCCACAAGATTTCAATACATTTATTTCCACGAGAAGGCATTGCCTTCCTGATCTAACATTCCCCCCATCAAAACTGAATCTAGGAAAACAAAGGCTGTATTTCAGTAACATTTTGAGCAATAACAAGTGCAGTTTTAAAACGGAATAAGCCTTGGATCATAGTGGAGTGTCTTTGTTTCAGTGAACAAAGCAAAGTTTTAAATAGTAACAGCAAAAAAATGAAAGGCAACCAAGCTCGTGCCAAAGCTCTGCCGGTAATGTTTCCATTCGTACCAACTCTGGGACCTTATCAATAACAGATGGGCCTTTCCAAAGTTTTTAGTACAGACTATAAAGTGATACTATGTGCCTGTTACTTTCCTCACTGAAAATGATAATAAGCCTTTCTCTCTTTTCTGTTGCCTGATCGTCCTTTCTCTTTTCAGTTGTAAGGTCTTCTCTAGAAATAGCACTTGCAGTGCACAAACCCGTGGCTGCTTTATTAATTGAGCACAGTGAGGGCTGTCAACTTCCTTAGAACTGTTGTTCGCAGTGTATATGCTCCCAGCACAGGATTTGATCACAGCTCATTATATATTATTTTCTGTTCTATACTCTTGACAGGGAGACTGTGGACCCCTCTGTTACTTGGCCACAAACCAGTTTCTGTGATCTCCCAGCTTCTGACTTCTCAGTCAAGACTGTCTGTGAGAGTCACACTTAAGAACTAGAGGGGTCATGTAGGGACCCCACTCAGTCTGGTATCTCCTGCCAGACAGCCCCGAGCTGCCAGGCTGTCCCTAGGCAAGGCTGTTTCCGAAAGGAACAGGGAGAGAAAGCAAATTAATTATTTAGGACTTGACTGTGAGCTAGGTCAGTCCTATTAGTTATGATTCTCAGCTATGATTAAAAGTTGAGGGGAAAAGGTGGAATGACAGCTGACTAATTATAATAACAATATAGCCATTACTTCATGTGTTTTCTGTATCTCAAGTCACCAAGATTTATAACATATCCGCCTAGAATATATGCCCAGCAAGACTTTTTATGCAGGTGTAATCTGTTGCAGATCTCCTGAGGGTGAAAGTTTTGTCAAGATTGTGCATCAGAATGAGTCATGTTGCATGCAGTATCATAGTCAGTTTCTATAGTGGATGTGAGGGAAAGATGGTGTTTTGTATATACGTATATTTCAGGGTGCCAACTGACCTATTTCTAAATCTATATAAGATTTTTCTAATACAAGGATTGAATTACTCATCCTAAGGGCTAGTGAAACAGCAGATATATGCTTTATTTCAGTAGAGTCTGACTAGACTTGACATTGAAGCATTTTCTTTGATGTCTTTTATGGAATGTACTCTAATTGATTGTTTCTGGTGTTTTGGTTTGGATTTGTTTTTTTTTTTTTGCTTTTTGTACACTGGAACATGCAGGATTTTCTTTCATCAAGTGATGAACGTTATACATGAAGAGTAATCTGCTGTTTGATGGAGTATGTTTGTTGTCTAGCTTTTTCCCTTTTCCACTCTGTCTCAGTCTTGATTAGACAATTAGGGGAGTTTTGCTTGAACTAGATTTTCCTCTTTTGGGTCATTGAAATAGTATGATTTAATTACTCTAATAGCCTCCTTAAGGAGGTGGTCTAGATGGAAGTAACTGTTTCTTTGCACCACAGACTACTTCAGAAAGCAAGATGTATCCGTGGCTGATGATAGCATCTGATCGGCAGAGCCTGTGACTTGAACAACACAGCACCTATTTGATGGAAGGCAGCTCTGAAATACTTCCTGTTATTGTTGGTCTTCCTAAGCTATTCGAACTTTTGCTTTCAAAGATAATTTCAATAACTTTGTTGTTTTAAACTGTTTCATTTGTTTCTGCACATTTTCTTCTGTAGAGAGACTAGCTAACAACAGGGCAGTATTTGTGAGCTTTGTCCTTCGATAATATGAATTTTATGGTAATTCAGGAACAGTTAATATCCTTCTCAAAAAGATATCTCTAGTAGTTGTACATGGGTTATCTGTAGTCTATAAATAATTCTTTCCTTTTTTTAGCCAGGTGATACCCTGGGATAGATTAAAGCTGACAATTTGAAGTATAACATAGAAAGCCATGAAAGCATTCCTTGGAGAAGACTGTTGCTTTGTTTATCCAGGTGGACATGAGTGAATGTAACTTAATAATTTAATAATAGCCACAGAGCAAAGGCTTCAGCACAAATTCTTTTTTTATTCCGTGAAGTCATTCAACGTTGCTTGCAGCTCTGATTTGGATTGCTCAGTCCTGTGCTTGATGTGTCCACATGACACTCATCAGGCCTTCTGTTGTTCCTATTCTTCTATCCACAAAACCTTAATTAACTACAGTTATAGAATGAGATGTATGCTTCCAGTTTTGCTGCTCAAAATGTCTCTTCAATGTTCTTTCACTGCTGAATCAGCTCTGAAGCAGCTGTTAAGGCTTTGCTTTTGTTCCAGAGCCAAAGCAAAACTAATGGCGTAATGTTGATTTTTAGCGCAGTTTTTAGGGTTTTTTTTTCCTAGATTTCTGCCTTTCTTCTTTTATAAGATGTGGAAGAGCTTGGCTTTTGCTGTAACCTTATTGCTTTGAGAGTTGCATGAGATGAACTGTGATACTAAGGAGATACTTTGAACCAATGCAGTTTTGGAGGTCTGAGGACAGGTTGGGATGGTGCTTTTTTTAAAAAAAATAGGTCTTCCTGTATATTCCTATATATTATCACATGTTTACATTTTAGCTTTAATTGATGTAGAATGACAAGGCTCTTAGTAACAGATGATAAGTAGAGATAAGTGCTGTTTATGGGTTTAGGATGTAGTAGCTATAAATAATATTTGATACTCATGTATTCTTAATTCTTTAAAATGCACCTGGCAAGGTCATTTGCAAAAGTGCTCTCTTGGCCTACTTGTGCTGCTGTTTACTAGATAGTGAAGAATTGGGCCAATACTTATGACTTCTGAGAATTCCTGTCCTAAATTTATTTGGATTTGCTTCAGCCTCACACCTTTGATCTGTCTTTTTGTAGTTGACCAAAGTGGCCCTGTGTGCTCCAGAGGAAAGGTGGTCACAAAACAGTTCTGAGGTTGTCGTGTGGATTGAAGGGGACCAAAATGTATTGAACCTGAAGTAACTGGATCACGATGACCTCAAAACATCAATTTTAGCTGTAGTCTTAGCTTAATTAGCATAATATCGATTTTTATGCCTGCTTTAAAGTTGTAATTGTTCCTGGTAACCTTAAATTCTACAGGTAATGTAAAATCTCAGTTACGCTGGAGAGGCACAGTTACTGCTGCTGCCAACCAGAATATGAGACTCAGTTGGAGAGGCAAGATGAGTGTTTTCACACCTTTCTTAAGGAGTGGGTTATAGTTGAAGGGCAAACAGTTTTACTTTTCTTCCTGAACTTGAAGGGAATTTTAAAAAAGGAACGAACAGTAGTTGCTGGAGCAACAGCAGTTTTCACAGATGAGTTGGAGCCATGTTCATTGTTCATATAAGTTTTCTTGTTCAGGTCTGGAAGTCTCAAGGGTAATAAATTACTAGGAAAAAACCAATAAAATAATAATAAAACACTTCAGAGAGAGGGCACACTTCGCTCTTGTCTTCTGTAGGGCTGGTAACAAAAGCCCTTTCTTCAGCCCATGTAGTCAATTAATTTGAAAGAATAAAGAAAAAAAATCAGAATTCTCAACTTTGGAATCAGACAAAAATACAAAATACCTCACGTGCTGTCTGTTAGATGTACTCTTGCCCTCATTTAAGCACCTCTGGTTGGGTGGCTGAGACACCTTCAACTCATTTGAATTCTGGAAAAGTGCCCATCTCTCTCTTTTTGATTCCAGAAGGACAAATAACATTGCGCTAAGGGATCTTAATTACTTGGTTAAGTGGCATAAGTCCATGTCTAGATGACATCAGTATAAGCTAGTAGTGCAGTAAAAGTAGACCTTTGTAGTGAATCAGTTAAAGGTGAGGACTCAGCATCTACACCAGAATGAGACTAGTCAGGACTAGCTCTAGTCTGGTGCTGTGGACTCAATGTCCCATCACTGGATGCACTCCTGAGCCACAGTTCATTCAAAAGATATTTACTTTCTATGTTCCAAGACTGTCCCACATTGCAGAACTAGATGCAGCAAAAGGCTTGGACCAGGAGATTTGCAGCAGAAGTACTCTTCTGCTCTATCCAAAATGATAATGTAGCCACACCTTAATTTCATTGAGACTCCATGGCAAAAACATGATGACAGAAATACTCTTTCTATTATTTGGCTTCTTTTTGCATCCTTTTTTTTTTTCAATTACCTGACACTTCCAGAACGTCACAACCATTGTTCTGTGTCTTCAAACAGGCAAAGGGCGTTATGTCGCTTAAATCTTGTGTATCCTGGAGATCTACTCAAAGGTCCTGATGACAGCAGCTTTCAGTGCATTTTGCTGCAAATTGGAGCCTGTTTCTTGCCATGAACTCTGCAAATCTCTGCCAAAATGCCGAATAGTCACCAGTGAAAGCTGAGTGATAAAATCTGAATGGTGTGCCAAAAAAAGTAAAACACTTGCTGCATGGCGCTTTCAAGGAGGGTATCTGAACAATGAGTTTGCAGGAAGCATGTTTCTGTTCCTGTTGTGAATATTTGACCTCTGCTTGTTAATAGTGATGTTATCATTTAACTTTTTTACTAAATGCAGCTTGAAACTAAGCAAGGAAGTTATAATTACTGCACAGTTTAAAACCTGGATAAATTGAGCTAAATTGAGCTGTTAGAAGTTCTAGTCCTCGACGAGATGCCACACAAATGTGCCTTTCGGTTAGGAGGCCACTGTATCTTCTCCAAAACACTCTATTCCTAATTTCAGTGGTGATTTCAGTGTAAAATTGTGTTAAGCACAATTCAGACATTTCTGTCACATTGCTGTGCTGTTGTAGTTTTCTTAGGCTCTTGCATTATGCTTATTGGCTTTGAACCTGTCTGATGTTTTCTGGAGATAATTGCCAAGCTGACTCACCAGTGAAAGATGCCCAGAAGAGCTTGCTTTCTCACCTGACTTCTGGAGACTGAAGCTTTTTCATTACTGTGGTTGAGCATAGGTTTGCTCTAGGGGTAGCACTATTTCTAACTAGATAAGGTAAATGTCATGAAGAGAGATCTTGGTTCTGGTGAAAAGGGGGCATGTTGGTTGAAATGTTGCAACAAATTGTAGTGTCAAAGAGGTTGGAAAAAAGTCTTTTTTCGGAAGTTGAATGCTTCAGACTAGAGCAGTAGGGAGAAAGTTTTTCTGCAACATACTGTTGCCTTCATCTTAGATATAGCTGTTTTGTGTGTGTTTTTTTGAAAAAGGAAATAAATGCTTAAAATACATGAAGTGTTTTACTGGGATCTGAACATTCTTTCAGAATAGGTTTTTAAGCCTCCTCAAGAACAAATGAATGGCAAAGTTTAATAACTAGCAAGCCCATTTCAGGAGTGTTCTGACAGCACAAGTGAGGGAGGGGGTTGTGAAGTAGTGCTTCCCTGTTTCAGCAATGAGATTTCTCCCCTCTTTGTGGAAACTTCCTTAGCTTCCTTAGTGGTGGTTCTTGCAGTCTTCCTAGTATGCAAATTCCTTGCTGGAGACAATGAAATCTGAAGTGATAGACAAGTCGTAAGGCTCTTCCACCACAAATTTTGGAAAGCATCGCCCTTTTGTTATGTTCTCTCTTTGGTTTTAAAAAAATATGCAGTTACTATGACAACTCTTGCCCACACTAGAAATCCATTATTGGGAGTTTCTGGCATGGCTTTTATTTGCATATGCTGCAAACAGCACTGTTATTAAACAGACTGTTAATTATTCTCCCAATCATCTGACTTAGACAACTGATGTGACAGTAGTTAGAATGTTCTGATTCTAGGTCAGAGTGGTCATGCGAAGCTCCGTGCATCTTGGTTTGCATGCTCACTACTTTTATGTCTTGCTCTCTTATGGAGAGAGGTTTAATTTTTTTCCCTTACAACCTGAAGCCATGCTTACTCGTTTAAACTATCAAGGAACTGGGAAAAAGAAGTAACTTTTGTGAGACATTTTATTAGGTTTTATCTTCTCATTTTAAAGGTGGTTTGGGTCTTCTTATATAGATATTTATTAAACTCTGTGTGTGTCTTTATTAATCTTTTCTTTGATTGTTAATTTAGATCTTTAAAAAGATGCTTGATACTGTACTATGTCCTCTGAATAAATAGTAATGACTAAATCAAGCATTTAGAATCCAGAATTGTTATTGTTCCTGTTTGAGGTTTGAAAATTCCTTAAAGTGATTGTTGAATTAATTTCTAACGTTGTACAGTAAAGCAGTCAGCCTGTGTTACCAAAGGCTTTATTATGATTTCATGATCCAGTCTACTGGATGGCAGTAAGAGATGACATCTGATAACTTGGCTTTTGGGGTTTTTTTCCCTTTTAGGAGTTTCCATGGGATGCAGATCATGCCACTGGACTGCCTTTGGGTGAAGGATGAGTTCTCCGTTTCTCTCAGGAGTGTTCCAATACATTTTCTAAATTACTTTTTAATGGTGTTCTAAGTGAACTTATGTGAAACAAGTAGTGTTGGATCATGAGTGAAGAAAAAAGCTTTGGTGCATCCCAGAAAATGTTGTCTCCTTCAAGAAGTACTAGCAGCTGCTCTTCCAAGCAGGGAAGTCGACAGGTAATACAAACGTTTTTAACCGAACTGAAAGTATGACTAAGATTGGCTGTTACTTTTGCTCTTGAATATCAACAAATCTCTTAAATTATGTTTTTCTGCTGCTTGCTTGTTTTATTTCCTCACTTCCGTTTTGCTTACTCTGTTTTCTTTTTGTGTTGGTAGCAGCATGTTGTTTTGAGTCAAATGCACTAAAACCAAGGTTACTGAATAGCGGGTACTTGTTAAACTGGAATGCTAGCAGTGAATTTGAATTTCTATCACTTTGTACGTATGGTGTCTTTGTAGTGATCTATTGCTGCTGTTGTGGCTTGATCGGGAGGAGATTGACCCTGAAATCCCAAATCTTTGCTGTAAGATACCACTTTGTGGCAGAATATTGGGTAACTGCTCTACTTATTTCAAGGTTCCAGAGAAAGGTGTGCATGCAGGTGTGAAAGAGAACGCATTTTCTTTGACAGTGAAAATGTGCCTGTGAATGCCTGATAGTGCTGTTTGTTGCTGTAGAACCGTAGTAAAGCAAATAGGTATTTGTGTAAAGTGATGCATTTGTGTGTCTAATGCAAAGGATGCATTGTTTTCTGCAGAGATGATGCTATTTTTTAAACCTCACTGTTTTAAAAGACATGTCTATGAATGTTTGCACCTGACAAGTGAGATAGCTGAAGACAGCTTTTGTTTGCAGGCAAGAAACATTGACCTGCAGACACACTGAGAATTAAGTTTAAACGCACCCAATCCATGCTTGCAAAATCATGAGCAAATGCTCAACATAAACTTTTATTTGTACAGATGCTGACTTAGTGGTGCTCTTGAATTTGCCTAAGGTTGAAATTGCAATTGGAATTGAGCATCCTAACCACCCAAAAGCTCTGGAGACCTCAGCTGTGTTGTGAAATAGCACCTGCTTTTCTAGGACTTCTGTCCCTGTACATAAAATTGGCAAGGCAGACAACTTCCTGAATGTTTTATGCCTTTTAAAGTGCTGTGCTTGTAAGAAATACAGCACATTTCTAGTATACCAAGCGAAGAAATTCATGCTTTTAGGATGCCTTCTTTGTTTCCCATTAACATCATTTTTCATATCCTCAGTATGAGATTACCTTCAAAAGGTGTAATTTGAAACATTTGGTATTGCCTGTTTCAATGGTTTATGCCTGTCAAGTGTTATCATGTAGTATTTAAAGAATAAGATTTACATTAGCATGACTAAATCCACTAGTGTGTTACACAGCCTGTATAAACAACTATACTTATGCAGAAGCAATTTCTGCAAGAACCTTGCTTACTGCTTTTAAACACGATCAAATCTCTTGGCTAGCTCAGGCTTTTGATGCTATTATTAGCAGGTCCCATTTCTTATCCATTTTGTTCTCACCTGCTCTCTTTACGATAATATGGAGCATGGTGATAAGTATCTCCAATTAATGTTTCAGTATTAACCTTTTCATGGTCAGTCATAGCAGTACAAAGTAAGTGACGGTATGCTTTTGAACCTCAGGAAACTACATGGGTTGACTGGTTGTCCATGTTTGCAGGGAGTGATAAGGATAGAGGCAAGTTGAGGGGTTTGTATCACTTGGTATGTGCTGGGAAGTGATCATTAAGGAGGGCTAAAAGCTCTGCAGGTTAGCGACAGATCTGCCTGATAGGTACTTTTCTCAATGCTGCTGGTCTGACACAGCAGTTTTTTTTTAATCTGATAAAGTAGAAAGAAATTCTTAAATGCTTGGGGGAAGGGACTTGGACAGTTTATTTGGTTTTCCCAAAACAGTGGAATTTGAGCTTTGAGGCTTCTTGATTTCCTAGGCACAGACTTTTTTGCGGGTACATACAAGCACCCAATAATAATCAGCTACCTGAGATTGGGATGTGGAACTCCTGCAGTACAAGGCTGCTATGTTCACTAAAATCTATTTTTTGCTTCTCCAGAAACATTGTCAGTCGTGTAGAGCATAAGTAGACTCCTGTGATGCAGAAGATGGGCCACTGCGCCAAAAAAGAGTTGACATAAGCGAGGCTGTAGGACTTGGAGGGGTCTGCTCCTTCCTTCACTAAACTTGATGCCCTTTTGCTGCAACACGTTTGCAGTGTGCATTGAAGAAGCTAACAGTTAATCTTCTTCCATCAAGTTCACCTTCTTCACCTTCGAGCCACATAGCAAGCTGGAGGCTACTACCATATCCCACATCTCTGCTTTTCTTTGCCCCTTTCCTTCATTCATGGAAAGGGATCTGTTCTACAATGCCACAACTCAAACTGTGTTTTATGGGGAAGGAAAACTGGTTTTGATCTTCTTTTAATTTAAAGTGACCTGTGAGCAAAAGAAGGCATATTGTAGTAGTTATTTTTAAGCCTAATTTGTTAACTAACTTTTAAAACAGATTCAGTAGGGAAAAGCTTTATATCAGGAAAAGTGCTTAAAAACCTCATGTTCTAAAAAAGAAAATTAAATAATTTCTGCCAATTTTGTGAACCGTAACAAATGCTTTAGTTGCAGCTGATGCCAACCCTTATCCTCCACAAAGCAGGTTTCTATTTTTGGCACTTTAAAATATTCGGTACAAACGACTGCATTTTACACTGGAGGAAAGTCTGGCACTGTCATCTGCTTCATTCAGGCAGCTGCAAGGGCAAACATTGGTCTGAAAGCCGGTCAAAGTCATTACTTCATTCTTGCTCCTGAAATAGTTCACTTTGAGGAGCTGTATGGTACAGAATAGTGCAGCAAATGAGGACGCTTTTATTTTATTAAATAAAGACAATTGCTACAGTTACCTAATGGCAGACTTATCTCTGAAGCCTCAAGTGTATGGGTGGTTTTCTTTTCAGCCACAGAGCAGGTATAAGCCGATTAGCAACTACAGGGTGAATTTCCAGTGCTAATTGGAAACAGGCATCTTTGGACCTGAGAAAAATAAAGAGTATGTTTCTTCCGCAGCCTCAAATGAAATTTCTGCCTGGACAGCAAATGTGGTGTTGATCACTTTGTTCAGCTATTGGCCTGTAATGATAAAAAAATCTTCTGTAGTGTCATAACCTTAAGACACTACGGATCTGGATATCAGGCTTGTGCTGGAACTGTTAATGCTATTCAGCTAGAAGTTTTGGGGCTTTTTTTTTGTGGAGTGTGATGGTTTGTTAAATTAGTGCTTGGTTTGGGGTATGTCTTTCAGTTCCCTGCTGTGGGATAAGAATCAGCAAAATGGAGCACAGTCTGAATGCTTCCAGTAGCTTTCAGGAAACCCCGCATTTCCAATTTGCTGCTCTGCTATTTCAGACAGATGAGAACAGATGATAACCAACCAGCCTGATTCATTTGCCTTCATTTTAGGGAGTAAGCATTTTTTTTTTTCTCGCTTCTGCAGCTGCTCCCAGCTATAGCTAACTGATGCTTTTTCCTCATTAAATGAGATGTCAGATCTCTCGCAAAACAAAATATCGATCAAGATCCTGTAGGGTCTGGGCCAAGAGCAAACGGATCTAAAACCAGTCAAAGCAGCAGTGTTTCAAAAGATGTGCGAGTTTAGGGGTTCAGGTGGAAAAGGTTGGGCTCTTCTGGACAGATGTATGTGGAAGAGGATCAGATGCTGTTACTGCAGCATTGCACTATGCATATATCCAGCATGGCCCCAAACTGTTAATTCTCTGAGCTATTCCTTGGGTAACTTATTAGATTAATTAGTCTTGTGTTTTTAAAAGGATCCATTTCTGATTCAAGTAAGCTACTTCTACGTAAAGCTTGCAATTGAAGTGTGAGGTTCCCATGGGAGAAATGTGAGTAGGAGACTTGTCTTAACCCCCTGAGATTTAGCAGGCCATCGTGCCTGCTTGATGGGAAGAAATGCTCCCATTTCAGCTTTACTTCCCATTTTTATACTTTTTAATTGTGAAGGCACATTCTTGGCTGCCTCACTGGCTGGTGTTAAGCTGATGTGCTGCAAACAGTCCAGGAGGCCTTCTGCTCTCCCTTCAGCCCCCTAACTCATGGTATCGATGAGAATCATAGAGTAGTTTGGGTTGGAAGGGAACTTAAAGATCATCCAATTCCAACCTCCCTGCCATGGGCAGGGACACCTCCCACTGGACCAGGCTGCTCAAGACCCTATCCAGCCTGGCGTTGAACACCTGAGGGATGAGGCATCCACAGCTTCCCTGGGCAGTGCCTCACCACTCTCATAGTGAAGAAAGTCTTCCTTATGTCTAGTCTAAATCTCTCTGGATAACATTCTGTTCTTCTGGTGTGGCAACTGCACCACTCAGTGTGGTGTCATCTGCAAACTTGCTGAGAGTGCACTCGATCTCGCTGTCTATATCATTGATAAAGATATTAAACATTCACAGGCCCCTGAGGGACACCACTTGTCACGGATCTCCATCTGGACTTTGAGCCGTTGACCACTACTTTCTGAATACAACCATGAGTATATTTTCTGTTCCCTGATCTGATGTCATATTTATTTACCATAAAGCAGAAAAGGGGTCATGATTAATGAGAATTTTAAATGATTCTCAAAGAAGTAAAAATAAAAAACATGGAGTGTAACTTCCCAGTTTCAATAGGTAAAAATACGGTCTCATGATTGTTGGTTAGAAATTATGTTATCTAAGTAGCTGACAAAATATTTCTCCACCTGGAGGGAGTAAAGAAGCTATTTGTTACAAAACTGACCTGGGTAAACCCAAAACCTGTAAGGGCACGAAATGTATGCTGTGATAATAATTTTGGTTGGGACAACTGCAGTTTTGACTTACGTTCGGGTAGCAGAATGCGGTTGCATGGTCTGTAGGGTGTTAAATGATGGGAACTGCTCAGCCCCACATTTCTGCTGCTTGCAGCCTGTTGTGGTGTGTGCTGGTAGAGCCAACTCAAACCAGGGAAGCAAAGCAGCTTTCCAGGTTGTTTCATAAATGCAGTACAAGGAAAATGATATGAAAATAGTGGCATGCCACCAGTGGTGGAATAAGAGATCACATTCCTTAAGCTGTTTAATGAATGTCTTTTTGAAGATGGTTTGCTGTTATGCCTTATTAAGTAATGAGCATATTACCCACTGTAGGTTTTTCTCTAGGTCTCTAGGGGTGAATTTTAAGGATTCTGGAGATGGATAAATGAGCACAACTAGCACTCTTGCTAGTTTTTGTTTCATTATTATTTTAAAAGTTTATTTTAGTCAGTCAGGTTCTTTTTGGGAACATCTCTCTCTGTTTTGCAGGGAGAATCACAAGTGCTTACCTACCTGGTATAGTTCTCTTTCCCCAAAATGTTTAATACTAGTCCTTTTTTTGTCATTAAATTCTATATGTTAAAGTATTCTTTGACTTTTTCAAGTATATGGGGGTGATACTAGCATGTGCCCTTTCCTGTCAGCTGTTCATAATTCTAGATCTGTCAGATCTTGTGGTAGGTGGCAATGAATAAATGCAGAGAACTTTGAACAGAAATTGTGAAACTCATGTTACATTGTAAAAATACTATGAGATTTGTTCTCTTCTCTGTCATGTTGCTGTCTTTAATGTAAGAATTCCTTATGGCAAAAAAAAAAAAAAAACCCACATCCTCTTTTAATTACAGATGTTTCTAATGAAGAAAGTTTTTCATTTTTCTTGTACTCTCCCTCTATATCGTGTACCTCATGGTACTTGAATTGGTTCCCTGGCTTTTTCCTGTGCTTTTATTTTATTATTTTTACTTTAAGGAGGTTGCAATTTGTGAGTTACTGAATATGGGTGAAAGAATTTTATAGAAAATGTCTTAATTTTCCGTGTCTTTTATTTTGGCTTCATAACCTACAAAACATATCCTTTTAGCATAGATTGTTTCTGCCTTTGATGGCAGAAGGTTTTCTATGCTAAATTGTGACCAGGCTGTTGCTATATGCTGTGGATATGTACATACAGAAAAATATTCATATGAAATTCTGGTAAGCACATACCTGCAATGAAGGGCGGTGTCGTAAAAATAGTGGTTTGTTTCATTTGTATTGTTTCTATTGAGATAAAAAAGAATCTTGTCTCTTGGGAGATACATAACAAAGTATAAAGACAAATCTAAGGTTAGATTTCAACATCATTAGGTTTTTTTACTTATAGCTGTCTTCTTCCTCTTGATTTCTCTTTACTGTTCTGTTCTTTGGAAGAAATAAGATCTGTATTTGGATGTTTTGTTTAAGCAGGACAGTTGGGAAATTGTAGAAGGACTCCGAGGAGCAATGAATTGTACCCAGGAGCCACAGAAGCAGGAGGGTTGCTTGCTGAAAAAGCGAAAATGGCCTTTGAAGGGCTGGCACAAGGTAGGAAAGGAATGTGTATCTAAAAGCTTGATGCCATGCGAGTAGGACTTGCTTGCTGTGAGTTTATGGCAGAAAGTTTACTTAGGAGCAGATAAAATGTTTTCCAAAGAAATATGGAGAGAGCGGTGGGTTTTGTTTGCTTGTTTCATTTGTTTGTTTTTAATTCTCTGCATTTCTGGTTACAGAGATACTTCTTTTTGGATCGAGGGATTTTGAAGTATTCCAAATGCCAAACTGATGTAAGTGATCCAAAACCCTTTAAGGCCATTATAAGTTAACAACACTATTTTATCCAAAGTAACAATACTTCCATATTGTTGGCAATGCGAAATAGTATTTCAGCAGTTCTAAACAGTAGGTTGAAGGGATGAAGATGATAGTGTCAGTAGGTAATAACTATTGTTTTGTGTTATTCAGGAGTGATTGTATTCTTTCTGCATTTTTGCAGATAGAGAGAGGGAAGCTTCATGGCTGTATTGATGTCGGACTTTCTGTCATGTCCGTAAAGAAATCAACAAAATGTATCGATTTGGATACAGAGGAGCAGATATACCATCTGAAGGTAGGTCTTGAGGATTGCTATAGCCTTGTTCTCAAAATAACATTAGCTGTATATGGTGGAGACCTTATATTTTTTTAATAGTAGGTGGTTTGTTAGTTACAGTAATGACTTGCTTTTCAGTCTCAGCAGACTAGCTTAAACTTTGTAACTTGGCAGGCCTTGTACTGTTCCAGAGTCAGTAACCCTCTTCTGAATAGAAACTTCAAAGATGCCTCAAGTTTAGCAGCACTCTCTTCACAAAGCACTTTTTTCAGCAAATGGTACTTCTTGCACAAATGCTTTGATCTTTTTCTTATCTATAGGAAGTATTTTCAACAGTCAAGTGTGTAGATTTTTCCACCTTTACAGGATAAATTGTTTTAAGACACATCACCAAAATCAAATTTCTGTTTGTGGTTAGTTAAAACTTGACAAAACCTTAAAAATGGCAATTAAGAAATGACAAATTAAATATTTTTTAATTTATATTGGCATTTTTTTCCATCTAGAAGTTGCTAAGCATTGTGTTCAGCATTGGAAGTCATAACTATACTAATTGAAGTTTCTCTTTTTCTTGATGTTATCCTGTGATTAATTGTATGTCACACTTAAGCTCATACAGTACTTATTTTAGCAGGACCATCATTAGGAAATCTTTCCTAATATTTTAGCAACAAAGGCCAGCCAGGCTAGCTGTCTAATGAGCACAAACTGCCTGAGTTTGTTTGTTAGTGATTGTGAATGTGAATGTTATAAAGCCAGAAAATTTTTTGTAGGTGAAATCTCAGGAGCTGTTTGATGAGTGGGTAGCAAAACTTCGTCATCACAGAATGTACCGTCAGAATGAAATCTCCATGTTTCCTCATGATGTCAATAATCTTTTCTTCCCTGTGTCTACTACTACGGACTCTGTCCCTGGTTTCTGTGATTCTACTCCGGGTAGAAAGGTAATAGCTATGATTTATAAATAATGAGCTCTCATCAGGGACTAAATTAGTCTGATTTGTGTTTATTAAGTAAAGAGCATAATGGAAGGTTGTGGTGGGGTTTAAGTTTTGAACTAAAAGGTCAACAGGAAAATTAAGTCATTTATTGATTTACTCCCAGTTTTCTCTATGATACTGTGAAATTTTATAATATTGTCTCATTGTTTTAATGCAGCAAATTATACTTGCATTATGACTTTCAAAACTGGGTATTGAGTTAGAATCATAATTTTTGAGACAATTATCAGTATTTGTCTGGTATGTACTGGTTAATTTTAGTCTGGGTCATAGAAGAGCACCCAGCTAAATTTTTCCCCCCTTTTACATTTTTTCATTTATTCTTTGGCTAATAAAACCTTTTTACCTTAATGAATCTGACTGTGCTTACCTGAGGAGTACATAAGAATTATCCAAGAGCCATGACCTGTGACCACTATTTATCTTTTTAACTGAGGTAGAAGCATTATTCAGACCAACTCAAGGACCCACGCCCAAGGTGTGTATGGGGTGTGGATGGGTATAATCAGCAGTGACCTGCTCTTTAGCTAAAATCTGTGACTGTTAATTTCACAAATGGCCTGACAAGCATTCATTTCAGCACACCAACTGACCTTTTTGATGCAGTCTCACAGAAGAGTATGTTCCATGGCTGTACACAACCTCCATGCATTCAGCAGTTTGCTCATCGAGTGGCTGATGTTCACCCAGAGAAGCTCTTCTGCTGCAGTCTAGAACCAGTGATCTCTTTTGAGATTAATGTCTTTTTTTTTTAGCAGTGGTGTGTTACTTACTGTAAGTGAAAGAGGTCTCCGTTTCTGTCGGCTCCTGAAGTGTCTCCTAAGCAGCAATTACCTCTTTGTTATGCTCCTATCTAAGGCTTTCTTTTTTCTCGCTGTATTGCTGTATGGTCCAAGTGGGCTTGGTCCCCAGTACCCGCAGTTCATCCCTCTGGTAGTTCTGTAACTGAGTATGAGTTTTACCAGACACAAACATGTGCCTGAACAGCTTTTTGCTAGTGGTTGAGAGGAAGGAGATCTGTGCAATTAGGTGTCTGAAAGAACAATAACTTACCAGGGCTGTTTTGCAAAGAGCTATCTGCAAGCTTTCAGTGGTACCAGCACCTCTGTGGCTCCCAACAGTCTGCTCTTCTGAGGCAATGTCTGCAAGGAAATGGCAAACCTCCTGTGGCTATTTAGTTCTTTTCTCCCAAATGACAGCAGGGATAAAGAGGGAGAATAGTATTGAAGGCAAAAGTAGATCATTGCAAAGTCCATGACATATCTACACCTGTGCCCTCAGGAAAAAAAAAAAAGAAAAAGAGACAGAAAAAAAAAGAATCCATGTGCCAGCATATCTAAAATCTATGCTCACTGTCAGGAAACTATTATTTCTTTGGCATGAAAAACTTCAATTCAGTTCTAATTTATTAATCCAGATTTGTACTGCAAAGAAGCCCTACTTATTTTCATGTGAAAAATAGAAGGGGATAGTTCTTGAGCTGCAGTTAATCACCTTAGCTCTGCTGAAGCTGAATGGAAGTTTGCCAATTTGCACCAGCTCTAGCTTGGTGTTAGTTGATATCAACCCAGCAGTTGTTATTTTAAGAAAAATATATCAAGTGAACTTTGTATTGCATTTTATTTACTTTTAGAAACACTTGAACAGTTCTCACATCTGTTTTTTTGCTATTGTTTGAAGGCAGTTGTATGTATCTACATATGTTTATGTGGAATGCTTGGATTCTAAAGCTAAGCTTTGCTGATCATAAGCAAAACTATGCCAACTGGGGCTATGCAAACTCTCTCCTGCCTGTTTCTTAGCAATGACTACATCTTTCTTCCCTCCTTCCCATGCCTCTCCTGTATATGAGTTCTGAAAAGTTGGTTATGTGAGACAGAGTTTGGAAGAGATTAGTGTGACATTTGTTCACAAAATGCCGATACAATTGCTCATCTTCAAATTTATTCCACTTTTTAAAGTACTGGGATTATTATTTGGACAGATGACTAAAGCTCATACAGCTATATGTAGGAATAAAACCACTAAACTACGTACATTAATTTAAAAATAAATGTGCTTATTGATGGTTACTGCTGTTGCATACTGGCTATGTAAATTGACATAGTACTCAATGACATGACGTGAATAGTGCATTTTACTTCATTCTGCAACTCAGGTTGGAGCTCATATTGTGAATTCAAAAAGACCAGCTAAGAAAACTGCAGCTGACTAAGATGTAGGTGATGTTTCCTATGAACAAGTTTAAAAGTAGTGCTGCTTGAGTTTTGAGATAAGGTGAGCAGGAGGTAACAAAGTTTGTGATATGTGTGTTTCAGAGGAGAGCCAAACAATTCAGTCAGCTTTTCTCATAACCAATAAAGTGGTCACATAACGGCGCTTAAGATGAAACATTTTAAAACTTATTTTAACCAAGATTTTGACAAACCATGTCATTTGTGCAGCTTCCTGACATAAACATTATTTAAGATGAAAGCTTTAGTAAGGTCTAAAACTAATTAGACATTTGAATGACTATTATTTGTAGTTACATTAGAGAAGAAAACAGCATTATAGGCCACAATCAACCGGTAATAGTATTGGGTAGAAATTTCTTCCCTTGGAAACTGCTTAATTACGCTGCTCAATTAACTCTTACACAGAATTTCCAGCATCTTCTGAAGCATCTGATCAGGAGCGTGGCTGAAAGTGAGATAAGTTTGAAAATGGCTGCAGAGATGTTGTCAAAGGATGGCATTTACCTGAATGGGGTGTATGGTCACGCATGTATTAAGGCCTCTCAAGCCAAATCCATGCTGGAGTCATGCAACCTTGAGTAAAATTTTTAAATAACATTTAAGAGATCTTGCTTTCTTCACTGAAAAATAGCCTTGGCAAGTATGTCCATGTTACACTGAAGTTGCTTTCAGGGCTTTTTTGGGGAGTATGGAGAAGGAACAGAACGTCTGACTTTGGTCTTGTTCGGATATAGTGCTTTAATTGTATTAAGTTGACTTAATTGATGCAGAACTTTGCCCTTCCTCAAAATACAGCAAATTTTTATGGTTCCTTTAGTATTTCTACTGCTCATGGACAACTGTTATGTTAGATATCTTGACATTATGCTCAATGACTGTACACCTAGTCTAGTTCAAACACTTTTCCCCCCTCCCTGTTATTGATGCCTTCAGTCCTTGCTTGTCCCAGATCACGGACCTCAATTACCGATTGTCAAAATTTGTGCATACAACATTAAAATATTGTTTGTTAATAATTCACTTGTTCTTCTTTGGAACAGGCAGGCAGCTTGACCAAACAGAACTCATTGTCAGCTGGAGGTAACTTATCATTTTCCTTTTCAAATAATGATTCCACAATTTCATCTTGGCTGCAGTCTTCTGATGACATGGAAAGATGCTCAAGAGGTAATGATATTTGAAGGAAGTTGAAAGTAGCCTAATATTTCTCATATTTTTTCTTGACAACAAGAGCACTATACCATATGTAGTCATGACGGTTAGAGTTTTCTCTGATACTGGAGGGAGGAAAGAAAAGGAGTGGTTGTTAATTAGCTGGCTACTCATTTTCAAAAGGACTAGTGATTTTGGATGTGGGGTTATCAGTTGTGGGGACCTCTTAAAGGAAGCTTTAGATTTAGGACATTTTCTTTTATGTATGAACATCACCTTCAGTAGTAAGATTTGAACTTTCTTAGCTGAGTATTCAAAAAAGGGGAAGCATCCAAAATTTAGTCATTAAAAACCTGTAATTCTTTGTACTCAAAGTCACCTTATGCATTCCTAAGACCATGAAGTTCTTTCTCTTTGATAGTGTTTGTGTGATACTTATTTGGTAAAGTTCTACCTATCAGTGAGCTTCAGCTCTAATATAGAAGAGCCTCCCCTAGCTCTGAATGTACAATATACTCTTGATGCCTGTGGCATTGTTACCCTCGACACGAGGAGGTCTGACTAGTCCCAAACTGTGGTGAGTATCATGTTAATCTCAAATTTCTGCAACCAATTATGGTTAAATACTGTGGTCATTATACACACTATGTAGATGCAGTTCAACGGTTTGAACTTGAAGATAGACGTATGTAAGCTTTTAATTAATTTTCATTTGTAGGCTAATAATGTGGTTTTAGTCAATGAATTACTTACACTAGCTACAATCAAAATAAGACTAACCTACAAACAAAAAAACCCTTTCAGTGTGTCTGTTACATTAGGGCAATTGAAAATATTCTTTTGTTCAAAACAGACCTCTCCAACTGTCACACGTATTTACTGGAAATGAACCAGCTGTTACAGAGCATGGATGTTCTTCACAGGACATATTCAGCACCTGCTATAAATGCTATGCAGGTTTGTTGCTTAAAAAACAAAACCAAAACTCCTTTTCCTTTGTAATTCCAAAAACCAACCCCAAATCCTAAAGGATCAAAGTGTTTCTTCTTAGCTTCTCTAGTTTCATGGCAATCTGTATTTTTTTTTTCCCTGTGTGTTGTTAAAAGGTTGGACCTTTTGAAAGTCCAAAGAAAGAAAAGAGAACACACAGGAGATGGCGATCCAGAGTTGTTGGAAAAGAGGCTAAAGGAACATTACAGGTAACTTCAGTCCTTTCAGTGCCCATCTTTCTCCATATCTTAGTTGTTGATTGGTTGTTGGCATAATCAGTTTAGGAAATATTAATCTGTTTTATGTGATGTCTTCTACCAGCTCATTTTAAGGAGTAATACATCAGACAAACACAAATATATTGTCGCTGCTGTGCGCAATAGGATCTTTGCTGTTACTTTCAGGAGGCTTGCTGTATTTTTTTCCCGTGTTTTCTATCTGCCCTCAATTTTGGGAATGGTGATGTTGGGGTTTTTTAATCAATACGGATTTTGCAAACTCTCCAGATAATTTTGTACACATTTGCATCCGGAAGCCATGAGATTAGATGCTTATAAGTGAGGAAAAGTAATATAGTATGTGCTACAGCTCTCAATGGGCTTGTTTCTTGGAGATACGCAAAATCTTCAATTATGATGTCTTGGGCAAAGTTATATCTACGGTTTCATTTGCCAGCTGTCATTCATTCCAAGCCTATTGGTAATTGACAGTAGTTTGCATTCTTGGTGTTTCCAACATGTAATCCAGGTGGGTACAATAAAACAAAACTTTTGTTACGGTTTGTGAAAACTTCACAAATGGCTCTCTTCCTTGCAGGTGCCTTCAGTATTTTCTGCCCCTATGAGACTGCATGCTTCCAATCCTAACTTATCTACAATAGATTTTGTAGAGGAGAAAAATTACTCTGATGGCTCTGAAACATCATCAGAATTTACTAAAATGCAAGAGGACTTATTTCACATTGCACATAAAGGTAAAATAATTTCGTGTGTGGTTTTATATCATCACAATCTAAATAATGGTGTGACTTCTTGAGAATGCTGTTTGATGTCTAGTAAAAGCAGAACATGCCCTATCTTCATTTAATCTGAGGAATTGCAAATATTAAGATCTTGAGTAATTTGAGAAAAATGTCTTATTTGTCACATTTTTTGATTATTTATTTAATCAAGGACATCCTTTTGTTTTATATGTGAAAAAGCTAGATTGTATTTTTTTTTGCCAAAAGGTTAAACTCCTAAGATCTTTTGCTATGAACATAACAGTAGATTTATACTCTTTTGTGTTTGCATGCACGTGTGTATATGCGCATATGTATGTTTGTATATTCAGTGTGCTTCACTATATTTCAGAGTTAACAGTTGTTGGTGATGCAAGGGTTGCTATGGTAGTAACCTATTTTTAGTGAATACAGAAGAGTAAGATCATGTAAAGCAGCCAGAGGGGCAGCTCGACTAGAAGTGTTTCTTCTCTTCAAATCATTTTTCGTTAGCAGTGCTTTGATTCACCACCCTTGCACCAAAAGGTTTTTATTGTTCAAGTGATCTTGCTGAGGAAGGCTTTTATGCATTTATATCTGAAAGACTTTTGGAAGCATTGGCTTTGTCCCCTTTTGCACAAGATAATGGTTGATGTCATCAATAACCCCTGGTACTGATGTATCTTGATTCTGTTATGTAAGGGATGTATCTAAGTAGTAAACTTTATAAAATCAATTATAGTAGAAACTGATATATAGTTTCCAAAAAGAGAAAAGAAGTGGGAATGGGGTGCAGTTGGAAAAATTGCTATTAGGCAGAGAAAACAAATCACCTACTCAAGATCATCTCACCTGAAATGTCTGTCAGAAATTTTGGATAGATTGACCCATGCGTTTGAGAAAACAATTGACTCGGTACTGTTTAATATTAAGAGTACAAATAACTTTTCCCAAAGTTGCTTTATTCCACACCCCTTCTGAAAAGGGGTAGTGGAGAAAACTTTTGCTTTACCTTTTGATACAAATTAAATAAAATGTTACACCAGTACTGTAGTGTGCAATGATTCTTGAAAACCTGAAGATTCTGGTCATGTCATCTGCAAGGTCTAACAAAATAGATTGTGGTGGATACATCTTCCTCCCAAAGCCCTGTGGTACTGTTAAAATATTTCTTCAGATAGGTCAGAGCATGAGAGTTGGCTTTGGCAATTGTTTGCGGTGTTGAAATGTACCTTAAGAATATTTTCTTAGAAAAGTCAATTAGGTTACATCAAATACTCAATGAAGTGATGAAGATTCAGGTTAACTCGGAGTGGATGATTAGAAGAGAGAGGCGTCAGAGGGTTCTTTTTCTTTGCCCTTTCCATGCATCCGTGCTCAGATTTTATATCTCCATTTGCCTGTAAATGGTTCTTTTTTTGCATTGGCAGTTCTGATGACTCTATTACAAGGTTTGCTTAGGCTCTCAGAAATCCTCTTAATTCTCTAGGTAGATGAGTGTTAAGTCTTACATAAATGAATATTACTCAAATAATTTTTTAGTCCTTGTGGTTAAAGAAAAGATTAAATGTCTTAAAAGTAAAAAAAAAAAGTAAGGAAAGTGCAATTCTCCTTTAAAAGTGTAGTGATTTTAAAATTGCATGATCTGTTGTCTGATTTGAATGCTTTAGGCTGGTGATACTGGCTCAGGAAGGAGTAGAAGTAGCAGCAAAATATTCACAACATCCAGGATCTGACCCTTTGAGTCACTAAATCATCTAACAAGCTGCAATTTCTTTATCCAAAAAGAGATAACAAAAGTCAACACCACAGCTGACTTGCTTGTGGGGAAGCTACTAACCCTGTAGCTGTGGCACACTGTGTGTTATAGCTGCTTTTTTGTTTATTTTTTTTCCATTTCATTTTTTTTTTCTTCCCTCTCCTCCCCCACTGGAATTCTTAAAGGAATGTGGAATAGAGTCATGACCATCTGAAGATTCAAGCTAATTGGGGAACAAAAGCAAGTGAAGAGCAGCTGTGGTTAGTTGGCCTTGTTGCCATCTGTCACAAATAATCAGAGTAATTTTGACTGTGGTTAATATAGTCAACATGGTAGCGTTCACCATAAACATTTCTCATACTAAAAAATCTAACCTATAACCTTGATTAGTATCAGTTGTTTTTAATAACCCACCCTGGTTCTCTCAACCTAAATTCTAGTTTCTGTCACCATAAAATATCTTTTATTTAGGTTTTACATGATTGCTATGCATACAATTGTTAGCTGGTTTTAACTGTCACGTTTTACAAAATGGTTCTAGTTTACTTCATCTTGAGGTCAGCTTTCAGCACCATATCTACAGAGAGAGAAAAGCTGAAGCAGATGCTGGAGCACGATGCAGCCTCGTCTCCATCTGCACAAATAGTTGGCTTGAAGAATGCCTTAACATCCGTAAGTGACATGCTGAACTTCAGCAAGCTTCATTGTCATCAGATACTACTTTTAAATTTCATAGTGATTAATTTCTGTTTCTTTAGTGTCTGTTCTGTGCTAGAAGTTGCAGTATTGAAGCATAGTAAGTTATTATACATGGTGTTTTTCAAAGACTCGTTAAAATTATTGTGAAATTACTGAAGTTTGATAGATTGATTTAGTCATATAATATAATCTGTATTATTTGATGTTAACTGTCAGAGGGTTGCTCTTTGACACTGTCTACTTTCTCTCCAAACATATGCTCTGTTTAATCACTCAGTTCTGGTAGGTTGCAGGTTTTCTTTTCCTTTTTCTTTTCTAAAACAACATTCAAGTGTTCATTGTGTGACTTGGCACAATATAAAGGTGAGAGCACCTGAAAGCACTCATTTGTCCCTTCTAATGCACTAGAGCTTCACCGTGCTGCAGCAAGACACTGCAAAGCAAATTCAAGTACAGCTTGTTTATCTTGACTTCCACCTTTAATTATCTGTTACTCGTCTAAAAGCAGCTACGGAGCTGTTATGGCAGAGTTGTAAGTGACGAAAGATTGTGCTCTTTAAAAAGGTAGGGCTTGTTGGTTGGTGGGCTTTTTGTGATTGGCTGAGACTCAGACTTTCAGGTTGGTCATGTCTGAATGTGTCATACAAGAAGTGATCTGATCTCAGAGCAGTGCGGGACATCATTACCACAGTCTTAAAATGTCAGTGTTTGTTGCAAATTCCTAATCGGAGGCAGGGTGACTCTCTAGCATTGATAAATGTGATAAGGATAATATTAGAATTATTTCAGGATGAAAACTTTGCTTTACAAAAGCTGCATATGATTTTAGGTTTTTTAGCATTTAACGTGCCTGTTTGCCTGGAGGCATAGTATTTGGAGGAAGTTGAAACCTGTTGCATAATAACTATATTCACTCACTTGCACTTCTTTGTTTTTGGCTTTCAGATGTTCTTCTTCTCTTATCTGAATAGGTGATGGATTTTCTGGTGTTATTTGCCTACTGTTTTATATCAAAAAATCCATTTTAAGATTCCTGAACTCAATGAACATCACTAATTTTTTTTCCTGAGTAATGAAATTTTGCTGTTCATCTTCATCTTCTGAATGTCTTCTAAAAGTCATGCTCTTAGGTCTTATCTAATACCTAATAAGCCTTTTGTGGCCCGTCCAGAAGTGATCTGTGAACTTTTGCAGATTTATCAGAGGTTAACACCTGTGAGAGCTATTCTTAGACTACAGCTTTGTAAAGCCATGATGCCAACAGATATTTTCTCACCCTGTATAGCAGAGATCCAGTAGTAGAAAGGAATAAGCTTCCTTCAAAGATGTACAGATACGATAAACCTGACATATTTCTAAGGTTTCCTTGCAAGAGAGTCCTGCGTTGGTGACTTTGACTTAGTGTTCGTTGTTGTTCATTTCAGTTTGTTTTCTGTATCTGAGTAATAAAAAACAGACTTCCAGTTTGAAAGCTATCAAACGTATGTTTTGCATTCATCAGCCTGGCAGGGAAAGAAAAATGAACAGATTTAAAGTGGATAAAATACCACAAAATTAGCATCTCTGCCTCTGCTTCTCCCTCATTAATATAGTACCCTTCACCTACACACAGTCTAAGAAAAGCAAATAGAGAATAGCTAAAATTAAAATATTTTTGGTTTTGGGAGAAAAAGACAGTAAAAAGAAGAAAACACTTTGTAGCAAACAATGGAAACTGGAAGATGCTATTGCAGGAAAGCTGTGTGTGCAGCTGTGCAAGGTGCATGTGTAAACAGCAAGTTTTTCCACATCTTAGTATTAATTCAGATCACTGAAGTGGGCAGAAATATTTTCGTTGCAGGCAGAGTTCCATTCTCTTCTAAGTCTACTCTGTCTGACATGTCCATTAGATGCACATAGAATCGTAGAATAGAATCATTTGGGTTGGAAGGGACCTTTAAAATTCATCTAGTCTAACCTCCATCGCAATGAGCAGGGACATCTTCAGCTGTGATCAGGTTGCTCAGCATCCTGTCCAGCCTGACCTTGATTAACATGTAAAAAACCATGAATTTGCAGTAGAGGCTTTTTATTCTGGTCATTATAAGCTGATAGGACATAAATTGTACCTGTACCAGTCTGAATTTAAGTCCGATTTCTCTGTCTGTGGGAGGCAAAGGGAACTGTAAGCGTACCAGGCTGATGAAAAAATCAAATGGTTTTGGGTGTGGCAAGAGTAGGAATTAATCTTAAGAGAGGCTTGGCTGGAGACGGGGGTGAAGGAAGGGAGCTTGAAAAGAAAAAAGATGCACAAAATTAATTTATAACCTATTAAATCAGCTTGCAGAACCTGGTAACTTTATATATCCCTGCCATCTTTGGCTTTTTTCCTCTATTTATGTGTCTTTTCCTTCACAATGAACAAAAATATGAGAGATAAGGAGCAAAGTTTGAAACATTTATTATTATAAATTATTTGGTGAACCAGTGAAAAATCATGTGGTGGTGGTGTCTTATACTGCACTTTACTCTTTGCCCCTTTTTGCACAATAAAGCCACATTCAAGTTAGTTCAGAGAACTTTATATCCCCAATATTTTTGTTAAATATTCCAGGCAATAGCACAAAACACAGATCTTAAAGACCGGTTACGCAGAATACATGCCGAATCTAAGATCCTTGATTCAGCATCTAATGCAAAATCAAGTCCAGATTTGGTGAAGGTGGGTATGGATTTCCTCTTTCAGTGATGTCTGTTCCTCAGGCTCCTACATCTAGACAGTGCTGCATAGCTGTATCTAGTCCTGTTCTTTGTGTCTTCCTTATGGTGTATTGTGTTAGTAAAATGAGTCCGCTTTCATATTTATGAATCATTTCTGATGATGCATTGTGTGATATTTGATTTTGAAGAGTTTCCTTGTGAGCAGTTTTTGTGAGCACACTTCTATTGCTTGTTGCTAGTGTCTCGTGTTGTTCTCCCTTGCCTCCTGCCCGCTTCCCATTCCGCATGAACAGAGCTGTGGTCTTGTTATGCTCATGCTACTGTTTCTCTCCCCCTTATTCCCCTGTTAACTTTCAAGTTCTGCAGTTCTTTCTGTTGCCTGTCTAAATATTGTTAGCCCAGAACACTGGCTGCCAGTGTGGTTTGTGTAAGGTTTAGAACAACTATCAGGCATTTCCATGAAAGGATCAAAGGAATGAGATGTACAAGAGCCCTTTCAGCCACTTAGTTCTTTTTGTGTGAATCCAGGGACTCTTCAATGTATCCAGTTCACCGGTTTGAGATGTACTAACGTTCAGACCGCTTTTTGGCTTGCTGCAGAATGCGTATAACTATGGTGTACTTATAGGTCATAGGAACTAGATATTAATGGTTCTAGTGAGAGAAGCAAGAGCTCTGTTGTTTCTGATGGATTTTCCTAAATGTTAACTCATACAGAAACTTCTGTGCTGGTAGTCAAATCTTTCATTAATACTTGAGTGGATATAACCTTGTGGGCTTTATATAACTTACTGTTCCTTTTATTTTTAAAGACAGTTTAGTCATTCCAACTGCTCACTTCTGGTTTAGTTCTGTTTTAGTAGAGCTGTGCTTTGGTTGTATTCAGCTGTCTGTTTAGTTTGTTGGTTTTTCTTTTTCTTTAAGGTCATTCTAGAGCCTTTTGCTTTTAATTCCTCAAAAATCTGAACATTACTTGAACTTCTATCCAGACAAGCATCAATGCATTGCTTTTTAATTTCAGGAACTGTTTATTTTCTCATTCAGTGGAAGTCCTTTCAATGACAATGGATTATGTCTGTAACTTGTTTGATGCACTTTATATACACACACCCCAAGAATAGCTTTCAGAAGGTGCTTTAGAGGTTTCATTCACAAATATCCCCTGGCATGGTTTGGGATAGAACTTCAGGTTGAAATCACTTATAATGGAGAAGTTTCATTTTAGATTTGTCCAAGGACTATGATACAGTAGTGCTGCTGTGAGGTAGACAGGGCCACTGCACAAAACTTATCCTCTAAAGGATACACATCAGGTGTTGTGATTGACCTGTGAAATCTGAAGCAGCATAAACTAGTATCTCAAGCCTTTGCGTAAGGTAGAAGTTTAGTTTGTGTATTGGGCATTTTGTATTGTAGTTTATCATGCCAGAGTGGGAACATGAAAGAAGACGTGAAATTCTTATGTGATAGATACAAAAATCTGCTTTTTTTTTCCTGAGCCTTTCCTGCCCACTTTCCTTCTCAGGTTCAAAATAGTATTGGAAACAGTCCCAGTAGCAGTGCTCGTGTGTATAAGATATTTTGTTTTAATTATAGGCTAATGTAACTGCCCTCCCACAGAAGAGGCAATGTTGAGGTTTCCACTTTTCTTTCTGCTTTGTCAGAAGCATATATATTAAAAAAAAAAGTCCTGTATGATAACAGTTTCATTTGTTACCGTGTCACCATTATCAGCACATACTAACGTTTCATGCTATAATAAAATCTATGAACAGAAGAGCTTTGAAAGATTTGTCAGTTTGATTATAGACTTGTCAAATTGTTCATTACATTGTTCTGAAAGTAAAACACTACATTTCCTGCAAAATTATGATAGGATTACAAGTTGGTAAAGCATTTCCTGCAGAAAAGCTAGAGAGCAGCTAATATACTTCTGTGGGCCACCCAGCCCCTTTTCTTTAGCATTGGTGGAGTCATCAGGGAAAACAATAGTGCATGATCTTCTCCAACTTTTTTACTGCATCCACAGATTGAACCAAGTCTCGCTTTTGCTAATGTGGCATTGATAATATGCTGGGTTTTGTTAACATGGAGCTATCTTGGGTGCGGATATGAAGGAAAGCTTTCCAAAGCACAGCACAGAAAATTACCTAGTGAAGAAAGAGAGCTAGGAAAGCATTGCTAGTGTACAGAAAGCAACTTTGCCCCTCAGAATTTTGTGTGCCACTGTGCCACAGGCTTTGCATTAAGCAACGCCTGGGAGGAAAAGACTAAGTTATTTTCTGAGATCAGAACGGAATATGTAGCTAGCATGTAATATAAAGAGATGGGATTTTTGTTCTTTGGGGGCTTTTTGGTAGAACATTTCTGTATATCTGGCTAAATCACACAAATAACAAATATCAAGGCATTTTTACATCTTTTTTTTATTTTTTTGAGGAAAAAGTACGTACAGCACCATAACTGATTTACTGAATATGCATTGCTTTTTTCCCCTTCTTTTTTCCTTCTTCTCTTTGGTCTGTTTTACTTTGGTTTTAAATCCCTCTTTGAAACACATGCTACTTTTCACTAAACTGGAGAGAAGCATATGCAATCTCACAGTATTTTAAAGCCTTTTAAGTTATGTGACTGTGGAATTGCATGCACGAATGCTATTTGTGGTACTTCTTCTCTCAAAACTTTTTATTTCTTTTAAACAGGAAAATTCAAGAGAAGAAAGCAGAGGTCTGGTTCACCAGGTCTCCAATGAAAGCAGGCTGTCGATAGCTGACTCTCTCACAGAATTTTTTGATGCACAGGAAGTCCTGCTGTCTGCTAGCTCTTCAGAAAATGAGGTCCGAGCATTAAGATTGGCGTCATTCTGATGCGGTTTCTTATCTACTACTTGACGTGCAGTCTTTCTGAGTGCTAACTGCACATCAGATGACTGCCAGAAAATGAAAATTTTCAAAACATCTAAAAGTTAATATGCTGCATGTATATATTTGTTGTCATTTTACTCTTCACAGTAAAATGTAGCAGTTATTACGGAGAAGTCTTACATGCACATTGAAGCAAATGCCAGTTAGGGAGCTAGTATGCAGATATGGCATATATTGTGCTGTCTGCCTTGAGTTATCATACAGGTGCTTAAGAACTTGTATTATAGAAATCTATATTCATAACTGTCCTTGTGTTACCTGTAGGTATGTTGGGGCTGATGTCATTCTGTTGTGGTTTAACCCCAACGAGCAACTAAGCACCACATAGCTGCTTGCTTACACTCACACAGCCACCCACACCCCCCGTGGGGTGAGATGGAGAGAATCAGGGGAAAAAAAAACCATAAAAAACCCAAGTGATGCACAATGCGAGTCCTCACCACATGCAGACTGACGTCCAGCCTGTCCCAGAGCAGCAATTGCACCCCCTGGCCAGCTTCCCCAGTTTATATGTGGAGCATGACTTTATATGGTATGGAGTATCCCTTTGGCCAGCTTGGGTCCACTGTACTCTGTGTCCTCTCCCAGGTTCTTATGCACGTCACCACTGGCAAAGCATGGGAAGCTGAAAAGTGCTTGACTTACTATAAACAATACTTAGTAAAAGCTAAACACATCAGTGTGTTATCAACATTATTCTCATACTAAATCCAAACTAGAGCACTATACCAGCTACAAAGAAGAAAATTAACTTTATCCCAGCTGAAACCAGGACACACGCATGTTGAAACTTAGCAGCTCGTTTTGTTACCTCTCTCAGACTACCTAAAAACCTTGACTTCTGGTATGAGAAAAACCTTCTTAGTTGTGTGGCCAAGAAGATTAAACATGTTTCTGCTAAAAGAATAGATGAATTTTAAACAATGGTGACTTCTCCAAAACTCAGTTGTATGTTATTAGGACTTCTTACTACTTCCCTGTAATACCGAAGCACAGCTTAAACAGTTCAATTCTATTAAAATCATAATTACATCAGAAAGTAACAATTTTAATGTGCATATGGGGTTATTTTACTGAGTGAGGTATCTTGCTTAATTCCCCATCCACACTCAGGTATCGGATGATGACTCATATGTAAGTGATATCAGTGATAACGTCTCAGAAGATAACCTAAGCAATGACATGGAGAATGAAAGACAAACTTTAGGTAAGTTCAGTGTTTTATGTTTTGAGAATTTTCTGTTTCTTTTCTTTGGAATATTTTTTTTCTTCTCTTACTAGAAATAATGTGATATTGCAGGTTTTGGACTGTAAACAGCATGTGCTTTTTCTCTTACAGCCTCAGATTGGTTTTGAACAGCATGTCCTGGCTAATCTGGGCCTGGGCACCATCTGAGCAGGATGGTGGTTCTGTATCAGCAGAGAAACACCTATTTTCTTGGCTTCTTTGGTCCAACTCCCATTTCTTTTCAGTTCCTTTCACGGCCACAGGTTTTTTCAAAGTAGCAAGGCCTGGCTGCTTTCTTTTTTTAAAAAAGCAATTTTCTTCCTGTCACACTGGTTTTAGTCTGCTATTTAATAACTGCATTCAGACAGTTCTGTTGCTTTTAGAAGTCTGTTTAAATGAACATGAGAATAATTACGTACTGGCAGGTCTGGTGTATGACTATAAGGATTTCTTTTTTCATGTTTTAATCATGATAATCTTGTTGGTACATATGTGTATTTAACCATCTTGCTAATTAGAGACAGATCAAAAAAAGAGGGAGAAGAATTGGTCATAACAAACTAATTGGCTGTGTGCCTTCAACTCCTTTAGCTAACCATAATGCTTTTCCTAATCTGTCAATATATTTCTGTCTTAAAAATGCTGAACAGTGGTTTCTTACTACTAGCTGTTTCCCTGTAATCTCCACAGACCAGTGGATCCCTATGAATTTGGGTAGTTTGAAATGCCTGGAGGTCAGTTGTGTTCTGTAACTGTTTAAAAAGAAGATTTTTTTTATTTTTTTTTCCCTTTTTGGAAGGTAGGAAAAAATACATATTGATTTATCTCGTCATCTGGACCTTAAAAAACTACACTAGCGTGGCTGTTCATCTTCTCGTAACAAAGACTGTTACTGAAGCTCTTCTGTATTAGCAGCACTTCCCCATGCTTCTGGTACCTGCTATTTCTGTACTTTGGGCAGCCTGCCACTCTTATTAATAGCAAACTGGATGTCTTTTTCCTACAGGGCTTTAGCTGAACCATAAATTGTGGGATTATGATAAAATCCTCTGGCCACTGTAATGCAGAAGGTCAGACCAGATGATGATAATGGTCTAGTGTGGCCTTAAAAGTCATTGAGTCTAGCTGGAGGTCAGATGTCTTAATCTCCTTCAGTAGTGTTGCTGGCCATTTGTCACAGCTCTTGCAAACCAGAACTGCATGGGCATTTCTTTTCATGTAGGGTGGGCAAACTTCACTGTATAGAAGATTTAGTATCTGAATATCTTAGTTAACTGTTTCTCGACTCTGTTTTGTTGCCAGTTTACCCCAGTTAATGGGATGGTCTAGAATATGTAGTTCAGTCAATTATTATAAAATTCTGCTTTTAATCAGAAGCTGTCAAAGGACATAGCCAAATCCCATTTCAGAGACCTTTTTTTGACAAGGATAAATTTTTAGCATTTGCCTCTTTCCTCTCCAGATAGTCCAGCATTCCTGAGGTGTCTAAGGGAACATTCTTCTTTTTAGGCCTCTTCTAATATTAAGTAACTTCTTCTAAGAGGGACCTCTAGGAGACAATCTCTTAATTCTTAACAGTACAATTGTCTAAGGTACAGTTTTTGATTCATAGTGCCTGTGCCATTTTTATGGAAAAAGAAAGACAGAGTCATTAGACTGCAAATAGTTCACCTGTCCTTGTCGTGATAACTCAGTTATAAGATATTAGGACTTTTAGTTTGAGACTGGAAGGAAAGATGGAAGCTTCTTCCTCAAAACTTTGAGGCTGCTGATAACACTTGAAAACTTCTATCTGAGATATGGGCTGCAGTACATGGCAGTGATGGAGATGTTAGCCCTTGTGGTTATCTGTCACTGCTGGAGGCACTGCTGATATCATACTTATGCCAGTGGATCAGCAGAGGAAATACTGGTAAAAACGTGCATGTAAGGGCTGTAATTCTTTGGGCGTGTGCAGCACGGGAAAGATATGCTGCCCGGTCTTGTTTTAATTCCTCCAAGACAAAGCTGTGTGGGGAAAGCCAGATGAGGACAGGGGTTGACAGACTGGACTATAACTGAATGGCTCCAAGTGATAACTGATTGTAGGGCAGGAGTTCCCTAGGTGCTTCTGAGGATGTGTAAAGATAAAATATGTTCTTGTAGTGGCAACAGTATTCCCCTCTGAAACGAGACTGATGTAGAGCTAAGCAGTGTAATCACTTCAGACTAGTGCCTTTTGCAGAAGCTTACAGCTCTACTTTGATCATGCCACAAATCATTTCATGGCACACTTAGAACTATTTATCCTGTTCCAATTGCTTTGACATAGCAACACAGACCTCAGAAATTCATGTCAAGGCCTCTTGACATGAGTCTTTTTTTATCTTCAGCAAGCCCATAGCTTCACCAGTTGTTTCAGCTTTTCCACCTTTAAAATAGGCCATTTCTCCACCAACATATGGGAGTATCTAAAACCTAACATCACTAAATGTCTTTAAATGCTAAGCACGATGGGAAGCACTGTGGAAAAGCCTGGATGTAAATCTCTGGTGCAGTAAACTTCCCTGGTAGGACTATTTTAAAAGTAGGAAAAGATAGGTAGGAGTCGTTATTATACTTGGATCTGTAAGTTACATCTTGCCTTCTGAGAAGTGTCAACTTAATTGAAGCTCTGTCAGGAAGGGAGGTTTTATGTCACTTAAACAGATAGGAATAAAATAGTTATTTATTCTTTCAAATTCAATGGAAAGCCTGAGCCTTTCTTACAGCCTTTAAGGGGAAGGGAGGTAGTGGTTTATGCATCTTTTGTACCTGGCATTTAAAATCATAGAATCATAGAATGGTTTTGGTTGGAAGGGACCTTGAAGATCATCTAGTTGCAACCCCCCTGCTACGGGCAGGGACACCTCACACTAGATCAGGCTGCTCAAAGCCTCATCCAGTCTGGCGTTGATTTACCTCCATTAACATATAGAAATTAAGATCTTCTTCCTAATTTTATCATTTTTATAACAGGTTATCTTCAAACCACAAGCAAAACACTTGAATTGTGAGGGTGGAGGGAAGTTTTGACAGCAAAGAAAGAATGGATGCATTTTAACGTATGGTTGCAAAGGGGATGAAACTAAGTAAACGGTGAATTGACTTGTTCTGCCACTTCCTTCTTTTCCAGACTGTATTTCTGAAAGTGGAATTGCATGCAATTCTAAACGGAGAACATGTTTGCCAGCTCCATGTCCTAATACGAGTAACATCAGCCTATGGAATATCCTGAGAAATAACATAGGAAAGGATCTCTCAAAAGTGGCCATGCCTGTTGAATTAAATGAGCCACTTAATACCCTTCAGCGTCTCTGTGAGGAGCTGGAGTACAGTGAACTACTAGATAAAGCAGCGCATACGCCTAACCCATTTGAACGAATGGTAAATGTGTTATTCCAAATACGTAGTAGCAGTCAACATAATTAGGATAGAGTAAATATAAAAACAGTCTGCCAAAGAAATTAAGGTATTCTGTTCCTTTTTTCTCCCAGCTGAGAGAGGCAGACTCTATAAATGTGTCTGTGCATACTTACATACCTGTCTGTGCATACTTACATACCTTGCAAAAAGGCCAAAAAATGTTGCTTTGTTAGGAAGTCTCTCTCCTCAAGTACCTTGCTGTCCTGCCAGGTTAAACAAAGAAGGAGTATAGTTCTGTTTTGCAGCTCTTAGTCTGTAAGATCAAAAATTTACAGCAAAAAGGGAAAGGACAGGGGATGAGCTACTATACTTCCCTCTTGACTATAAAAGCTATAATATGTCTTTTTTTAAGGGTGTCTAATCTGACAACACATTTGTGCATAGAGGATGCTAGATCTTCCAGCCCTACACTACTGTGATATCTTTATATTAAGTGAATGAGCTCCATTTGTTTCATTGTCTGGTTTTGTGAAATTTTGGGGTTGATTCAAAATGTTCAGAATCTGAAAACCAGGCAATATGAATGTATGTTGGTTACAACAATGGTGTCGTCTTTTGCCAGTGCAGAACACTGAATTCAGCATTTGGCAAATGAGCACGAGAAACATGCATTTCAGTTGTTCTGCTTCCAGGTGCACAAGATCTACTTAATGTGTAAGCCTGTAAATAAAGGATTAAAAGCTCTCTAAATTCTCCTAAATGGAAGCTATAAATTGTCCCTTAAACTGAATTAAGCCTTTGCAACTCAATATATCTTATCTTAAAACAAGGTTATTAATGAATGTAAATTAAGTGTTAGAAATACTTTTTGAAAATCCTCTTGCTCCATCCTAACACTCTAGAAAGGTTAAAATTTATTGTCTGTTCTCATGACAGAGAATGTGGCTAGCAACCAGTGCAGAACCACTTCTCTTGAGAATATATGGGAAAAGGAAAAGGAAATGAACAGTAATTGTTCGCATGGGAGTGAAAAGAAGCCTTCTCCCTCCTTCCCACATCCAAGCATCTGGAAATTACATCAGAATAGAATATTATTTGCCTTGAGATAGCCTGAGGCAAAATTAATGCTATCTGTTGCATAGTATATTGCAATAGTTCATGTAAGAGCCATTATGAAGTGAATTCACTTTCTGAAATTGTGAAGGGACAGCATCTACACCTTCACAAAATGAGGAAAAGGGAATGAAAAGGGAGGAAAATGATGCAAAAGAGATAAGAATCCAACAACCCCAAAATTCTAATTCTCCAAGTTTAGGAGGAATTGTGCTTGAGTTGACTGCAAAAATTTGGAAGGGTTACCTGTATCTCAATCATAATCAAGAACAATTTCGTGATTAGGTAATAACACACAGTAGATAAAAAGCAATTAAATTCGAACAGCAGTAGAAATAGCGAACTTAGTGAACTTACTGTGCTGTGTTAGGAAAAAAGTAGTTTGTAGATCCATAGAATTTCAGACCATAACTATAAAATCCAATTCTAATAGAAAATCAAGCAGTGATTTTTAAGGTTACTACTTTGACTTGTGTTGCAGAATGCTGAGCTGTTTCAAACAATTTTCAGAAATGCTGTTTTCAGTTGATAACATTTGCAGTGTTTGACCCTAATAACTCCATCCCTGGGCCATCGTGTGATGCTCTAATGTGTGAGCTAATACTTGCGGGAGGCATGCGTGTTTGTAGTCTGCGAATTATGGGGAAAATATAGAATCTGATGTCAGGATAAGACCATTTATTTTTTCTGTTAAATCAGAATGCTGAGTAAAAATTGTGCATGGCTTGGTGAATTAATTAAATAATAAATTGATTAATTAATAAAAATTCTGCATATGTTATTGCTGCATATGTTATTCCCAGGTGTATATAGCTGCATTTGCAGTCTCTGCATATGCATCCAGTTACTACCGAGCTGGAAGTAAGCCATTTAATCCTGTGCTTGGAGAAACCTATGAATGTATCCGTGAAGATAAGGGTTTCCAGTTCTTTGCGGAACAGGTATTGTATGCTGCTACCCTTAGATTTGCTACTTGATACACTGCTTAGTTCTAAATGCATGGCTGGAATCACCTGGAATTAAACGAAATACAAAATTACTTTACATAACCTGAACCCGGCAAATCTCAAGATACACTGCAGAATTATAAATGAAGGAAAATGTTTTTTGAGGAAAGTCTGCTAACTCTAGGATGGAACATGACAACCAACAGCTGACACTTGAGAGGCAAAAGGCTGGCAAGCTGCCTACTACAGCAACCAGATACCTTGGTTGAGTAGAGTACAATTCCTCATGCTGAAATCTGATCACGACTGCAGCAAGCATTCACATTCTTGTCATTTTCTTTTGTGTGTGATCCTTGAAAATACTGTATCTTCAGCTGTTTAACATCTTTTATAACTATATTTCCCTTGTGAGAGTCAATCAGCCACTAGTATTTTCTATGGCACCATAAATATTTCTGCTTCTTGTCCAAATACTTCATAGAAGAATAATTATTAAATATGGGTGAAAAATATTAAATTTAAACCAGCTGAGTTACCAGAATTGCTAAGCTTGAGACATATGTTAAAAAGAGAGAGAACTTAAATAATCTGGTGCCTAGCAGAGTAAGAGCATTTGAAAGCTGTCTCATTCTCTCTAGACATCACAGGAAAAGAATCGCAAAAAGTACAGTGGGCAAAGGTATACAACCTAGGAATCTGATCAGAGAAAACCTTTTACGAGGCTTTCTTTAGGAAACAAAAGACCATCTCAGAGGTTGTGACCACCTCTAAAGATACAATATTTTGTAATTATGTTTTAGAACTGGCAATAGGAATGCTATGTGATCTTTCATTAGTCTCAAGAAATGTAACAAGCAAGAATAAAAATAAGGGGGGGGGGAAGCCAAAACAGTCAAAGGAAGAATCACATTTGAACTTCAGGTAATGCATCTGGTTCTTCATTGTGTTACTTCAGTTCTAAGACGATGTGTATAGAGCACTGCAGTTACCAGTGTAACATCAAATTGGAGTAACAAAGTGGTGGATAGAGGTTAGCACTAAGCTTAATGTTAGTGGCCTCGAGTTGCATCGGGGTTTAAACTAGATACCAGGAAACACTACTTCACTGAAAGCGTTGTCAAGCATTGGAACAGGCTGCCCAAGGAGGTAGTTGAGTCACCATTCCTAAAGATATTTAAAAGACGTGTAGATGCGGCACTTTGGCACATAATTTACTGGTGGACTTGGCAATGTTAGGTTTACAGTTGGACTTAATGATCTTAAAATTCTTTTCCCACCTAAATGATTCTGTTAGATTGAATTAAAGGAAGATATTTTCTCCTGAATTTGGATAAATCAGTACAAAGGCAGCTTTTTCTAAAGAGGAATTTTAATACATGAGGAGGCTTGTGTTGTTAACAACTATTTTTCTAATACTTGCAATAAGTGACATAAGTTTATAGAGTTGTAAAGCTACTGTAATAGTATGGGGTGGAGGAATATTATGAAGGCAGGGCAGTACAGGAGGAAAGAAATTTCAAGCATTAAATATTTCTCTCTGCATCAGGACCTGTTATTTTATTGCTTGCTTGTGCAAGCATTTTGATGCTTACTCTAGATTACTTGTTAGTGCAGGTAGTATGCAAACCATGGAATAGATTTCAGATAGTATATAATCCATGGGATAGATAGGCAAAATGTATGAGATAACAGAGATTCTGTTCTATTACTAGAGTAAGTTTAGAATAACTCCACTTAGCACCATGACCTTACTCTGGAATTATAACAGTTTAAGTGAGAGCTAAGTTTAACCAATGAATTATAATGACATCTGGGGTTAATCTGGGTGCAGTGTGTGAGAAAGAGTGTGTTGCTCTTGGTGGATTAGGGCATAGCTGAGAGTAATTAGTCCTTTTTTTTAGAAAAAAAGAAAAAACACAAGTAGAGGATGTTCAGTAAATAACTGGATGCCTGCTGAAAAAATGCTTGATAGCAGATTTGCAAAGTGAGTATCAAAAGAAGAAAATAAAACTGCATTTGAGCCATGTAGGTGTTTAAGAAATTAGTTTCATAGTGGGAAAGGGCCATTTGACTTCAAAATTATGTTGTCTGTGTGAAAAGAACAGGCATTACAAATCAGAGTTGGTCCTGGTTAGTTGTATTCACCCGGAAGGGAGAATTTACAGTCAAGGAAGTGTAGCTGCTTCCACTTTCTGAAGTTACTTTATTATTTACTATTCCTTTTTAACTGTCTGCATTGTGTAATTATTTACTCACAGTCCTTGCTTTGCTATTTTGGTGGTTGCCCTAATTCATGTATATGCCTACTACTCAAAGCTCATAAAATGCAGTGTGCATGGTTAGAGTCTCACACTAGAAACACCTGAGGTGCCATTATTGCAGTAGTAGATATTGCTAGATAGAATTTCATGGCTTGATTTCTCTGCCTGTGGCCCCCTCAGCGATGGTAATCTGTGTCCTCCCTCTGAGTTTTTTGGCATTTACTGCACAGAAGAATTTGGCCCTTTGTTTTTTTTTAATTTTTGTCTGTGTGCTTAAAATGCAGCTTCTGTTAATATACTAAGGGAGCCCTAAGGGTAAATAAATTATCACATTAGAGACAATGTACAAAATGTATAGTTGGTTTTTCGCTTGATGAACAAAATTCACAGGACTTTTAAAATAAATGCTTCCCAGGTTTCCTAGGTCTGTGTCTTATTAATCTCACTGACTCCCCCTTCAGGACACAACTGCAAAAAAAAAAAAAAAATTCAATTCGTAAATACCATATAGGAATGAAAAATAAAAGAAAAAGAGAAAAGCAATATAAATGTTCAAATGTTAATATGTCCATGTTTTTTCCCCTCTTTATTTCTTGCTTTTAGGTCAGTCACCATCCACCTATTTCTGCATGCCATGCTGAATCTGTGAATTTTGCTTTTTGGCAAGGTAACTCTTCAGTCTATTATTTACTTTTACAGTGTTCATAATGTTTTCCTTGTATGTCTAACATGAAGCACTCATAAAGTGAGACAAGGTGAAATTCTCTGCTTAAATTGTATTAGAATGTCTTTAAGTAATGCTAGCCTTACACTTACTTGCCTCCTTCTTACTTGTATGTTCTGCCATTATAAAAATACTCAAGTGTTTTTAAATAAAATTTATTGATTATTCTTTTCATGTACAAATATCTGCATTTCTTTAAAATTAGGTTTGTTGGGAAGGGGCTTCCTTACTACGGAAGAGTTGTACCTCAAGCTATTTATAAAACAAACAAGCTAGAATGCAGCTTCAAATCTACAAGTTAAATCCTGAGCCTTGGCAGATCTGGTAAACCTGTTCTGAAAATGATTTCCAAAAATGAGCATAACAGCAAGGATAAATATATTTACTATGTCTTTCTCTGCTGGCGTTATTACAGTATGTAAGACTTCATGCTGGTGAAGATGTCAGCCAGTCACAGTACCTGTGTGGTTAAATATTTTTGGATTGTACACAGAACATAACTGTGCCTTTTTTAACTCAGTTAAAATCCTTCACTCAGAGGTTTGTCAATTCATGATGTAGCCGTATTGTAACCTTTAATTTTGTTATGATTGACTCTACTGACTTGATTATAGTTATTACAGATGGAACCATACTGATGAGAAATTGCAACTAGGTCATTAGCCTGGTTTTCATTATTCAGTATAATCCTTTGCTTTGTAAACAAACACAGGGACAAGAGTCCTTTTGTTCTTAGCATAAAAGCAAAGATGACCAAAAATTTACTCAGTAACTGAATACTGTATAAATAAGACCATGTAGTGGTCTGTCTTAATGAGAACTGATGAGACTGATTTATTTAGCAGATCTTTACAACGGTTATCACTCAAATATTTTACCCCTTGCAGAGAACAAAGCTCTTCTGTAAAGACAAGAGCTGAGAATCTGATCAATGAGAAAGAGTCTGATATTTGCTCTTGATGAGCACAGAAGACTCAGTCAGGGTACTGCAGGGTCTGGGGGTTTTGTTTTGTTTTTATATGTGGCTAACTGAGCTTATGGGAGATCTAGTTTGTAAATGCTATGGCCTCTTTTTATGGGGCTATATTAACTTATGTGGAAAGATTAACATCGTTAATCATAAAGGCAACTGGTTAATAAGGGTAAGTTCTTTCTGTGTGCAAAGATCTTTTCACTTACCATATTATCTCCTCAGCTAAAAAGGAGACGGTTCTTAGCTATATTGCGAGAGTAGTGCTTTCATTGTACCAGACACTGACCTTAGTTCATCTGTTTCAACATCAAGAAATGTCTTAATCTATTGAGCCAGAAGACTGGGTTCTGACAGGAATGGTTATTTTGGAAACTGCCTTCCCTGACTTATGAAGCTGACTCTGCTTTTGCAAAGCAGTGTGGATGCATGAACAATTGAAATGCAGAACAGAGAGTTCCAGTTACTACAGCATCTGTGTCTGAGTTAATCTGAGCATAGCTTTGAAAGTACCACTTCACTTTTCCTAAGTGTCCTAAGATTTTTAGTGTGATCAAGTTACACACCGGTTACCAAGATGTTTCCCATGTACTAATCTGTATGGGACAGCTTTGCCACTTATGAGAGCATAGAACACAACACAGTCTGATGATACACTTTAACTGTTAAATTCAGCAGGGTGTGCCTTTTCCTTTTCTCTCACATCCTACTGCAGAAGACAGGAAGCCAGTGCAGGATTTGGCTCAACACCGTCACACCCAAGGTAGTTTTGGACCTCTTACCGTGCAGTATAGGAGTCACAACAGAATTGCTGTCACTAAGGATGCTGGACTAGCATCAAACTTCAAAATTAGAGAAAAAAAAAAAAAAAAAAGATCCTTTTCTCAAGTGACAAGAAAAGGGTTTCTTTATCCATGAGGAGTTCTGCCCCATGTCCCGTTCCAGCCTTTGCAATGGTAGGCAGCTTGCTGTGGCTTGTCCTATCACTTGCACATCTATACTTGGGAGATATGTATTCTCCTATGAATTTTTCCCCCTTTTTTTTTTTTTTTTGGATTGGGCAGGGAATGGAATTCCTAGTGTCTAATACAGTAAGGGTGCTATTTCCCTGAGCTCTGAAGTTACTGTGAAAGTTCATCTAGCCTAATTTAGCCCTTTCTCTCTTCTGCCGTGCATCTCTGTCCTTCTTTCTTTCTCTTCCAGGCGTTACTGCCAATAAGTTTGGCTAAACTTGCATCGAGTGTTCTCAGCTCTTTTTGGAAAAATGACGTTAGACTTGGACATGTCTTTTTGTGATTCAGACAAGATTTTAATAGCCCAGTTAAACTTACAGAGGAAGCTGGACTAAATCCCTCTGCAGTTTTGTGCCCTTTGAAACATCCCCTTGCTTCTTCACCACGGAAGTTCTGAGTTGCTGTATTTTTGTGTTTGAAATTTTGCTTTTGTTTTTGGAAATGTCTGCATTCATTCATTAGCAACGGAATTGCAGATGAATGTATGATGTCTATAGCTTATTCGAATTCTCCTCTTTTGAAAAAGCTTTTGAGAGGTCTTTTAAACCTCTTTTACTTCACTATTTAAATAACCAATAACATAATGAAAAAAAAAGCAAACAAAATGACATTCAAAGGTCCACAGCATTCCCTGAACACTTTTGTTATATTTCACTTTGCTATTTTGCATTTCTTGAAAATAAAGTAGAATACAGAAATAGATTGATTCACCCATGCCTATGACTAATCTTGTCTTTTTTATTCCTCTTCCTGTTTCAGATGTAAGATGGAAAAACAAGTTCTGGGGGAAGTCCATGGAAATTGTTCCAGTTGGTACAACACATGTAACTCTTCCAGCGTAAGTGCTATAGCCATGCATTGCTGTTCACACACAGGCACAGAAGTGCTTGCATACACTGAAACCACATTTATCTAGATAAGAACAAGGTGCACTGTGCCATATTAGACCTTTGGAAGAATTAGTGTTTAGTTTAAAAAGAAAGTTGAGAGGAGGGGGAAACCCACCAAACCAAAGCCAGAAGCGTGAAACAGAAGCACTGACTCTTCCAAAGGTTATAAAAACCAAAAGATGAAATAAAAAACATCACTCCTCTGTATCTTGAAAAAAGCAAAGTTGGAATTTTCATACTTAAGTTGAATTTCAAGCTTTATGCATTTTAAACTCACAAGGGAAAAAAAGCATGGTAGAGGAAGTTATGAATTCTTTTGCAGGAGGGGATGTTGTCATTGTTCCTGTCTTTTGTACTTATATTTGTATGGACCCTAACGCTGTGGGGTCCTGGTCTGGAGGTGAGGCCGACAGCCATCGTCACTGCATAAATGATTTTTGTAAGTGATAAATAGAACCAGTTGCATATCTGGTGCTTATTATCCAAGGAAGTAAGCAGGCACTGTAGTTAACTGTTGAGTATAGTTTTACTATTTTAACAAATAAAAATCTGCAGGGTTTCTATGCTAGTTTGTCAGTGCCTATTATAGGTCAACAATTAAGATCCCTTAAAATTTGGCCTGTATCCATCATGTTTGCAGAACCAGAGGTCTAAAGGTTGAGTAAAATTCCAATTAAATCTGTTTTCCAAAGAGTCTGCAAAATTAATGATTCTGCCATCTGACAAAAAAACACAAAAGAAAAATAACTCAAGAACTAAGCACTCATCCAACTAAGTGACTAAGCATGCCCTTTTTGTTAAATGGGTAAAATTGTGATATAGTAAGACGGTATGCAAAACATAATGTATAAAAACATCTTGTGTTCATAGTGGCCAGTCTATGCTGTGGAGCGAAAGGTCGTTAGGATGTGAGTGAGGGCTCAGAGGCAAGGGTTAGAACCCATGGTGGCTTGGTGAACTGGGAGATAATCTGATTCATATGTAATCTCCATGTGCTGGTTTGTATCTCTATATATCTGACATAGGATTGGGTACAAAAAAAGTACTGAGGCTGCAGGCAAAAATGAGGTGTTAGTATTAAGGCATTTTTTGGAGCAAATACAGTATTTTTAGCATGAGTGACAGAGCATGTGACCTACAGGTAGGGACAGGAAAACAAGTTACTGTCGGGTAAATTGACCACATATTTGCTAATCTGTGAAAACTGTCCTTGTTGCATACTCTTACAATGCAGCAAGTGATTAAGGGAAGGTAAGGAAAGATTCTAATATCCTCATGGGATGTGTGTGAGGCAGTTGCTATGGGGAAACTGGTGCTTTGTAAGGTTACCCTTTAACTTACCAGTAGCAACTTAACTGTCAACATCCAAAACAAATTATTGAATATGTCTTCATGACACTTTAAAACATCTACTTCTTTAATATAAGGTAAAATGTTGTGTTACCTTTTAGTATTTGTTCATCTCTCTCCCTGTCTGCTGTCTTCCAGTCTTCCAGTTCTGCATCTTGAACTACCTGGTGAGAACTTTTGCTGTTGCCTGAAGCACACACATAGGCTCAGCCTTGAGAGCCTGAGCCAAGCTCATTCCACTCGATAAATCTTTTTATAACTTCTGTGGCCCATGTCCTTGTATTCTCAGTGGTCACTGTGTTACAAGCTGTGCATTTCATCCAGTAGAACATACTAGAATGATTATTTTTTTAAACCTGAAAGTGGTAAAGAGGCACAAGTAAATTGAGAGAAAACTGAATTCAAGACCAAAGTTTATAGCAGAAGTGAAAAGGGTTTTCTGGGAGACGGGATTGTTGCCACTGGGTTTATTTTTGAGAAGGTGTGGGAGAAGATGAAGCATTCCAGAAAAAAAATTTGTTTTATGGGGTTTTTCTAATGAAGTTCCCAGCAATTTTTTCCCCAAGTTTGTGAGCCCACTTGAACATAGCATGAGATTTTTATTGTGTGTATTTTCCTTCCAGTTTTAAAGACCATTTTGCATGGAACAAGGTAACATCCTGCATCCATAACATCTTAAGCGGGCAAAGATGGATTGAACACTATGGAGAGATCATCATCAAAAATCTTAACGATGACACCTGCCACTGCAAACTGACTTTCATAAAGGTAACCACAGCAGAAACCACAGCAGTGTTGGCAGTGCCTTTTCTAACAGACACAGAGTGGGTAGATGCTGTCTGCTGAAGCTCAGTACAACTGCTTACAAGCTGTGTTTTCATATATTTCTGTTGTAATTACCTGTGATTCTTTGACAAATTTTAACTTGCTAGGTGGAGCCAGAAAAAAAAGAGAAGTATTAGCTTTCTTAGGTGATTCCACTGGATATGCAGAAAAATATGAGGAAAGGAGGAGATATGATGAGAAACCTACTCTGTGCTTTACACAAGTTGTCCAAATATCTTCTCACAGTGGTTTACCACAAGCTTCCTGCTAACGACTGGCATCTGCTGTGCATTTGGCAACTGTAGAACCAGTGCTTATGCAGAGTGCTTCATTCAGTGCTCTTTTCTAGCCTTTGCAGGTACTTGGAAGAGTTTGAGTGAGAAGTTGGGGTGTTACTCAAAGCTTTTTCTTCAGTACAAGGCATCAAGATATGATGTCCTCAGGAAACCCCCTTGTAACTGAAATTAAAATTAGTTTTTGGCAATAGATGACTTCTTCCTAGTAAAGGAAAATCAATGAAAACCTAAAGCCATGCCAAAATTTCTAAGCTCAGAAATAGTTTTGAAAAGCATGGTAGGAGACTTAAACCCTAATGTGCATTTTCTGTATCTGATTGCTGGAGAAAGGTTATGCTCTACGTAAAAGCAGAACATACACATACAAGCTAAGCACTTCAGCATACCTGTGCAGCATGGCTCAGCAGCAGAAGGGAATTTCCTTTTCTTATTTGATTTTCCTAAATACTTTGCACTTTCTAAAGCATTGGGGTGATTTTTTTTTTCTCAAGTACTTATGTGCAAGTACTGTAATGTATTTGCAAAGTTGCAGTGGATGTTCAATGTCAAAGAGTTCATGTCAAAGAGTTCAAATGTCAAAGGTTGAGAGCCTGCAAATCTTATACCTCTGATACTGTGTATTGTCTAAAGTGGAGATCACTGTTTCAGTTCCTTCTCTTCCTCTTCTGCAAATTTGGGGAAGTTGTAGATAACCAAATCAGGAGTCAGTGGGCAAAATTCAAGGTCAGCTATGCTTCACCTAGTACAGCCCCTAAAAAAGACAAACAGAATAATTACAATTCTCAATGTTAGCATTTTAATAGGCCAATTAATAGCACTGACAGCAGTCATTTGCATATGATATTGTAATGCACACCTAAGTGAATAATTTTCATTGAAGAAAGCCACTCTACAGCATGGTGCTACTGACATGGCAAAATCACCCACGCTTGATCTTTTATGCTCTTAATACTAGGCGAAGTATTGGAATCCAAATGTACATGAAATTGAAGGCAGTGTCATGGATAAAGCTGGGAAAGTTGTGCATCGACTCTTTGGGAAGTGGCATGAAAGTTTATACTGTGGGACAACTTCATCTTCAAACTGCATATGGAGAGCAAGTTAGTGATCTGAATGCCTAACCTACAGAACTTGAGATCTGCTGGAATCTTATGATTTTCATCTCTTTATTAGGCCTCGACTTCTGGTTATTTTTATGTGGAATACTAGATTTCTGCCAAGCAGTTAAAATTTTGACCAGAATACATTGTTTAACTTAAATTATATGGAGAACTTAATTCCATGGCTTCCTGTGTTTTCTCCGTTCTCTCCCATTTTCGTATTTAGGCATGAAGTGGGTATTAAAGACTCTAAAAGTAAGAAGGAAAAAAAAAAGGAACAAACCTCCTCATTTTTTGTGTAGAGAAGTGTTTTGTATTTCATGTATTGAACAGTAGAAGAGAGCCTACAAAGCTCAATTCTGTAATGACTGCCATATCTGAACTTGTCCCAAAACTGTGAGGTTTTGTCTACTGTAGTTTGAAAAAGAGCTGTGATAATAGCTTGGCCTTCATCACAGTTGTGCTCTGATTCAGCTGAGAGAACAGAAATCTGTTTTGTTGCAGTGCAGTTATCAAGGGGGATGTTGTCTTTTGTCACATTGTTAAAAACATCTTATTCCCCCAGTACTGAAACTGTGGTTCAGAGATGAACAAATGACTGAGGGGAGGCTGGAATTTTCTTTCGACGGGTAATAGTCCTTAATTGAGATTCTGAATGTGCTCTCTTCTTCTTTAGATCCGATGCCTAAAGATTATCAACAGTGGTATGGATTTACTCAATTTGCACTGGAGTTAAATGAACTGGACTCTCAAACTAGGTCATTACTCCCATCCACTGATACTAGATTTAGGCCGGACCAAAGGTAAGAAATGTTAACTCTTAAATAACTTCCTCAAATAGTTCTTAATCTTCTTTATGCTTACTTCACCCTAAGCTCAGATAATTTCCTGTAGACGCCTGCAATGTATTTCTGTTTCTACATTGATGTCTGTGAGAAACAGACATTTTATTACTTACCAAGACGTGGTCTAGTCATTATTGACAGTTATCCTAAAATTGGCTCTTGGATTCTTCTAGATAGCTGCCTTTCCAATGATGCTAAAAGTTCGGTACTTCAGGTACTAGGTGTCGCTCATACTGTGGTTGAATAGACAAAATCTGAAACACTTGAAATTTCTTTCTGCAGTGGAATTTCTCTAATTCCAAGTACAAGAATATAATATAGTGATGAACCTTAGCTTCTTATGTGAGTTAGATTTCTGTAAGTACTTTTTGATAGCGCAGCTGTCTGCAGATGTAACTGTTTACCTTCGAAACACTGTGAACTGCCTGCTGTAAAGGTCAGATACTGGAGCTCTAGAGGACATGGCAAAGATGGGAGATAGGAGCACCAATTGTGTTTCTTCTCTGTTGGAACTACAGGTTTCTAGAAGAAGGGAATATTGAAGGAGCTGAAATGCAAAAGCAGAGGATAGAGCAGCTACAGAGAGAACGACGGAAGGTATTGGAGGAAAACAATCTAGAGCATCAGCCTAGATTTTTCAGGTAGTCTATAATAAATAGCATATACTGTCATTTATTGAAATTCTCATTATAGGTCTGAGTCTAAACTGCCGTAAAGTGGGCTACATTTTTTTCCAAATTTCTTCTATATTCTTGATTTTTTTTACTTTGGCAATGTAGAACACTCCAGACTTAGCTAAAACTCAGAATTATATATTGCTTTTTAATTACTGCATTCCTGGTTTTCTTCCTAATTTTTTTGCCTGGATGGCAACTGATGTTTAGTCTACATTTGAATTTCACTGAGTGCATGTAGCATCCTTGATTCTTTCAATTCTTTCTGGATTTACCTTAACTGCCTCTGCTGAACTTGTGCTGAATGCAGTGGAATTGTCTTGTGCAGAAGTGTGCAGAGTTGGAGCCTTTCATTTCCAGGGCTATTTTTGAGCATGTTTTCCCTATTTCATAGGGGAGAATTATCATTCAGAGGGCGCTTCATTTCTTCATGTTGTAAATCAATTAACAGAAGACTTGAGCCATCAAAATACAAAAATAAATGCTAGGGACGATGTGACCTTTTGCCCTCCAGCTTCTCTGTTATTCTGCAATGAAGGAGTTGGAGCCGAAGTGAATGTTGTATGGGCCTGTATATCACAGTTAACATAACTGGGATCCTAATTTATTTTTTTCTAGATAGATAGATACTTTACTTCTGAGGAACACAGAAATGTTTAAAATAGGTGCAAAAAGGGAATGGCTGAGGCCACTACATGTCTGACAAGCTGGTGAGCTAACTCAGCCATGTCAGTCACACTACTAAGGAGAGCCAAATGTTGCTTGCAGCAGGATAGAGGCGGTCTAATATTTTGTAATTGTATATTCACAATGAGAACTGTCAATAAGGATGAGCATTTGAATCCTCACAATGAGGATTTGAAAATTGAGATCTGTGCCACAGATTTAATAACAGAATAAAGAATTTAATTACCATATAGTGAAGTGTTACCCAGTGCTAGAGTAGGTATGAATTATGCATTTGGCTTTTCAGTAGTGATTTCTCTCTTCAGCAAATCACAGGCCTTGGTTTACTTAAAAGAGTAATTAGCTGTTGTGTCAAAAGTGTTGCAAACTGATTCCTTCAGGATATGATACCTCACACAATGAGTCTTTGCCTCTTGACTGAGAGCTATAGGCTCTCTTTATGCAATAACTGTGCTGAGCCATCTTTGGAGAGGTAAAAGGAAAGTTTCTACTTCCCACTCAAAGCTGCCTTTGAGATCACAAAATAAACTTGGAGTGTAGTTTTAAGTGCAAAGCACTGGCACGTGACAGTGAAATAAGAGTGTTGATCTCAGCTGAACATGAGGCTGTTGAGGTGCATCTCCGAGGCCCAGTGGAGACCTATGGGTTTGACTCTCTAAGCTACTTTCCCTTATTTGAAGTCTGTACTGAGTTTCCCTGCCCTAGTCCATGGGCTGGATTGGTTATCTGTGCATAGTGCTGCTTTGCGTACGCTGAACATGTATGGAAAATATAAGCTTTACATTTAAGGCACTTGTTTCATCTTTCATAGGAAATCCAGTGATGACTCCTGGGTGAGCAATGGAACCTACATGGACCTTAGAAAAGAACCTGGTTTTTCCAAACTGGACAATCCTGTCCTCTGGTGAAAGAGGAGCTAAGTGAAGAAAGACTTTCCGTGCTGTATTCTTGGATCTGATTTAGAAGTATATGTAAAATATATCTCTCTATACATACACCTATATATATATACACACACACATATAATATATGTGTGGGGTGTGTGTATGAGTGCAAGTCTGCATATCTCCAGACTTGTGCTTAATTTAGAATCTGATAATTGATTTGTTTCCTTTACTCTGATTATTGCAGTGATTGTTTCAATGTATAAATACCCTAACTTCTTTTTATAAAATATTTCATAAATAGTACTGAATGTTTCCAGTGAGAGGGAAAAGATGAGCTTTTACACTACTTTTCCAATGTGTAATAATGTCAGTTCTGAGTTAACTTATGCCTTATTGAATTGAATTGGAGACAGTAGCATCAGCACCTCCTAGCTGTGCTGAGAAATCAGAGTGCAAGCCTTAGTACGGCAAACTGTGTGTAGGCTTCCACAGTTCAACGAGTAGTAAAGCTGTCTCTGGGCTGGTATAAATTGCTAAAACAAATTTATCAGCCGGTGCTGGAATCTGAGTATGATCTTTTGTTGCCTGTAGAAAAGATTTCAATAAGCTTTTGTCTCTATTAGCTTTCTTAGCATTATGAAGAGGTAGTTCTGAGCTTACATCAGTGGTTCTGCTGCCTTATGCATAAACTGTACCCGGCTAAATGTAGTATTAGAAATTCAAGAATTGCTAAAATTTTCCACTAGGAATCTTCCAGATTTATAGCCCCCAACAGGGCAAGAGGAGGAGATCCTTTGTATATACTGCTTGAGCACTGACTAGATGAAGAAGCTCTTTCTTTTTCCAGTAAGTAAAATCTATACAGAGCACAAAATCCTGTGCTTCCATAGCTTCATTTGTTTTTATTAACCTAAAAAAATTGCAACAGTAAGACTTTTTAAAAAGTAAGCAAGCTGATTGTTTTAAGCTAGAATTTTTTTCTTAGTATTTTGATATTTTCTACCTCTTAAGAAATAAAGAGCATATTTAAGATCTTATATTTAAAAAATTACCATCTGCCTTATGGAGAAATGTATGGAGTCTTTGATCTTCCTCTGTTTGTTTGTTATGTTTAGACAAATATTCAAGTGTCTTGCACTAAATCAATTGCATCTCTTTCCTGCAATTTTATGCATATGGCTAGATTTGTGAAACTACCAAACCATAGATCAGAAATTTAGCAGGGAACAAATGTAGCAGAAGTCGCACTTTTGAATGAAAATTATAGCAATGGGCAGTATTTTTTTTCTATCAAATCACAATGCCACAATCATTAACAAAATAATTTGCATTCCTGCCTATCTGCAACTCAAGCCTGACCCATGATTCTTCAAGTCTGTTCTATGTCTCTATGACTGTCTGGCAACAGTACAGTTTCCAAGTTTAGATCTATATCCTGTCACATATCACCTCTTTTTTGTACATGCCACTTCAGTGATACAAACGCAAATGCCATTGGCGTGTTTAACTGACTTATGACTAGAAGAATCAGACAAGGCATGGATAAGGGAGACTCCTGGGGGCACTAGTAGCTTAGAAAAGCTTGTACTTTACTGTGTGCTGCATTGTTTTGAAGAAAACCCATTAAAAATGGATCTATGTATTATATGTAACATGAAGGAAATACTATGAACGCTTCCATTTTAAACCAAATCTGTGATGTAAGATTAGATGTATATTTGAGTTTTGTTTTCTTTTACCTTGAAGCCCTGTTGTCTTAGAGGCAGACGAAGGCTTTTTCATTTTGCCCAGGAACTCTGCCTCTGTCGTTTCTGTAATTTATTACCAAAGAAGCTAGCGTAATTCTGTCTATTTAATATGTCTTTTAAAGACTGACTACTAGGCCAGCAGCTTACAACGAGGCAAGGTTCACATCAACATGAAGACAAAATCTCAGCTTTGATTCCAAAGGAAATCTTAACCTTTGGGCATTGCATGGCTTTTCAAGGAAAGTGAGGATCTCATGGCTTGTTCCCTTCCTGTGTTTTGTTCTCGTATTAACTGTGAAAACTTGGCCCAGAAATTGATTGATATTTGTAATTATCCTTCCTGTTGGTAGTTACCATTTATACAAAAAAATAAGTTTCATTTAACAATAAAAATGAGGAAGGGAAATCAAAAGAATAAAAAAGCTTTTAAGAAAGGGAGCAAAATTTGTGGAAGATGCATTAAACTTGCTTATCATCCTCTTTGGCAGCCGCTGTGATTCCTGCCTGATCTGACTGCTGGGTTTGTAGTCTCTATGTATGGAGAGGGATTTCCCTGTACTTTGACATATGACCTAATAGTTGATAGCATCTGAAATGATAGGATTAGAGGCCGAAAGGCAAAGTTTAAGTATTGTAATGCATTAAAATCAGCAGGTGTTAAATGAAACAAATCTCATAGTGGTGTTCGAGTCATGATTTTTTTTGAGAAATCAAACTGGCAATGTTGCCTTGTATCTTACAGTCTAAAATATCTACAATACATTTGTTTAATGACAAGCAGTACTGGGCTGAGGAGTGCCTTATATAAAATTTTCTTCAGTAAAATTGCCATATCATGAAGGTAAACTTTGGAATTTAACTATGATCTCCAGAAAAATAATGCCTGAGAATAACCTAGGGCATTTCATATATGCATGAAGCAAAGTCATTGCACAAGCACCTTTTGTAAATCTCTGATAAGCATTTGCAAACACGATGTAACTGGTTGTGAATGATCCTCTGACCTTGTATTTCCCACTGCAGTATAGTTGTCCCTCCTTACTTTTGTACGAAAGAATTGGGTTTAGTTGTTAATCTTCTCTTGGCTGTATATTAAGAAGTGGAAGAAAATTGTCTTGATGTTAGTTCTTTGTATTTATGCATAAAATATATATTTATCAATCACAAAGCTTAATATACTCTATACAGTTATTCTTGGTAAAATATGAAATTTTGGTAGTTTTCTTCCATAAACTTCAGATCTTTCTACATGAATGGTAAAAAGAATGTTTTGGGCAACTTACTGTTTCCTTTCATACACAGCAGTGATCCCCAAGCTGTTTAGCTTAATGTATCAGTCTTAAAATTTACTGATGACTACTTCCTGGTGTTAAAGCTCTCTTATTTGATGACTTTGTAAACACTACTTATTGTGATTTTGGAGGGCAGTTTGAGAAGCACTCATCTAGCACTGTCTTCTTTTGTGTGTCTTTTAACACTCACTATAAACTTAGGTCAAGACGATGGAGCAGCTTAGGCCCTTGAGTGTTAGAACACTGGCTCAGTTTTCTAATTACATAGCAAAGAAAGAAAAAAAAATCATGGAAGTATTGCTCTTGGAAACTGAAACCCACAGCTCTCCTTCCAGGTCTGCAGACTTGACACCTATGTTCTGAGTTTGGTACAGTGTAAGTTTGGGATTATGAAATAGCGTAACTTGTTTAGAAGGTTACTGTTGGTAACATAAAGTGCCCTATAGACTGAGAGGAACTAGAGGGATTGAAGCCACCGATCCAGTGATCATTAATAACTGCATTCTGTTCTGAATCTCTGTTCTCTGAGATATGCTTTATGTGCTAGTTTGCCAGCACTGATATACTTTTTTTAGATGCTTTTTGAAAAACGGATCCAGCGAAGGACTCAGGTTCCTTACACAGACCTTGGAAAATTAGATTCATAGAAAGAAGAAAGGAAACAGCCCAAATTTTGATAAGGAAAAATCCTAGAGGCCTGTTCTTCCACTATCAAATTTTCTTTGAAGCACTGGAAGCAGGATTACCTGTCTTCTGAAGGAGGTGGTGGTTGCAGTCACCGTATTATTTGGCAGTTTAGTGTTGAAGACATATCACTGTACAGAAAGGAACACAAATTCATGGGGCCAGAATATACAACCAGGGGCAGCCTTTTGCACACAGATTGAGTGCTGGTCTCAAAAAAAAGAAAAACAAACCCCAAAAACCAAAACCCAAACCAACCTAACAAAGACCTCAGCCCTTCTCATGCCCCTCCATCTCTCTCAGCTGTTTACAGTCCTGTTTAGGTTTTCCATGTGGCCCCTTGTATCTATAGGGTCCCTTATTCAGTGTCTCATTTTTCTCTTTATTAAAAAAATCTCTGAAGAATAGGGAAACGGACCATTCTTACAAGCCTTTAAATGACAAATCATGCCTAAAAGCTGTAGCTAAAAACTTTCTCCATAAACATTGTGGCCCACTTCTCTATCTTTTCCTTGACTGTGAACAAGACTTTTCGCATGTGCACTCTGCGGTCAGACCTGGTAAGGGTAGCGTGCTGTGGAAATACACAGCTGCAGCTGCTCAACATAGTCCTATTTAACGTCCTTGCATCTGCTTGTGTGTAAATCTCTGCTGCTGTCTCTCTAGATGACCAGCTTTCAAGGAAATTTTCAACATACCTTATTTTTTCAATACAGCCATTTTTGTGTACGACTCATACAGAGGGGACAAGCTGAAGGGGAGGGCAAAACTTGGCCCACGGTGCAGATATAATAGAGAGAAGGATGAAATCCAGCTTCTTCACGTAACTGAATACATCTCGCAAGGGCTAGAGTCAGGTGGTGCTACTCAAAGGAGCAAAGTTCAAATGGAAGGGGTTTTTAGTTGAGTAGATTTTCATTCATGGATTATGCCTACCATAAATAAAATTCACAGTATTCACTTACTCATCTGTTCTCTTTTCTAGCTACTGGTGGGTGCAACTTATTCCAGCAGCTGTGGGTTCATAAGAAACTGCATGTTATCTGGCTTATCTGTTGAAACTTGATGAATGCTGTACCTTATCACCAAATGTTTATTGTACTGCTCAGTTCTTAGATGCTGTTCTTGCTGTGGCTTTTGAAAGCAATAAGAGAAATTTCCACATAAATAGTTGCCATATGTTAAAAAAATATTTTAAGTGGTTTGGCTTTTATATAAATTGTGGATTTGGTGGTTTTGTTATATAAAACAAAACTGTATTAAAGCTTATGAGAATGTTTGGGAGGTTGATCCACTAGAGGCAATGAGCTCCTTCAGCTTCACACCTGAGATGGTTGGTATCCTTGAGAACTGGGCAGTCTTGTTCTTATGTTAACAGTGTTTTACTAGTTCCAGCATTGGAAAAACATACCACATATATGAGGTATTACACAAAGCTGCTAACTGCTGAATTTGTTCTTTGTTTCGATAGGAAATTAGTGAATTCAGAGTGAAGAAAGGTATCTTATGTGTTAGCATTATCACTGACTTTCATATTTTTAATAACACTTTCTGTAGTCAGGACCATTTCTGTTTTCTGCTTCACTTACTCCAAAAATAATGTTGGAGCACCTTGATGCAAAATTTGATTTATTATTTTTGTCTCTGTAACCAATTTCGTTGGATGTTAATAAATCATACTTGCAAAAGTCATAGAGCACCCTGACTTTTTCCCAGGGGTTGTAAGCATCTTTCTTCTAAGTCTGTTAGTGACAGCTGAAATAAGAGCAGGTGCTGTAGTGATCTGTGCCTTTACAGTTTCCAAAATGGCAAGTATGAGAGCCTCCAGCTGCTGGAAGCCTTATTTATCACTCTTAGAATCTGTCTGGTAGTTGTGGAGTGTTCCAGTTGCTTACCAGTTACCCACGTGCACTGTACAGCACTGTTGTATGGTTATGCCAGACACTGGGGCAGGGAAAGGGGTAAGCAGGTGGAATTCCTTTAGAGCTGGAAGTGGATTCTTAAAAACAGTTTTTAGCAGGCAGATGGGCAGCATAAATGGTATGCTTTAGCATGAATGTGGAAGCCACAAACCACATTTTCTCCATAAAACAACTTTTAAAACCAAGGAAGCGTAGTATCTACTGTATAAAATAACTAACTGGAAGGAAATGGTATTAATGTGTTTTCTCCCTTAGAGATGGTGATTTAGTACAGCTCTGACAGACAGATCTCAGCTATGTCTCACAATCCCACCATATGTGTATATGATGCAATATGTATGTATTAGGAACTTGAAAAATGTGAGAGTATAGTGAGTATAATTCTCAACCAACCTGTAATTCCTGACTGCAGTTCTGCAGCATTTCCTAGGCTCAGTGTATAGAAAGATTCGGTAGCAGGGAGCATGCAGGTTCCAGAAGGAGCTGGGAAAATTGGATCAAATCTGTTACTACACAAAATATCCTCAGCTGTTGTACGTGGCAGAATAAGGATAGTGGCTGAAAGCAAAACAGCTTTTATAGTGGGCAAAAATCAGTTCCTGTTTTTTGAAATCCAGCCATTTTGGCTCTATATTGGGTTAAGAACTTTAGAACTTGCTTATCATGTCAGTGGGAATCACTTTATTGTTGATTAATTCCATAGAGATCTAATATGCTTTGACTGGTACCTGAACTAGCCTTTTATTCAAGTTGCTGGGAAAATTGTGGTTTACAGAAGCAATAATGTTATTTTCATAATTATAAAAGAGAGAGGAAGATGGCATGGGATGTTTATTATTAGTCTTTAATCACGAACACCTAGTAGGAACTTCTTTTACAGAGAAATGGATATGGAGTGAATTTCCCATGACTGTCCCTTGAGACAATAACGTGCCAAGTGCCCACAGTGTGGCCAGTGCTACCCACATAAAACAGACTGTTCCTCCTCTATAGAAGTTTCAGGTAAACTTGGCTCATACAGACCTTGCAGTGAATTTGTGTTTAAGCTCAGTTGTCTGTTCGTTTGCAGGAATCTCTATTTAAAGTCACTTTGCTTACTGCAAAATTATTCAAACCACCATAGCGTGAGGAAAAACACTGACAGCTGAGCAAAGCTTGCTCTGCATAGTAAATGACACATCCTGGCTTCTGTTTCTTTTTTTTTTTTTTTTTTTTTTTTAATGCCTCTGCTACATTTCTTTCATCTTGCAAAGGTTGCTCACCATGCTCAGTTTGTTGGTTTTTAACTTAGACCCCCTCTAGTACAGCAGATACATAAGAATTTGTAGGCTTGCTCTGAGTTTTTAAATGGGGTGAAAAACTGCATAGGCAGGAATTTGTATCTTTGCTTACTCTGCATCAAGGGAAATATTTTAAATTGCTATGTGTAAACCCTCATTTGAGGTAAATCAGCATTGCTCTACTGAGCTGAGTATAACCGAGGCTTAATTTAACTGAGAATTTGACTCTGCGAGTTCGTTGATGCAAGTTCTTACAGGCTCTTGGAACAATAATAAATTCCTGGAAGATAAGATGTTCTGTGAACATTGGTTGATGTTTCTGTCAGTAATTGCACAGACTTCAGAAACTACTGGCATTCTCTAAGTGTTAGGGCACTATTCTTCCTTGAGGATTTTTTTCAGCTGATGTTTCACTTGATATTTTACCAAGACTAGAATTTGAAAATATGACTTTTGGCTTAGTTAATATTGTGGGGTTTTATTAAAATTGCTTTAATACAAAACTGCTCTCCCAAATTACAAATTTCTTACTTTTTAACTTGTGTTGAAAAAAAAGAACCCATGATAAAGGCTGCAGTAAATTTAGTTTGAATTACTGCAGTACTGAGAACTCCTTTCCTTCTTAGGTTTTATGAGGATATGGCTGCAGTGCCTAGATTGCTGCCTAGAGCAAGGAAGATTATGTAGATTTATTGATAGATGAGAACCTGTCTAATAGCTGATAGAGATTTACTGTTTTGTTTACTCTTAGGTTCGTTATCATTTCAGCCATTGACTGAAGATGGAGTGAAGATCATCCTACTTGTATTCATTGTTTGTTACTTGCACTTCAGTCAGTGAAACAAATCTTGTGAAAGCACCTAGAGCTATATAATAGCTATATAGGGTTTTTGGATGGGAAAATCAATTTTCTTATGAAGTTCAAGAGTAGTGCACCAAATTCTTAAGTTCTATTACAGGAAAAAATTCTACTGAAGACTTGGCCTGAGAAAGAGTACTGCAAGTAGGTCAGTTAATTAGAGCAAGATTGAGTTTTTCAGTTAACAGAGGATGGTGAGCCTAGCCCATCCTTAACCTGTCTGCTTTCATTTTGGAGACAGAGTAGCACTTCATTCAAAATTCTTGGAGGGTAGAACTCAAAAATATTATATTATCACCTTTTGGCAACATCGGAAACAAAAAGAAATCTGGATGTGCCGTGTCACAAGAAAGGCTATAGTAGGAGTTCCACTGTATTTTACCAAGCTGCAAACCTTCCTAAAGCTGATGCTCATGTGAATGCTTTTGTCTTGATACTAATAGGAATTCTTTGAAATGATGGGGGAAAGGAATGAGAGGAAAGAGTATATATTGTCAAAATAAGATTCTCAGTGTTGAAGTATGCAGCCACACGTTCCGAGCCAAAAGAATGAGTGCAGTTCATGCTTTCCCACTACCAGTTGCTCATTGTTTTCTTTCATACTAACACTTCCTTACAGGACACAGCTGGTCTTCCTTCTCTCTTAGAAATTGCATTGTTCACTCTCTGGTGTATTGACATTGGTGAGGCCAGCCAATAACTAAGGAGGAACCAAATAAATCCTAGTTCTTGCTGACTGTGACCAGTTCTGTAGGAGGAAGTGCATCCCTGTCTCCCAGTTGCAAAGAGGGTAATACTGGCAACAAGAAAAACATCCACCCAAGATTACTTGCATCACCCGTTACAGATGTTACTCACCCAAATTAATGAATCAGTCAAACAAACAAGGGCAGTACAAGCAGCAAGTACACCTGTTTTAGTCCTATGATAGAACAAATAAAACACAATCATCAGAGAACAGGCCAGCACTTTGTTTCATACGTGATATTTTTTTCCAGCATAGTGAAGAGCTGGTCTGTATGTGTAACTCCAGTATAAGAAATAGCATCAATAACCTGGGGTTGTGTGACTCTAGCCCTAGCCACGACCTGTGAACAGGACAGCTGCAGCCTCTTACGCTTACTGATCCGTTTTGACCCACAGCACCACCGTTATGGCACCTTGCTGTCTTTCGGGGCAGCACTGTTGCATAGTACAAAAGGAACTCCAGTGTAATTGGCAGCCCATACTGTCTTCAGCTGCTCACCAGCCCTTGGCTTCTAGTCTCAAAAAGAATCATAGAATGATGGAGTGATCTGGGTTGGAGGGGCTTTAAAGATCATCCAGTTTCAATCCTCCTGCCATGGGCAGGGACACCTCCCACAGTGTCAGGTTGCTCAAAGCCTCATCCAATCTGGCCTTGAACACCCCCAGGGATGGGGCATCTGTGACTTCTCAGGGCAATCAGTTCTGGTGCCTCACCACCCTCACAGTAAAAAAATTTCTTCCGAATATCTAATCTAAATCTCCGCTCTTTCTGCTTAAAAGAAATGTGTTCTTTCCATCCTGCTTCCCTTTAGTGCAGAAAAATGAGGCATGTTCTTATGCCAGTATCTGTCACACATTGAAAAGAAAACCTTTCATGTGCTGAAACTAGGAGGTAGCAATAGCAACCTGAAAAATGTAGTGGCTTTAAGAAGAAACATGGGGCCTTAGTCTTGGTACCCAAGGGGGCTGAGCTATCAGGCCTGTGCAGAATGGCATGTTTTTTTCCCTATTGTCCTCCCTTGTGGTGTGCATTTCCACAGCAGAAGGTGCAGATGACCCTGACAGCTCCTGCTGCAGAGTCCCAGGGAAGCTGCAGGAGCCCTGACTCGCCCTATGGTAGCAATGCAGCCTCACAGCTTTTCAGAACCCTCTGGAGCCACTGGGTTCAATGCAGCTTATGCCCTTCTTGGTGCATCTGCTCCTTCTGTGGGCTATGGCCTACTTCAAAGATCTCTAAGAAAAATGATCAATTTTATCTCTATGGGTACTCAAAAATGCATTCATTTTGTTGTCCTGGAGAAACCCCTTTCAAATTGCCCTGGAACAGTAATTCCAGTTGCTGTTCAGTTCTGAAAGAGAGACTGAGTTGACAGGTAACAGGTAATGAGAATGGGGGTTAAGGAATTGCAAAATACCTGTGAAATAAAACAAAGGAGACACAAAAACCAAAGGAGAGAGAGACAAAATTGGTTTTAAATCATAATAAAGCTATTGCTACAAATGTTGTAGTAGATGAAAATGTTAGTCTGGTGTTATTCAATGAAATATTAATGTTAGCTTCCGAACATTTTGCAAGGTTTGACTACAGCCATGCTCCAGTTCTGTGTCATTGTAATAGAAACACCATCCGGTTGGCTGCCTTGTGAGGAACTGCAACCACATACTGTGGATTCTTTGGAAAATTCTGCCCAAATCACTTGCTCCCTCAGTTGGATACTGAGTGGTTTTGAGGGCACTTGTGCATACACAACTATTCAGAGGACAGAAGAGGAATTGAATCAGAATAAGCCTGGGGAGCCGATCAAAGAAAACTCTTCCTTACAGTCAGCTTTCCTCTCTCCAAGCAGCTTCAGTCACAGGCTTCCCCACGGATCATTTAACTCCTCTTGTTTTGCCGATTTTGTCCTAACTTTCTATGTATGCTTTAGTATGTGCTTTCCTTAGTTCTTCCATTCACTGTAACTTTAAGGTTGTCTACAAATAACAATCAATATGAACTATTTTACTGAAAAGAATTTCTTAATGTTTGTTATTTTAATACAATTTGTGATTTGACTTTGTAGGTTCTGTTCCAGCTGGCCAAAAAATAAAAGATGTTAAAAAAAGAAGAAAAATTAAGAAGGATAAGGAATAAGCTTGATACCAGATATTATTACTGATATATTTTTTTAGACTTTCATAATTTAATGTGGAATAATATGCTTTTAAAATATTTATATAGGACCTACATAGATATTTGGGGCTACTACACAGTAGTTTGACAGCCTTTCCTTTTGGCTAATATATGAGGAAGTCCTACTACTGAATAGCTTGAACAATATAGCAGCCAGATGTTTTTTGATAAAACATTAATGAGACCAGATGGTTCATAATAAACTGTTATGGAAAGAGACTTTTGAAACAAGAACTATATCTATTCCTAAGTCTTCGTGTTCCGTGGTTGCTATCTAATCTACAATTTAAAGTTAAAAACACTTAGTTCATGCATCTTTGTGCAAGTTGTCCTCCATGCTGTTGCTAGAGACATGACTGCATGACTGAGTTAACCACAATCCATTAGACATCATCCTAGCCTACCATTTTTGACGATTTTCTTAAAATCATCAAATAATCAGAAGGTTTCATAACTAGATATTTAGGAAGTTACAGCTACTCTGAAACACAGTCACCACAGGGAGAGCTTTTACAGTGACAGAAGGGAGCCCGGTACCACAACACATGTACCACAGAAAAGAAGATATAGAACTACTTCCCCCCATGCCAACATCAATACTCGAGGCACCAGGATCGGACTGAACTACAGTAAACAGGCTGGGCTGAGTTATACTGAACACATCTACCATCCTCTGCATCTCAGTGTGACACTACCCACTTGTTCTTCCAAGGGACTAAAAGATGAAGAAGTAAACTCTTTTTTTTCCTTGTATTGGTCCCTAAAAGTAGAAGAGACAAACTTGACAATAAAACAGCCTCTAAGCAGTGGCCAAACTCATCTCACAGGCAAAATTTTCAGATGGTTAAAGATGTCACCTTCCCATCGCTGCTGCCAAGAGCTGAATGGACCAAAGCTCAGATGAACGGACAGGCAAATGCAGCAGAATTGCTTTCTGGTGGCTCTGAAACCACACAGTCCCTCCTGGCTTACTGCATCCTCCCACTGGTGTCCCCTCCCTAAGCAGGACACAGTAACTTGCTTGCTAAGCCTGCCACTAGCTGCTGGCACTGCAGCAGGGCTGATGACAGCCGCACCAGCAGGAAAGTGAGAAAGCCCTTGTTTGCAGCAGGAAATGTTTCAGAAGGACTGAATGGTACAGGCAAAAGCTATAGAGCATCCCATGAAAATAGGAGATGAATTTATTGTGAAATACAAATGAGGCTGGTTACTTGATTTGAAAGAAATAAAAAACAAAAAAATGCTGCTCAGATCTTTTATTCTTGCAAAAGGAAATGGCAGGGGGGAGAGGGGAGAGGGAAGAAGTTTATTCTTTTCCTAGTGACTTGGCTTATGTTTCTGGACACCTTTAAAAAGATCTGTTACCACAAGTATCCTTTACTGAACAGAAGCCCAAAATAGCTTCAGACTGTCTTCCCATTTCCTCCACAGAACTGAAGCCAGCAGACCTTTCTCCAGCCAGTGTGAGGGTTTACAAAAAGCCTAGGATGCAACAACAAAGAGCTTTGGGCAACCTCCTGACATGCTAGTACACACGCTGAATTTCAGTGAGTGCTCTCCAGCCAGGCTGGATGCAGCCTGAAACAACTCAGTGATGGCTACAAGGCACCATATACCATTAGTAGTTAATACTGACCTCCTGAAAGCATTCAGAAAAGTTTTTAAGACCGAGAGACCCCCAAAAATAGCCATTGAAGCAATTCCCCTTTGCAGCCAATTTTGGACCTACATCCTAATGTCAATGGCTGAAAAGAAATAAGGCCAGATTATGCCATCATGCAACAACTCCCAATCTAATGCCAAAGGCTTATAGAATGCAAAGAACTTTTCTGTATCTGGTAGGAATAACCATTCTACAATGCTGACATCTTGTGGTGGCCTGCTCAATGATTTCTCACCTTAATATCACGCCTGAAGAACTTCACTCAGAGGTGTTCAAAGAGCATACAAATATTCTGTTGGGCTTTTCTTCCTTTCAGGCTACTATCTTTTGTGTTATTACTCACTTATTATGTGCATTACTCATTTTTTAAGTTGTGGCTGTGAAGTTCTCCTGTCAATTGTCTCATTTATTTAAATGAGGTTATTAAAATCTTTTCCCATCCCAAAAGCAGTTAGTCCCAGAGGCAAAAGTATTTGGTTTCCTCCTTCTGCTCTTTCTGCAAGAGGATCTGCTTATGCAGAAGTGATGCACTTCTTGCTTCAGCTCAGGAGACAGACGACACGGCAGGCAGATCCTGATGCAAACTGCACTCACAACATGTATTTCTCTAACATGATGTTCTCCCTGCTGGCACCCCAGTCCATCATGAAGGAACTACATGCTGAGGGTTTTGACTGTGCAGGACACCCGAAGGGCATTTCCACAAAGACTGAAGGCTTAAGGTGGGTATTCAATCCTAAATGTCTCCCATTTTCATCCAGTTTTGATAATGGTCTTTTAAGCTTTCCAGTTAATTGCTGCATAGCCCAAACCCAGTCTGCTATGCTTCTGTCTCTTCTAATTAATGAGGAGTATCTGCAAACTATTCTACACTGGCTTGCTCCAACTTTCAAGTGGACAGAAGATTTCTGCTCGAACTTTTTTCTTGAAAAGATGGTAATATTCCTGGTGTAAGCACCCTATATTTGGTGCGCATGCAATTATTTTTATGTCCACAAAATTGCTAGCGAGTTTCACTGGTGTTATTTGTGTCCTCCCTCCCCAGTGAAAATTTCCATGGTAATGTGGTTCTGTGCAACTTCCTGGCTTCATTTCTCAAAATATGCAGTAACAGACACTTGCATTTGAAATGAATCACACATTGCCACTCCCTGGAAAAACACATGATAGCTGATGAAACATGTGCTATTACTGGCCACTGTGGGAGATTATTACTGGAGCTAGCAATTCTGCAGCTCAGTGCTGATCCTAAAAAGTGATCTCCTGAGGATGTGTGGGTGCTTTTCCTCAGGATGAAGATCTAAGAATGGAGGTTTGCATTTTACTCTTTTTATTAGTCCATAAAAACTAAGTTATCACAAACGCAGATACTTACTTCCATTCAGCCTATATGTTCAAATTTCTGTAAGCAGGTGTGACGCCAGAAAGGAAATCTATTTATCACTGATTCATTATCCAGAGTGTCACCTGGGGTAATCAGAAAAAGGTGATGGATTAAAATCTGCTGAATTAATTGGATATTTTGGATAATGTACATATATAAACAGAATGGAAGAAACGAATGCTACTTTAGCTATACTTATTAACTGTTACCTCTCACACAGAACTGCCCATTTAAGGACTTGCAATGTCCCTTTGTCCCAAAGCCCATGTGTTACTCATAGATTCATATAATGTTTTGGGTCAGAAGGGACCTTAAAGATTCATCACCCTCACAGTAAAAAATTTCTTCTCAATATCTAACTTACATCTCCCCTCTCTTAGCTTAAAACAGTTACCCCTCATCTTATCCCTGCACTTCCCGATAATGAGCCCCTCCTCAGCTTTCCTGCAGCCCCCTTTTAAGTACTGGAAGGCTGATATGAAATCTCCTCAGAGCCTTCTCTTCTTCAGTCTGAACAAGTCCAACTCACTCAGCCTGCCCTTGTATGGAAGGTGCTCCAGCCCTCTGATCATCTTCGTGGCCCTCTTTTGGACTCACTCTAACAGATCCATTAAGATCTGGTGATGTGACACTTGTGACTATTCCCCACAGCCTCAAGTGTTCCTTCTCTCTTCAAACCACAAGGGAAGTACCTGGCTTGTGGCACAGTGCACTTGAAAAAAGATTCCTTTGATGTTTATTATCTTGAAAAACTGCTCCTTGGATTTCTGCAGACTCATCTATTTCTCACTGATATCATAAACAACCAAGCTGGTTTGTTCTGGTGTTGCATTGTTTTTGCAGGTCTGAGATATGGTGCTGGAGCTCAGTATTCTGTACTGCAGTTCATCACCCTGCCCCCTGCACTCCACTGACTACGTTTCTCATTTTCCGTGGCACTGCTGTTCACAGTCCCTGGACTGGGGATCTTAGCATGGAAACTCCCAGTCAGACAACTGCAACTTCACAAGGCCAACAGTGCCACTCCCATAGGAACTTGGAAAAGCTGGAGAAGTGGGCCTATATGAACCTCATGAAGTTCAACAAGGCCAAATGCAAGGTCCTACACCAGGGCCAGAGCAATCCTTGGTTTCAATACAGGCTGGGGTTAACGAGATTGAAAGCAGCCCTGAAAAGGACTTGGGGGTGTAGTGATGGATGAAAAGCTCAACATGAGCCAACAATGTGCGCTCACAGCCCAGAAAGACAACTATATCGTGGGCTGCATCGAAAGAATTGTGGCCAGCAGGTCAAGAGAGGGGATTCTCCCACTTTACTCCGTTCTCATGAGACCCCACCTGGAGTACTGTGTCCAGTTCTGGAAACCGCAACGTAAGAAAGATATGGATCTGTTGGAACAGGTCTAGAGGAGGGTCATGCAAATGATCTGAGGGCTGGAGCACCTCTGCTCTGAGGACAGGCTGAGAGAGCTAGGGTAGTTCAGCCTGGAAAAGGCTCCAGCGAGACCTCATAGCAGTCTTCCAGTATTTAAAGGGGGCCTACAGGAAAGCTGAGAACAGATTTTCTTAGCAAGGCCTGGTATGACAGGACAAGGAGTAATTTGTTTAAATTAAAGGAGGGTAGATATAGACGAGATATAAGGAAGAAAATTTTTTTACAATGACAAAAGTTTTTACAACGGTGAAACACTGGAACAGGTTGCCCAGGGTGGTAGTGGAGGCCCCATCCCTGGAAACATTCAAGGTGAGGTTGGATGGGGCTCTGAGTAACCTGATCTAGTTGAAGATGTCCCTGCTCCTACAGGGAGGGTGGACTAGATGACCTGCAAAGGTCTCTTCCAACCCAAACCATTCTATGATTCTATGATTAAACCGGCAGCCAAAAATTGTAGCAGGGCCATTGCTTCCAGTCACGCAGTGGGGGAAGTCATAGAATCATTAAGGTTGGAAAGGAACTCTAAGATCATCAAGTCCAACCATCAGCCCAACACAACCATGTCTCAAAGCGCCACACCTACAAGTCTTTTCAACACCTCCAGGGAAGGAGACTCCACCACTTCCCTGGGTGCCTGTTGCAATGATTGACTACTGTTTTGGTAAAGAGATTTTTCCTAATGCCCAGTCTAAAATTCTCCAGACACAACTTAAAAGCCATTTTCTCTCATCCTATCACTTGTTACTTCAGAGAAGAGACCAACAACCACCTTGCTACAGCCTCCTTTCAGGCAGTTGTGCAGAGTGACACAGTCTCCCCTCAGCCTCCTCTTCTCCAGACTAAACAACTCCAGTTCCCTCAGCTGCTCCTCAATAAGACTTGTGCTCCAGATCCTTCACCATCTCTGTTGCCTTTCTCTGGACATACTCCAGCACCTCAATGTCTTTCTTGTAGTGAGGGGCTCCAAACTGAACACATTCTTTGAAGTGCAGCCTCACCACTGCTGAGTACCAGGGGATGATTGCTTCCCGAGTCCTGCTTGGCCATACTATTTCTGATACAGGCCAGGATGCTGCTGGCCTTCTTGGCAACCCGAGCACACTGCTGGCTCGTGAAAAGCAGCTGCCTGTGTTATTTGATTGGAAGGAACCATGCAAACCCAGCTGTCCCAGCACTTGGCTGAGCAGTTGGGAGTGATCAAGCCCTTCACCCTGGCCTCTGGCAGGGCAGCCCCACATTAAGTTCCTCTCCAGATGGGCTTCTGCTCCAGTACTGTGGCAAGCCTGCCATGGCCAGCAGCCCAGGCTGCCCATCCCCTCTGTGCACAGAGAGTGACGTGACATTTCCTCACAGCAGCATTTCCATTACCACAAGTGAAAATCCCCAACATAAGAATAGGTATGGAACTGGTCCAGAGGAGGGCCATGAAGGCATCAAAAGAATTGTGACCAGCAGGTCAAAAGAGGAGATTCTTCCCCTCTACTCCGTTCTCACGAGACCCCACCTGGATTACTGTGTCCGATTCTGGAATCCCCAGTGTAGGAAAGATATGAATTTGTTGGAACAGGCCCAGAGTAGGGTCATGAAAATGACCTGAAAGCTGGAACACTTCAGCTGTGAGAATAGGCTGAGAGAGTCGGGGGTGTTCAGTGAGGAGGAGGCTCCAAGGAGAACTTATAGAAGCTTTCCAGGAGCTGAAGGGGCTCCAGAAAAGCTGAGAGGGGCTTTTACAAGGGCAGGTAGTGATAGGATGAGGAGGAATGGCTTGAAATTGAAAGGGGGAAGATTTGGATTAGACATTAGCAAGAAATTCTTTATGATGACAGTGGTGAGGCACTGGCACAGGTTGCCCAGGCAAGTTGTGGCTGCCCCATCCCTGGAGGTGTTCAAGGCCAGGTTGGATGGGGCTTTGAGCAGCCGGTCCGGTGGGAGGTGTCCCTGCCCATGGCAGGAGGGCTGGAACTGGATGGGCTTTAAGGTCCCTTCCAAGCCAAACTATTCTGTGTTTCTGCGACGCTGCGAGGTATCCCCATACGCCCACTCCGCACGTGCCCCCTCGCCAACATGGCCGCCCCCGCGCCCGCCCACGGGCGGGGCCCGCCCCGCCCCGCCCCGCCCCGCCCCGTGCCGGGATCGCAGCCGTGAGTAGGGGCGGTGCGGGGCGTTGAGACCGCGTCCCGCCGCATCCCACGCCCCGGTCGAGCCTCTCTGCCCGGCGGGGCCAGACCTGGGGCGGCTCAGTGGCGGGTGCGGAGGAGGGGTGGCGATGGGGGGTGGACCGCAACACGGTCTGCAGCTGCCACAAAGGAGGCTGAGGGGGCCGGGAGAGGAGGAGGCTGAAGGGGCCGGGAGAGGAGAAGGCTGGAGGGGGCCGGGAGAGGAGGAGGCTGAGGGGGCCGGGAGAGGAGGAGGCTGAGGGGCCGGGCGAGGAGGAGGCTGAGGGGGCCGGGCGAGGAGGAGGCTGAGGGGGCCGGGAGAGGAGGAGGCTGAGGGGGCCGGGAGAGGAGGAGGCTGAGGGGGCCGGGAGAGGAGGAGGCTGAGGGGGCCGGGAGGGGAGGAGGCTGAGGGGGCCGGGAGAGGAGAAGGCTGAGGGGCCGGGAGAGGTAGGGGGCCGGGAGAGGTGGAGGCTGAGGAGAGACCTTGTCACTCTCTGCAAGCACCCGAAAGGAGGCTGAGGGGGTGCTTGGAGGGAACGAGGTGGAGAGGAGACCATGTCAGTGTCTTCAGCCACCCGAGAGGAGGCCAGGGGGTGCTTGGAGAGAAGGAGGCTGAGGGGAGACCATGTCACTCTGCAAGCACCCAAAAAGCCAGGGGATGGATGGTTGGATAGAAGGAGGCTGAAGGTGTTACAATATGTGAAGTATTTCAAAGGGAAATTTTGATTTAAGCTGAAGTACAGTTAAATTTCATCTAAGCAGTTGTGGTTTTTGAAAGTTACACAGAACATCCCTCTGATTGTATGTTTTCTTTCTCTGATAGCATGTTTTCCTTAAAATGGTGTTTTTCAGACACTGTCCTCTCTTTGAAAATTATAATATACTTAACACAATATGCTCTGCTGAACAGATGTCTCTTCTTCTGTAATCACTCTATTTGGAGTTTTCATCTGTCTTAAAGCCAAGGTCGGGCAGAGAGCTGGAGCCAGCTCCAAATTAGCAAGTTTTGACTGTTTCAGAGTTTCATAACATTAAAAGTAAACCTTGGAAAGTAATAGAATATGCCTAAGATTTCTGGGAAAATTTATACATATGCATGTAAGTGGGAAATACATTCCGTAACCAGCCTTTGTCTTGTTGCACGTGGTTGATGGAGATCACTCCTGCATATTGCTCAGGCCTGATAAAGAATGCTTGCTTTCTAAAACTCAGAAACAAGTCCTAGAGAGCTTTATTTGCCGTTATTTTTGGTATCAAGGGGAGACCTTGTCACTGTCTGCAACCACCTGAAAGGAGGCTGAGAGGGTGCTCAGAGAAAAGGAGGCTGGGGGGAGACCTTGTCACTCTCTCCAAACACCCGGAAGGAGGTTACCATGAGGCGGGTGTTGAGTCTTTTCTCCCAAATAACAGGTGATGGGATGAGAGAAAATGGCCTCAAGTTGTGTGAGGGCACGTTTAGATTACACATCAGAAAAAAAATCCTCATTAAAAGGGGTTACCAGGCACTGGAATGGCTGCCGAGGGTGGTGGTTGAGCCACCGTCTATCGAGGTATTTAAAAGACGGGTAGATGAATTGCTCAGGGATATGGTTTAGTACTGGACAGGTACGGTTGGACTCAATGATCTCAAAGGTCTTTTCCAACCAAGCAGTTCTATGATTAGGTTCGGGGAAACCTTATAGCAGCCTTCCGGTACCTGAAGGGGGCTACAGGAAAGCTGGCGAGGAGGTTTTTACAAGGGCATGTAGTGATAGGATGAGTGGGGATTTATTTTTTAGGGTAAAAATCCACCTTTTTTAAACTCAGCATTCCGCCTTTTATCAGAAATAGCTTGGCCAGCAGGATCAGGGACGTAATCATCCCGCCTGTACTCGGTGCTGGTGCGTCAGCACCTTGAATCCTATGTTCAGTTTTGGGCCACTCACTACAAGAAAGACATTGAGGTTCTGGAGCATATCCAGAGGAGGCCAGCGAGGCTGGTGAAGGGGCTGCAATACAAGTCTTACTGAAGAGTGGCTGAGGGAACTGGGATTGATTCGTCTGGAGAAAAGGAGGCTGAGGGGAGACCTCATTACTCCACACAACTACCTGACCAGAGGTTGTAGTGAGGCAGGTGTTGGTCTCCTCCCAAATAACTGATTATAGAACAAGAGGATATGGCCGCTAATTGCATCATGGGAGGTTTAGATTGGATATGAGGAAAAATTCCTTCACAAAAAGTGTTGTCAGCCTTGGAACAGGCTGCCCAGAGAAGCAGTGAGTCATCATTATAGAGTTGTAGAATGGTTTGAGTTGGAAGGGACCTTAAAGATCATCCAGTTCCAACCTTCCTCTCATGGGCAGGGACACCTTCAGATGACAATCGATCAGGTTGCTCAAAGCCTCTTACAACCTGGCCTTGAACACCTCCAGGGATGAGGTAGCTACAACTTTTCTGGGCATCCTCTTCCAGTGCCTCACCATCCTCGTAGTAAAAAATGTCTTCCTGATATCTAATTTAAATCAACCACCTTTCAGCTTAAAACCCTTACTCCTCATTCTATCACTGCACTCCTTCGAGGTATTTAAAAGCTGTGTAGACATGATGCTTAAAGATATTTACTGGGGTTGTTTAGCCTTGAGGAGGCTGAGGGGTGACCTTATTGCTCTCTACAACTTCCTGAAAGGCGGTTGTAGAGAGGAGGGAGCTGGCCTCTTCTCCCAAGTGACAGGGGACAGGACAAGAGGGAATGGCCTCAAGCTGTGCCAGGGGAGTTCAGGCTGGATATCTCAGAACAAAATTTTTCACAGAAAGGGTCATTGGGCAGCAGAACAAGCTGCCCAGGGAGGGGGTTGAGTCTCCATCCCTGGAGGTATTTAAAAGATGGGTAGATGAGGTGCTCAGGGACATGGTTTAGTGGCAGGTAGGAGTGGTTTGACTCGATGATCCAAGAGGTATTTTCCAACCTAGTGATTCTATGATTCTATAACATTGTTTAGTGTTAGGCTTGGCAGTGTTAGGTTAAGGGTCGCACTCTGTGATCTTAAGTGCCTTTTCCAATCTAAACGATTCTGTGATTCTCTGATTCATGCGGTGCTGTTGAGAGATTTAAATGTGGCATGGTGGGGCCCCAGGGGCATTTGAGGGGGATCCCCCCACTCATATACCCACCTGGACCTCCTCAGTGCAGGGCTTGGTGAGGCAGCTGGTGGTTTGCTCACCAAGGACAAGGGCAGCTTGAAACCATTCCCAAAACAAGCAGATGTCAGTGCAGGCCCTCACAGGAAAGCATCTGTTGCCGTGTCCTTCTTGGGGTCTGTGGTTGTGTGCAGTATCAAGTCTTTGGAGGCATGTGCTGTGAAGTCCTTGAGGCAGCTTCATCAAAGAGGACTACTTCCAGGCTGAAATCTATTGGATGTGTTTTCAGGAATCACACGCATTCAAGGACTGAAATCCGTTGTATTAACATCCCTACCAGGCTTTGCATATTAGTTTTTATGTCTGTTTTTTTAATTTAAATTTCCTAGAAAGCAGGTGAAAATAATGATAAGGTTTTGTAATAAAACATGTCCTGCTTCTCCTCACTTCCACTCTTTAGCTGCCTTTTTGGTGTAAACTCCGACTTCATTGGGATTCAAAGGCTGTTACCACTGCTGCACATCAGAGTCAACACCCAAGAGCTCTTCCGACACCACATCTCCTTCCTGTGGTGTCTTTGGGAACTTTGGCCTTCAGGGGTTGTATTTTCTTACAACTTGGATTGGCAAGGGATGTGCTGACATTTGGCAATCCAGTTGTCACCCTCTTTCCAAATTCTCTGTGAACTGTGCTCGGTGTGCTGAGCTGGAAAAAAAAATCTTTTTTGTAAATGTCAGTGTATGTATGTGCAGAATATAAGAAGTATCAGGCAACTGTTGAGAACTTGCTTCTGTGCTGACAAAAGTAAGCTGATTATTCATAAAATATTTCTTTGTATCTAATGTCCCGCTATAACAAGTTAGGGAGCTGCGATAAAGGAAGGAAGCAGGGTGAGCTTTGTTTGTTTAAGTAAATAGTGAGGTTGCTGTAAATATTTCACTTATCCCATCCTCTTTGTTGAATAATCCTCCTGTAGCCTAGGTCCAGGCCAATTTTAAATTTCTTGGTAGGCAGGGAAGATGCTCCTCCGTTCTTCTCTGCTTTCACACTTGTCTGTCAATCTGCAAGAGTGAATTCACTCTGACAGGCTTTTCCTGCCAGCTTTGATACCTTCCCTTTGCATTCTACCAAACCAGGTACAGCTCTAATGAAATTTCCAAAGGAGGAGACTCCAAAGGCAGACTTTTGTTGATACTGTGTCTGTAACTGCGCCATGTCCATTCAGTCAGGATGCTGTGGATCCTGGCAGCTGTATTAACTTGCTGATGTTGGCTAAGGGCAAATTCAATTGTTCTATGTCCTTGTTTTGTGGAACAAAAGATATTTGGGTGCATTTTAAATTTAGTGTTAAAGACACTGTATCCAAAGAGACATAAACAGGAATTTGGATAGAATATTCTTGCTTTGCAGGTACAGCTGCTCCAGCAAATATGCTCCTTGAAAAGACGTTACCAGCACAGCAAAGTGTGGGAGATGCTGACATTGTCATTCTGAGTCTGAAGACAGTCCCATCTCTCCTGTGTGGTGAGTCTCAGCAGTCCTTATAAACACTTCATGGTCTTTCCCAGATGTCCTTTTTGCTACTCAAAAGCATCGTGACCGGGAGCAAAGACAAAGCACCATGAATTGGAAAATTTGTAGAATGGAGTTAAAGGTTCTTCTCGTCAGATTTAATGAGTGTGTAACGAAGCCAAATCATAGGAACTGGAGTTTGCATTTGTCTTACCATAAACTCTTCAGAAATTGGCAGGCCTTTTGCTATGGCTATGGTCATGTGAGTTGGTTGTGTAGGAATGGAATCTGTAGGAATAAACAGTTATGTAACGTAGAGATGTGTTATGCTGGGGAAGAGCATCTAGTGCAGGCAATGAGAGTTTTCTTGATGGCCCCCTCCATTACAAATCAGATTGGTTGGTTGTGAAATATGGAGTCATGCAAACAGAGTCCCAGGGAAAGAAAAGCTCATTTTTTTGACTGATAGGGGTTTGATTTCTTTGGATTACTTTGTTTTTTTCTTTGTTCTGCAGCAGAGCTGCTTTGCTTATTCTGTTAAAGTGTTCTCCTTGAGATTAAAATCTGGAAAATTAAGGAGGAAAAATTTAAGAATGCAAAAAAATTGATCTCAGTTCAGAGTTTAGGAAAAGGTCAGAGAACAAGAAAGTCGATGGAAGTATTCCCAGTGCATATAGCTGGAGCTGTGCTGCAGGTTTGTTGCAGACACAATGACAGTGAAAGTCCCAGAAGACTCTTCAGTAAAATGTTACCAGACTTTGACACTGTTCCAATCCTTCCCAGGCAGATGTTGTTGCGAAACACCCTTTACGTGCTTACCTAGAGAACTGAGTTAGGCTGTAAGAGTTTCATGAGAAGGTAGATACCTCAACATGAATTGGTAAATACCGTATGAAATATTTTCTGAAATGGGATTTAAGAAAAGGTAAATTCCCATCTGCAAAAAAGACATTTTTTGCCTCTGTCCTCCAACTGATGCTAAAACACAGAGCCAGTGATCCAACCACTAGTACCTTTGTTCAGCTTTCCCTTTTTCACTCAATAACCCTGAGTGCTCACTGCAATGTTAGTTTTTGTTTGAAGTCTGTTCTAACTTACTCTGGCAGCTACTTCTAAATGACAAATCTAACGTCTCTGCAGAGCAAGACAGGTAGTTATTCATGAACGTGTGGATTGTAAAATCATAGAATGGTTTGAGTTGGAAGGGACCATAAAGATCATCTAATCTCAAACGCCCTGCCATGGGCAGGAACGCCTCCCACTACATCAGGCATACCCAGCTCCTCATTGAACTTTCCAGTCAGTGTCAGCTGGGGGCATTCAAAGGAATGCTGCCAGCTTTAAAATGCTGACTTTATTCAAGAAATATGATTGGATCAAGTAACACAGAGTTGAAAAACTGAAAAAAAAAATTGATTGTTTTAAAAATAGATCAAAAACTAGTTTATTAGAATGGTGTGTTTAGGGCTTGTGAACAGTCAGTTTTACCATTTCTCTTGGGACTTTAGCCTTATTGAAAAAGTTCCTTGTAAATACAGCAAAATACATTTCTTAGGATAAAGGAAGCCTTGCACAATAGAAGATGCTAATATTTTTTAACTTCAAGGAATTTAATTTAAGATACTAAATTAGTGGAGGTTGGAACTAGATGATTTTTAAAGTCCCTTCTGACCCAAACCATTCTATGATTCTATGTTTAAAAGCTAGAATAAGATAATGTATATGGCTGTTGAGCAGATACAAATAACAGTTGCAGACAGCATATGTTCGGTTTAGCTGTAGTTATACTATTAGGAAATAGAAAATTGGAAAACCTTGAAGTTAAAAAAGTTCAGAAAGAAAAAAATTGAGACTTTCCAGGGGCATAGTTCAGAAACAGAACTTGGTCACAAAGATGCCAGCACAAATATTTGTTGCTTTTTATAGAGTAAATTTTATTACCTCATATGTGTTTACTCACTATTAAAAGGATAAGATAATTTGGGTGAATAACACCCAGTTACCTTATATGGAGTAAGATGATTTTATGTTGGGTAATAAAAGAAGGATTCTGTGTGGAGGCAGGAAACCTCTGCCATTGTGCCAGTGCTCCCATCATCACAGCCAGTCTCTGCGCGGTGCTCATTAGTAGATACTTTTTCTTAGAACTTCAAGTAAGCTTTGTATGTTTTTTCCTTCCTGACAGATTAATTACCTGCAAGTGTTCCTTAAAGGTACTTTTCAGCTGTAGATTGGAATATTTATTTTCTCACACAGTTGTTTTCCTTCTTCATTATCTGCATGATAATAAATGTTGTGTGCTACTATTGTAGTGTTTAAGCTTTGCATATCATGTCTACAGTGCATTGTTCTTTGCTTATTCACTGTTGTTTATTTAAAATTTTAACTAAAGTTCTTTCATCTATTACTATGTGAGCTCTTTTACTTTGGGATAAGTGGTTTAAACTGTCACGATTCCCAGCTCCAAGTGGACAAGGTGGGGTGAAAACACTTAACTGTTCCTGCATTAATACCAGTGCTATGAAGAACTCCTTAAAGTGGTGATGTAAATATTGATACTTACCAGCTGTAGCTGTTGAAAAGCAGTTGTATTCTTTCAGGCTTTAATTGACCCCCCCAAGATGTTTGCAAAAGCAACAAAGAATTTTGTGAGAGAAACTGACAGTGGGGGTGACTTGATCCCTGTCTCCCACTTGAACGCCTCAGACAAGCTGCAGCTTCTGAGCTTGGTTACGAAGAGGAGGAAATTCTGGTGCTGGCAGAAGCCCAAGTATCATTTCTTGACAGTCACCCTGAGCGATGTGCTTACTGAAGACAAACCGATAAAACCAGGTAAAGCCAGACTCTGGGCAGCACTATTATTACAGATAAAAAGAATGCAAAGCCTAATCTTTTTTGTTGTCATTCTCAGTCGCGTTACTAGAGGGCTCCTTTCAGAGGAATGCTCTGCAGTATTCTCTATCCGCCGAAATGAAATGACTGGATCTTTCTCACTTCACTGTTCATTTAACTAAAACCAGGAGTAATAAATGTTTGTTTAAAAAAAAAAAAAAAAAAAAAAAAAGGTTATGTCTAGATAGACTACTGAAATTGAGTGCTGAAGGCTGTCAAGCTGCACAGTCCTACCGTTTGAGAACAGTGATGTATGCAGCCACAGGAGCTCCCATAGAATATTTTTGGGTGTTTCCAATATATGATAGTAGCATGAAACTCTACTGTGCTCCAGATCAAAATCCACTGGATAAACAGCAATGTTGATCACTGTTGGTGATAGTAGCCTAGGGAATGCTTGCACAGGAAAGGCTAAGAAACTTTTACCACTACTTCCTTTCTTGCGCAGCCTGTTAAAATGGTTGACCCTTGTACTTCTTTCTTCATCCAGCTGCAGTGGTACTAACCAGGTTTAGTTGTTAATTAATGATCTGTAATCCTGTATTTTTGACCATATCACAATTCCATGCAGGAAAGTAGATATGTCTCTCAGTTTAGGTTTTAGTTGTAGCTGTCTAGGAAGATGAGCTGATTCCAAGTCAGTTCTTTGGCTTACAAGTGTGTAAGATTCAGAGGTGCCTTAAGCTGATAAGTTGCTTCCATTGTTTTTTCAGTGTTTTTTAGTACAGGTTTGTAATAAGTATGTCAAGACAATGGCAAAATATTAAACTTATTGTTAATATTTTATTAACAACAAAATGTCCAAGTCTGTTTGTAGTTTTCCGTTGTAGCTGAAATAAGTTTCAGTCATTCTTTATAGATCTTCCATAGCATTTGAGCTCAGCATTTCAATCACCGTATGTTCTCCTAAAATGCCAAATTATAGAAGATAGCGGAGCAGATACAGTGAAAATAGGGAAGAAGCAGAAGTAACAGTTGTAGAGCTGTGTATTTAATTATTTACCTGCTCACTACTGTTTCTTCTTGTCTTCACTAACTTGTCGTATTTTCTGTAAGTTTCTGTTTTTCTGTTTAGTTCAGGACCATTTGAGCACTTCTTTTTACAGGTAGAAATTACTTTTATTGCTTTCCTAGTAATTGTGGAGTCTGACTTTGCAAAATATATGGGAAAGTTTGAAGATCTTATTCAAGGAAGTATTGCAACTTCATTTGGAAAGATCAGCCTGGGAGCTGGAGGAAAGGGCTATGTGGAAAACCAGTCCTCATTTGGAAACCTGAAGAAGCAGGAGATTGACTTGCAGCAGCTTATGAAAGACGTCAAGGACAGGTATGTGTGGGAATTCTAATGACCAGGAAAGATTACTGAGCTGAAAAGGCTTGGGCCACCTGTCATTATAGAACAGCAGTTTCTCAAGTGTTGTCATAATTTGAGAATTATTTCTATTGTAAGCTCTCAGTTTCAGATAAGAAATCATATATACAAAGTGAAAATGTCCAGATTTTTAAAGCTTGATGGTCAAACCTTTCCCTTTCATTTTAAAAACATCTCTGTGCAATTTCATCTTACACAGTTGCATGAATTACCACATGGTACAAGAGCCAAATCCTCCCTTCTTTGGGGGACTGTACTGAGTTAACAAACTGGAAAAAAAATGAATTGGTTTCTCTCTGTTCCTGGGGCAGATGCTATGGAAACTGAATTCAGAACTACCAATATGCTCATAAGCAGGCTTTGTAATTTTTTGTGTGTGAGAATGACTGTGCTAGAAAATTGGCTGAGTTGAAGTTGAAGGGATAGCAAAGGTGAACAAAAATGGACAGTGCACGTTCTAGCAATTGGAACAAAATACAGTTTATAGATCTATCACTCACTGTTCTACAGTGTAATAGCTGAGGGGAAAACCCCATACTTTCCAAACTGCAGTCTTACTTTTACAAGATATGCAATAATTCCTGTCCTACTCTGAAACAGGATTGATTTAATCTTTCAATAAGACAGTCATGGCCCAAATCCTATGTGGCAACCAGCTAACAAGTCAGGGGTCTACTCTGTATCGCAGGTCATGACTTATGGGAGATGAGGGCAGTTTGTTTGCGACAGCGTGGTACCCTGGGTCTGTAGGAGGTGATGTAATGCATTTTAATAGCCTTTGCTGATTCTCTGAAGATAAAGATGATGGGTTTCTATTATCGGTGCAAAAGTTGTTGGAAGCAGTGTAAATTTTCTTTAGATACACTGGCGTTCGAGAAATAATCAATTCTCCATGTTCACAGGAACAAGTGCCTGCTCTTATTTATCATGACCATTCACAAGTCAACAAACTTGTTCTAATAACACACCTTGCTATCTTTGTACTAAATGCCTTGTTAAAAGCAGAAAATACTGAAGTAAATGTGTGTGCCAGGCCTGTAAAATTAGTGTACATCTAGTATCAGACAAATAGTGTCAGTTAAGATTTAGGATCTTGTTTTTAACACTAGATACAGTCCTACAGAAAACCAAACTAGAGTAACTTCTATTTAGATTTAATTACTAATTACTTATTTTTCTCGGTAAGTTAACAACTCTGTTCAAGCAAATTATCCTCCCATAGCAAACCAGATTCACTTCAGCACATCTTGGCGTTATAATCCTGAATGTAAGTAAATACTCACAAGTATATAATCTTTTAAGTGCATAAAAACAGTGACTCTACCCCGATCTGAATAAAACTGTAAACAAGGTCGATACGTGTTTGTGCCTTTATACAAGTAGATCATTCTTAGTTTATAGAAGAGATGCTCATGGCATGTTAAGTCTTGTGATGCAAAGTGTGTAATTGATATCCAGTCAGTCTGGCTTCTGCCAAGTCCCTGAAAATGATGGAGATAGCAAAATTTTTATTTTCCTCCTTCAGCATGATGCTGAGGCTCACTGGAAATTGTGGCAATACCTTGCAAATTAAATTTCTCATTCGTAAATATTCTGTGATTTATGATAGATTATGTCCAAATTCCTAGCTTTCATCTTTTTTATGGAGTGTTGTGTGGAATTCAGTGTTCAAGTGCTGGCGCCTAGAAGTTAGTGATTTTTGGATGCAAAGCATTATGGTACTAAGAGGGTATTTACCCGTCAGTCTTTGTGAGATGAGAGTTGACTAAGTGTTCTTGATTTCATATAATGACACACGTTGCTTGTGCTTGTTAGATTAGCTGTTGTTTCCTATATTATTTCTATGTGTATAGCCTAAATAGGTTGCATTTTAAAACTTTGTTCTTGTATCAGGCTGTTTAAGTCAAAGTTGCGGATTAATAGCAGAACATTCTAAAAAAAAAAAAATAGTCAAAGCTGATATGACTTCTAAACTAAATCTTCAAGGTTCAGCAAACTGGAAGTGCTCAGGGGCAGAAAATCAGTTTCCTGTCACCACTTCTGTGAACGTTCTGAAGGAGAATCTTGCTGATCTTTTAATTAGATCCCTGATGCCGCATCGGCTCTCCTTTTCTGAAAAGGAATGACAGCTGCAGCATGCAGGATGAGGTCCTTCCTGATTTGCAGAAGTGATGACGTTGTAAATGCAGAACACAGTTATTAACATAATGTGCAATATAAAAATGAAGCTAAACGGTACTTCTAGGTATATTATTTACGTGGCATATTTTGGTTTACATTCTTGCTTTTCCTATTACATTGTGTCTGCTAATTCACAGAGTATTGTAACACGTCAAGTCACAGCCCTATGCCTTTATCTCAGTGAGATTGCTATGGATTTAAGAGTATATTCCATCTTCTATTTTAAGGCTTTCAATACTGTCTGCCATAAGATCCTCATGGAGAAGCTGCTGAAATATGGGCTGGTGTATTGAAAAGCAGCTGAAATGGCTGGGCCCAGAGGGTATTGATCAGTGGTACATAGTCTAGTTGGAGGCCAGTGACTAATGGTGTTCCCTAGGGGACAGTAGTGGGTGCAGTCCTGTTTAACATCTTCATTAATCATCTGGGCAATGGGGTTGGTGAGTTTGCTGATGATGCAAAGCTCGAGGAGTGACTGATATACCCAGAGGGTCTTGCTGCTATCCAGAGGGACCTCAGCAGGCTGGTCTGGTGGGAACCTCATGCAGTTGAACAAAGGGAAGTGCCAAGTTCTGCACATGGAACAACCCCAGGCACTGGCACAGCCTGTGGGCTGACCAGCTGGAAAGCAGCTTAGTGGAAAAGGACCTTGGGGTCCTGTTGGGCACCAAGTTGGGCACGAGCCAGCAATGTGCCCTTGTTGCAAAGGAGGCCGGTGGTATCCTGTACTGCAGGAGGATGATTGTTGCCTGCAGATTGGGGGAGGCGAACCTTCCCTTCAGCACTGGTAAGGCCTCACCTGGAGTACTTTGTCCAGTTTTGGGCTCCCCAGTGCAAGGGAGATATGGACATACTGGAGAGAGTCCAGGGAAAGGCTACTAAGATGATGAAGTGACTGAAGCCCCTCACATCTGAGCAAAGGCTGAGAGAGCTGGGACTGCTTGCCTGGAGAAGAGGAGGCTTGGAGAGGATCTCATCAATGTGTATAAATAGGCGAAGGGAACGTATATAGATGGAGCCAGGATGTTTTCAGTGGTGCCTAGCTACAGAACAGGAGTACACAAACTGAAACACAGAAGGCTCTATCTGAACTTCAGGAAACAGTTTTTCACTGTGAGGGTGACTGAGCACTGGCACAGACTGCCCAGAGAGGCTCTGAAGTCTTCCTTGGAGACATAGTCCTGGGCAGCCTAGGTGGCCATGCTTGAGCAGGGAGCTTGGACCAGATGCCCTTCCAATCTCAACCGTTCTGTATCCTCTCCTTCAGTGAAAAGGATTATGAAGTTATAATCTCTGTCTTAACTCTATGATTAGCACACTAGAAAAGCAGGGTAAGTTTTAGCGATATAGTCTGGCATGATTGAAAGATACTTTTACACTATTGCATAGTGCAATTTAGTGTGCACTGTTTTTGATTCAACTATTGCCCATGCTGACACAAAAATAGGTGCTTATTTGCTAATCTGAGTACAGTGAAAATTCGGCCCATTTTGTTGTTTATTCTTTAAAACTTGAGCATTTCTGCATATAATGAGAAACCACTTCATTTTTCTACCAAAGGTGCTACATGGGTAATGTGGAGTCACAGGATGTTAGGAGACAGGATTGAATAAAATCAATTGTCTTTGTCTGTGATTTAAAAAATAAGGAGGTGCCAAACGGAAAACAGAGGAACCGTCTGTAAATTGCCCTCTCAGAAGTCTGATATTCTTGGGGAAGATGTGCTATGAAGTAGTTGTCAGGTTGTTCTGTGGGGAAAATTGTGAAATGCTATCAGTAAGCTGAACATAGGATATACTGTGTTCCATTGTGAGTATGAGAAGTAGGTCAGAGAGGTTATATTTGAAACAGATTAACCAAAGAAATATTATGAGTCTGTGCTTGGTTCAAAGTGGCAGAGTGAGGTCTGATGGATTTTACTCCATGGCATTCATCTAGAGGTCTCTGTTAGAGAAAGAACAAAGCTGGGTGAAGGCTTTCACTGTGCAGCAAGCAGCATTTGTATGGAAACAAAAGACTATTGCACATTATAAATGAAGTAGGGAACATTTGAACACACTGAGTAATTCTGGCCGAGCAGTGAGAGAGGTTTTGAAGTCGGTCATATGTATGTTATGGAAGAAGCTGCTTTTGAGCAAGGCTGTGAGAGTAGGCCACCCATGTGTCTATAGCTAGGAGAGGAGATGTGTTTAGGTCACGTTGCCCAGTGCAGGACTTAAAAAGGTTTTTCACTTGTGGGTAGTTTGAGCTAGTGATAATTTGTGCAGGCAGGCAACAGTGGGATGGACAGTACTCACAGCAGTAGCAATTGTTTTTAGCATTCATAGTAACTTGGATTTGTGGGGTGGATTAGTGAGAAGACCAGACAGGATCTGAGGGAAAAATGGTCCTAGGCCCCCTTGTTTGTGGACAGTCTGGTCAGAGATTCTGTGGCTGAAGGAAAGACCCTCAGTTTCAGCTGTGGAGTTCAGAGCATGATCCTGCTCTCTTCTCTAACTGTGAGAGCCTGCTCTATTGCCAGGTGTTGTCTCTTGCCTTTCATTGGTCTCTGTCTTTCCCCCTTCCCTGCTTCCAGTCTGCAGCAAATTGCCTTTGTGCCTCTGTGAAGCTTTCCTCATGTAAGAAGAAAAAGGTTGAATAAAAGTGAAAGAAGCCTTTGCATGATAAAAAAAGTGGAAGTGTTTAATCCAATTAAATGTGGGGAGAATGAGACCAAAACTCAAAGAAATTCTTTTCTGTTCATTTGGCCTATAGAGCTTCCAGCATAGTAAATCATTGACCTCGGGAAGGCTATTTAAGCAGAACAATCAGTCAAAACCCCATAATCCTTATCTTTTATATGATCCTTATTTATACAGGCTCATGCTCTGTCTGTTGATAATGGGACCTAGCAAACCAACATCTCGTTGTATTTAATTTAGTGTTATTTTTGAGTACTTCAGCTCAGCATCTCAAGGTGGAAAGGAGTACAGTAGTGTAGTGCATGTTACACAGGATCAGTGAGGGCTCTTGCACAATAGGTGGTGAAAGAGATGGTAAAAGTGATGGCTGTAGAACAGAAGTTAAAGCTCTGAACATGATCTGTAAAATAAAAAAAATGCAATGCAATTCCTGCATGTATTCCCAGTGATGTTATTCATATATATTTTTGATATTCAGAATGTTTTGCTAGCAAATGAGTTCGGCTCTTGAAAAAATACACTCCTAGGTTCAGTGGCCATTGCCCTGCAATGCTTTAAGCCCTGTTCTGATTGTCAAACTTTAACCCTGATGCATTTTTGTTGTGATTACTCTTTAAAGTGATAATATAGATAAGCTAGGTATTTGCTTACCTCATGTTGTCTCTCGTTTGAGTCACTGAGAAGAGCAGGATGTTTTGCCTTCCAGAGGCTGCGCCCCGGTAACTTGTAATGTGCCCACAACCCTAGAATCCAAGTGGTATTATGATAGAAGGTTCATTGCCCCCAGTCTAGAGGAGAGTATTTAACTGTGCTGTCCTAAAAGAAAAGGTATTTGTAGCAGTTGATGAGGGTATGTGTTTTAAAGCTCTGAATCTGGTACTCACTGAACTTAGTGGGAAGAGGAGAGCATTTCTGCTGCCTTTGTAGTTGAACACATCCCATTGAAGTAACTTGAATCTTGGGGCTGGGGCAGTGGATATGTCTCTGCCACATGGTGCTTCTTGAGCAGAGGACCCCAGGTTACCTTTGAGACACAATGCCTGTGGAAGCGCTGCATCAGGAACTGAAGCAGAAGGCTCTGAGCCCTTATGGTGTTAGTGTCGCTGTGGAGTCTCCAGTGCTGCCTCAGAAGTTTCTTCACTGCATCTCTTTGCAAATTGACCTGTGTCTTCTGACTCTTCAGGTCTACCACTCTGCTGTTAATTCTGCATCTGAACTTCAAAGCCAGGAGCGTGAGGGGAACTGAGCCAGTCCCACCTCAGGCAGAATACTGTAGAAGCAGATGGAAAAAAAAGTCTCGTGAATTATTTTGGTTCCTTCATTTGTATAGAGTTAAATCATGTTTAGCATTATAGCAATCTTTCAGTACTCAAAGGAGTCCTACAGGAAAGATGGGGAGAAGCTCTTTATCAGGGAGTGCAGGGACAGGATGAGAGGTAACACTTTTAGGCTGAAAGAAGGGAGATTTAGATTAGCTATTGGGAAGCCATTTTTACTGTGAGGGTGGTGAGGCACTGGAACAGGTTGCCCAGAGAAGCTGTGGATACTCCCCTCCTGGAGGTGTTCAAGGCCAGGCTGGATGAGGCTTTGAGCTACATGACCTTGAATGGAAGGTGGAAGGGTGTCTCTGCCCCTGACAGGAAGGTTGGAACTGGATGATCTTTAAGGTCCCTTCCAACCCAAGCCATTCTATGATTCTATATTCCATGTGCTTCTAAATTAATGCTCATTCAGAAACAGCAAATCCCTAGTCTGTGTTTTTCTACCTTTGATTGTTTCAGGGTTTTTTTTTGCGCTGACTTGGGGATATCCACTGAGTTTGTCAGCCTCTAAAGCAGGCAAAAAATACACCAAATGACAAATTGTTTTTGTGCTTCTTCATTGTATTTCTTCCACTGTGGGTTCTGGGGTCGAATGCTAAAACTGCAAGTTCTCAGTGCATTCATTTGTATTTTCAAGATGCTTAGCACACCTCTTCAGAATCATAAATAATTATTGTGAAGTATATGATAGACTTGATCATCTGTAATTGTGATAACTAATGGCTATTTGGCAGACACTTCTGAGAGCAGCGGTGTTTGTGATTGCGTGACATTTCTTCAATTTTTTGCTTAATCCAAAGATTCATTGCATTCCAAGCTTAAAGCATGGCTTTGCACCAAAAGAAAAAAAGTTATATTAATAATCTCAGGAATGTTTGGAGGTGCTTTTCCAGTGGCTGCTGCATTGCTTCAGAGGTATTTTCTTTCCCTTCTTTAAACAATCAACGTTAAGGATTTCAGACAGTTCATTCCAACTGATTGAACTTTCATATAAGCATGTAACTCTCAAAGATCAAAAATTGCCTCAGGATATTTTTAATTTAATAAAGAGCCAAGCTGACTTCAGACTTATACAGACTACATAAATCCAAAGCTCTGGAATCTAATAAATCTAAAACTTTTTAATTAAATGTGGAGATATCTCGATTTAAATAAAATGGAGTCAGACATATTTTTGGGGAATTGCCATTTAGCCCCATGAATAGCCCTTTACAGTAAAAGGGAGGAGAAAAGACTGAATAACTCCAGCCAGGGATAGCAACATTTTAGTCTTCTAAATGTCTTGCTGGAGTTATCTGTTCACAGAATATATGACATCTCATCTGAGGACTTCCAATGAGTATGTTGCAAAAGTGTAATATGTGACACATTTTAATCCATTAAATACAGTTAAGAAGTTGTTTTTACTGTTAACAGGAAGTCTGTTAACACCACAGACAACAAGGTAGTGAGTTTTGTCATCTTTTCTTAGAAAATAATCCTCTTGTATTGTTTCTGGGAGTCCACTATCTTTCTCCAGCTCATTCTAAGAAGAACCTAACTTCTATCTCCAGCAGCATTTAAATGTTCACTGAATTATGTTGTGGAGTAGGGATGTCTTGTTATGTTGGAGGCATGGGCTACAGATTTTAAGTCACTCTGACAGCTGATTTTAATTTTAACTATGACGGTCTTAGTCATTAATCGTAAGTTGTGAGATTATATTGATGAATGTATCAGCATCTTATATGCAATGGGTGTTTTCTTTAGGAATCTTCTCCAGTCCCCAAATCCATGAAATCTTTTCTATATTTTCTTGTCCAGTGCTTTGAAATACTTGGTAGGCGCTTATCCCACTCAGCCACTTCAGAGTTTAAGTGAACACTGAAGCAGACACGTAGCAAGCTGTATGGGTTGGCATTGAGGTGTCACTCTTTTAGCGAGCTCTTCATCCCTCAAGGAGAAATCCTAGTGACTCAGAATCTGGTGACAGCATGTCAGGGCACTCCTTTGCCTGCACGTGAGCCTTCAGAGGCCAAACCAACATTCCTAGTGGTGGCTGCCTCAAGATGTCCTCATCCAGGATGTCTGATGTCAGTCTTTGGGTATGAAGGAGTCACCTCCTCTGTGGAGAAGCACCTGATGGCACACTCGCAGCAAGTAGAAGGACATACTAACACAGGGTTGGCAGAGTGCAGTAGTGACATGGAGATAAATGTGATCAGGTTTGGCCAGATAACTGGAAGGTGATAAAATAAACCATGAGAAGTAGGGGAGACTAAGGCTGGGAGCCATTAACAGCTGTGACACCCAAGGGTAGGAGATAACCAAGGGATCACATGAAGTGGGGCTGTTGATCTGGCTGGCTGTGAGACAAAGCTGAGATGAATGAGGAGGAAGGGGAAGAAACACAACTTGATGTGGGTGGGTGAGAGAGAAAAAAGGAGAACTGTTCTAAGGAAAAGCAGGGTTTGATAACACGGAGAGAAACTAACCAGACTATCGAAGATTGCTTGCTGTGCTTTCGTAACTTCCAAATAGCTTAACTGCAACTTCACACTTTCAAAGCAGAGCTTTGTGATGTGTGGTTAATGCTATTGTATTCCATGCTTATGATGTATTACGCTATTATAGGTATTTTTATTGTGAATGTGCATGCATGATGTATGCGGTAGTGTGCTAGGCTGCAAGGAGTTCATCATATGGACCATGAGCACCAGTCTTTCACTTGTACTCCCTGGTAACTTTTTCGGTTGAAATAATTCTTTTGAGTATAGACTGCAGGATGTGACCCGTTGATGTAGTGACACAGATTGTATTGACATGAGACTCTGAAGGGAACGGTCAGCTGGCACACCCTACCATGGCCATGACAGTGTGAGCTCACAGTAGCAGAGGATCCAGTCCAGTGTCCACGAACTTGGCTGATTGTTTTCATATTACACTGAAAGCTTCAAGTTATTTTTAGTCCTCGTTTGTTTGGGGGTTTTTTTTGGCCTAGAGAGTAGCCAGACAACTGTCATTTTTTCTCAGAGTAAGGCGTCGAGATTCAGTGTGTGTGTTTGGACTTACTGTGGAGTACAGATATTTACTGTTACCAAATAACAAAAGAGAACATAATAATTTTGAGGAGTCTGCTCATACAACCATTGCTATTTTTACAATAAAAGCTTCTTCAAGCAATTAAGAAAATGTCTTTTCTCAATTCTAGTATTTGTATTGTTAATGGCATCTTTTCTTTTTCAGAACAATAGATCTAAACAGTGGTTTACTGCAACAAGTAATAGAAAGAAAACGTGAAGTGCTGTGCATTTTGAGAGAAAAGATAATAACAACTCAGAAGTGTACGATATATGAACGTATCCAGACAGAAGAAAAAATCAGTGGTGTGATGGGATGCAATCCAAAAATAGTAAAGGTAGAAGTTATTAAAAATCTGCAAGGAATAGAACATTTGCAGATTATCTGAGAAGAAATGATGATTTTTCCAGATAAACTTCAGAGTACTTTTCATGCTTCCCTAACATATTGAACTCTCTTCCTTAACACATTGAGCTCACTGCACTGCTTAGCTGTGAAACTTCAGAAAGGTAAAATGCTTTTTCCATTGTCTCACTGGCAAAAGATGCAATCTTTTAATGTGAGTCTGGAATGTGATTTCCATCAATATTGTCAAATTGTGATTCATCTTCTATGTAGATTTCTGCCTCCAGCAGAACATAAAACAAACATAACAATTCAGTGAAAGCTGAAGAGCAAAAGGCATTGCTGAAGCAAATTTATTTGGAAAGCTAAGTAATCGTTCATCAAAAATGTTTGCAGCATCTATATTAAGTTTTAATATTTATTGAGAAGCTATTTGTTTTCAGATATGGGAATAAAGCTTAACTGCATTATGAGGATATCTGAAAAATTGCCTAGTAATTGAGGAAGAATTGCCCAAGTCAAAACATTTGCTCATTCATTGTAAGGGTTTGGTTTTTTAATGCTGCAGATGAATCACTTCTGTGTACAGCATGTGCCCAGTAGCAACAAACTGAGAGTTGCAGTTCAACAGTCCTCTGTGCTATTGCCACCTTCCTGGTACCAGTCTTCAGCTGGGCAAAAGGGGTGTCAGGGTAGGAGAGGGCAGGGCAGGATATAGAAATAGGTGCTCATTTCCTACAAAAGGTGCACCTGTAGCTCGGCTTTGTACTAGGACAGCGTAGCTAAGAGTTTCGGTGTTTCTGCCTCGCTGCTCATCTAATTCCTTTCATAGATGTCAAATGCAACATATTTTAGTTAGACAGCATGAGGAATAAAGCACATTACTTCTCTGTGGTTTTTGTCTTTTGTTAATTCTGTGTTTAAGCTGCACAATAGCTGCATCAGATAAATTATGAATAAATCTTCCTCTAGGTTTCAGTGAGTGAAAGTGGAAGTATGATGAAGGACTCCAGTGTGATCCTTGAAATTCCTCCTGCAACTACTATTGCCTATGGTGTAATTGAACTGTTTATAAAGCAGAGTGGCCAGTTTGGTAAGTATAAAGCTCATCTTCTGCAATACGCAGTTTCACTGTAGACAGAGCTGTCTGTTGGGCAATGTTTTTTGCATTTTTCCTGTGTGTGAGGTGGTACTGTATGGTCTCTATTGCCATCATAGTTACTTGTGCTGTGAAATGCTGCTCTTCTGACTTAGTAATGCTTTTTCACTTGTTTGAATAAATGGCAAACTCAGAATAACTTAGGTTTCGGGGGACTGCAGAAGGCTCAAGCCCCAGCTCAATGCAGGGCCAACTTTTGGAGTTTGATCTAAGTTCAGAGTTAAATCAGATTGTTCATATCCTTGTCTGTTCAAGTTTTGATTATCTCCAGAGGTGGAGATTCCATCACCCTCTGGGCAGGGGGCCCTCATGTTTTACCACCATCGTGGTGAGCTTTTTTTTTTTTCCTTTTAATATCTAATGAGAATTTCCATTTCTTTTATTTGTGTCCCTTGCCTTTTGTCCTGTTGTCACATAGAAGAGTCTATGTTTTCTCTTCATGCTTTCATTGGGTAGTTGTAGATAGCAACAAGGTTCTCCCTTAGCAATGTTTTCTCCAGGCTGGACAAGCCCAACCTCTCAGCTTCTTCTCGTACACAACGTTCTCCAGCCTCCAGCAGTATTCGTGACTGTTTGCTAGTTCGCTGCAGTACAGGAATGTTTATCTTGTACTGGTGAGTCCAAAACTGGACACAGCACTCTGAATGCAGTCTCCCAAATTGAAAAATCACTTTCATCGATCTGCTAGCTACACTCTTGTCAGGACAGCCCAGTGTGCAGCAAAATAGCTGCAAGGGCATGATGCTGATCCTCACAAATTTGTTATCCAGGTCTTTTCCTGCAATTTTGCTTTTAGCTAGCTGGCCCTCAGCCTGTGCTGTTGCCTTCACCGGTTGGCAGGGAGAGTGAACTGAATATAAATTTGACAGTCAACCAGGAACGTGTAGGCAATAGTCATGCTAAGAAGAGAATGATTCATGAAGTCTAGGACTGGAATTTAATTTTTTTCTGTCTATTTTGCACTTTCTTATATAGATTCTTCCCAGAATGTTTGCAGAAGTGTCCTTGTAACGTTTTCTGGTTATGCATTACTTATTTCAGGTTGAATACTTCCAGGTGTCAAGTTAAAAAAAAAATGTTGAAATTGGCTTTGGGGGGAGTTCTAATTCTGCTCTGCAGAATCACTTGGGTTTTTCTTTCTTGTCTATCCTCATTTAAACTCCCTGACCTAAAGGAGGTTTCAAGAGATGTTATGCAAGACAGAAAGAAATCAGATGGACTGTGTAGAGCTGAAAGTTGGAAAGGACTTATATGCAGAAAATCAGGAGATACGTTGAAGAAATAATTGAAGTGCAGTTGAGATTTGAATCCAGGATGCACCTTATTGGGATAAGAAATGCAGAAGGTGTTCTCCATCGTTCTCCTTCAACTGACTTCTGACATTAAGGAAGTCTGTAGGTTCAGGAATAGGAGTCAATATCATATAACCTCTGAAAGAATTTCTGAAGTGTGGAATTGCTCTGATGTAGACTGAACACAGAGATATACCAGGGGGCGTTGATTTCATGGTCATAATAAAATTGTTATTCAGAGTAAACAGGTGCAATTAAGGTCATCTGACTGCGTATGTTAATAGCTGGTAACCTACTTGTGTGATTTCTAGATGGAAATTCCTGTGTCCTGCTAGCTGATAATACGTGGGTCTTGTTAATTATATACATTTCACTGCATTTTTTCCACTTCTGCTTCTTCCTTCACGTTTTTTTTCCATATTTAATGTTAGGTATTTTAGGCTTCAAAACCAGCACAATTTATTTCATGTTTTATCTCTAACCACCTTATGTCTTGCTTCTTTTTTTTTTCTAAGTTGTGCTATCTTCCCTTGCCTGAGTGCCACTGAGAAGGTAAAGTGGAGGAACTAACAATAAAATCAGGGATTTACCAGCAAGAATAAGTGTGGCGGAGCCTAGCCTTATATCTCAGTAGTGATCAGTTTCTGTTTATGGAAATAAAAATAGTCATTGAAGTTAAAGCCAGAAACTAAATTCCTTTCATGCGAGACTGAGGTGACCGGTAACATAATGAGTCTTTCTTCACAGTTAATTATGGCATAAAGTGCAAGTCAGGAGTTTCATTTGGTTTGTTTTCTTTGCTAGGGGTGGTGTTTGAGTTATTCTGTAAGGAAGAATGGTTTTGTTTTATAAATAAAAAAAAAGAAAAAATGCTCTAATCCTTTTCTAATTCCAGTACCGTAATGTTTTCCTGTAATCATTCTGTTTGATTTCTACAGGCTAATTTTCCACTACATGCAAAAGCTGTCCCTGTTAAAGACTTTGCAGCTTTTTGCCTCTAGAGTTACGCTCCAAGTCCTCTTGTTCTTGCCTCACTAAACAGGAGCTATAGTAGCACCCAGCTGATTTGCTTTCTCAGGTTCATTGATAAATATGTGTGACTTGCTTCCTCTTAAATGTCTGTAAATTAAACACTCCTAATCTTTTCAGCTTCTCTCCTCAAAGCAGTCTCTTTGCCTTTGATTGTTTTCCTTGATCAGCTCTGGTTTTCTTACATTTTTGCTAATGTTTCCGAATAACTAACAAGATCTAAGTGTGCTGCTGGAGGTTTGTCATTGATGGATGCAATAGAATTTGATAGAGAAAATACCACAGTATTGTGTATATTCTGTCATTCACTTATTTTCCCTTCCCTTTTTTTTTACAAGAGTATGACAAAATTAATGAGATAAAAATTAATTAACAGTTCTATTAATAAAAAAAACTTTCAGTCCTGTACTTTCCTCTGAATTGTGTTACAAGATTAAACAGCAGGGTCTATATCTATTCTGCTCTTGTGAGACCCCACCTGGAGTACTATGTCCAGTTCTGGAATCTCCAACAAAAGAAGGATATGGAAATGTTGGAGCAGATCTAGAGGAGGGCTATGAAGATGACTGAAGGGCTGGAGCACCTCTGCTATGAGGACAGGCAAGAGAGTCTGAGTTGTTCAGCCTGGAGAAGAGAAGGCTTCAGGGAGACCTTATAGTGATCTTTCACTGCCTGAAGGGGGCTCCAGGAAAGCTGGGGAGGGTCTTTTTACAAGGGCATGGAGTGATAGGACAAGGGGGAATGGCTTTAAATTGGAGAGGGGCAGATTTGGATTAAACGTTAGGAAGAAATTCTTCGCGCTGAGGGTGGTGAGGCACTGGCACAGGTTGCCCAGGAAGCTGTGGATGCCCCATCCCTGGAGGTGTTCAAGGCCAGGTTGGATGGGGTCTTGAGCAGCCTGGTCTGGTGGGAGGCGTCCCTGCCCCTGGCAGGGGAGTTGGAACTGGATGATCTTTAAGGTCCCTTCCAACCCAAACCATTCCATGAGTCTATCTCTTAGAATTTTTCACGTGATGCAGTGTGTTGATTTCCCTCATTAGCATCATTCTGCCATAGGAGGGCAGGTAATTTGTTAGCACTTTATTCCTCCTTCAGGGGTCATGAGAAAGCCTTGTTATTATCCATGGAAGTAACATGAGCGTGTTGGCCTTATGGTACCTTAGTTGCTGTTTGGAGTCTTGTTGCTTCAGGAAGTTCTTTGATTTGTGTTAATCTCTTTCTGCTCCTCTGTAGCTCACCCTTCTCTATGAAGGGTTATGCAGACATAAAGGTCTCTCGTCTTTCTTTCTGTGTGGCAGAGATTTCTTTGTCTGCTCTCCCTTTGAAAAAGCTTTTTGCTGCTGGAGTGTTCGCCATGCTTTCTCATCTGCTTTGAATGTCCTTAATTTGGTGAGACAGACTCTTACAACTGCAGGAAGGCTATATTTAGGTTTTGTGCCTAGTGCATGTGAACCCTGTGCTTGATTAGTTAAATTTATTTTCCCTTTGCTGTCAGGTGTTACTTAAAGTTGTGATCCTCTTGCTAGCCTGCCTACGCTCTCCTAGGACCTGCTGCAGAGTGCCAGGGGAACCATCTCCAGTTTTGCATTTGAGCCGATAAAAGGTGATCAAAATAATACATAGGGTTCCATTATATTCTGCATCATTTGGGCAAAGTTGAGCACAGAACTTGATATTACATATTTCTCAGCATAACTCTTACAGTGGGTCACTGTGTACCCTCCGGTTGTCCCTTCGCTCCACCAGGCTGGGGGCATTGAGGTGGCAGGAAATGAGCAGTCCTGTCTGGGGGAGGCAGCGCAGTGCTCATGAAGACCCAGCCAGAGTGTGTTTTCTCCATGAAGTTACTGCAGTGAGACAGTATATTGCAGAGTGATTCTGCTAGTGAATATGGCTGGGTGAAGCCCTTTAGAGACTTTGAAAAGCCTCCTGTTTTCTGCTTGTCTGGAGATCTTGAGGGTGGATCTGTGGCTTGGCTCAGAAAGTGGAGTATCAGTTCCATGACCAGAAGAAGTTCTATGAGGGTTCCTGTAGCCCATGTTGCAGCACATCTCATAAGTGGTAGAAAATGTGAAGAATTCATACCTGCATCTCTCATATGCAGCGTTCAGGTTTGTGGTGTTGGTGAGAAGTTTTCAGACAATTTACTGCCTACGTTACCTTACAGGAGCTGGTGCCACATTTTGTAGTTGGTGACTGCACCACAGGACCTTTTGTACATAGTACCAAACAAGAGGGCTCGGTAATTCACATGCAGACAACCACTGGCATTCTTCCAATTCAGAAGAGATGAGATATGGAGAAATCACATGCGAGAACACTAGATAATATAAGCTAAGCATCTCATTTGGTAATTGCTTATGTATTTTACTAATTAATTTTTTAATTTAATTTCTAATTACAGAATTCTGTCTGCTGGATGAACAGCAAGGAGGCTTTGAAAAAGAAAGCACAGAAGACTCAGCTTATCCCCATTCAGCACTATTCAGAAACGCCTCATTTCTCTATCAGCCAGATGCTGTTGATAATGAAGTGTACTCAGGGGCTAAAAACCTCATTCCCAGCTACGCTTCTTTAAGTGTATTGAAACAAGGTATTACCAGAAACACTTTACGTGATTACCTTACAGCGAGTTAAGGAACATGATAGGAGGAAATAATCTGGTACAATAGTACATAAGACATTATGTTAGTTCATTTTAATAGCCCTTATCAGGAACTCTTGGGGGAATGCACTGAAAGAATAGAAGAATTTACATTTGCAATGAGTATTTCCAGTGGACTGTTCCCTAGGAACATCCTGAAACTCTTTGTCTTAAATATGATCTTACAGAATTATGTTTTCATGCTGTTTCTGTTACATTCCAGATAAGCTCTGTATGGTTAGTGATTATTTATACTTTCATTCAGAAAGGATCACTGAAAATATTTTTTTTCGTTATTTGGAAAATACTTTCAGTAAGGCTCCTCAGTTAAAGGTCATTTTAAGTCTCAAAAATTGCTAAGACACCTCCCCCCACCTTCAGTTAACCTTGTTATTTTCTGAGAAGCTTTATAGAAATCTTCGGTGTTCAGTAAGGCTGCTGAAATTAAAGTGTGATTTAAGTGTAAGTTTGTAAATTGGTATAATGAGCCAGGCACAACTGATTTATTGTAAGGATGTGGAAGGAAGGGGCAGGATTGTCATCAGAGAAGTGAAAAAGGGGAAAACAAATCAGGGCCTCAGAACCTTACTTTTCTTCAGTTCTTAGAGTTCTGGCAGCTTGTTCTAATGATGAACATCACTTCTGTTATCTTTAAATTTCACCCTTTGTCCATGGTTGTTCAATAGACCCAACTGTGACCAAAATAGATTTGTCCTGAAATGAATTCTGTCATTCTCCAGTCTAGGCTTGTTTGAAAGGAATAACTGTGTCTTCGTGTGTATCGGAAAAACACTTATTTGTGAAAGAGTGGTATGCCGCTGTTTTGCTTTGTTTAAGCTTGAAATGCATTTGTGCCCTTCTTGTTTAAAAGGCTCGAGGATTTCTTTTCATGAATTAACCTGAACTCTTTCTTGACTAAAAAACTAAAAAAATAATTGTTTCTACTGAAGCAGTTTAAAGTTATTTTCCTCTTCTGATTTTGTATGGACAGTCATATGATTACATCAGGTACAAAAAATATCTGCCTGTGGCTGGGCTCTTTTTTTTCTTTCAATGAAGTTATTCTTGGATATAAAAGGCATCTTTCAAGAGACCATGTTTCTTGACCAGAGTGAAATGAAGGGAAGGTTCTTTTCAACAAGGTTAAGAATGCTTGCAATCCCGTATTTTTTGAATGTGGAAAAACACATTCTGACCTTCCAGTTGGCATTATTGACTCAAAAACTTATTTTATTTTCGCAAAGTGGCAATTTGATGTTATAAAACATTTTGGTTTAGTGTCATAGTTGAATTGTGGGAAAAGTGCAGTGAACCCTCTTGGGCTGCAGTTGTATTCATTGTAATGGGTTCAATATTTCAGTCACGAAGGAGATTTTGTCCTGATTTTTGTAATAACAATTAGATTGGGGTAAAGGGCTGTAATTCTTTGATGCACCTGATAAAATATGAGGACAATAACACTTTAGGGTTGCAATAAGAACTCTGAATTCTGTGTGTGGACTCATTCCATTGACTTTGTAATTCAAATCAACCCACAGATTAAGAAGTTAAGTTATGAGCAGAACTCTTCCTTCTGCCTTATAAATGAACATTCCCTGGAGATGAACTTTCAAGTGAGAAACAGTAAGCAGTTAGTTCAGTTAATACTGGAATACTGACTTCTAAAGTATTAAATATATTCAACACCAAATGTTGTTCCTTGGTAGCTGCTCTTGTTTTTTTAGCATTTTCATTGGTGCTTCATTGGCTCATTAGGGAAAAACAATCAGATGTGTTCCAGCCTTGCATTATAACTTGTGCTGATGGAGATCAGGATGTCAAGATGTGGTGATAAATGAAAAGTGCAGCAAAAAATGTTACCTGTTTTTATTGGCATTTGTGTAGGAATACTTACTTTTACTTTTTACTCCTTTCTCGGGAAAGATCTGTCACGGTTGAAGACTCAATTCCAGCCCTTTGTGAAGCTGCCGGAGGACAAGCAAAGAGCTTTATATAAAACTCTTTGTGAACTCTTGCTCCATGAAGAAATGGTAACTGCCCTGGAGGATGTGGTAAGATGAAGAAACTTTTACTTGACTCCTAAACGTAATTTCAGAATAAAAAATTCACTTTTGCTTGAGATTTTCTCTTTTTAAGGAGTTTTACTTATTCTATTGTTTCCAGTTAGATGATATCTATGCAGGAGACAAGCCAGATCTGAAGGAGTTAAACCCTGCTCAACAACAAAGCCTCCTTGACATCTTGCAACTCTTAGGGTGCAGTTTACCGAGTGAGCTGTTGTTGCAGACATATCAGCCTCAGGATGGAGAACTCTTGTCAGCTGCTCACCTCCTCATCAGTGCTATCGCTGGTATGTTATGAACAAAGAAGAGACTTCATTTTAGAAGCCTCCTCTGTGTTAAAGCATTTGTGGCCCTTTTTGAGCAGTTGGTGAGCTGAGCGAACTTAAATTTGTTCTGTTCTTTTTTATGAGTTCCATATACCAAGCTTAGCATTCCTGCTTGTGAATTAAATTTACCCTTCAATCACAGCCAGATTTTGCTTGTAAAATACATGTTCACCCAACATAAGAAGGATATGGAAGTGTTGGAACAGGTCCAGAGGAGGGCCATGAAGATGATCAGAGGGCTGAAGCACCTCTGCTATGAGGACAGGCTGAGAGAGTTGGAGTTGTTCAGCCTGTAGAAGAGAAGACTTCAAGGGGACCTTATAATGGCCTTCCAGAACCTGCAGGGGCTCCAGGAAAGCTGGGGAGGCACTTTTTCCAAGGGCAGACAGTGGCAGGACAAGGGGAAGTGGCTTTCAATTGGAAGGGGGAAGATTTGGATTATACATTAGGAAGAAATTCTTCACGCTGATGATGGTGGTGAGGCACTGGCACAGGTTGCCCAGGGATGCTGTGGATGCCCCAGCCCTGGAGGTGCTAAAGGCCAGGTTGGATGGGCCTTGGGCAGCCTGGTGGAAGGTGTCCCTGCCCATGGCAGCGGGTTGGAACTGGATGATCTTTAAGGTTCCTTCCAACCTAAGCCATTTTATGATTCTATGAACTCCACTTTCTGCTGAGTGTGGGCATTTCCAGTTCAGCAAGCTAATTTCTGTTCTTATCGCATACCAGAGCTCTTCCCACCAAAATACTGAGAATTACAAATTAGGTGTTGCCTTCTGTATAACCGCGTGGAATTGTTGAGGTGTGAACTATATTTGGCAAAAAATGAATTTAACAGACAGACTGCAATTAGAGGGTTGTTTTGTAGCTGCTGAAAAAGGAGATTAAATGTCAAACAAATGCCATTCTCACTATCTAGTTGGCACTACAGTGTTAATTAAAAGCTACCTGCAAAGCTTAAGACAGACTTTCTTGGCTTTTTCATTTCCTGATGTTAAGATAACGAAGGGAAGTCCAGTGTGGATTAGTGAGATGTGGCACTGTGCAGCAAAATGTCAGTGTGTATCCATATACACACAGGGGGTAGGAAAGCTTAACTCGTTTGTGGAGACAGAAGAGAAATAGAAAACAGAAACCTGCTGATGTGGTAACACTTATCAGATGCTATTAACAGCAGGGTGCAGTTAATTGAGTGTGTCGCATTATCACCTGGCTTTGGACACAATGTCTGCTGCTAATGTCCAGGCGTAAATGTAGCTGGATCAAGAATCCAAAGCTGTTTTATGCCTGTTGCTTCTATTAGGAATTACAGCCTTTGAGTTGCAGTGTTGAAGGGCACCACAGGGATCATTTGGTCCGTCTTCCTGCCCCAAGGCAGTCTCAGCTATTTCATTCCTCCCAAACCGTGTTTTTGCTGAAGTCACCATCTTGTATGGAGTTTGAGAGCAGAGGTTCTTGTTTTGTTGGCGGCCTCAATCATTCACCCAGCTTGCAGACTCAAAGTGAAACACCAAGGAGGTGCTTAGGGAGGAGGCAAGAATGACAGGGAGGAAAAATCCCGTTTCCTATGAGCTGCCTTTTCTCTAGGGCTGGAATAGTCACTGTGGGGCATGCACCCATCACTCAACCCATTGTAGTCTGCTCTCTGGGAAGCAGGAAAGGGCTGGATCAGCCTCTTCCAAACGTCCAGCAGAGCACTTGTGACAACTGTCCTCAGTCGTTTTGGTCTCCAGTATCCATTTCGCAAGATGCTGTGCTTGTGAGTGGGCCTCAAAAATGCAACTTCTGTCTTTGCTCAGCAGGCGAACCCCATAACAGAACTCACTGTTAAGGAAGTCTCCTTTCCAGCAGCCAGCCTGGTGCAGTTTTCAGTGGAAACAATCTTTCCCTTTTAATGTTTCCTTCACAGAGCTATCTGATTACACTCTTGTCCTGCTGCGTGCTTGCTGTGATCTTCAGGTTGTTCCGGCATTGTGTTGTTTGGTGAGTAATCAAAATGTGGCTGTGTAAGTAATGACTCTGCTTTCTGCCTTATTGTGTTTCTCACCCAATAAAGAAGATGTCAAGCTCCAGTGCAAATTTCAGCTGTAGGCATTGCTTAGGCAAGGTCAGAGTCTGATGGTGGCAGGCGATGCAGGTAATTTAGTGCAGGTGGATACTGAGTTTCTCAAAGGTTTCTGTGTTTGAGAGATATCAGACAAATGAAAATTATAAGTTAAGCTCAAATTTTAGTTTAGTAATAGTCTCTCTGGCCCATTTTAAAGTCTCAATAACAGCAATCACATGCCTTTGGGAAACAGAAATTTCACTTTGATGGCAGCAGTGTTTGGGCCTTGGCAGATCCTGAAGTTCCAAAACTCTGAGGCCATTTGTGGAAATTGCTGAAGGAGTGGGGCAGGGCTTTTTTTTTTTTTTTTTCTTTTTTTTTTTCAAGCTTTTTAAGCTCACTGACAAAATACAGGTAAAAATCTTTAAATATGTAGGGCAAGGGCAATGCTGCTGTTTGCTCAGAGTAAGAGTGAGTTAAGTCTGATCTGCAGTGAGAGAAGTTAGACTGGGGAAAAAAGTGGTAGGGGAGATGTTTCTCCCTAAAGAGTGCCATAAAGCTTTGGTTTGGGATGAGTACACTGTACTTGTCAAGGCTAACGGTGAGGGAGATCTTGCCCTTTTGCAGCTGCCTTGTAAGCTCTCCAGTGGGTTTGTAAGAAAGAACTGAGCCGTGTGATGGCAAGAACAGCACTACTTGGAAAACCTTTTTAATATGTCTGTCTTTTGCTCTCTCATAAATACAGCCTAACATTGCTGCAGCTGATGGCACCGTGGCGCTGAGCAGTCCTTTGGTATCTACTCTCACTGACAAAGGAAGATTTGATGTTGCGCAAAGGCTGTTTGCTTCATCAAACATTAATTTGGAAATGACAGAGTCTTCTGTAAAAGCTCAAACTATGCAACAACCCAGATTTTTCCCACTAGTCCTTTATGTTGCATTGTATGGGTTTTATGCTTTAGGTGGGAATGTATAGGAGCTTTGCTGAGTGTCCGGTTATTGCTCTGTCCTGTGCTTTCTTCTGTAGCTCTGCAATGTAGCATTGGTGTGTTTGAAGTAGCAGCAGAACCACTCAACTGAGTGCTTCCTGCAGTCCAGCCAGAGGTTATGGGGGTGAAGGTCGACTCAGCACACCTGGGGTGAACACTCTGCTCTGCTACCAGCTGTCCTACTGCTCTGCAGGCTCACTGAGGTGTGTCTGCAGCAGAAGGTACATAAATAAGGGATGAAGGGGAGGAAGGGAAAAAGACAAGCCTAGAACAGAAATTGAACATAGCTGTTCTGGTTGTTGTCAGATCTGCAGGGCGGTAGAAGGTTGATTGCTTGCATTAGTATGCGGGGGAGAAAGCTGTAAAGTACAAACTGCTTTTTGTAAGCAAGCAAACAAGCAGGCTGTGGAAATGCAGGATTCTGCAACGCTGTTGATGTTTTGCTCATTTAAGACGATGTGCAGAATGCCTTCACTCTGGAGCAAGTGGAATGAAGGGCTCTCAAAGAGGTACGTGATTAGGTTTTCATTTGTTAAGTGTAGTTGGGCTTTATGGATGTGAACTGCACCCAGCAGGAACTAAAAAAACCCTCTTTTTCAGAAACTTAAGACCACTGTAGGGATTTATGCCTCTTCTCAGCATTTCTCTGTTTTCTAGTTAAGTTTTTACTCGCCTTAGCAAGTTCAGGTTTAAATTGTCTTCTGAACTTCCTCTCTGAGGAGCGGGGATGCCTTTTGCTGTGAGGTGTCCCTGCTGCGCTCCACATGAAGTGGGATCATATTACTCATTTGAGTGCACATGTTTTTATTGTTTCCTTGACTAATGGCAAAGTGCTAGTAAAGCACTTTGTGCTTTGAACTGCTTTGCCTTTTTTTAATTGTATATTTTGTAATCTTGTGGATGGGACAGAAATGCAGCAGGGATCCCTGTAAATATGGGCTTAGGAAGATGGTGCTCCAGGAGGGTGGAATATTGGTGCTTTTAGATAAGACTCTGCAATGGTTGACAGACAAACAAGCAGGCACTTGTGTGTGGAGGGGGCATCAGTAGCCAGGACCAGCAGCTTAGCTGGAGGGTGGGAGTCCTGGGTTCCATTTTCTGCTCTGTTCCCACATGGACTTCAGCAGGTTGCCTTAGAGGTCTTTAAAAACTCCCATCAGTTAAGCTTTGCCTGAGGAAGTGGACTTTGCAGAATAGCACTGTGGTGCCTTGGCATACACTGAGAGTGCTGGAGAGCCTGGCACGCGGAGCCATTGGTGTGTGTATCTTGTCTATTAAATGAAGCTGATGGTACTGCCCGAGCCTTGCACTGGTGTATATTGAAATGTCCTATGGGAGGGTGGAAGCATCTTACTCTGCTTCTGGGAATGATGCATGTTTGTAAATGGGGAAGTCGTCTTTTGCTGATCACTACTCAAAAGTTGTCTCTGTAACTAACTCACTCATCAAAACTTCCTATTAAAAAAAACCAACAGAAATAACTTATAACCTCATGCATGTGATTTCCATTGTTCTTTTTTTATGGGATTCCAGTCAGGGACTTGGCCTTGAGAGGCGGAGCACATGGATGGATGTGTGGGCCTCCGCGTTGTGCCACTGCCCCTGACCTTCCTTACGGAGTTTTGGTGTAAGCTTTCTGTGCGCTCTGTTGCATAACTGCTCTCGGGGCGTGCTGCTGTCCTGGGTGTAGGAGAGGGGATTTGTGTTAAGATAGGGGAGAGGGAGGCAGACGAAAGGGGTGTGAGCAGCTCACTGGGACAGAGGCAGGAGTCAGGGCAGCCCCCGACTCCCACCACGTGAGGAACACAGGCAAACAGCCACTTCCTGCTAGTTGTGAGGATGGCTTGGGTCTCTCAGCTCCTCGCCTAATCTGCTGCCATGCTTTTAGGATCGATTGGCATATCTGCAGAAGCCATTGTCTGCGCCTCAGTCTTGGCTTTGCCCTTTTTTGAGCTCTTTCTGGTGGGGTTTCCCAGCTTTCCTCCATTTCACAGCACTTCTGTGACCACAGAAGCCCCTCTAAACCAGGAGGAAGCCCAAGAGGGTCTTATCAGAACTGAGTGAGTAGCACAGTGAGGGGGCGGGAAAGAAACACTAAGGCAGGTTCTGTGTTTATCATTTCTCCATGCTGTTGAAAGCAGGATCTGTATGCAAATTAATATCAAAAATAGATCTGACTGGGGCTATGAAGATCCAAGGGAACAGCAGAAGCGATGTCTCTCTCTAAGTAACTCCTGTCCCTTTCCTAAGCTCAATGAGGATCTCCTCTTCAGGGACCCAGCCTAAGCTGCACTGATCCAAATTAATTCAGACTCCACTTCAGAAGAGCTGGATGTGCATCCGCTACATCTCAGATACAAAAGCAATTTCTTGTGACAAGCCGGCCTCCTACAGAAAATGCTTCTTCAAGGTTAGATGAGGTTTTTCCTAGAAAATGGCAGCGGTAAAAGGTCTGTAGGGTCTTTCAGAGAAGGCTGGAGCTCATCTCATGCTCATCTCATAAAAGATTTGATTTCACACTCTGACTTCCATCCCCCAAATGATGCTTCCCTGTGCTGTAGTTCTGCATTTCCCAGGAGGTGGAGGAAGAAACCGCATCTTTGTAATTCAGCATCAGACCAGCACCAGGGAAGATAAGGGCAGCAGCCTCCTATTGAAGGGCATTGCGCTGCCTTCCGAGGCCATCAGGCCCTGCTGCACTGCCCGTCACCAACTCTGGCAGTGCAGGGATAGGACAAGGGGTGAGAGTTTTAAGCTGAAAGAGGGGAGATTTAGATTGGATATTAGGAAGAAATTTGTTACTGTGAGAGTGGTGAGGCACTGGCACAGGTTGCCCACGGAAGCTGTGGCTGCCCCAGCCCTGGAGGTGTTCGAGGCCAGGTTGGATGGGGCCTTGGGCAGCCTGGTCTGGTGGGAGGTGTCCCTGCCCATGGCAGGGGGGTGGAACTGGGTGATCTTTAAGGTTCCTTTCAACCCAAATCATTCTAGGATTGGGTACAGCTAAAAGGCAGATGTGCGCAGCTTCTTGCTTCCTTATTTGCCTACAATTCAGAGTATGACCAAAAACATCAGAAAAAAGGTAATTAGATTTTTTCAATATTAAATCTTTATTATATACAAAAATATTTTGTTGGGAATTAACAGAATTTCACAATTTGTACATTAAATTTCAATGTTTGGCTGTGTTTATTGTGAAAATATTAGCTGTGAAAAAGACAATGGGGGTTTTAGAAAACAAGTCACAATTTAAAAATGCCCCAAGTACTCGCTGACTATCGGCATGAAGTCAGACCCCTAACGAGTGCCATCACCTGGGCCTGCTCTACAGCACTGTACTCAAACAACAATCAGGTATTAAATCATCTCCAGGGTTACGCTAGAAAGTTTTACTAATAGTTATGATCTTTTTTTTTTTTTCTTTTTTAGGATGCTTTCAGCTAAAGAAAGTATTTTTTTTACAGGAGAGCAGTTTTAAAAGTTTTACAAATATCAAATCCAGTTTAATTTAATACGCTGTAAAAGAAATAAAAAATAAACCCACGAGAGCTTCCAATAGGCAAATCCAGTTGTGAGGACGAGCAAGGTAAGGAAATGCACACTGACAGACTTCTAAGACACATTTAAATTCAAACACTTCACCAAGATTTTACAGTTCCTAGCCCACTTTTTCCTGTATTGTAAAACCTAAGGAAGCAGCCCCCCTTCGGAGAGCACAGCACACAAGCATCACACACACGGGCGATGTGTGGTGAAGGGGAGGCGAAGGAATGCTTGACATGCATTTTCAAAGGAGAGAAACACAGTTCCACCGTTACCTCCATCTCTAACTGTGTTAGAAGACCTAAACCAACAAAAATCAGTCAAAAATGCATTTTTTTTTGCAGCCAACAATTTTGCTGCCACCCCCAGAACAAAGTTACTTGAGTGTTTGGAAAAGGTTTTACTCTGTCCTAGGTAAGTGCTGGCTACATAGGGAGCGGTACTTGGATCAGCCGCGAGGACAGCCAGACTTGCACAGACAAGCAGCTAATGACATTAAAAGGAAAAGGATAAAATGGGAGACAGCGTTTCCAGGATTACTCCAACTAATTTAAACTTACAGGTTGGTCAGTAAATATTCCGCATCTGACCAATGCCTTGAGAGCAAAAGGACCTTCGTACCCAACTGTCATGAGAAAAGGTTCAAAATACTGAGAACAAAATTCACATTTCCTTTAAGTGTAATTTATTCCATAAAATACAAATATTGTTGAGACCCCTGGTTAAAAAAACCCAACTTTCTACTTTCAGGTGAAACTGCTGAACAGCTTTCACTGAGTAGCACCTGGTTTCCCAGCCCGTGCAGGTAAATTCCAGCTGCAGCAGCACATGAAGAGAAAATTCAGCTGTTTAGAATGTGACAGTTTGGGGGACAGTGTCCCACTCCGAAGAGTTCAGGTACTGTCTGAGCTACTTGTGATACCAACCCTTAAGTCTGATTTAGACATCTGTGTGCATGTGGGTGTGCACATGAGCACACATCTAACACGTTTGGAAGCCAAAGCTGCCTCTGAAAATTGGTTATTTTACAAGTGTTTTCACTCTTTTTTTAATGTAACAGTGACACCAGCTGAGAATCCCAGACAATTCTCATTGGTAAACTTGTTAAAAATACATGAAAGCCAAGGAGAGCAGGGCCAAAACAGGAAACGTAGCCAAAAAATTTAAAAAAATGGGCCAGAACTGGACTCTTACCTTCAGGAATGACCTTTCAGTGGCCCAGGAGAGGTTTTGTCAGGGACTGACAGGGAGGGGTGTTTAAGGCAAAAGGCCCAGCCGACTTGGAAGTCTTTGTATCCAGTCAGGAGCGCCTGGGCATCAATAAATTGATTTCCCACCGCTTTTGCAGAAGTAGTATGAGGAAGTTTGGCAATAACAATGTAATACTTTAACTCTTCAGAATGTGGGTGAGAATGCATGAAGCAAACAGTCCGTAGACCTTGGCATGACCGATGCAGTAGAACTCCGCCTGTGGGTGGTCTTTTAAAACTGTACCTACAGGCACAGCGAGTGGCGTGGAATCTCCTGCGGTTGGCACTGTAGCTGTGTTGAGAAACAGCATCTGCCTCGGAGTTCCATCTGAACAAAGAATCGAGACAGATGCAGACGGGATGGGAAACCAAGGAATAGGTAAAGGAAGCTTGAATTTGGTCGTGTTCACAAAAGCTCATGTGTAAAGACAGATAAGAACCCACCTCTCCCAATTTCTGGAGTGATGCTCTACTTGATCCTTCTCCCTTGTCCTTACTTAAGTAATGCAGAGAGGCGAGCTTAGCTCCAAAGGGTACCGAGCCAGGAATTTTCTGTGTCTAAAAAAGTTTCTTATTTTTTATCTAAATCACCCTCTTCAAAACAAAACCCATGTGACTTCCTGAACACTGAGCTGCAGGCAATTTGTACAGCAAGTCATTTTAGGTATGGTTTTAGAGGATGCAATGAGTTAGAACTGCACAGAGGATTGGGAACGAAGTGTCACATTTTGAGCCTGTCCAAGATGAGACAGTTTATACAAACACATTTTCAGAAGTGATGAGCTGAGCTGCCATCCTGCTCCGCAGAGCTTTGTACAACTAAGCACACAGAGCTGCGCTGATCTGAGAACACGGCACAAGTTAAGGATACTGGATTGGTTATAAATTCAACTTCCCTTGCCTATGTCAGTCTGTGAGTCTGCTATAATTATACCTTCATTTGATATTTGCAGAACATTTTGGAAGACCTTTATAAATCTGTGCAAGATGACATGTCCCACTGTAATTATCCCACTAACCTTTAATTGACTGCATCTCGTCAGACACTGTCAAACCTAAAGTACACCTGCTAGTGTAATATCTAGGGACAGCAAGGTAATCACTCGGGTACACACGCACCAAAGTATTTACATTAAAGTTGAGATTGGTGCACACTTCAGGGAATTTTTGGTGCATTTAAAGGAAATAATGTAGGGGTCGTGGCATACTGGCTGTACTTTTATGTATAACTTCACAGGGCAACTACACTGTTTCTTCTATAAGTCTATATATGTACAGAATTTTACAGCACTTCATGCACTGTCCAAAACAGATAGAAATTACAGATAAATATAGAATTTTTAGATTGAAATATCTGTATATTTAGAAAAATATACATTAGTAAACACAATAAATCAGGTGGAGAAGTGTACCAGTTCTAAAGTCTCACATGCAGGTACATTTCTGGATTAAGTCAGGGTAGCTTAGTAATGTGATAGCAGACATGAGCGTTTTTTTTTGTTTTACCATCCACATACATACATATACACAGACAACTATTTGATAATTTACTTTTCTAAACTACTTAAATATTTATCTTGTGATACATACCACATATCTTAAACACTTAGCAGCATCTTCACCTCGCTTAGACACACCTATTGTTATCATTAACAGTCAATGTAAAAAGCTTTCTTGTTCCTGAAAATGAGTGTTTAGTACAGAATGAGACACGTGAAATCCTACTTATTTTATCCCTCACTCCCCCAAATACTTCAAGCAGCTCTTACATGAAGTATTTTCACTTGCTCAGAACTAACTTTCCATGGTGTCTTTCTCCTTTACTTGCACAAAGTACAGGTCCCTCGCAGTCCAACACCTGACTCAGCATTCCCTAACAGGTAGGGATGAGTGCCGCTGTGTGTGTGACTGAAATGACACCCTTCAAGGAACACCCTTCTTAACAAAAAAAAGTACCATTCTCACTCTACTTATCCTACCAGGTAGTGACAAACCAAGCAGAAAGGCTCATCAAAACCAAAACAAAACCAAATCCACTACCACAAATACAAGCCAACCCCTCTCCCTGCCCCAATGTTGCATACCTGCCCATATGAACTGTTTTCAAGGTTTAATTAATAGATGCAAGGACTGTGGTGTTTGGTTTTGGGTTGTGTTTGGTTTTTTTTCCCCTTACAACCTGCATGTGAACATCCGAGTAAAACATGCAGACACTTTGATAAAATCTTTGCAAGCCATCTTCTCTTATTGATTTGGAATTGTATTTCTCACTAGCATCTACCTTAACACCACTGAACGGAGAGCCACGAGGCTCCACTGTGCTAACTGCTTCATTTAAAAATACTGTGTGAACCTGCAGAGCAACCTAAAGCTTTAGGCTTTAGCAAATACGTGGCTACTGGGAGATTACTTAACTAGAGAAGCTCTTTTGACAGTACTCTCTCTGAGATGGAAATACAAGAAGTTTTCCTGACTAAACCTTGGTGCCCACGTTTCATGTGTTTCATTTGGTTAAGTAAATTTATGGAAAAAAAAAAAGATGAAAATAAGCAGTATGTGCAATATAAAAACCTATGGTGTGCAAACTGAAGGATCTTCTCATTCCATTCATTAGGGAAGAGTGAGCTCAGCCCACTTTTGGCATCACAAATAGAGTATTTTCTAACTCATAATGAAAAGGCATCATATCTGTTCAGATAGCACATCTTATTTACAGCGTACGTACATCTCCTATTACACAGCATACAAACACAGTTTAGTCACGGTCAGCATATCGTGCCAATAGCAAATCATTAAAATAGTGAAGCAACGGCTCTGCTATCATTGCTGCTACATACAACACTCCATCCATTTCTCAAAGCAGCCTCTGAGTGAGAGGATCACAGAATGTGTCTCCTGGGAAAGGAGAATAAAAGTCTCATGCTGGTGCCACATTTAAAAGCTCTGCCAAACTTAAAACCAGAGAAAACACACCCTGGAAAGTATAATGATAAAACAAAGCAGTGGTACAAACTTTCCTTAGAGAATTTCAGATCCCTCTAAAAGACTGAAATCTCAGCATTAAGAGCCACAAAGATTACCTGTGCTATATTTTTTTTTCCACATACACTAGGATCTCGAGCCCCCCCACCTCCTTTCCCCCACAACAACCAACTTCATAGGCTTTTTGAAATCATCTGTAGTAAACTGGTATTTTGAGGATCTTTTGAGACTTGACACTTCTCCTATACTGCATCAACTCTAATTTTCTTTTCCTTGTGCATGTAAAGTCTTTAAGAGCCCCAGGAAGCAACACTGGTTTATGGTGTCTAAGCCTCTTTTCCTTCAGAAATCGTTCTGAGGAAGTTGCCCTTTGGTAGCATTCCGTGTCACACTACGGTGCTGAAAAAGAATTCAGTAGCCAGGTGCCTGTCACCAGATGGAAAAGAAATTAAACGAATAGATGATTTCAGTTTAGACTCCTAACCTGGTAACTGATGATGAATGTTGCTATAAACAACAGCTGACACTAATATAAAATACAAAGGAGCTAGTCTTAGCAACAAGCTAGATTTTTTTTTTTTGCTCTTGTTAAGCAGAAATTTACATTGGCATAAGTTTTGATCGATGATTTTGAACCTAATACAAATTACATCGATGAGCCTAAGGGGAGAACTGTCACTAAACAAAAGGAAATATGTTGTAAAACTAGAAGGTATAAACAATATTGCTTTTTAGCAGTAAGTGTCCAACTTAGAGCTATCTCCTGAAAAATGCAATTAAAAACAATATAACAAAAAGCTCAGAAATTCCATTACATTACACTCAAAACACAGCAGTTGATCACACACAAATATTCAAAAGATAATACAGAACTCAGCTAGATCTCACAGGAAATTAAGCCACAGATCACTATACAAATATCGAACAATGTCCTAAGAAAAGAAAATGCCCTTTTTTTGTTGTTGTTGTTTTTTTTTTTAAAGCAATGTGTTTTCACAAGTGCGAATGAATGACATGTCCTAACAGTAAGCGTCACTTTACAAGGCTCCACGTTATCAAGTTCTCTCTCAGGCTACATCACCATTATTCAAGTTCCCCGTATTACCTTGCGCACAAGCTTTCCAACACTGGTGCTTCAATCATGACGGGCTAACAGGTTGGCTCCCACAAACACAACCTAACAAGCAGCTTGCAAGGTATTGCTTTTAGGGTATTTCAAGAGACAAGTGAGGGAACCTACACAACAGCTGCCTAAATCAAGAGAAGTCAAGAATTTGTGAAACATCAAGAATGCACCAACATTAAACTGAATGAAGCAATGGAGCTGTGTGTTGGTTGCTGCTTTTAATATTTAAGATTCTGCTCCCATTAACTTATTATTTTTTCAGGAAGAAAAAAACCCAAAGAAGTTAGTGTTCTCTCCTAATAAGAGCTATCCACTTTTGACCAGTTAAATACTGACATTACAAGTTTTAAAAAAATTGTTTCAAGTATCCTTGTTTTAATCACAGTGAAAATGTAAGACCAAGATGTAAATGTTGAAGTGAATGACTGGAACTTTCTTAGATGAAAAAGGCAAAGGTACTAAATCAAAACATATAAAAATGCTTAAACGCATTTCCTCCATGTGATATGAATAGAAAGGTTATCTGTAAAAAGTTAGAAAAATTAAAATAAATTACATATTTAAGTACACTTTCCCTTCAACATTTCTATAAAAATTCAGAACAGTGTACTTTTGAATATACACAGAGTAAAAATGCACAGGTGCCGCAGGTTATCATCGGTATCTACACAACGTCACATTAGCATATTTGCTGCAGTTGATTTTATTTGTTACTTAAGCTCCTTTTGAGAAATCTCAATATACCCAGCTAATTGGGACCCACTGCGGTTCCAGCCTCAGTCTCTCAATCGCAGTCTGGAGCTTCTCAAAGGCTTTGTCGAGGTTGTCATTTACAATAGTCAGATCAAAATAGTGGTTGTACGCTCTCTGGATCCGGGCGCTTTCATCCACTGTTTTTTTCAAATCGGTGTCCTGTTGAAAAGATTTGAAAGATTACCAAGAACATAAGACTTGGCAAATCCTAACAAATACAGAAGAAGCAGCCCATCATTACGTACTGTAACTATTTGAAGCTATTTACTGAGTATATTTAAAAACTAATGCAAGTTTTCATTTATAGTAAATCCTGACATGATTTAAGCTAAAATGCATGAAAACGTTACAAGCTGTGCCAATAATGTTACATATGGCAACCAAATGTTTGCAGACCTTGCAGTTTTTACCAAAGTCACTAGAAGCACACGAACTTGGGCGGGTGTGCACAATGGGCAGGTAATCAGTTCGTCTGTGCCACTGATGAGGCAATCAGAATGAAGTTCATGCTTTAGGAATGCCCGAGACAATCGGTTACATAGATATATTTGTGCTTTTTTTGATCTCTACAGAAAGCATCAACTAATCCATGAATTTAAATTAGAGTGAAAGGAAAGACAATGAAAGATACACGGCTAGTACAATAAAGCCTACAATAGCTTATGGCTTTTAGAGGCTACATTGTAGCCTTGCTCACCTGACATCAGTTCCTCATCTGTAAACCACTTCTGCATTATTTTAGTTCTGATCTGAGCTGCAAAACATGCAGGAAATGTCTATTTCTACATTACAAAGCCTTCATGAAATGCTACCACTGAGCACTGTTTTAACGTTTCATTAGCCCCACATTCTTAGAAGATTCTGCAGTTTTGCACAAAAGCAATTTTTTTTGTAAAGAATAACAAGCTTTGTCCCCTTGACAATACTACTTCTATTATTTTCAAGTCCTGATAAGATTGTGAAAATAAAAGCCAAAGTGAAAAAGTGAATAGCCTTTCCTTCACGGTAAATGAAGGAAACAACCAAATGTAGCACCACAACAGCCAAAATTTTTGCTTAGGATGCTACGAGCAATGTTGACACATCCAGCAGCAAGCAGAACGTAATACTTCAAATGAAGCTTGGTTTTTATGTGTTCAGGAAGTAGAAGAATATGAAATGATAAATCATACTCCTTACATACATGATTTAGAATCCATAAAGATATATAAATGCATATTTTAGTTGTAACGAAGCTCTTTACTATTCATAAGGACAAGTAAAACAAAAGCAAGGATGTCCTTTAGAGAATCAAATACTAGGAAGTGCAGGACATTATTTTTATACTTGTCTGGACATTTTCAGCCTTGCCTTCTTATACTTGTTCCACAGAACTCAGGGATCATTTGGGGCAGGAAGGAGGGAAGGCAGAGCACACACAGAGATACTACTAGAATCTACAGAATCTCTGACTAGGACTGGACAGTCTCTTGTGGTTAAGAGAATGGGATCTTATGGTTTAAAAAGAAAAAAAAGACTAAAATTCCTGTATTCACTTTGTGAAAATTAACCCACCTCCCACTTTATTACTTGGAATGCCCTGTCAGATTATACCAGATATTGTTACTATCTAAGCTGCAGCACTGCTGTTGTGAGTTGTCAGCAAACCATGGCTTTTCTCAAATGGGAAAGTCGTATGGCTGAACACAGAGGCCAATGTTCTTAACTGCTCAGCCTGGCTTTTTCTGCTTTGGTCCCACAACTGGGAAAATTCATGCCCATACAGAACATTTATGATTTGCTGCACTGGAGGAAGTGTCTCATTTCTCTCTGCTATACAGTGTGTCTCCGACAAGGACAGAAAATCTAATGAATAAAATGTACCATTTCGCTTTCCATGACAAATCCAAGGAACTGAAGGGAAAGAGAAGTTATTCAACACTTCTTACTCTGGCAGCTCTGAGCCATTCTCACTGCAGCATGTGCTGCTGCAGCAGTGGAAACACGGCCTAAGTGCATTTCCTTGTTGGTTTGTTGGGGTTTTTTATGCAGGCCGCACTATCTTGCCCAAGTATTACAGATTCCATTTTTTAAGGCACACCTATATTATAAGGCAAACCTGAACAAAGCTTTTTGGAGGGAGAGAGGGAAAGTGAAGGAAAGACATTTACATAAAAGAACAATTCCCACCATCAAATAGCTACCATTTGCTGCAAATAATCAAAGGTGACACTTACCAAAGAACACATTACAAGTAATTTTTGTAATCAACACTTCTCTGTAAGAGGTCTATTTTCAAGAAAGCAGCAATCTGCCTTATACATAGTACCTGATTAACTTCTACTATGTAATCAGCAAAAGTCTTGCCTAACTTTCTATAAAACTTTAATTTCAGAACAAATTCTATCTAAAATGAAAGCCAAAAGACAAAAAACCAAGAACATCCTGTTCAAAGCAAACTAAATATGAAATAATCTGCTTACAGTGAGAAGTTTAGTCGTAATTCCAGCATCTACTACAGCCTTGTGCATAGCACGCAAAGTCTCCAGCTCTGGAGCAGCAATGAACACTACATAGGGCATGAATTCTGAAGTCCTCAATATTTTCAGGGCCTGGAAGAAAAAGGAAAAAAAAGCCCAACAGCTAAGTTTGAGAATAACTCGCCATACGCCCCGACTACTTAAGGGGCACTGCAACACGAGTCTCCTACAATGCACAGAAACATGTCAGTGAAGATTCTTACTTCTATTTCAGAAACTCCTACTCTGCCTTCTGAAATGCTCAGTGTTATTCTTTCCTTAGCTAAAAAGATTATTTACTACTCTGCAAGACTCCTCCTCCATGCAGAATCTAAGTTTGGTTTTATCAGTCTTTAGAACTCAATCCAACTAAGTGCCCCAAATCAATAATCCAGTCAATATTGTAATCTTTAAACCACAGAAGAAGCCTTCAAATTTGAAGGCGTGTTTCTTCAACATTATACTCCTACACTTTTAGCTGTGACATTATAAATAATATACCTGAGGATTTACATCCAAGATGCAGGTCCTTCCTGTCTGAACAACTTCAAGGATGGAATCAATTTTGGTGCCATAAAGATTTCCTTCGTATTCTCCATGCTCTAAGTATCTGCCAGCTTTAATATCCATCTCCATTTCAGCTCGTGACACAAATCTGTAGGCTTGCCCATCCTTTTCATCATCTCTTGGCTTTCGCGAAGTAACTAAACAAAAAAATTAGAATATAAATTAAATGTTTTCTTTTCATATTTGGAATACAAACATGAGACTGGGCTGCCTAGCGAGTTAGGAACATAAATATAAAATTCTAATTATCTATATGCAGGTTAATTAATTATTCTAGTATAAGTTTCAAAAATGAGCACAGCCTCTCCTGTTCTCTTTATTTCTGTTCTTTCCTATATGTTGCTTACTCACCCATTCACTTATTTCCTTTGAATTACTTCTTCACACCACATACGATACTCATTCATATAAGCTTTTTAATTATTCACTTAATAAAAAGCCAGAGATACTTCTGAAACCAGCTGAGAGCACATCAAAAATCTGCCCCCCTTCCAAAGCTTAGCACATACTTCGCTTGCTCTATTTGCCTATTCTGAATCAGAGTAGAATTACCTGAGCCATCTATACAGAAAGTTAGCTTAAATATCAGAAGCAGCCCAGCCACCACCACCACAATCTTAGTGAAGGCCAGCTAATGCTGCTTTCCAGGACAAAATACCCTTTAAAGCAGGGTAAATTCACTGAGATTAAAGCAAACATTAGCAGCTATTCTTGGGTATTGTCTATACCATGCGGCACAGACATCACTTAAGCAAGAAAGTTTAAAATTAAAATAATACAAACATATCAGATGATTACCAACTTTGCTGTCCTATCACCATAAAATTTGCATATACTTGCATTTAATTAGATTTGAACTCTAGAATATGTTAAATATAACAGTGAACAACAGCGAACAGATCTTTTTTGGTGATCACCACTTGTATCATGAAGTTGCACCAAGTTGAAAGCATTCTCCCCTTTCCAGTAATTCCTATCAACTTTATTACAGAAAATTCAAGTCCCAGGAGAAAGGATTTTCTGAAGCTCTTGGCAATAAACACGTCACAAGAACATCTGTTTTTAGGCAAGATTCTACTAAAACTATAGTGGTTACTACAAAAAAAAAAAAAAAAAAATCAGTTTGAAATAAACGTTGGAGAAGGAGTATGAGTTTTAACAGTTTATAGCCAGAAGATGACTTAATACTTCAGCTATCCACACTGAGGAAAAAAAACCACAGCACCATTTGTGGACTAGAATTCAACACCAAGGACATGCTTCTCCCCATAGCAAAAAAAACAGCCAAAACCCAAACCCACCCCAAAACCAACCCCGCCCACATACGAGTTTGTGAATAACCAGGAGAATTAAGAAACTAAAGCCAACTAAGATTACTGATTATCCTACACAGAATCTAAAACAACGGAGAGAGGAGATTCTATATATAATGAACTATGTACTGCATATGCATGATTAGATTGTCAGGTGGCTAAGTGGGAAGAGCTTACGTTTATGCTTTTGAAGGGTGTTCAAGGGTTCCAAGTCAAAGCATTTTAGCATTGTGTTGCATTACTTACATATTTTTAAGCACTTATACAGCATTTTAGAGAAACTAGTAATTTTGAGGGCTTTTTAGGGGATAAAGAATTTTAGAAGTAATAATTCTAGGGGATAAAGAATTTTAGAAGTAATAAAAAGTGTCTTACTATTTTGCCAGTATAAAATAATGACATTTCCAGGGGAAGATTTCTTCAAAAAGTAACACTGAGAAGTCAATCTTCTTATCAGTCTCACATACCAATTATTAGTGCTCTGGCCAGAAAATGAGAGAGACTGGTTCTATCAGGTTGAGATTTATCTTTGAGACCTATATCTCCTCCCCTGTTATTAGATCTACTTCTTGCTCACTGAAAACAGAAGGGAACAGACTGTTTCTGAAATTCTGAAAAGCAGGTGGGAGGAGGAGAATAGGAATGTAGTTAGGGTGGACTTCTCTGGTCAGCAGTCAAACAGGAGGAGACAGTTAAAAAAACAAAGATCTTGTGAATGAATCTGGAAAGAAGGCAAGAAAACAATACTTCAGCGAGGGAGGATTTTTTTCCTGAAGTTGATAGGGAGAAAAAAGAAAGATCATGGGCTCGAGGCTAGATGTATTAAAACATCAGATCATCATACAAATCTTGGAGATCACAAACACTTCAGTTTTACAGGAAATTTTGTTGCTTTCCCCTACATTCCTAATACTAAAGTAAAAATTTACAATGCCTGGAGTGCTTCTACAGATTGAAAACTAAATGGCAGACGTCAGAAACTCCACTGGCTGTTCCTTACAGAAGACTACTAGGAACTTCCAGAATCTGCAGTAACTGATGGTGACTGACACTGAAGAAACCCAGCACACGGAAATCCTGCACATACAAAAACAGGTTTTCTGCAGCATCAGTAACATCTAACTGCTGGTTACTAATATTTTCACTATCATCATATGCTAGTCCAGTTGTTTGAGAAGATGAAAAACCTTTTGCTTTCCCACTCTACACAATGTTTATACTCTGACAAAATTACTCCTCCTCTAAATCACTGCTATTAACATCAGGTATTTTCCAGATAATCGGAGACTCAAAATACGATATTGCAATAGGAATGCTGAAAGCTTACATGGCACTGTAGTTCCAAATCTAGTAGGATTCAGTACTATAAACCTGTTCTTCAGACTTCTTCGCCCCACTCCTTGGGCTCCAATTAAGACCAGTGTTTTTCTCTGAAAAGGAGGCATTTTGGCTACTTCCTCATAAATCTGGATTTCATGACGATCAAATTCTACATTCAGAAGTGCACAAAAAATAGTTAATATACAGCCACTATTTTAAGAAAAAAAAATAAAGCAGTCCTGCTCTATGTCAACAGACCACACGCAAATACAAATGATACTCAAAGGGCATTAAGTCTGATGTCAGCTTTCTTGCTTTAAGTTGGGAATAAAATAGTTAGTCCTTCATGGACAACACAAGGTCAAGGAGAAAATATGAACTGATTAGAATGAGAAAACCGTGATTTTCACAGAATTGCAGAATGGCTGAGGTTGGAAGGTGCCTCTGGAGAGCATCTGGCCCAACCCCCTGCTCAAGCAGAGTCACCTGGAGATGGCTGCCCTGCACCATGTCCAGATGGCTTTTGGATATCTCAGAAGAGGGAGACTCCAGCCTCTCTAGGCAAACTGCAGCGCTCAGTCACCTTCACAGTGGAAAAAGTGTTTCCTAATGCACAAACACAGACTCCTGTGTTGTTGCTTGTTGCCTCTGGAAGAAGCCTGGCTCTGTCCTCTCTGCGCTCTCCCTTTAGATATTGATGAGATTGCCCTGAGCCTTCTCTCCTCCAGGCTGAACAGCCCCAGCTCTGTCAGACTTTCTTCATAGGGGAGATGCATCAGTCCCTTATTTTCACACATCCATGTCACTCTTGCACTGGGGAGAACCCCAGTACGCTTCAAGTATGGCCCCACCAGTGCTTCCCTTAACCTGCTGGCAAGAAAGCTTTCAAAAAAAGTATTTTTTTGACTTCCACCTACCAAAAGGTATACTCAGCATCACTATATCTTCATAGTTCACTATTGCTGTTAAACCACAAAAACTACCTGATATATCAAATTTATAATCAAATATTTTACTGCAAATCTTTCAGTTTTGGATACAGTAGAGTCTGAAATTTTGGAAGCCTAGAGAACTTTGATTCATATGTAACACAAAGAGATACCTGCATTTCTTGTAGTGAGATACATCATCTTTTTCTTTTTTTTGCTGCTTATTGTTCCACAGAAAGGCCCTAGAAATAAAAATTGAGGCAATCTCATAATTTTTGTGACATGTTTTTCTGAAGCTTATTTACATCAACATATGGAAGTTTAGATTAATTAAATTTACAGGAACTATTTAGGAATTTTATATATTCTAGGGCAGGAGATCACGTCTATTTTCATACACATCAAGTGGTATAATAAGAACTGAACACAGAGAAAAAAATAATTTTCCTAGAAAGCTCTGTATAAAGCAGCAGAAAAATCCATCAAATGTGTTTAAGTTATTAACTTTCAGTGCATACTGTAAAAACATAATTAAAAAAAAAGAGCTAATTCTTATACCTTTCCCACCTCATTTAGCTTTTCATTAGGAGGTGTCAAAATTGATTCACATATCTATGAAGACTAAGCATAGACGTTAGTTAGCCTTTGTCTTTCAGTCAAAGCCAAAATATAATAATTAGTATTTCACAATATTTTGTGTATTTTCACACAGCAGTTTTCTGGTATCTATGAAGGCAGGAAAAGCAAAACAAATGGAGCCATGGCAAAATCTGTTCCTGAAATTCATTAAGTCTCACCCGAGTTGTCCCAGTCCCTCCTAACAAAGGCCTTTCTCTTCTCTTCCAGGAACTGGCTAGGAATAAGCCCTGCGCTTCCTCCTTCTTTGACATGACTAGCCTGGAAAAATAAAAAATAAAAATCATAGATAAATTGTGAGCAGCACTTTTCTCACTGACATGATGTTGATTGACTTTCATGCTGTCAGAGTTTCTCAATGGTAAGCATCGATACATTCACTACTAAGTCTTAGAAATTCAAACTCAGATGTGGATATTAAAATTCTGTCTTACAGTAGCACTGTCTTGCCACTGAGTATTAAAATTCAGGAAACTTAAATAAAATAGATAAAAATTTCATTCCTGATTTCCATTAAGTTAGTAAGCTCCCATAACCATGAACTCTTGGCATCAAAATCCTAAAATGAATTCTACAGCTCCAAGTTGCTGAACTCTCAAGCAAGAAAACTCCGAGACTTTCTAGTACACAGTACATTTATTTTGTATTCCTGAGCTGCTCCAAACAGGTTCCCATGCAACTCATTAACTGCCATTTCGCCAACAGTGAATGCCATTAGCACATGCCTAATCATGCCTTCAAGCTTTTTCTACAGATTCAAAATCTTAGGTTACCTAAGTATTCCTGGTAATGAAAGTTTGGCTAAGATTCTCTATAAAATAATTACATGGCAAGCTCAATTCTCAGCAAGCTCAACAAAAACACACAGTTACAAAATGTCACACTTTTCTCCATAACTGGTTGCCCTGTCTCTGTTTGCTTTTCAACTCTTACACTTTTACCTATGACTAAATGATTTTTTACAGCTAACAAGTTTTCAGTAACAGTCTAATATTTCTAGAAAGCACAAGGGAAAACTAACTTTTTTTCCCAGTGGCATGATCTGCAAAGCAATACTTGCAACACACTATACACTGGTTTAATGCACTTCATTTTTGCCACTGATCGAGTGTTTGAGATTTATTTCTCCTGGACATTCACATGTTACAAGCTGGAGAATTCAAAAAGCAGTACAGAAAACAGCATGTAAGCTAAATGTCAAGATACTCCAGAGTTTTGGAGTGTCTACATTCTGAAACTAATTAGCTTGGCAGTAATAAATTTTCTGCCTTTCCTTATGCTTTTTATTCGCTTTCTTTCCAACATTACTATTGCTAACAAACAAGAGAATTCAGCAACAGTTGTTGATGTATATTCAAACACTTGCGTTGCTTTTAAAGAAGTCGTACACATATTGTAAAGAAGTCGTATACATATTGCTCTCAAGTAACGTTTGGCTTTCTACTGCTTGTTATCTGGCAGAGGGTTAGCAATTCAGAGGTGGAAAGGGAAAGATTGCCACTGCCACTGATGATGTTTAATTGTGTGTATATTGTCTTGAAAAAATAAAAATGGCTTCAGCACTGGATTACCTCTCTACTTAAGGACTGAATGCAGCCATACAGCCGTAAAGCAAGATGAACTGTTAATATGTGAAATAGTGCCACACACTTTGATTATGAACATGCACGTAACAGCTCACAGACGCTGACCACCACTGTGGAAATAATAGATACAGCTTCTCCAAACAGCTATTCTCACCCCTCTTCAAATCCACAGGGTTAATTTCCCTCTCTCTCCTCAACTCTGAGCAATCAGGAATGGGTCCACTTCTTCCACAGCTGCTGCCAGGGAAGGCTTACCACAGTTAACATTGTCAACTTAAGAGTTTTTGCTAGAAATTGTCCACTTAAGCTGATTTTGGAATGTATAAGCTTACAATACAAGAACAAAGAAAGATGAGTGGTACCAATAGCAAACTGAGTGTTACACATACAATTTATATAATTCCATTTTCTCTAGTATTTCAGTTACTAGTGCCTTGATATTTGCTTGATATTGGATTGCAGTGCAAATATTTCTTCTTATACCTACTGTTGAATGGAAGTAGATAATAAATTAAAGAGGTAACTAGTGAAGCTTTTTGTTTATTATTTTTTTGTTAAGCTTTTTACCAACCTGCCACCAATTTGGATCTTCCCGGTTTACAATCTGAAGAATTTCTCCTTTAGAAAATTTCAAACCTGCTTCTTTGCATGGGATGAGGTTGTCATTATATGGGTTATAATCAAAATGACACTTCACAAAAACCTGAAATGTGTAAAAATTTACAAAGCTTTAACATAATAATATGCATTCTTACTAATTTATCTGTCAAACTGAAGTAATGTCTTTACCTACAGCATAAAAAGTATGACACGAGAAGTTTCACAAGCTGCGTTTGGCAAGTAAAATACATTCTATGAAAAAAACTGACGTATACCAGTTGAACGAGTAGAAATAATAAGCAGCACAAACCTTGGCTGAAGGAGCTTCGTGAGAAAAATAAAAAGCCAACTGTTCTATTTGGACAATATATTACAAAACACTCATTTTTGCATTTCAGTACATATAACTCAGTATTCTGACTTCGAATTACTCAGAAAAAAAAACCCAGAAGGTGAGCACTGCATTCAGGGCCTGTGGAATCCTAAGAATTAATTTTGCCATGAACTCAGTATTTTAAAACAAACAATGTGACTGCTTAACAGTCAGATTTGACATAGGAGAAGAATGAGTAGACTAGAAATATCTTTGAGGTTTTTTGACTAGGTTGGTGAGCAAAGGAAGCAGTGCACCTGCCTCAAACACTGCACATTACCTCAGTATCTACTCAATGTAAGCACAGTCTATTATAGTGCCTTACGAGGTGTTTCAAAAGCACTGACTTATCACAATTAACTTCTGCAGTGGAGAAATCAAAAGCCTACAGCAACAACAAAACGATAAGGAATAGCCACTGTCCAAGTTCCTACTTAAGTCAGGGAGTTCAAACTCATCTGTTGAATTCAATATGTTTCTGAATTCTATGGAACAGATTACTTGGACACTGAACATGTTATAAACACAGGCAGTTCACTGCAGTTTGGTGTGATCATGTCTAGGTCATCGGAGGTCACTGGATGTCAAAGAAACATGCTTGGAAGAATACAAATGCTTATCAATCTTGGACACTAATTAGAATGTCGGAAGCAGGCATATTAGGCGGGGTATTAATCTACCTAATAAACCCATTTCCAAAATGCTCTAAAAGGTAAATACAGATATCTATGTTTCAGCCTCTCTGCTAGCACTAAGCACACAAAATAATCAAAATATACCTAATTCAAAACCTTAAAATAATCTTATGTGATAAAGCACCAAGCAGAAGCTGTTCTGACAGAATTGGTAGAAATGTGCTACTGACCTGTTGAGGAATAACAGTGTCTCTGTAGCTGGGGAGAATCTTCAGAGTGACACTGCCACTGATATTTTTCAGCAGTTCCTGCAATTCTTTTGGATTGTTTCCAACCTCATGGCCATTCACCTCTTTAATAATGTCACCTACATGCAGAAGACCTTGCCGATCTATCATCCCGCCATGAAGAATTCGTGCTATTACCAGGTCATTGTTTTCAACTCTAAACGTAACACCCTGAAAGAGGTTATGTGACACCTAGTTTAGCATTGTTTGAATTGCAATTTCATTTTACTATTATCTCAGGCAAAAATACACAGCTATGGGAGAGTCTATAATCTACCCCAATGAAAACAAACAGTGATAGCTGCAACAGTGTGAGAGTTCCTAATATACAGATAGGCATCAGGTGATACAAAAGTGCTTTCAGACCAGGTTTTCATAAGACTGAGCAATCACTGTATTGCTCTTGACTGCATGCGATCCTGTCATTTTGTATCAGTACCAAACAGATGCTGCATTAGTCAGTTATCTATCAAGTCATTCAGCCTAGTGACTGCCTATTCACTACCCCATAATTTCTAACAGAGAAAACGATGGAGAACACACAAATATCATCTTATTTCAAGCTCCCAATACTGATCCTACCACCCATTAAATTACACAACACAATAATGGAAATAGTTAAAACGTAATGCAAGGATACTACTACACGCTTTAACTATTTCCATTATTGTGTTGTAGAGTAAAATAAGGTACATGCAAACGTTTTCACTTGCATTGTAAATTAGACACGCTCGTCTTCAATTACTTACCAGTGGTTCTCCTGCTCTTTTGTGAATTCCAAGGATACGAATAGCATCTACTGGAACAACCTGGTTGTTCACTGAAGAATTATTGACTTCTGGGCTAGAAGGAGGGGAATCATAACACTTTGAAGCCACAATATCATGTGCTTCCAAGAGTGACTGCAAAGGAACAGAAAAAGGCTTTTTAAAAAAATAAAAAAATAAAACAAAAAAAAAATCACAAAATAACCATTTGCAAAAGGGTTTAGTGCTGAATAACTACTGGATCTGCCCTTTTGGGATCATATCATAAAACTCTTACTTCACATGTAATGGAGCAAAAATCGACATGCAAGTACTCACGTGGCCTGATAAGCCTACTGTCAGCAAAATATGCTATTTTTGTCAATACAGATGCTTCCTCTTAAAGAGCTGCAGGAGAAATGTAATGAATTTGTAAGGAATATGTGATCTTGTAGGGAAGAAGATGGAAAAAGGAGTACCTAAAACATTCTTTCACTTAATGAGACGGTATCTGAGCAAATGGTTAAAGTAAACGAAAAACCCACTGCAAAAAAATAAATGAAGGTAACTCATCATTAGATACTTATTTTTCCTCCATAGTAATTTGGATAATTACAGGTAAGCAAGGATTTCTAGTAATCTGCAGAATGAGTGCTTTCTGCTTGTATAAAACCAAGGCAGAATTCTAGCACCAAATGAAACCAAGTCAACAGAATTCACTTTCTGGAAGACAAGAGCTCAGACCTTCCATTACAGTTAATGGTGCTTTCACTAGTCCACATATATAGAGTAAAAGGAGGCGATCCAAATAAATATAATAATCTTTGGAAGCCAAGGCAGCAATCTAAGCCTGAATTTCTCATACAAGATACTTCAAGATTTGATGAAAAGATTTATAAGAATACATACAGTTAAGATTAGATCAAACTTGTGAAATTAGACAGTGGAGACTTTCTGTTCTGAAGAAGAAAAGGGATACCTTATAGCCCCATATATGGTAGTTCAAGATCAAGCATCATGTAGCACAGAATCTCACTGACAGATACAGGAAAAGGAAGAGAAAAAGCAGAGATGATGCCTCCTAGACCTAAAATAACATAGCTTTGTTTCAAACAGTAACCTGATGAGATATGGTCTTAAGCTAGACCACCGACTGGTGTCAAATAAGTAGCTAGAGAGGACACCAGGGGCAGGGCACCATAGGGTCTATCACTGATTATGCACCCATGTGCCAGAGGAAGACAGTAAACTACTAGGAACAGAGCAAGTGAACACATTTGCTATGCAGTCTGCTCCGTCCTTCTGTAAGCCACCTCTAACCTAAAAGCTGTGCAATTGTATTAGTGTAGTACTAACTTGATATGCAAGGCCTCAAAGCGTCACAAATCTGAACAGTCATCTTAATCTCTCCATCACACTATGACCCTGTTGATATTAGAAGGAAGTACTAATTCACCGATTATGCCCTTGCCATTAAGAATGCTTATTGTGGCTGCTTTCATACTGTGGACAGAACCAAATCAAATTAAATAGGAAAACCAAACATTTATTTCAATCAAACAGCTGTCAGATGGTAGCAATTTCTAATGGTTCATTATCCAAGACACATCCAATCCAGAAAGCAGGAGAACAGATCTCTGTCTGCCAGTGTTTGCAAGCAACATTTTTGGATCTTTCTACATTTCCAAAATGAAACCAACTATCATCAACTACACATTTTAACACATCACCACCAACAAAACCAGGCAGATACACCAGTATGCTACTTCTAGTTTTCTCTTTTGTTCACATGTTAGAACAAATTGTTGCCAAACTTTCTGGCCACAAACTACTAGATTCCTCATGGACTTCTGTGCATAACCATGCTTGCACAGCCCTCTGCCCTTAATAGTCATATAATTTATGGATGATAATCCAATCCACAGTAAAAAAACCAAAGACTACTAAGCTAACTGTGTCATCCTTTTCAAATTAACATGCTCTATGAGATCCTTCAGTTCTTAAACCTGATCTCATACCATATTCTGATCCTATTTATTCACTCAGTTTTATGGATAAGCATTCATTCTTTCAACTATTACTCAGCCATCTCTCAATCACAAAATCTTTTCCCTGCTATTTACGTGATGGCTGAGTAACAGAAATACTCTCAGGGACTGTACCTTGCTGCCCACAGCTATAGAACAGTTTAAGAAAAGTAGTTTATTGGTTTTCTTAAAACAAGCCATGGTTAAAAGATTACGTTCCCATACCTAACCCTCAGTTCTGAAACTCATGAATCTATAGCAGTTTTGGAGACTGTTTCCAGCCAGGCAAAGTCCTGAAGAACACTTACACAAAGCCAGCTGGCAACAGTGTCCATATCCACTGTTGGACTACCCCACTTTAGGTTGCTCACAGTTTCTTATTTCAGTAATACAGTTGAGTGACTTGAGAAATATAGTTGCACGTACTTTACTTGATTCTTTCTTATGGTATTGAATAAAATCATATCCTGTGCTCCTGCAGCTCCAGAGCTTCCCTGGCATCTGACCTTTCCCATACCGGTGCTAGAACACTTCTAAAAACCCTGCCAAAGTCTGTAAAACAACATGGACTGAATAATCAGTAACAACAAACCGATTCAAAGTTTCCTCCACACCACATATGCAAACAGGACCAGCCCACTAGCCAAGGCTGGATAACTGTAGAACAGTTCTCATGGAAAAAAATGGTAATGTTGCTGGAATAAGGCATTTATAAAGAACTCTATGCTTATCATGAGAGATACTCCACGATGGACATACAGTCCTGTGGCAGACAGGGTGGCTTCTTTGTGCAAAAGAAATATTGTCATAAAGACATCCACAAACTTAAGAGCATGCTGACTTCTCTGCAGTACCTCCCTGTGGCTGTATGTACTGGACAGGCTAAAAAAAAAAGAATTTAAAACAAGTAATTAAAAATTCAATAAACAAAAGAAACACTAAGCGTTCTAGGCTCTCTCTACAGTGTTGAAGCCAAGTTCAAATTCAAAGCTTGTTTTTCCTAAAAAAAATCTCAGCACAAGTTATGAAGCATTGCCTGCCCTATATGGTAACTATTTCCCCAACTGTGATCCAATAGAGCAATTACATTGTGAAACGGGGGCTGGAGGGTATACGCAAGAGCAGAACAATATATTTAGGACTCCTTTCCTAAAACTTCAGGCCTCTAAAGTACTTAAAATATTTCTGTTCCTCTTTCAAGCACTAAATATGTGCTAATCTTCTCTGATAACACTGTTTAAAAATTAGAACTTAAATGAGTTACAGGTCTCTAAGGTACATGTGAAAAAATGAGACTTTTAAAGGCTGTTCCAGAGAATTGAGAAAAACATTTAAGAACTTGGAGAAATCGTGAGAGCTGGTAAGGAGTCATGATTATGTGGGGAAAATAACCATATAAATTAGATCTGCCTAGGAGGCAAGCTAAGATCGCTTTGCCTTAGTATTGACTATTCATCCTAATTAAAATTCTTACTTGATCTCAGCCTCCTACAGGCCACTTCCAGTCTCCACCACAAAGATTATTTGCCCAACTGGTCTCTGGTCTTCGCCATCTCTCTCCAGGGGTCATCATTACAGTGCCTTCAGTTTACTCCAGCACTTCACTTAAGTCCTTTCCATCTTCTGATTCATCCTCTTTGACTGGTCAGCTTTAGTTTCTCTAACACCATGGATCCTCATCAGATCTGTCACTGTAGACTTGGTCTCCAATTCCAATCTTTCTACATTGGAACCACCAATTCCTCCAAACTCATCCTATTGTTTTCCAGTATGAATTGCTGCTAAGGGATCAAAGACTGATTTGCAGGTTTACTCACCAGTAAGTCTTCAAATCATAGTCTTTAACTCCTTAGCTATGATGTCCTTCTGAGTAAACAAGAGCACAAAGGAGGCCAACATACTGCTCTTCAGAAGAGGCAGAGGAACTGCCAGCACTCAGAACAGCTACTACTTCAAAAGCAGAGCTCTTGAAGTACAGCCTCTTCTAACAGGCCACAATACAGCTTGACAGCATTTACAGTGTTTATCTGTTAAATGGTAATGCACCTCATTGCTATGTTTGTATAATGTATATCCAAAAAGTTAGGGGGGAAAAAAGGGTGCTTAAACTTATATACTGAAAAAATGTCTATGACTCTATACCTGTCTGCAAAAAGAAGCACTTTTATACTGTGGCAAAAGGTTTGCTTATGTTCTTCTACAGGATACCTATAGCTAAGTACTAAAGATAGCTGAAGCCTGCCCAGTAAGACCAGTATCTACCAAGAATTTACAAACCCTAATCTTCAAGGGTCAGTATGGAAGCTGGTAATAGAATAGCAGCTATGGAAAAACATCTACTTTTGACAAGCATGTCAAAACTTCACTTATGTGAAGTACAGCAAGAGTGAGAGCTATTAGTTTCAACTTAAGCCGAGTGCAGATCACATTACAGAAGAATCACATTTATTCACGCTGCCAACTCTACATATTACACGTGAGTACGAACGCCAAGAGCTGAGCCAAAATGCAGAATGGTCAGTATCGAGAACTGAGACCACCTAGAAATGCTAAGAATGAAGCTTTCAGAGAATTGTTATAGAAACTCTAGTCATATAGGCAGTAAACGTTTGTCCAAGATTCAGAACGAAACTCCAGTGGATTTTAATGCGAGTGAAGATATTCTTGAGGTGATACCAAAGAATAAAATTGTGCTCATTCGTAACTCCACACGTTCCCTGCACTTTCATTCAGAGTGAAATCCTACATATTAAAGTTTGCTACAGGTCAGATTTTGTTTCATTATTATTTCTAGATCCATATGTGGACACTGATACAGTAAGTTGGTAATATACAGTAAAAAGGTGGCACCTGAAAATGAGGCTCCTTGAGTATTCCAACCAATTCTGCAATATTTTCATCTTTATTTACTAATGGACTTATGTCTTCAAGAATTTCATTCACCAACTCCAGGTTGTTGTCACTGACAGCCTCAAGTTTAGAATCTTCCAGTCGCTCATGAGCCTGTAAGATTAAATATGAGACTACACTGTAAATATGGTTCAATTAGTTCCAATTTATAAAACTTTTAAATAATTTCTTGGTGCAACCTTTAACAGGAAAGTCAGAAAAAATACATATAGTATAATCTGTATATTGTAGTTTTGTAATTGCTGAAGGATTTTACGTGCTTAACTACATGACCCAACAAACTTCATAAGCAGCACCTGTCAAAGATGCTTGTATGTCCTTATTCCCTACAACCTCTAGGCTATACACACCCAACAGCCCTCTCTGAACAGTAAAGCAACTCAGATCTTTTCCGCTTCAGCATCCAGTACAATTATGCCTTCTAGAGGAAGAAGAAGAAAAAAAGGAACTATGAGATCTGCTCAGGAAAAAAAAAAGTCTGCAGGAGAAGCACTTACCTCAGGCATCTCCCATTCAAGCACATTCAAAAGAGCAAATTTTAAAGGGAAGTCTAAACTAAAGGAAATGCTAAAGAAAAGTCTGCAGCAAATGCAGCCAACAGCATCCTGGGTTGCATTAAGAAGAGTGTTGCCAGAAGATCAAGCTCTACTCAGCACTGGCAAGGCCCACCCAGAATATTGTGTACAGTTCTGGACATACAGGAGACAGCCCAGAGAAGGGCCACAAAGATGATGGAGAGACTGGAGCACCTCACATTTGAGGGAATGCTGAGAGAGCTGGGACTGCTCAGCCTCAGGAGCAGATGGCTCAGGCGGGATTTCATCAATGCACAGAAAAACCTGAGGGAAGGTACAAGGAGGATGAAGCCAGGGTCTTTTCAGTGGAGCCCAGTGACCAGCACAATGGGCACAAACTGAAATACAGGAGGCTCTGTCTGAACATCAGGAAACACTTTTTCCATCACGAGGGTGACTGAGTACTGGCACAGTTTGCCCAGAGAAGGTGAAGTTTCCCTCTTTGGAGATATCCAAAAGCCATCTGGACCTGGTGCTGGGCAGCCATCTCCAGGTGACTCTGCTTGAGCAGGGGATTGGGCCAGATGCTCTCCAGAGGCACCTTCTAACCTCAATCATTCTGTGATTCTGTGCTAACTTTTAATCTCTTCCTAGAGCTATTGCTGCAGACATAATCCTTTCCTCAACATTGCAGACAAATCCATTGAAGGGTAAAAGTTTTGACCTGCAAGAGAAACATCTCACAAATCCAGATGTTTCACTTATTTACTACAGGTACTGCTGCGTCATAAAACTGGGGAATAAGATGAGGCCTAAAATAACGAAGATATGCAATCCACTCAATTAAGTGTTATTTACAACACCATAGCAACAAGAAGTTCAAAAGAGAATAAATGCATTGGCATGCAAAAAGACAGCAAATAACTGATATATTTGGATATATAACTGATATAGCACCTATATATATTTCCCGTATATATATATAATATGAAGATATACACACACATCTACTTTCTTAATAGTGCTTTAAAACAGACGTTAAAATAAAATTTCACTAAGCCCAGGAAACTTTGTTTCCTGAAAACACCTAGATATTAAATCCTACCTCATATCTATGAAACCGTATGTCTGCAGGACTGACAATCAAACACCGGGAAGGCTAACTTAATGCAGACAAAGACATTTCAAACACTTCCCAGCACCAACATGTACAAGTCAAATGACCATGATTACCGAAGTCATAGGAAGCTTGGCACCTACACACATTCTCTTTAATAGGGGAATGCTATTTCATACATAATACATACAGTAAACAATATACTCCCTTTAAAGTTTACTTCTTTTATACCAAGTAAAAACACAAATGTATTGACTTTTAAGCATACTCCAACTGTAAAACTTTTATAAGGTCAAAGAATATGGGTTAGCTTCTCTCTCATTCATTTTCTCTACAATACTACTACCGACACAGATTATAATCTAAATACAAATATCCTCAGAGCTTCAACCCAAAATCAAGGCCATGTATATACTGGGCTAAAGAAAGTTTATCAGTCAACAACCTCTGATCCTGCAATATGTCGGGGAATAGCAGGTATGGAGTGGCAGGAATAATTTTTTTTAAAAACTAAAAAAGGAATAGCTAACTTAGATATTGCAATTTTTTTTTTTTTCAAGTCATCATTTTAGAAACAGTGATACTGAATTGCACCTTTTGATTCATTCAATAATTATTACACCTGCCAAATGTAAGGGCTTTTGTCTCCAACAATCTGACATCCTAAATACTGGACTCAATGTTTATAGGCTACTCCTAAAATGCTTCCTTGATCTGGGTTAGCATTCACCTGGTATGTATATATTCTGTAGACTACGCTACAATAAAAAAAAGTAATAGTGTTACTGCAGAAAATAAGATAAAGTTTTGAGTTTCAAACAAAAAGTTAACAAGCTAGGAGAAAAGAATTCTGACAAAATAGTTCAGTAGCAATACTGAGTAAAATTCATGCATATTCCAAATTTAACAACACTTCTCAAGAAGCATAACCATTCTAAAGGCTAGTTAGGATTGAACGTAAACCTCAGCAAAGGAAAGACATGGACCTGTTGGAGCAGGTCCAGAGGAGGGCCATAAAAATGATTGGGGGGGGGGTGGAACACCTCTCCCAAGAATACAGGCTGAGAGACTTGGGACTGTTCAGCTAGGAAAAGAGAAGGCTCCAGGAAAACCTTATGGCAGACGTCAGTACTTACAGCGGGCTTATAAGAAAGAGGGGGAAAAACTTTTTAGCAGGGCTTGTTGTGACTGGACAAGGGGAAACGAGTTTAAAATAAAAGAAAGTACATTTAGACTGAATATAAGGAAGAACTTTTTTACAATGAGGGTGGTGAAACACTGGAACAGGTTGCCCAGAGAGATGGCAGATGCCCCATCCCTTGAAACATTCAAGGTCAGGTTGGACAGGGCTCTGAGCAATCTGTCTATTGAAGATGTCCCTGCTTATTGCAGGAGGGTTGAACTAGATGATCTGAGGAGGTCCCTTCCAACCCAAACCATTCTATGATTCTATAGATGTCAGTTAATGACAGGAAAATACATTTTACAGTTATTTCCCCTTTCCTCTACCGCCTACTGAAGAATGGCAAGTTACAGTAAAAGAACCCTATCACAGAAAAGATCTGTAATTTCTACCTTGATGCCTTTATTCTCGATGGAAAAAGCATGAAATTAACACAATTTTAAAAGATTGGCTAAACTTTGCATTTCAAAATATTATAAGCTAACTACTACACTTATTGATTGCCTTCATTTTTTTTAATAACTGAAAAGAAAAACTAGGCTTGTATGGCTCATGGCACATTTCCCTAAGTCTCTTTTTGACTTTTCTGGGACACTTTAGATATTGATTATTCTTAATAACTGACTAATAAAGGAAAATAAAAAAAAAAAAATTACAGTTCTGGCCTGATCCAAAATGAATCTGCTAAAAGAATCTGACCATTTCAGGGGGTCCTGAGAATTGTCTATTCTGTTTAAAAGAGCTCTTCTAATAGAAAAACAAGTTTCACGTATTTTTGGAGACAAACGGATACATATGAACTATATATACTTCATGAAATATGCTGTCCTTTTAATCTTGTCCTTATTTAGCTCTGCTGGTTAGGATTGAGTTTTTGGTTTTCATTCCAAAATAATTACAAAAGAAAATATGAGTGTGATCGTGACAGATGAACACAATTAAAACATTTCAGAATTCTAGATAAAGCAAGTTTATAGTTAAGAATCCGTTTCCCTTACAGGCAATTTTTTATATTTGCTAGTCATTAAATTCCACATAATTGTAATTGGCCATTAAAGCACTCCTTCTTGATAAGAAAAAATGCTTTGCAATCAACATTTTCTTCATGATAAATATTAAACTAAAGATGACGTATGCAGCAGATACTGAAGTTGGAAACAACCCTAAGTAAGAAAAAGCTTTTACTTACTCTAGTAAATTTGATCCACAAATCTCTCCCTCTACAGTCATCTCACCAGCAGATAAGTAAGACATTTCCATTATTTCTAAGTTTATTACTATGCAATATCTTACACTTACAACCAATTCTTTTGGACAGCAAAACAGAAGTAAATTCTTATATGAATTCTTACAAGCAATTTTCCTTTCCAAATTCTTATACTGAGCAAAAACCCTGCACAAAATCCTTTAACTGCACAGAGTATTTCAAGGCTGCCCAGAGGGCACCGCTTTCAGATGTCTATTCATATTAAAGAGACAGCTACTTTTAAGTTAACTGTTCTTTCCTCATGAAAGCAGCTTATTTTTATTAAGTAAAATTAGGAAAGAATATAAGTGCTGTGCCATATTGACTCCAAAGGTTTTTTGTAAATATTACATTACATATTTACAATTGATTGCTACCATCTACAAATAGAAGATTTTCATAATGCAAGACCAAAACTGAGGATAGCCCGCGTCTCAGAAAGCTGACAATGAAAGGTACCAGCATTACTCTGAGATCCAAAAAACAGCACGGAAAGAATATTTCACTGGGCTGATCAAAAAGTCATTTTGGCTAAAAGAAAACTTGTTTACGCCATGGGGGAAAGGAGGTTATTGCTCTGACTTCTCATTTTTGGCAAAACCACTAAAAGTCAGAAGACATATGGGTTTTGCACACAACAACGGTCACAAGACTATATTAAAACCACTGCTTCTAATTTCAATATTTTGACATCTTCTTCATAAGCAATGTTACCATATTTCTGGAGTCTCTGTATTTTTCTTCTTCCTCTAGAATCTTCCCTATAACAAATCAGTGTGCACAGACATTACATTATATCAAATCTTCACCTTCAAAAAACTCCTTCAAGTGTTTTAATACAACATACCATACACAAAAGCCATTTTTAATATCTCAATCCATACTCAGTGTTCACACAGTAGTTTAATAAGAGTTAAAATAATTTGAGATTCTATGCGGAGCAGAAAGTTTAAATACCTTTGCAAGTGATCTTACAATAGGGTTTTCCATAATTCCTTTAAGAAAAATCAGGTCTATTTCTTCAGCGCCTGTCGATGTTGGTAGATCAGTAAGGTTATCCAAGACCTGCTGCATGGCTGCTGACAGAAGAAAAACAAAAAATTAAGTACTGATCAAACTAGGTTTACAGAAATAAAAAAAGCTCTGGGAAACACCCTAATATTAACCTCAGCCAAATACATCTACTGAAAGCAAGTAGACAGAAGGGAAAAAGAATTGTTTGAAAGATGGAAATAAAGTAGCTGTCCAAATCCTTATGACCACAATCAACTTAAATCCAGGCCCAGCACATTCCTTTCAAGATTCACTACTACTTAAAGATTGAAAAAAATAAACAAGTATAAACGACGTATAAACCATGCGTAATCTCCTGCATACAATAAAATTCATTTATTTGTAAATAAATACACTCATTCATTTAATCTCTTTCAGAGAAGCCTTTAGCCTTCACACACACTTTAACCAACTACAAGTTTTACAATGTTTGTATATGCAGATGTCACTGGTTTAAAAATGAACACATAGTTCCAAAGCAATTATTTTTAATCAAAAATCTGCTTCCAAGGAAGCTCTTACCCTGGAGACACTTCTGTCCATCCCCAGCACTCCTCTACAACCAGTTCTGACTTATTACACTCCAACGCAAAGTGTAGACGGTGCAGATGCTAACGCCAACCTGGCATCACAACACACTGCAGTGAGAAGTAAATCCTATAATACAATGCAAAATCTATTGTGCCTGCTCAGTACCCTCAGAGGAGATTTCCCTTGCTATCTACGGACTCAGAGAGAATCACAGCAACCTGGGTGCTCAAGAAAAACTCGGAAAATCCCACCATCCCAGCTGTCTTGTCCCATGAAGTCACTGAGGAGAGTGATGAGAATTTGTTTTGTAACTGCATGCTTCAGCCCTTCCATTTAAGGTAAAATTGAACAAACCAAATCTTTTATGTTAGACAACAAGTTCAGCACGTTCACATACTACAGAGTTCTTGCACATTTAGGAGCATGTGCAGCAGCCTTTAACAGGGATTACATCAGTTAGCCCTGAGTGTATAGTGATGAACAAGTGTCAGCTTAGGCTAAGCACAAAAGGGAGCACCACAAGAGACAAGTTATGATGTCCTTCGCAAAGTAAATGGTCATTCTTTCACTGTTTTCCAACCTATTATATTCTTATCCTGTAGTATTATGATAGCAGTGAATAACCTACACTATTCTTGGTTTTAACTGTATTCTTTTAAACTCCTGCTGAGTTACATGTCCATGTACAAACACACACATACGCAGGTGCAATAAATAAAAATAAATCTTCCGTTGAGATCCCCAATGAGCTAAAAAACATTAGAACTACCATTGTGTACTGCAGTGCTCCGCAGGTTGCACAGCAGCATATATCCAGAGAATTAGAAAGCCTTTTATGCCCCTCCTCCCACACAGGAATTTACCCTTCACTTTCCTCATTCCTTTATAATGAAAGCTATTATGAATCACTGTGCAGTAACAGAACAAACAGCATTTCTTAACACCTACTTTCTAATTTCAATTCTTCCTAGAAAATTTCATCCCAAGAAAAAAATTTCTGTCCATTCAGTCAAGTAGAACTGACTTCTCAACAAATCCTCTTCTGTGCCAGATTTTAACTACCGTAGTGTGTGTCAAAAGACTGCATTTAAAAAAAATATGTTTTAACCATACATCCCACTTTCAAAAAGTGAGTATTCTGTGAAACCATGAGTAGGAGGGAAAAATGACACTTACTTTATGCTTTCAGATTTTGAAGCAATATTATTTCTACTTTAAGAGACAAAATCCTGTTAGTAATCACACATTACATAAAGTCACCAAATCAACCTGTAAACACTTCATAACTTCCTCAGACTAGGTATGTCCTACATCTTGACTACTTCAACTGTCTTGTTTCATGTTTTCTCAATTCCCAGTTACAGATTCTTGACTCTTAACGCAGTCATGCAAACTATGGTATTTGCAGAAGCAGACAGATGTTTCTAGCCAATTTTCGTAGGGTACCAAGTGTTGTATAAATAGTGCAAGTGTTATAATGATGAGCTTTCTTTACTGTTCTTATAAATATTCTGAGTAAAAATATAAAGTTTCCTTCAGGTCAAAGCATGCATCTCAACTACCAGTTGCAATTTCAGCACTTGATGTTGACAGAGGCATGCATAATAAAGACGTCTCTTATATATCTCCATGTTTATAAGCTGTTCCTGACTCAACCCTTTCAGAATTCTGCCTATCTTGGCATAATCAAACTGAAAAACAAAATCCATACATAAAAACTTTATCATCAAGAAGAAAATGTTATTAGCAACTTTAGGCTTCACAAGAATGACTTTCAAACTTTTGTACAGCTAGGCAGAGTATGTTCAAATGAATATTTTATTTAATAAAGGTTTCACAAATGCTAGCATCGAAACTAGTTAAGCACATTTTAGCACTTTTGGAAAGAAGCAAACATTTTTATCAACACACAGAGTCAAAAAATTCACAAAGGCAGACTTGCATCCCAGGTGATTAAAACCAAAACCAGCTGTTTTCAGAAACAGCTGCCTATTGCTGTGCATCTAATAGATGCCTTCTTTCATGTCAAAGCCATCATAGCAAGAGGCTTCTTAGCTATAAATAGTGTTTGCATTTACCTGGCAAAAAAATTTCATAACGTGACCAAATGTTATTTTTCAAAGTGTCATCAAGAGCATCTTCCAGGAGGAATTATGTCAGCTAGTTTATATTAAAAGAATAGACCACATCAAACGAGTACTTTTTGTGACAGACTAGATGAAGCACTTTAATTTCAGTGCTTTACATCTATTACACAAGCTATGGACCAGCTTCAAACATAATTCTCATTTAATGCAAAATGCTAGTATTTGCTCACAAGTGAAAAGAGCTTTGAAAGTATAAGCAACATATTGACCTACATAGCTCGGTAAATGCATTATAGACCCTCTTTTTATGTGTCTGTTCAACAGGCTTTTGTTTATTCAAGTCTAGGGAAAAAAATCTTATTAAAATACAAACAGCAGGAGATACTTTGTTTCCAGTCTTAATCATTATAATCTTTCAGAATAATGTAGATACACATGGAATTTCAAGTAAATGTCTCTAAAACAATTTCACTTTTTTCTTTCCTGGGGCAAAGCCACCTTAGCTCTCTTAGAAAAGTATATTATCTTTGAGCAGCAGCAATGAAAGCCGAAGATGTAAGTACTCACGTAGGAAAGTTTCACTTAAAAGATCAGGTCCTACCAAGCAAGAAACAGACAGAACTAAGGAGTTTAGAGACTACCAAATCTAAACGCTCCATCAAAAATTGCCTTTGGAGCCTCCCATCTCCTCTCTGGCAAATGTGTCTTTGAAATGTCAACAGAGCTTACTTTGAGGGGCAGGGAGGGGACCTGTAGGACTTACATTTATGTCAGGCATACAAAACCCGAGGATTACAGTGAACAAACTGCATAAACAAGATTGTCAGGAGTGCTCCTTATTGTTGAATACTTGGGTGTCCAATAAAAGCAAATGAGTGCTTTTCCTTCAGTGGAAAATTAACCAAGTCTCTCTTGTGTCTCTCGTCCTATCTTTTAGGAGAAACTGGTAAAAATATACTAACTTTGAGAGCTCTACCATGCACCACCTCCTCTCTCTGAAGAGAAGCCTTTTTCTATATTCGAATACACATCCAGGTAAAATTTTAAATTCTCATCACAACACAAAAGGATTTGCCTTTGCAAAGACAGCACGAGACAGGCATAGTTGACTACACTGGTAAACAAAACCATCTAGGAACACACACGTTACAAGAAACATGCATTCGCAAAAGCCTCCAGACAGAACAGGAGAAACTAAGCACAAGAAACATGCTCCAAGTTGAGGCAAGGTTTGAAATAAGGGGAATCTCAGGAAAAAAGTGACAACAGAACTGAATCTGAGCTGGCTCTCCTAAGGGAAAATGAGATTTCAACGAACCACCCCCAACTCCACCCTCTGGCTTTGGTGACAGGGAACATACATACATGTGGAATTAATTTCCACAGTCAATTTTCAAAGAACATCTTCATAACCATATGTTTTGATTATGAAAGATTAAAGCCTCAAGCAAGACTCTGCAGGAGCATAGTGGTCTGCTGTGTACATGCACTGAACAATCTAATCCTATGCATATGATCCCATATTCAGAGAAACTAGTTTGTCATTTGAATCCCATATCAAAAGGGCAAAGGGAAGGAACTGCGTGGCAAACTGCATGCACCCTGAGGCATAATACAGAAATCCCACTTACTAATGCAAAATTCACTAGCCAGAATTAACTCCTCCTAATTCACACATAGCTCTTCAGACAACCAAAGGATGGTTCAAAGGTTTAATCTACATACTCCATGACAAGTGGTGTCCCTCGAGGATCTGTACTGAGACCAGTGATGTTTAATATCTTCATCAATGATATAGACAGTGAGATCGAGTACACCCTCAGCAAGTTTGCAGATGACACCAAGCTGAGTGGTGCAGTTGTCACACTGGAAGGACGGGATGTCATCCAGAGGGACCTGGACAGGCTAGAAAAGTGGGCCTGAGTGAACCTCATGAGGTTCAACAAGGCCAAGTGCAAGGTCCTACACCTGGGTCGGGGCAATCCCCATTTCAGTACATGATGGGGGATGATGTGATTGAGAGCTGCCCTGCAGAGAAGGACTTCGAGGTGCTGGTTGTTGAGAAGCTCAACATGAGCTGGCAATGTGCGCCCGCAGCCTGCAAGGCCAACCATATCCTGGGCTGCATCAAAAGAAGCGTGACCAGCAGACCAAGGGAGGGGATTCTGCCCCTCTATTCCTCTCCTGTCAGACCTCATCTGGAGTACTGTGTCCAGTTCTGGAATCCTCAACATAAGAAGGATATGGAGCTGTTGGAACAGGCCTGGAGGAGGGCTACGAAGGTGATCAGAGTGCTGGAGCACCTTCCATATGAGGACAGGCTGAGAAAGTTAGAGTTGTCCAGCCTGGAGAAGTGAAGGCTCAGAGGAGACCTTATAGCAACCTTCCAGTACCTGAAGGGGGCTACAAGAAAGCTGGGGAGGGACTGTTCACAAAGATTGTAGTGATAGGACATGGGGGAGTGGCTTTAAATTGGAGAGGGGCAGATTTAGACTAGACATAACGAGGAATTTCTTCACTATGAGAGTGGTGAGGCACTGGAACAGGTTGCCCAAGGAAGCTGTGGATGCCCCATTCCTGGAGATGTTCAAGGCCAGGCTGGGTGGGACCTTGGACAGCCTGATCTAGTGGAATGTGTCCCTCTCCATTTGGAACTGGATGATCTTTAAGTCCTTTTCAACCCAAACTATTCTATGATTCTATGATACTCTACCTTACAATAATAAATTCAGATCAAACAGAAGTAAAAGATACCATGATAACTTTTCCTTTCTTGTAAGAAAAAGACAGGTTATCACCAAGCTCTCAACTGTGACTCTTCTATCAAATTTGATTTTATTATTTCTTTCAATGCCTAGTTCTTGTCTACATTAATTCTATGTAAAGGAAAGGGGACGCATACATTTAAATAAATTTTCCAGATTTGCAGACAGAAGACAAATGTGTCACTCACTGGGGAAAATTAAAGCTTTCCAGAGTGAATAATTCGTACAGATTTTTTTTAGGTCAATTTCATTTCATTAGTTCCCAAGCTTACAAACTAACAGCAATGAAAAGAAAATTATGTATAATATATTTAAATAAACGCATGCATATTTATTTCAACATGACCTACTCATCCGGATAGGAAGGGTATAATAAATACCTCAGGGACTACTGGTGAGGCTGGTACTTCACAAAATGTCTAGAAAGTTACAATTAAAATCTCCTAACCTACATGAAATTTGGAAACAACTTCTTGTGTGATTTAAAACCTTTTCAAGAGGGATATATCCAAAAGAAAAGTTTCACAAGACACCCAATATGCAGCGATAAAAGAAGATTCATTTGTAATTCATACAGACCCTAACCAATGATATCTGCTTAATTTTTTTCCATTTGCATTCACATTTTTTAAAAAATGGGTTTATGCTTTAACACCCTGCAGGTGAAAAAGAAAAAGCGATTCTACATTGGCCACTCCTCTCTCCAGTTACAAATGACAACATTTTCAGCAGCTTAGGTCTGAGAAAAGGAAAACAATATTTTGAGCTAGTACAAACAAGCCAATTCACTAACAGGCTATTGACTGAGAATACACGAAGCACTGACAAAGCCTCCTGTTACTACTGTTTGAGTAAGCTTCAGAAGCCAGGTTTTAACACAGAAGTCTCTGGGAAAGCATTATGCAGTGATCATTCAACATCATGTCTGCGTTGCCACAGCAAGCAACTGAATTCACTAAGTAAGAGATCACATTTAGAAATACCTCCAAGCAAGTGGTATAAAGTGACGCACAACTGCATTTTAGCCCCCCTGCTCTTCTATGCTAGGCTACAAAGTAGTTATCTAATCCCATACAAGGTATGCCTACGTGCATCCACACACTTTGCATCTACATCAGTGAGGTTTTATCCAAGCTACTTGACAAATAATTAGCAAGCAAGGAGTGCCGGACCAATACATCTATCAATAGCCACCTTAATTCCCATATTTCAGGGCAGCAGTCACTGAAGCACCATATAGGCACATTTTCTAAATAGGACCTCTTCCTCATTCAGTAAATACAATAGATATCCTTTAGAAAGACAGTAAGACTGCTTAATGAAGGAAGCTGCTGTCTGCAGCATGCAAACTTTACTGACTGCAGAATCAGAAAATAAATTGCAAATGCGGTAGCGAATTACTAAAGGAACGAAGGAAATTCTAATCGATAAGAATGAATGCCCCTCTGGATATTCAAATTATACTCACTGAATTTTTGCATGTTGAAAGGAAATAACATAAATGCTTAGAAATGTCTACTCGTGTTTCTACTTCATCATCTTCAAGTCCCTCTGCAAGCCAAGAATGGGCTATTTTAGCATAACTACAAATAGAAGCTTGAGCAGTCCCTACCCTTACCAAACCTAGCTCAACTCCATGTTCCTTGCCCAATTTTCTTCTTGATTCTTGAGGTACAGAAGCTTTGGGGAAGAGCGAACAATCCTCCCCATGCCAAATACTGTAGCCATACCTCTTTCAGGCTGTGAAGTTTGTCTAAAAAAAGATGAAACACAAATTTTATGATGAACAGATGGACCTCACAGCTGCGTCTTTTGGAAAGAAAAGCACTATTTTAAATTTATTTCAGTAAAGATAAAAAGGGAACAAAAGCATCACATCTCCTAAACCAGTTGAATTAAGAAGTTGTCTTATTTTAATATAAATAGATTTCATGACTAAGAATAAAATATTGATAAGAGATACACTAAAATCCAGTACTGAGGAAATGGTGTTAGCTTATATGTTTGCAAAGATCTCAGTTGTAAAGCACAAAGGCGATTAACTTAACTTGATGCTCACTAACCTGATGCTTTGATGATGAGCCTATACAAGTGTTAAAAATAATCAAAAAACTTGGTAATATTTATTAGAGAAAGACTGATGCAAGCTTTGAGCAGAAATCATGATTAACTGAGGAGGCATACACATGCATACACAAATATGCTGACTATGTCTTTTCTGACAAACAAAAGCTTCTCATATAATGGTGCAAATTGCACAGGTCTAGCTCAACGATGAACATTTTCTGCAGCAAACCAATAGTAGGACAGCAGAAACCTGCATGGTGATTTCTCGACTGTAGTCTGAGCCACCTAATGAATTTGCTGCTTCATTATGGTATCGGTGCCATGCTGTAAGAGGCAGGTGGGCTTAAGATGCCTTCTGAAATGCTCAGGAGATGTAATTATTTTAAAAGATAATCCCTTTCCCCCTTTTTTTTTTTGCTTAAATATTTTTCATGCTCCACTAAAAAAAGTAGCATGTCTTACTGAATTACAGCATATACACCTGTTTGAGAGTAATCAGTTAAAAGAAATTATTACTAAAAAGTAAATGTTTTCTTCCCAGGGCTACATTCAGGAAAATAATTGGATCAAGTTCTGAAAGGTTAACTTAAGTGGGAAGGGTCCCCACAAGGTCTCTAAACCAACCCCATGGTCTAAGAAGGGATAGCTATGAGATCACACCATGTTGCTCAGGGCTTTACCCAGTATAGTCTTGAAAACCTCCCAGGATGGAGACTACATAAACTTCTCTTGGCAACTTCTTCCAGTCTTTCCTAATGATGAAAAGGGTTTACTTTATCTACAGCTTGAATTTCTCGACTGCATTCATGTCATCTGTCTCCAAGACTCGCTGGAACAGGTTACCCAGAAGTTAGAAGTTAGAAGTTGTGGAGTGTCCGTTCCTAGAGATATTCAAAACCCAGTGGACACAGTGCTGGACAACCTGCTCCAGATCTGAAGAAGCCCCTTCCAACTTCAATGATTCTGTGATTCTATAATTATTCCTTCATTCAGATTGAAAGCTTTGCTCACTACTATTAGTCTCTTTGAACTTTGCTATATGCTCTTTCACATCATGTAAATACTACATTTAAATAAATACTGAAACTCGTATCGATCCTATATGGAAAGACAGAAACCTTCACTCATCATCATCTCAGCTATGGATGCCTGCACTTCTCCAAGGCAACTCAGGCAACATTGAAAAAGCTATGCTATCAGAGGTTGTTTTGAGGTAAACATAAGAATTTTCACACTATTAACTAGAAAGAAAAAAAAAAGTAGACCTATGTCTGCAAATAATTCCTTCATGAATTGACAGTAAATTGCTAATATGCTGTTTTACAGCTTCTAAATAACTGTTCATCAGAAACATAACAAGTACAGTAAATCTTTGCTGAACATCCAAATGTCACCACTGTCAGCTGCCAACAAATAAATAAATAAATTTATTTCCACAGTTTCCACATGGCCCTAGATATATGACGCTTTTGTTCTAGCTGATTATTTGCATTGGTCTCCCTAAAAGCTAGTTCTAAAAGGCCAAATTTCAAAAACAGTTCCATTTCTCCTCTAAATTGTGTATTACTCAGTTACGATAAGACATAGCTTAAAGGAAATCAGACAAGTAGGGCTATATATGTAAAAGCTTCCATTGTGAGGAAAAAAATAAGTGTTCTAAGATGACAGAAATTAAAAACAGTATTGTGCCTCAAACTATAAGCAGCAGTTGCATTTGAAGTAAGACACAGAAGGAATTTAATGCAAAAGCTTCAACCACTACACAGCACAAACTGGAGTGTGTAAGTACAAGTCAACTAAAAGCTTTTTTAAAAGGCCTACTTATATTATTTGGGGTTTTTTTTGTAGTGTTCTTTTCAGCTAGATGTTAGAAGTGTATTGTTGTCACACAAAGACTACTGTACTTTAAATGAATACTAGCATATGCCCCAGGAGAAATTTCAATCTTGCTGAACAAAAACTGTACTCCCTTAGTTCTTCAACTGCTTTAGTATTTCAGGTATAAGAGGATTATTTAGAACTTATTTTTAAAGGAAAGCAAAACACATTCAGTTGATATGCAGTCCAAGATACTATTTCGTACCCAAAGTTTCAGTACAAACACAAAAAGTTTTAAGACACATTCTGCACTCCACTCAACTTACAAAGCAGGCTGAACTTATTGGATCACATCAATCATCTTCCCTGGTATTCTGAAGAAACAGCTGGATGAAGAAACTTGTATTCTCTGCAGGCACACAGGCAATTAATGCCAGTATTTATGAAGCCCCAAATGCCAGCATAACAGATGCAATAAAGTAAGTACAGATTTTGAAGTATGCCTTTCTCTGTATCTTAATTTTTCAGCTCTAATGTGCACCCTTCTAAATGAATCAAAGCTTTATGTCTCTGTATTTCTGTCACAGGACTCAAAATTATCTGTCTGTTGCAGGATGACAGAGCCTGAAGACAGTATTTTGTCATTCTGTTACTCTAACAACTTACATAAAGACCAGCTACATACCCAGGAGCAAGTGACATGTAACAAAAAAATAATTCAGTTTACTGTGCCACTTTTCTTCACAGAAAAGTTGAGGTGAAGTCGTGCAGAACAATTTTATACAAATTTATACTATTTTATCCCATTGATAACATTATCCTAAGGCCAACTGGAAATCAATCAAGAAATTTTCCTATACAAGTTCCCTTCTTCACACAAGTCTTATACTTGAAAATAGTCAGCACCTTTGCAAAGCTGAATTCTCCTTTCCCTTTACATGTTACATATTTTCACCTTGCTACTGGTCTCTAATTAACATTGCCATAGTGGATAAAGTCAAGCTGTGAAACTCCCCAGTTGTATGTTCTGCCCTACTTCTAAGAACACGCATCCAGGAGCAATAAAACGGGAGGTTCAAGTTCTATTATAAACATATTTCTTCAACCACTCATATTTTCACCTAGGCACACTATATGCAGGTGTATTTTCAAAGAAGAAAGCTGAAATTCACAAATATCGTAAGGTACTCTACTGCAGTGTAAATGTCATGGCTCAGAACAATACTTGCAGTGATCTTTTGCCACGCAGTTCAAGTATGTCTGCAAACAAGCCAATCTACTTTTAATGCACAAAATTGGATACTCTGCTGAAGAGCAGAGGAAAACCACTGTGCACCTAGAGATTCATGATGAATCTGATCACTAGAGATCTCGTTGACTCTACTGTAGTTTATATCTCAGGGGTATTTGCATCCTTCCACCTGGAAGTACCTGATCACTCAACAGAGTACCAATAGGAAATCAACCAAAAAATCCCCAGTTCAGACACCTAAGCGTTTTCTTAATCTTCATTAATAAGTATTTTACCTTAAACAACTCTTTCTGTTCCTTCTTCTTAAGCCAAAATATTTACAGCTAGCAAAGAAGGAGTTAGTTTGTCCTCTCCTATATAATAAGGTGATTGGGAAAGAAGCAAGCTTGAACTATTTCCTGTGTACCTCTTCCAGTCTGTACCTTTTTCCAGTACGGACAACCAGAATCGTGCAAAGCTACCAGACAAGTCTCATGAGTGCCCTGCACAATGCCATTAAAACTTCCCTATTTTGACTTTCTAACAGTTACATCATGCTGTCAACTCAATCTACTGATCTGTCACAAAAGAAAATAAAGATCATTCTGAACCTCTGTCTCCTCCAAACCTTACATTTGTGGCTGAACAAATTGTCCTCTTCCTTAACTGCAAAACACTACATGTATATTTTGTCCCACTGCTATTCTCTAGACTTCAAATCAGTTTTTGCCACTTCAGTTTTGATCCTCTTCTGCTCCAGTGAAAATGCTTCAAGAATTAATTGCATCAGAAATTTCCTTTCTTCCACATTCTATTGCTGCCTCTAACACTACCTCTTTATACAGCTTTAAGTGTAGGAGACGCTGTGGAATTCCAACAATTAAGAGTTTTATGATGACGTCTGATATTGAGTGAAGTAAAGCTGTATTAACACATTCTCAGATTTATCCATAAGAGCAGAATGCTTTCTTACATGAAAGCACTCAAACACAGAGCTTTCAAATTCCGATCGTCCCATTATGATGAAGCCACTCCAAAAATTACACCTATGCCCTTTTAATACATCACATCCATACATTAACATTTCATGCATGCCCTGTTTCACATTTCTATCATTGTGAAGTATTTGTTTAGTTATCACTTCCAACCTAAAACACTGGAGTATTTAAATTAGATTTGCATCAATGCAAACATAAAAATATTTTTATGTGAGGCTCTGTTACAGATGCTGCACAAGCATTTAAAAATTGCTCAATTCATATGCAGAAAACAAATGCAAAACAGTATTTCAGAGCAGAAAATTAAAATCCTTTAAAAAAGATTTAGACTACGTGAACACATTATTTAATAAAAAATGAAAGTGATTCTAATTCAAAATAAAAAAGATAATTGACTACTGTATGATTGCATCTACCCCATTTTTCTAGAAGGAAAAAGAACGATCATGCAACACTTCCACAAGGCAGTTTTCAGTTAATTCAGAGTCTACTTAATTTCACTGCAAGTTTTTCTCCGCATTGCAACTTGCAAATGAAAAATTTAAAACAGAAGCAAAACTGCAAAAATTATAAATTTAAATCAAATTATCTCTGGCCTACCACCTCAGTTTTACATGACCATCTGGTACATTTTCCTGAAGTTTGATTTGAAGTTCCTTCCCAAACTCTTAGCGCACCCACTTCTACTAAACTAATACTTCTTATGTAAACACACTCCATCTCTGCCCAAACTTAGCAAATTGCTTTTACAGCTTCCTAATAAATTAACAATGCTATAGTTCAGGCTGACTTGCAACAGGGAAAAAAAAAATTAAAAATGTTTTCTTTACTATCCTTGTTATATGACCCAGTTGTTGTTTACTCTAAGGACACAAGTTATAGCCTTACCTGCAAAGAAAATCTATCAAAACACACTTGGAATGTTAGTAGTAATGTAGTGGATAGAAAACGGCTTTTCCACATCTGTTTGTAGAACAAAATTGCTGATGTTTTTAAATGGTGAAAAATACCACATAAAACCCTTGTACTTTAATACAGAGATCACAAAACATGATGAGACATTAAATGTTTACTTGATCTGCACAAATGCCCAAAATGCATCTCCGTCACTTCCTCACTAAGAAACTCTATGCTAAGCTTTTCTTTAATTTAACACAGTCAAGATTTACACAAGTACCTATTCATTATCCTCAACAACTACTTTCTTTTATTTCGTTGAACAGCATGTTCAAGAACCCTGGAAAAGTAATTAAGGGGTCACCTTGACACTGAGGTCTTGAAGGGAAATTAAAAACTCCATTGAGTAAGGCACACTGCTCTTAGTCGTGTTTCATCCCCCAGACTATTTTCCTGCATTACGCTGTAGGTATTTATTTAGCATCACAAATACTTGATCAAAAGTGGGAATTCTAATTCCAATTTAAGAATATCTGGGCACAATAACAGGAGGAAAAAATATTTCTAGTAGTCTTAGGACAGTTTACATTGAGAACTACACATTTTTAATAAAATTACCACTTTGAATGTTCACCATCTTCACTTTCAAGTCACTTTCAAACTTACTGCTGTGAACACTGAATGACTAAGTTCTGTTCTACAAGGTGGACACTGACACTGCAGAAGGTATCTTCACAATGGGATTTTTGCACCCTTTTGCACTTGTACCTCTGATGCATACGGACAAGTTTGATATTTCTGAAATTTAGTCTATTTCCTTAGAATACAGAAAGTTTGCTTTCATTACATTTCGCCTAACAAGTTCTGAATTTTCAGTCATATACTCTGTCATCCCAACTGAAGCAAAAGCAGAGAACTTTTAAGTAAAGGCTTACAGCGAATAACTTTTGATCAGACAGGTACAAGTTTTCTAATTACACAATGAGTTTTAAACATCTTTCCATTCAACTCTTCCTTTGGAAAGTGGGATAGTAGGTAACAGAAGCTCAACGATAAAACTAAAACTGCAGAGTAGCGGAAGGGCTGCAGTAAAAGATGGGAGTAGTTCATGCTCAGAAATACAACAATCAGCTTCATAAATAAATAAAAATCTCGCTTCCAACAACTATTGATGGCTTCATTCCCCATGTCCAAAGAATGAGCTTAACTCAAGTACCGCTTATTACCAGAAATAAAGATTAAGTGGGAAGTTAGAAACATGTTATATGCCCAAATTCAATCTGCTGCTATTGTACTGAGCCCATACCAGATGACATGAAGGTACACAGAACCTAACAACTGCCATAGTGGAAGGCAAAGGTTGCAGTTCAGTTTATTTATCTTCTTTGACATCAGTAACGATTCAAGTACAGACTTCCAGCCACTCACATTACGATCACTCCTTCAGTTACTCTTGCACAACCCACGTTTTGCACATCTTCAGTTCAATCTTTTTTTTTTTTTTCTCTCTCAAAATGAAAAAAATTCTGGCAAACGCAAAGGCAGCTGAATTTTTCTTCCTGGACAGTTCACACCCCAGCAAAACTTACTGAAAGAACACAGCCTATCAAGGGGTTTTATCATTTCCTGACACAGGTAAAGTACCAAGCATAGAAATGTTTAAAACTACAATTTTTACGTATATTTCATGATCACTTTTATAATATGTTTCCTCGTAAAACTGGGGCCTGATGAAACTTTGCTTTTTGAGTGCATATAAAACATGATAAAGTCTACAGAGGGGTAAAAATTAAAGACATTTTAAGATCATTTCTTTCTAGACTCAAACTATAATTGCCCTTTCTTACAAGTAGTTCATACTTATCCTCATGTGTTAACACTCCTCAGTCCCATTTGTGCTCTTGGCCCAAGTTCTTTGTCCTATTTATTTCCCCCATTACTTAGGCATCTCAGAGAAAGGAGTGGGAGGAGAGAAGAAAGATGTTAGTACAAGCAATACCTGACTGAGACAAGAACCTCATTGGTCTTTGAAAACAGAGCCTCTGAGATTCTCACAAGTTTCTAGACCCGGTTACTCGAGCATCAGTAGTTGGAACTACTTAGAATATAATGCCATTAACAGAAAAGAAGTGGAGGGAACTCTCAGAACAGCCCACTAACGTCCTCCCATGTACAATCACAAATGGTAGGTTAGGGACCATGATTCTTCTCCATATCCATCTTTGGAATTCCACCGCAATCGACAAATAATTCCATGTTTCAGCTTTTCCACAAGAGGGTTTTATGAAGTCTGGGTCCTGACCTGGAAATGACTAATTGCTTTGCCAACCATCTTCAGCATGGCACTTAAGAGGACTGTCTCATCACACTAAATGAGTTCTCAGAGCAGTCAGTCCCATCCATGGTACTTTCTGCTTGTTATAGTCCCTATTAAATTCCTCTTTACTAGAAGAGTATTGGGCCTGTGAGATATATAAAAAGAGAGCAATGGATTTATCCTATGGATAAATTGGTTCTTTGGACACAACTAGTTTTAGAATTGTGGACTAATTTACCATGAAGTTACCCACAAGTTCCCAAGTGAACTTACAAGAGTAGCAATGTCTTTGTCCATAATGCTAAGATACACAACATTTTCTGGGTGTTACAAGGTCAAAAAACATTTGTGACATTCAAAACTACTGGCAACAGTGAAAACAAGAACTAGCTCAGCAAACGGTCATACAGCACACAGAAGATAATAAGAATCCAATAGATGCAGTAGTCATTTGGCTCATGCAACTCAGCACTGAAGTAAATTGACCACATCCTTCCTAATAATTTTGAAAGAGCTGAAAAAAACCCATAGTCCAAGAATACATTTTCTGAAAACATAAATTCCTCTTGATAAAAAGTAAATCATCCTGCTTAATTGTTTTTCCAAACACTCAGCTATATTTCTTTCATTTTCCACTACATTACTCCCAGAGACATGCTCAAAACTCAAGTGAAACCTTGAATCTGCTTCAACTTTGCAGATACCCTGTCTGTTAAGATGGCCCTTGGCATACCTGTACACATTATACTCATCATGTGGTGCAAGAACAAGTCTTAGGACAGAATCTGGTTGGCTGTCCTAAAAGAGCAGCTGAGACTTTTAAGCAACCCAAGCTTGCAATTCCCTAAATCAACAGATCCTGATAGCTCAGCTACAAGCATCCTACAGGTCAGCTACATGCAAAAGCTGCAAGATAGCATGCCAGACTTAAGCTTGCTTTTTGATCCTATCGGGAGAAGAGAAGAGCTTGAGGAAACAGATATATAGTAAACCAGATGCAGGCAGACTGCCAGAACACCTGTCGCTGGACAGATGCAATGCACATCAACAAAGATACAAGCTGAGCAGCCTCTTCATAGCCAGGCAAGCACTGACTGGATCGCTAGCTTTAGTCTGCACAGAGATCCATCAGATGCATCAGATCTCCACGTTGAAACTTCATTTGGGATACTCTGTTTGGAAGAGACCTTAGGAATAAAAATATCACACTACATGGAAAGATATCTTTTATTTTCATTAATATATTATCCGTTCCATAAATCAAGCTTACTGATGACACCGAGTATTTCTATACAGAAACTTGCCATGGAAGCAAATAGCAATGACACTTGATCCCATAAGAAGGGATTTGTGTTCAATGACTCAAGAAGTCGAAACATGAAACAAACCTTCTCAATCGCAGAAATGCTGACAGAATTTGTGTTTTTTCCAAACACAGTGTCAGGATTTAAACACCACACCAGTTCTCAGCCTAAGTTTTCAGACCCAGACAAGCCAACTTTCACACACAAAGAATCAACACTTGCTTTTTAATGGTTTGAATGAGCTCCTGTCAGTAGTTAAAAAATAAAGCCAAGTCTCTGTATTAAAAAAATAAATAAATATCTTTGTCCAAATTAATTACTACCCTCCTGTCCTCAACAATGGACATCAAGGGCTCTGAAGGAAAAAGATACAGTCATGCATGCACTGCATTGGCTCAACAGAGGTTTAAATTATGGCTGAAAGGGTATAAAATTAAATAGTCCAACGATAATTTTTTTATACAAATTTTAAGTCTTGAAATTCACAATGCAGCTACATAAATTTAACATGTGCTCAAAACTGTGACTCTCCTGTCCTTCATAAATGAATTGTTAGCATATTGAACAAGTTTAAGCAAAGTACGCCAGGAGCTTCGTAATTTCCTGGTCTCGTGTGTCTGTTATACTTTTCTTGCTCTGACAATTCCTGTAAACACATATCCTGGCTCCATTTTGACTCCTTTTGACCCATATTCCACAAATACTTGACTACAAGAAGGGAAAGAACTGTATGAAGCAAGTGGACATGCAGATATCCAAACTTAAGACTTGGCACATGAACTATGATTCAGAAACAGCAATCCAAATCTTCACTATTGGCAATAAATTGGGGTTTGTACCAATGGATTTTACATCTCTTCAGTTTTCTCTGTTCTTACAGGTAGCGAGTCCAAATAAAATTAAGCATCACTAAATTCACTGGCTGCCTCAAGACAAAAGACACAGTTCAATTACCCACATACTATGTCTGTGTATCATAAACATCAAATTAAAGTCTCAAGTCACTTAGCTGATCTTAAAGCCAAAAGTAGTCAAGGACCATATTCAGCAGTATAACACAGAGAAAAAGTAAGAGTGTAAACTTAAGTAAAAAAAGAAAAATATTTTCATCCATTCTGAAGACAATACCGAGTAACAGCAGGAAACTGCAGAACCTTTCCCCTAAAGGATTTTGACTGAAGACTTACAGGTAAAGCACTGTCTGTCAGTTTTCCCAATTCTTTAACCAAGTCCATCACTCAGCAGACAGTTCTTGTTCTAGACAGGCCCCTGAACCTAAACAGGTATCTTTTAGTGAGATAGGAACATTCATACAGCGTTGCATAAGATCACGTCAACTCTCTCGTGATTTAAATTATCAGGCAGACTACCTTAAGCCCAAGACTTAATAAAACAGATAAACCAGTGAAGTAATTCTACCAGTCTTGCTCTTCAGATACGGGGCTTTCTAACAACAGATGGATACACGTATTTCTGTATGAGATAAACAGAAAAAAAAATGCAAAGTCTGAGAAGAAGAAAAATTCATAGTGCAGACAAATTTGCAAGTTCAGCAGAGCTGCAAGACTCTACTGTATATCCAAAGCACGGAAATATCACTACAACTGCATCTAAGACACTCTTGCTTGTCCTAAAAATTTTTACTTGTATCTACAGTGCTAAAAGTAAAGTCTACACAACACAGTGTTGTATGGGTTTTGAGGGAGGAAAATAGATTCCATAAAAAAGACCCACACTAGAATGAGAGCACTCCAAACAAACTTACAGGCACAGAACTTCTGATGTGTTTTACAAACATGCCTCTAATAAAAGAACTAGCTGATTTTAATCCTTTCAAGGATTTTGCTAGATTATGTTTTGGAAGAAGTGGAAAATATACTTTAGGGAGTTTAATCATGACTCATGCAGAAATTCAAGATCATCCTAGTGTCAGATTATTTCTCATGGTTATTTGCAGTCACCTGTTTTGTACATTTCCAAACCGTACCAGTCACCATAGCACACTTACCTGCACATACACCCCAACATCAGCGTTTACAACATTTAGCCAAAATTTAAATTCTACCATAGACAGAAACACTGGTGATTAACACAGAAAGAACAAAAGTATAATTTTGTTTGAGGCCCAAAAGTCTTGAGCACCTATCTAATTATTTAAAAATCTATTCAATAAAAGGCAAAAAAATGGCTAAAAAGTAGGCAAGACATTCTGATGAGGTTAGAAAAACTAGCTACAACAAAAAAAGTGGCTTAAAAGGGAAAAAGAATATAAGATAACCTACACTATGTTCCAGATGATGGAACCACATCTGGGCTGTCATTTCTGCACACACACAGCCCAGCACTAAAAGATAGTCTTCATGTATACAGCCCGGCACTTCTACCTGAAAGATAACATTATGCATACTCTTTCTTCCTTGACGGGAAAGAGAGAGAGGTTCCCAAAGCTAAGGGTGTTCAACTTGCCACTCACTGTGCCCCTTTTTCAGTTGACTGCCTTGAAGTTCTCTAGACAATTTCACAGAGAAAAAAGATTTGCTAAAATATTACTGGAATTATTTAAGTATATGTTCAACTGCAAAAGCAGGTAAGTAGTCCCAGTGACTTCAAAGTTAAGGCATCTGTAAAGTTGGGTTTGGGAACTGGGCCATAGAAAAAGAGCAAAAAGGAAGGAAGTGACCTACTTGAATGAACAACTCATCCTGAACTTTCTATGTTCAGATCCCCTCAAAAGAGGCTGACAAGAGGTATTTGCATATATTTCCTTAAGAACAAACTGTGAAATGTCACAGAGTATAAGTCCTGATCAACCCATTTGGTTCACAGAGGTTATTCATACCCATATACACTCAAGATTTTTGCACTATCCTTTCATCCATTGCTTATTTGTGTTCACTCAGGAAACAGGAAGAGTACTTAAGTATATTCAAAGGCTTAAAAAACAGTAGAGACTAAAAGAAAAGTTGTTTCTTAAATGCACTGAAAGGTTGAGTAGTTTGATTAAAAGCAATCTGCACTATAGACATTCAAAGATCTTTCTACCATGTTTAAATTCTGTTTTAAAAGGTGGCCAGGATCTGGAGCCCTCATGACTCTTCACTTCTTTTGCCTTTCTTCGCCTTGTTAAATCGCTCAGAATCTGCCAACGAACTCTAAAAATTATGTAATAAAAGCATCAGTGGGATTCTAACTCTGATCACAGAAAATCAAATACAATAATTCTAGATTATATTAGCTCAGATCTATGATGCAGTCAACATCTTCAGATGCCAAAGAGTATTTCTAAGCATCATGTGATCACATAATAGTCAATGTACAGCTGGTAAATCTTACTCCTCTTTTTCCCTCCATTTCTATACAAGTATAGAAGTGCTGCACTTTATCTCAATTTTCTTCCACAGAACGTATTTCTCCAGCAAAGAAAAAGCAAGCTTAGTCAAGCTTCACCTTTAAGACATCAGATGATCAAACTACAGCAGGTTTTGAAAATGTAAGTTAGATATGCCACTATGACTTCTCTCAACAAGAAGTAAAAATATCTAGAGGAAGATCTGCCCTCCTGGTACAACTTGGGATAAAAAAGTTGGTCAATTTCTTCCTGAGCTCCACTTATTGGTGTTACCCACAACAATCACAAGCTTATATTCCAAGAAAAACAAGCACCTCAAAAAGCCTAAATCAAATTCTTGGTAATACAACTGTTCGTACTTTTATACGCGTCTCAACTTAGGTCACGCCTGAGTACTTCTACATTACACTTATTCCAAACTAAGCATTTGTGAGTGACTACACTTCTCATTCAAAGGTAATGAGAAAGTCACAATGAAAAAATATTCTTTTAAACATTTTTAGAAAACTATATTGGGACACTGCTCCTTTATCACCTCTTCAATGACTGTTAAAGGGATCAACACAAGAACCTTTACCAACAAGTGTGAAAAGATGAAATATCAAAAAGCAAAGGGGAAAGAGCTCTTTACATTTCTCTGGGTCCTGATCATCGCATTTCCAACATGTAGCAGAATCTATTTCTGCAGTACTGTGCCTCTATTCTGTATGGCAATCACTGCTTGGATTCTAAGAGCTTATATCAAGCTGATTTCACTGATCAAAATACATCTCCCGTTTACCATTAACAAAAGATAGTCCAGAAGTCCTAACTCCATCCTTAATTGCATCAGAAAACTGAACCAAGAAGCTTAAAAGTCATTGAGCACTACTGTACACTTGGAGGCATTTTCCAAGTGATACTGAATATAACAAACTGCTAGCTACTGGTAGAATGACTGAAGTGAGTGAAAGATGAGCCAGTTGCTACAGCTTCTTACCAAACCTGAGTATAGATGTAGAAAAACATGAAGAGGGACTTCAGGAAGAGTGTTTTTTAACCAAAGCCATCTAAAACAGATCACTGTTTCCTTATTAGCTATGCACTTCCACAGACCAGTTGAACATCTCTCTGCAAGCGCAGGATACCATACTGTCAGTCTGACTTGAAAGACTATTTTCATTGCCAAGCTAGACGTATTTCCTCTAGCTTCAGATGACCACTTGTTATCAGCACAGACATGTAAGTTTAAAGGACTATACGAGCAGCCAACCCAAAATCCAAACTATTATGACAGTCTTCATTTAGCCTCATCACACTGTATCTTTCTGTGTTTATTAAAACTCAACACCGAGGGTGGAAGAACCTTTAAAGCCACACCAACGTCTTAGCCAAAGCTATGTCCACCTTACACAGGATGCCTACGAGATCAGATGGAATACATCACACAGCAGCAGTCACATTTCTTCGGAGCAGGTAAATATGCAAACAGGCATATAGGCTCTAGTGCTTGGAGATGAAAAATCTGTTTCTGCTGTTGCATCTGGACACATCATTAGGCAGAATGGAGCAATGGCCAATCAAAGAACAATCTGCAGGTATCCTGTTCAGTCTGACACACTTCCTAAACTATATATATATATATGTTTAACCATTAATCTGCTGCAAACTTACCACTAGCTTTATTACCAAAACTACCAGAATCAGTATTGGCCCAATCTTTAGAGTAAGTTACAATGATACACATATATCTCAGTTATCAAGCACTCCAGAGAAAATATTTGTCAATTATTTAAAGAAACTAAAGAGTAATCTAGTCCAAGATAAAGAGTTTCTCATGTTTAATCAAACAGTCCTCCAATGCACAGTAGCAATTTACATATGAATGCTAGTCCATGAAGAAGCTGAGACCAGGTTTATAATGGAAGCATGTGAAGTAGTAAAAGCACATCATATGAATTACATGAACAACCCACAAACCTCACTTGGTTCAAAAAGCCTTCAACTTAAACACCAGTTGGACTCTGGGAGATTACCTGGGGAAAACATAATGTATGCTTACTTTGGTTTTATATTACCCTAGACAGCTTATGGATGCTGGGCTACTTGCAGATAGGTGTTCCATTTTATAATATATATGTATGTATATGCACTCTTAACAAATACACAGAAGATACTATACTTGATAAAAAAGTCACACACATACAAACAAAAATAAAATGCACATTCTTGAAGAGCATTTAATGGATTGACTGCCAGCTGCAATCCATTACTGATAATAACCCTGTTCAGTTCAAATGGGTAACATCTCAACATTGAGCAAGATCATAGAAAACAGGAGGAAGGTCCTGATGCAGGATCTTTCTTCAGTGCAATATTAGGGGGTAGGAATATTTTTCTCACAGGCAGGCACACCCATAGCTGCCTACCTGTGCCTCGTATTTTAGATTATCCTCTTGTGTTTATCCTGGCTCCCTAATGACTTGTAGAAAAGCAGAGAAAGGGTGGTGAATGTCTTATCTTTGTTGTCTATAAGGGGACAAACTTGCTGGAGACCGTCAGACTTATGTCTTTAGCATTATCAGTCATTCTGCTGTCTTAGTTTTCAATCCCCTCTGTAATGCAATCAGGTCTTTTTTGGAAGCTGTTAATGTGCAGGGTCAGGGCAATCACACAAGATGTTATTTATTGGTGAACACAGCATTAAAGGTTGGATTCTGCCACTGTTGCTGATTAACACAATTAAATTCTTCATTGGTTTGTAGCTAATGATATCTAGGTGCTTCGGGACCACTATATGTTTCTCTATCCCTTTCTGGAGGCTGAATATAATGCTTTCCAGACACTGCATTTTCTGGTCCAAGCTCCTTCTCATCAAGAGACATCTATGTCTTCTGTCTCTTTGAAAATCTGCTCAGAGAGAATGTTAACAGGAGGTCCTGATAGATTCTGAACGGTTTCAGATGCACTGCATGTTGGAAATGGAGTTGGATGGACCTTCAGGCTCACACAACATCAGTTGTTATTATAAAACTTACTAAAGAGCATCCAAATATTTTCAGTTTTGTGATGGACTCAGGTGTTATTCAGGTACACTACAGGATTTTGCTGACAATGTTAGCAACAAGTTTTACCTACAAATGTTGCATTTAACAAACAAAGCTTGCATTGGTGTATGACACTCCTGCCCTGTAATGCCAAATGCCAATGAAAGAATTAAAATTAACTGCCTCTACAAGTATCCTGGCTAGTCTTGTATTCAACACAAACAGAAGTCACGTCCTCAGACCTCAAAACACCAAAGGCTTCCTTCTGCCTATTTCTGCACTATATTCTCAAACAGTAAGGTTCACTTACAAAGTCATCTTTGCAGATTTCTCTGATCTAATGCTTAGAGTGCATAGGTACTTCTTAAAGTAAGTAAAATCCGAATAGAAACAAGCCATTTATACGAGAGCCCCTGCATTTTGGGATCAATCTCTCACTGTGGTTAACAATCATCTATGCACAGAATTGCCCTTCCTGCTGAGGTTCATGAAGAAGAAGGCAAAGAAGATTTTCTTGACCGTAGTATCTCCCAAGGCTAACATTGCTCCTCTACTTCTATCATGCTGACTGGCTTTCTGTCCCAAGATTTTGTAATAGAGATGCAAAGTAGTAACTTGTTTTGTTCACACAGCTTACCGATAAACTACTTGAAAGTTTGCAAACCCTGATCTCTGGAAATACAGATTTAACAAAAACATTGCTCTAGACAGACTTACTTAAATGTCACAAGTGAAAGATTTACTGTGCTTACTCTGTGCTTATTAAGTAAATATTTCCAGTATTTCCAAATTAAGAAATTCTACAACTGAGACAAAGTGAATACGACACAAGCTCCAGAAACAGAGTAGGTATCTACATGGAGAAAATGAAGTTAAGGGTAAAAAAAAATAATATTAACCTTTAAAATGCAAGTATTCTTAGCTATCCCAATCTAGTAATAAGGAAGAATTGTAAGCATTAAAAGTGATCTGGATTTTGAAGTAATTACAGAAAAATAAAACTTAATGTATTAACTCACCCTGGAGGAAAAAACAGAGTAATCTAATTCAAACTACTCTATGGCTGTCCAGAGAGATTACCTTCTGGAAGTACAGTAATTATATTTGTAAAATAAAATCACTTATGCCTGGGGTAGAGGCCCAAGGGATTTTTATCCTTGTTAAATTTGCAATATGTAAAAGCTGCATAGTGGCATGAATACTGAGAAAAGAATTTTGTATATATTCTGAGTAATGGTCTTTTTCCATAGCAGTGAACAGATATGTGTAACTGCTAAGACTGTAGAACACCAGATGTCAAGCATGAATGGACACATAGTTCCACTTTTCCATATACTGCCCACATATTCTAAGCTAAGTAGTGTAGTGTTTTGAAACTTCTTGCAAAAGCACTTCCTGCCAAATCTGTAATTAAACTAATCCTTATTACTAAAGGAAAAAATCCCACTGTTTTCACTGAAAGTTTCTCTACACAGGTCTTTGCCAGTACCTTACAAATGAGATTAGTTTAAAAAAAAATAAAGCACTATATTCATATGAGCCCTAGCTTACTTAATAGTCCATATAAAGTGTTTTAACTCAACATCTCCGGGTAACAGTAAGATAATAGCACCATTCTGACAGTTCCACTGTGATATCAAACTGTCACAAAATAGTTTTGGTGGGTCTATGGAGAAATAAGATGTGTGGTCAAAGAAGACCTAACCTTGCATCTTGTCTACAAAAAAGAACCTTACCAGAAGCCAAAAGGTCAAATTTTGAACAGATAAAAAGCAGCACAGTAAAACAATACAGAAGCTTGGAATCAGGTACAAAGTATTCACTTCTCCTGGAAATTTAAATTCCTTATGACAAATAAATCTTGAGATCTTCCCCCTTATTAAGAGTCCAGCTGCTGAGCAGTCACCCTTCTCTCTTCCATTTCCTGTTCATTAGTACTAATTAAGTAGTCCCTTTTGAAGATCTCCATTTGACAGTTTTACTATTGCTGCTTATAGCTTTCCTGAACTGTAATAGCTTGGAATCTGACCTAGGACTGAGAACTGCGTGGGAAATCTGGTAAGAACTACACATTTCATTCTGCTGCTGTTCAGTCAGTCTGTGCTGTTTGCAGAGCTGTTTGCCAAGATTCAGCAGTAAAATGCATACAATTCAATTCATAGCTAATAAATTTCCTTCAACATCACACTTGCATGTTTACAGGTGACAGCACAGAAAGTTCCAACGGACAGTAATAACTTCCCTAAGCAACAGACTACCGGATGGGATTTGCACTTTTTGATCCAATTGCTAGACCAAGATTTCTAAATGTATCAAGTTTTGGTTACAGTGGACTTTTAAAAGCGTATTTAGCGGCTCACTTGTTAAGTAGCACAGTTTTATCTACCACTGCAGACAGCTGAGCACTGTGGGCTCCCGCCACTCTCGCAGAGCAGCCACTCCGGCTTCCCGAGCGCGTCCCCGACTCGGATGCCACAGTGTCACCACTAGAGGGGGCGTTCGAACTACCTTTCCGCCGGGAAACAGGAGGGGCTCTGCTTCACGCTTTCCTACTTGACACTCAGAACTTAGAAATAAAGAAAATTCAAAATACCTTTCCACACCTTCGAACAGCACCCAAAGCCTCTTACCCTTCTCACCAGTGTACACATCCAGTTATTCTCCATTCCAATAGCATGATTTCTAACAATCTTGATCCCCAAAACCTACACCTTGAGAGCCAGGGGAGGAGGGGAGACAACACAGGTGGAGAGGCAGATGGATTTTTTTCCTAACTAATTATATGTCAAACCTAGAAGACAATTCAGTTTCCAGCACTTCAGTGCTCTCCTCCTACCCCTCTCCTAACGTGTCTCTTGGTGTATTTTATTGCCTGTCCTCGAAACTGCCCAAACATTTCTCCCTTCTAGCAATGGGAACATGAAAAGGTCATGACCCCTGTAGGCAGCAACAGCAGGATGAGCGTTCTCAACCATCAAAAAGAGTCAAGCACAGTCGTTACCTCTGTGCGACCAGGCAATGTTACAAAAGCCTGTTTAAAAATCAGTAACACAGGTTAACAGTTTATCTTGCTTCCCAGAGAACAGTGACTCAAATGTTGTGTATCCATCCTAGCACTCTTGAGCCAAGACAGCTATGAGATTGTCACAGAGCTCATGATGGACAACTCGCACAGCAGGTTCACACCAAGGCTGAACTTAGCTATGCAGCAAGTGGGCCACCTTGGAGAAAGCCCAGAATGAATGAAACAAAAATCACAGAGACGGTCCAAATATCACCAGTGTTTCACTTCATAAGCTTCACTTGAACATCGCTTTAAATATTATACATAGTGATGTACACAAAATGAAAAGCTTGTCCTCTGATGGAGGATCACATATGATGAATGCCAATTACATCAAGCAACGTGCTTATGAAAGCTGTTAAAATTCTATGTAGATTCAACCTGTATAAAAGAGCTTCACCGACCAGAACTGACCAAATCAAGTGCCACTCAGCCCATTTTACTCTTGCTTACCAAAGATAGCGTAAGCAGCAAAACTGTACCAGCAGATCTGGGAAGACTGACTACATACCTGCCTGATTTGCATTCAGATGACTGCCTTACAGTCATACACTCCATAAACATTAAGTTTCACTTAAAAATTTCCCCCTGCCCGCTTGTTCTTTACCAATGAATGCACAAACTGAACTTTTAATCGTTAATTACAGCTCCTTCTCCACTTCTAGTGACCGGAAAAAAGCAAGTGAAGCTGAGAAAAGCAGTAGGACCATAGTAAACTTAGTATCATTCAAGCTATTTCTGTCCAGCAAGACTGTGCTTTGCTACAGCATAATAGTTCACAACACAGTAAGCCAGAATTGCTTGGAAAGGCGAAATAAACTTTTCACTCATTTCATTCACTAGGCTGCAGTTTGCTTTCCCGGTTTCAGAACTTCTGCTGTATAAGCAGTTTCATTTTGCCACTTCTGTAAACTTCAACAGTGGATCAGGAAAGGCATGGGGTGGAATTTTAATAGGGTATGCAAAGGCTGACTTACCAATTGGCTCACTGACTTGTTAAAAAAAAAAAAATAAATCATTGTACATTAAAAGTTGTTGAAATGTTTTACCTCTCATACGATACCTGAATATCTATCTCCGAACATTGGTAAAAAATGAATGAACATGAAATCAAATATTTTTAAAAAAATGTATCACAGAATGCACTACCACAGTCAGAATGGCTGATACATTTTTCTTCCTTACCCCTACAGATTTCAGTGCTCTCATACATTGTGTTATTAGTCTTAAGGAAAAGCTTTACCCTACCCTTTTACGCTCAGTCTATTTACACTATTTATCATCACTTTCCTCCATCCTGTGATTAGATATTTAAAATGGTATCGTTTTAACTTTTCATTAAAGCACATTTGACCCGTGGGTGGAGATTAGGCTTTAATTAGAAAGCTGAAACCAAACCATTTGAATAGCCACTCTTAACTAGATAAAGAATATTTGAACACAAACACTATCTCAGCAAAGAGGCTTAAATGAACTAGCTTCAAATAAGAATTTAAACTATTTTTCTTATCTCCTAAGTTTCATCATTCAACAGCATTTTGAAAAAGTGTTTCACATCAAAAAGTTAAGGCTTAAGCTCATTTGAAATCAACAGTTGTGTCTCCACTTTCTGTGAAATTCACTGAAAAAATGAATTTAACCAACATACTAATTTGATCCTCTGATATTTGGGTAAGCAAAAGCTGTAAGATCAATGCTTTTGTATAAGATGCAACAACTGGTTTCCTCTCCCCCCCAAAAAAGTTTGCAGAAACCACTGACATTCCCCACAGTCAGTATGGATTTCGTGAGGTTCCTGCTCTCAAAACAGTTGCTTGTCAGAATGCAAAGCCAGCCATTTTTAAAATAACACATCTAAGTAATTCCTTAAATAACATTTGTTGCCAGTAAATCTGAAATGTCATCTAATTTCAATATCTTGCTAATTTCCACCATGCTTTCATGAGACTTGGACACTAACATTACAACAAGCTCTATAAATAACTGATGTGTAAAATCCACAGAATGGTTGCTAATATGAAGCATCCTCAATATGCAACACCTTTTTTTTAAGCTAAAGAGACCTTGAAAAAAATTAAACATGATGCAGAAGCAGAGAACCTCCCATTTCAAACTCCATTTTTATTATTTAACCCAGGCTGTATAAATACTATATTAATTAACCCAAAAATAGGAATGTAAATGTTTTGATAGTGAAAAACACCTCTCTTTACTCTTCCTTTTTTTTTTTTTTGTCTCCACTATTCTTATAAAATTACATCAGCCATAACTAAATATTTCAGGCTTGCTTTATTCTGAAAAAAAACCCAATTTTTAAGCCACAGGATAGCACATTAACTTCACAATACTTTGTTTATTCCACTGCAAAAGACAACAGTTTTGCTGTAGTACAAACTGGGATCCAACTGCAGATGGTTATAATAATTACCATGTAATCAGATAATACCTTAACTTTAAAATTATCTTAACTCCTCCCGCTATGACCTGAACCATTATTCTGATATTTTGTAGAACTCGGACTGGAAAGACTTTAGTCACAACCATACTGATCTAGCCAAAAACACCCACTAGTGCAGCTATTTGGCACTGCCTTCTAGCTAGCACACACTTAAATTAAATCTTAGATCAATTTTGAACTCTGAAACAACCATCATCTACTATTTATCCTGTGATAAAAAAGTCACATTGACCTTCCTTTACATGAAAACAAAGTATTACAATCCTCTAATAATATTTGTGACTGGCACATCTGCATTTCAGCCTGCCTCTCACGTGTCAGCCTGAACTAAACTCACTTTTCCTCAGGAGCCGTTATGAGGATTTTTTGGCTTGTAAGAAGAGTTTCTCCCTACACCTCAACTCCTCTATAGGCTCTCTTTTCCTCAAACAAATACAAACATCTAAATCAAGGCCAGACTGAAAAAAAAAAAAAAAAAAAAGAGAACTTATAAGCAGGAAAATACAAGTTCAGATGTGTGCAGCAAGAACCCGTCTGTCCATTCTGAGGTACCCCTTCTGCAGCAAATATACTTTCCTTATCTAGTAGTGCGATCACCACCTCAGACAATTCCCTCAAACCAGGATGAGTTGTTATTCATTTTTATCTTAAATACAGAACAAAACAAGGCATTTCATTTAAACTTGTGTAATTTTTTTACCCTTTCAAATCTCAGGAAAGTATAATTTATTCCATAACTGGATGGACACTGCAACAAATAAAGTACTACCACAAGCATTATCGCAATCCCAAATGCATACATGTCTCAAGTAAAAAGAAATTCCTCCCCCTTTTCTAGAGCGTAAGAAAAGATTCTGTAGATCAGTGACTCACAAGAGCCTGGGACAGACATATCAAGTCAGAACTTTAAATCACAACTATAGTGGAAAGCATGGTTTTAAAGCAGGACACCAAATTTGTAAAAACTGCATTCAAACTATAAGCAATTTCTACAAATAAATCAATCTAGAAAAAACAGAATTATTCAGGGACTGAGTCATGGTATGAAGAGACTCATCCTAAGACCCTTTTGCCTGTCAGTATGGCACCATGAAGTTTTCCCCAGATCACAGACCTTTGCTTCTGCGCACAGAAATACCCAACACAAGGACCTAACATCAAGTTGGAGCTTGATTCTGACTGAAGATGAATATTTAAGGGCAATGCTCAGATCACATCCTCAACAGCTCAAAATAAAGCCTGCCAAATTATTTGGTAGATTATTTGGGTTTCCTGCATTTACTGTGGTTAAACATCAACTAAAAGTGCCAAAAGTAGTAAGTTACATTGCCTAGATTTCTATTCCTTCCTACCTCCCTAAAGTTTGCATACACAGTAGTTTAGAAAAAAAGATCAGATTAACATTTTATGCTTTAATTACGAAACATCCTAGAAGTCAGGGTCCTTGCAGAGATTCATCCTCGATCTCCACTGGCCTTCAGTAAGACTCCTTGGTATTAGCTAGGCATGTTTTCACTACTTTCTTATTTTATTTAAAAAAAATAATATGTGACTAAGCCATGACTCAAGTTAATACCTTCCACTATTTGTTTAAAGAAAGAAAAAAAAAAAGGCAACAAAAGGTAGTTCAAGAGAAGTCCAATTGCACATATGTTGCAACAGCTTTTCAATCACTTCAAAGACTTCTGGTATGCACAGTTAGCTCACTAACATAGCAGCAGAACAGAAACCATTCCACACAGCCGGTACAGTATATTTGTCAATAATTTCCATATTAAGTAGTTCTTGACAAGACAGGCTGAAACAACAGTGATCCACAGGGTATGAAACAAATGCAAGCACCTAGAATTCAAAGAAGCTGCATAAATACACTTTTTGTCAGATGCCGAAGGTTTCATAAAAGAAAAAAAGCCACAAAAAACTAAAAACCCCACCCCAAACCCCAATAACAAAGAGAATAGCAAAGTGTCTCATCTAGGAAAGATGAGGAAATAAAAAACTAACAATGGCACCACCATTATGACAACATGCTTCAGTACTGCAGACTTTTCACAGCAGTATGGATCTCAGGTAATCGATGCAAAACTGCGAGAACGAAGTAAAGACAGCAAAATCATCAATTCCAAACATTTCAAAGGAGGGAAGAGGAAATTAAAGATTTCTCTGAAGAGTCCTTTAAAATCACAATAAAATGAGCTCAAACTAGACTCCAATTATCAGCACTTTACTCAAATGATAATGTTCTCTATGTCATTTTTAAGAATTTTGTGACAGACCTTGCATGGCCCAGTCACATGTCAAAGTGTTAAAAGCCAAGCACCTCAGCAGAAATAAAAAGAAACATTATGATGCTAGTGTCAACTCAAACAGTTTAACAGACACGATCTGTTCAGAAGCAGCATGCTAAGATTTCTTCATAGCCTCCTCTAGTCCGGCATCTATTTATAGCTGCCCAGCCTCTCTACAATTTCTCACAGCCCCTCCTCCACCCAAAGCCAAGTCGGGGAAGTTTAATGGATATAAATCCTGGGCCTTGTGCCGCAAGATGATCTGAAGATCTGCAACTCTCCTCCAGCAACCTCATGTGCAGCAAAACCAGAAGTGTCAAGAAGAGAATGGTCTAACCTGATCAGGAGCCCAATACATGGGATAAACCTTCTCTCTCCTCTTCAGCAACAAACGCATTCTCCCTCTGCCAGCATGATGATGGCAACGAACCACATAAAGATCAGAGCCTAAGCAAAAGATATCTGCCTCCTTCCTTCTCACCACAGAGAAACAGCCTAAGCCAACTGCATTGAAAGCCAAGACAGAAGGTATCCAAGTCCGGTTTGACCCCTGGACAGCAGCAATGTCATCCATGCACCTTCCCATTTATAGAGCTACTACTGTACATCGTACCTTCGTCAAAGAAACTAGGCGGCTGTTGGCTTTTTTTCAGTGCAGTTTCTGGTTGGCTTGTGACATTTACCACTCAGCCATGCATGTGCACGTCTTTATAAAGCACTGATCCACACAGGCTCTCTTTCACCAGCATCTGCACCAACAGCTGTAAACGTCGCAAAAAGGGCGCAGATATTTTCCTGCGCTCAGAGCACATCGCCACAGGCTGAACTCTGTCACAGGCTTCCTACATCCTTGGTGCCTCTCCAACCACCTACATCCACTTGCCTGTAGTACTAGCACAGAGACCGAAGAGACGACAGCACTGCTGGAAACTCCTGCCCACCCAATTACAACCACATTTTCTCCCCTTTCCCTATCCAGAGGCAGACGGAAGGGGAGGGATGACTTCCTCGTGAGGAAAATAACCTGGGAAAAGCCGGTACAGAGATCAAGAGAGGAGAAATCACCCCAAAGGGAGAACAGATAATCCCCGAGAGGCGAGGCTGCCGAGGGGCGTAACCAGAGAGGAAGGGAGAGCGAACCGGGGGGATAATCCGGCAGAGACGGGGGGAGATAATCCCCTCGGAGGAGGGGGGAGGCGGAGGATCCCGGAGAGGGAGGGGCGCGAAATCTGATAATCTCCAGGAGAAGAGAAAATACCGGGAAGGAGGTGGGGGAAGGAGGGTGGGCGGGTAGATAATCCGGAGCGGCAGATGAAGAGCGAGTCTCCCGGGGACGCATCCGGAGGCGGGAGGAGGAGGAGGGTTAATCCTCGCTCTGGGGGCAAAAATCCCTCTTCCCCGACTCCATGTTCGCTCCCTGGAGCCCAGCCCGGCCCCGGTACCTGTGGGAGGGCGGCTCTGCCCCTCTCCCGCCGCTCGCACACGGGGCTCGGCCGGGACCCGCCTCCCACCAGCTACAGGAGCAGAAAAGGGGGAAAAGGGGGGCAGAAAAAGGGGGGCAGAAAATAGGAGGAGAAGGGGGCAAGAAAAAGGGAGAAGGGGAGGGAGAAGGGGGCGAGAAACGGGGAGAAGGGGGCGAACGCTCCCTCCCCGCCGGCAGCGGTACCGCCACTCACCGGCTGGCAGCGGCTCCCGCTCACCCGTCCCCTCCTCTCAGCGGGCGCCGCGCAGCTCCATCTCCGGGCGCAGCGCGCGAGCCAGAGGTGCCGCCGGTGCCGCTTCCCCCGCCGGCTCCGCCGTCCCGGCCACCCGCCCGCAGCACGCGCTCCACGCGCTCCTCCTGCTCCTCCTCCTCCTCCTCCTCTCCCCGGCGCGCGCACGCGCGCCTCCGTGGCGATGGCGCGCGCTTCTTCCCCCCCGCCCCGCCTCCCCGCGAGGGAGGGATGGGGCGCTCCGAGCGTGAAAGGGAGAGCGTGTGTGGGTGTGTCAGGCAGGGCGCGCGCGCGCGCGTGGCAAGGCGGGCGCGCGGTGGAGGGCCGCGGGGCGCGCGCGGGTCGAGCGGGGCGCGCGCGGGTCGAGCGGGGCGCGCGCGCGGCTTGGCGCGCTGCTTGGCGCGCTGCGGGGCCAGGAGCCCCCGCCGCCACCCGTGTGTGCCCAGCGCAGGGCGTTCGGTCACTAGGAAAGGATAAATCCGTCAAAGGGAAGGGGAGAGGGAGCGCTCCCCCTGATGCTCATAGCGACCCAGAGCGCTGGAGTGAAGGCAACGCTGAAAAACTGGTTTTCCCGCACTTCTGGTCGCTGTTTACTTTAAATATTTCGTTTGTTTGTGGCAGCTCCGAAGGACTATATTTGCCTTTTTGCTTCGGGCTGGTTTGGCGGAGACTCTCACCTTCACCTACTCTGCGATTTTACTGAAATCTGAGTTGTGAACATTAAGTCGGTCTCGCATCCACAATCCTCGCCAAAGCTGGATCGTATACGTAATGGTAAAATTTGCCGCAAAAAAAAGAGAATGTTCGCATCCAAACCAATACTTGATTGCACAGCTTGCTTTCATTCACTTTTCCCTGCTTTTACTGACTTTTTAAAAAAGATTTTTCAATCTAAGCGTACAGTTTGACTGTAATCTACTTAATTGTGCTGTTTTAAGAATACATGATAGCCTGCTGTGACATATGGTAACCCTTAATAATAAGCTGTCTGCAATTCACGCTGGCTTTTGCTCTGGGAGCCATTGGGGAGAAGGGAAAGCCAGAACACTGTGGGGAAAGACTTTGAACAGAAAATCCGATAAATGTCGATTTTCATTCTGACAGGTTCAGATTGTGCTTTCCTACCAGATAACAAATAACCTGATTTTTCTGCGACTGAAGATGCCAAAAGAATCAGCATGTCTATGATGGGCACAATTATAGAAATTGTGGAACAGCAGCTAGCGGGTGAAAAACTTTTCTCAAATTGACCAATAAAGATGTATCAAGTAAATAAGACCTTACTGTCCTCCTCTTGGGAAACCAGCATGTAAAATTCATTTACTTGTCAAATTACAGTTGCTACCAGAGCCTTTGCTCAGAAAAGTCACTGTGCTGAGAGCTTCACAAGAACGTGGAATTATGCATCCCCAGGTCCAAAGAGCTTACAGCCCTCCTGTGATTTCTCAGTAAAAATATCTAAATTGGGAATATTTTTGGTAATTTTCTTCACAAGCAGTTATCTTTTCCTTATTAAACTGAAAGGAAACTTAACGTGTCATGAGGGACTTCAAGCTAAGTAATGACCTACCACCTTTTCAGTGCTCAAACCCCTGCAGCTGGAAAAAATGACAGGCACAGAAAATCCTCACACCTAGAAAAATAACTCCAGGTCTTTCTCTTCTTTGCCCCTCATTTATTTTTTTTTCTGATGCTCTAATGGAAAACCTTTTGAGCCAGAGCCACAAACCACAGAGCTGTCATCTTGTCCTGCATTTCACAACTCAACATCTTGTTGACTTCTTCTCTTACAGTCCCTATTTTTGAGGAGATTGAACATTATTCTATTAAGGGGAAAGGGTTGTAGCAGTTTACCCTGGCACCTTTCATCATATCCTGACTTTACCTTCATGGCTAATGAAAGAAAAATGCTTTACTGAAAAACTTACAGATTCCTTATTATGGTTCAACTCAAAGCTTGGATCAAACCTGTGAAACATGAAAGCCCTTTTTTGGCCATAAGAGAAATATCTAAACATAAAGTACTTTGACTGCTCCACAGCTTTTTGAATGTCTTCCATGCTGGCCTCTGCAGCTGCTATTTGGCTATTAAAACCCTTTAGGGAATGTGTCCCAAATGCTCACACACCAGTTTTTAACCACCACTTAATCCATTTGACCCATTGGGGTCAAGGAAGAAACAGAGATTTATTGTTTTAGAGAAGAATTTAGAAATTTATATTTACTCTCTGGCAGGAATTATCATATCCTTTTGGGTTTTTTACTACTCACGTTCACATGGCACTCATAACAGAAATCCTCTAGCCAGGGATGGTCATTAGGACCCTGATGGTGCAGTTCAAACTGATGGCTTTGCATCATTCTTGCAGTGAAAACTGTAAATCTCTCTTATCTATTTAATGGGCAATTACTGCACTTCAGCCAAGCCTCAATGGGTTCCTAGTTTAGGGCAGAGACCTGGCCAGGGCTGGCTTATGCCCCAGCAATTTCTGGCTAGTAATCATGGTCAGCCAGGCATAAATTAGAATACTGCCAAAGCTGAGTTGCTTTCTGCCAGGGATTATCTCAGTCTCTGTTTAGCCACAGGATTCAGGGAGCATAAAGACAGTATGGTAGGTTAGCCCCAGCCCTCGTACTTTTGGGCTGATTGATTAGTATTCGCTTGAACGGAAGTTTATGACCCTACAGAGCTTTGAACTCTACTTTTGATGATATAGATTTCACTCAAGCAAAAGTTTTCATTTCCTATCAAGTCTGATGCTCCTCTCTGTAAAACTGCAGAGCAGAGACTAGGCTTGCTGATGATGTGAGTTCTTTGCTGGTGCTACAAGTGGTAGAGACCTTTCTCCAGGATCTTTTGGGTTTGCTTGGGCTCTTAGCCTGATGTAGAGGGGTTAGAGGAGCAGGCATCCAGTGTACAAAACATGGGAAGGAGGAGGATGATTTCAGTCCCCTTTTAGCTCTAGGTATACCAATGGAAAAAAAGACCTGTAATCACCACTATCACCTCCACACTTGCTTATTACTGGAGGAATGATCTACTGGCTGATGTCAGCTATGCTACATTTCTCTTTGTTTTATGCTCTGAAGAATTTTAGGTCTGAATTCTGAATTCTCATTCACTGTTCTGAAGACTATTTTAAAGACAAATGAACAGAGGTACCAATAGAAGAACTGCTGCTTTGAGTTCGTTCATTTTATATTTAATTGTGGGAAACTGACGTTGAGCACTTAAGAGTGAAGGACTTCGTAAAAGTACATTTTTTTAGATGAAATTTTAAGCTGTTTGCTGGCATGTTCTGGAAGTACAGTGTTCTGTGTACTTTAGTTTACCAATGCCTAACTTGGATAATCAATTGTTGTAAGTCTTCAGACAGCTGGAAATCTAGACTGCTTCTTTATTTGATAATCACTAAAATACGCTGTCTTCATCACCTGATAAACTACAGACAATAAAGCGTCAGCTTCTTTGCTGTGTTTATCACTGTTAGGGAATCTTACAATGATAACTTGTTTATGTGTCCACTGGCATACCATCCAAGATTTTCACCATCATCAAAACAGTGAGGGTTTTTTTATGAAGTTCTTTGTGCAAAAGAAATGAGCTAGGGGTTGGGGTTTTTCTCGGTATGCGGTGTGATTTTATGTCTGTGCACAAAACATCATTCAAGATTTTCAAAAAGATCCAACAAAGACAGGAAAATCTATAAGAAATTGCATGAATTTCCATACTATCCCAGAGGAACTAATTAAAAGATCACATGGATGATTACAAATATTGAAGGTAAAATAAAACCAGTTTTCTTTGGGGGGGGAAGGGGAGCGTGATCAAAATCACAATAATTAGGAGATTGTTGATTTACATGAAAAGGTAAAATGAAAGAATAAAAGGAGACAGTACGTACAGAGTTAAAAAGCTATATGTCTAATTCTTATGCTATTTTCATCACTGAGGTCTGTTTGCATGTGGAATTCAACTCCGCAGGAGGAGATAATCAAGACAAATAGTATGGCTTTATTTTTAAAAGGGGTGGATAATTTCATGGCAGCGTACAACATTGGTAACTGGGCAAGCTAAGATAATAAGGCTAATCAAATCTCATGCTTCACAGCACCAGTTCCCTGCAGGGTCACAGGAAAAATCTTTCCACTATATACAACACCATACAATTAGCAAGCTCATTATTGGGGAGCAGAGGTACAGCCTTCTAAAGCAACAAGCCTTTACCATTATCAGACAACAGAGGCTATACTTGGGTAGAGAGAAAAAAGAGCGTTATTTTCTTATGCCACTTCTACTCCTTTTCCCTGTCTGAGTTTCAGAATTACAATGCTTGTCTTTGTTAAAAAAAAAAGAAAAAGAAATGTACTATATCCCCTGATCCTGATCACCTAAGTGTGTTGCTAGCTGAAATGTGTCAAAAACTCTTACAGTTGTGACAGGTAGCCCAGTGTAAAAACAGCTGTTGCCAACTGTACACAGGAATAGTATTGATTAAGCTGTTGCATGTTACACGTGCACATTACCCTCTGGTTAGGTCAGTAATGTCACAGAATTTTCTTGTCAGTAGTGGTTTAGGCAGAAAGGCACAGTCCCAACTGATGATCAGCTCTTAACTAGGAACTGAAATGACATGTTTGGAATATTTAGTTTTGGAAGTACTGTTCATTTTCTTTAATTGCCTGAACATATTGTTGTAGGTGTTCTGTGTGTATACTTGGATTTTATTTTCCATCAGTGTGTGCATCAGAGAAATTATATTAGCTGCAATTGAAAATACTTTGCTTTTTTTTCTTCAAAATTTATGTTCTGTATGTGAACGTGATACTCCTTATGAGTTGTTGGGTTTTTTTTTTTTACACAGCAGAGGAAGCACAATAGCAGAACAACATCCTTTTGAATCTATATTATGAAAAAACTCTTTATGTGAGCTATACCTCAAACATAAAGACCAGGTGTTTCCTTGACCCCTACCCCTAAGATATTTATTTTAACTGTATTAATTATTTTCAGGTGATCTATTCTTCTCACCTATGTACAGCCTATGTGCATTCTCAACTCTCAGCCCACATACTCTTTGGAGTGGGAAAAAAACCCAAAACACAACCTCACCTGCAACTTTAAATTTAGGTTAAATGACAAGAAAATCTAAAAACTTGAAAGGAGCTTATATAAAGACAGTTTCAAGATTTCTTCACAGGTACAAAGGCATTAATCTTTCTTATATAAAGAATATTCAACACTTTTTTTTTGTTTGCTTTGCTAGAATGCATGGCCATGAGCTATAGCAGGCTCAGCTAAACAAAGTTGAATTAAAAATTAAACCTGAGAATGTTTCTTAGGTTCCTTGGATGGATTGGATGGTCAGGCTTAGAGAGCAGTATTTACTAGACCATGCTCTACACAGAGGCCAGTAGCAAGAGTAACAAGCAGAGCAGCACAGGGCTCTGCCGTGGGACTCGCCCTGATTAACATCCTTAACATTGCCCGGAGGAGATGATGGAGTGCTGACTGCTCAACAGATTTGCTGGCAAGATCAGGTTGAGGGTACAGTTATGCTAGTGGGGAGGGATGCCATCCGAAAAGACCTTGATTTGCTGGAGGAATGGGTTGGCAGAAAATTCATGGAATTCAGCAAGGACAAATTCCAAGTCCCGCACTAGAGGTGGACTAAACCCTTGCACTGATCCAGGCTGAGGGGAAGTGTGCCTGCCTGGTTGGGCAACAGATCTGCTAAAAAGGCCCAGGCAGTGTTTGCAGATAGTGAGCTGAACGTGAACCAGAGGTGTCCTCTGGCAACAAAGAAGATCAGCAGCAACCCAGCTCTATTAATATAGGAAGAAGGTCAGTAGATTACTGTCCCTCATTCCTTGGTGTTTGTTAGACCACGTTTAAATTCTGCCTCCAGTTTTGGGACCCCCAGCACAAGAAGGACATTGAATAAACTGAAATTCAGCAGAGGGCCAACAAGATACTTTGGGGGCTGGAACACTTTTCCAGTGAGGAGAAGCTGAGGGAGCTGAGCTTGTTCAGTCTGGAGCTGAGCTTGTTCAGTGTGGAGCAGAGAACGCTTTGGGGGAAACAGTGTCCGCGAAGTGTCTGAAAGGAGGTCACTGGGAAAATGAAGCCAGTCTCCTCAGTGGCACATGACTGAAGGATGAGATAAAAATGACATAAATGCAAGCAAAGGGAAATTCAGGCTGTAGATAAGGAAAACCTTTTTCACCGCTAGGAAGCACTGGAAGCGTTTGCCAAGAGAAGTTGTACAGTCTCCATTCTGGGAGGTTTTCAATACTCAGCTGGATAAAGTCCTGAAACACGTGGTGTGCTCTCACAGCCATCCCTTCTTAGACCATGAGGCTGGACTAGAAACCTCCTGGATTGCCTTCCTATCTGAATTACTCAATGACTCAATGACTCAATGAGTTCACGATTGGTATACAAAACACAGGGCAAAGGAACTATCTTATAGGGAGAGAAGGCAATTATGGCATATGTGGTTTATCCAGGGAAATGATAAGTCTTAATATGGGGAGCATGGACCAGAATGCAGGCTGTAACTGTGCAGCTGTGCGGTAACAAATTGGCTGTAGTTCCATACCACACTTCGTTTGCTCTCCTTTTGGCCTCAGCACCCTTGCACTCTTGGCTACGTAGCTTTAGGAGTAAGGCTTGCACGTTTTGAAGTCTTTTATGGCCACCACCAGATTTATTAGGTTTTTGTTTGTATGTAAGCTCTTTCCCAGAGAAGGAGGTCCCCAGAGTGAAAGAGAAGCCACAGCAAAATTCTGAAAATAATCCTTGCCAGATCTCTGGACAAGGTACTCATATCTCAAAATAATTTCTTGAAAGAAAATGCAGATTCCCCTATTTCACCATACTGTCTTCAGTCCAGACACACAAAGGTGAAATTCCAGAAAAATCAAATGTAGACATTCTCCTTTTCCCTTAAGTTTCCTTTACATTGTTAAAATGATGTAATTTACTCCCACTTCAAAATTCTTTTATATTATATGATGGCTGTAAAGGGACCCTAGTTTAAACAAAAATCAAATCCCAGGAAATCTTTGTCACATTCAATAAAATCAGGGTACCAATGCAGAGAATTTTAATTAAAAACTTCAAATAAACTCAAGGGAATCAAATCATTTGTGAACATAAGCATATCAGAAAACCATGGCTCAGCGACCTACATGAGTAGTCTCAGCTCATTTTCTAGCAGTGTTCTCCAGCTTACAAAAAGTGTTGCCAGAGAGACTCTGTATGCTCATGCTTCAAGACAACATTATAGTTAGCAAAGGTCAGGAAGAACCATCCCTTACAACAGAAAAATGAGCAGTATTAGCATCTTTGGACTACAAGGCCCTCTTCCTTAAGCTGCTGTTGTAGGTCTGGCTACAAAAGACATCTCCTTCCCCAAACCTTTTGGCTGCAAATCTTTTCAAGATGAAATACTTTGCCATTCATGTCTCCAGCTCAATGGGATGCTAGCAAAAAATTGTATTTCCGCTGAAAACCTAGTAGATAATCACTGTCAGTGGCAAGCACTGCTGCCTGTTCACTGCTATCTGCCACGGCAAATTCATTTAAAGAAACACACAAGTTAGTCTGCAAAGATGGCAGCAGTATCAGAGGACACTTTTCTGTCTGAATGAGGAAATAAAGAACAAATAGTGAAGGAAATGCATGAGGTGGTTTGAAAAGGTACATGGACTGGAAAGGGGAACAAAAGGAAAAATAAATGCTATATAAATGCCAGGTTTTACTATTTAGGAAGGATTCATTTTACTTACACTTAGGGATCAAATTCTTAGTTTAGACAAATATGATACCATGGGAAGAGTAGTTAAGGAATTAGTCTGCCATTATTGATCTTTCATAACTCCTGGTTCATTTTCGTCTTTAATTTTCAAATGCTTTTAAGACTGTAATATGTACTTTTAAGAGCTGGGCCTGTTTGTCCTAAAAGTATTTGAATGAAATCCAATTATGGCCACTACAGCAAACCAGGCTTTAAAAGAAACATAGTTGACTGTAGGCACATATAACACGTCTCCATTTAAATTCTAATTACTTACAGTGCGTGGTCTAAATAGACCCCAAAATTGTACTTTTTGTTCCTGCAGTTAATTTCTGTCACAAAATTGCTTATCATTTGAGAAAAGTTGGCTTGTAGGACTAATAATACCCCTTTAGTCTGAGTTTTAAGTCCAATCAAAATAGTGCTTTTGCTGTGGAGTGTATTTTGGAACGCTGGGGAAAACTGGGCCTTCTGAACCTCTTTATGCAATTTCTTCTGGGGCAAGAAGATGACAACACGGATGTGTGGAGCTGTACAATACAAATCTATCTGTGGGAGCTACAGACAAAGCTTTTATTTCCTTTGCCTCAAACAAATTTCTGGCAGAGGAGGCAACTGAGAGCAAAGCTGACTAAATGTGAGGCAGCACCTGCCAAAGGGGAGGTACAGACTAGTTGCTTTATTGTTCTCACAGGACAAAGGCTGTTGGCAGGGCCAGATTTCTGGTTATTGGTTAAAGTTTCTCATGCAAAATACTATTTTTGCATATTGCTTAGGAAATGTGGTGGAATTTCCATGATCAGCAGCGTTTGAGGATCTCCAGAGTATCACAGGTATTCCTGCCTTGAGCCAGAGACTTTTGAGGTCCTTTGCATTCCTAATTATCTGTAATTTACAGAGATTAATTTGTAAACCAAACAAAACCTATATTTATCCAGTGTTTCACACTGCACAGGATTATTAAAATATCATCTATGTTCTTTTACATAATATAATAATAATATATTTTAAACAAACCGTAACATATAAAGGAGCTATCTTTTTTTTACAATATTAAACAACTGTATACTCTTTCCCTTACTGTTTTTTTCAAACTTGTTTATTTACATTTAAGCTCCATAAGTCAAGGATCATCTTCATTCTGGGTCTTAACAGTGCCTAATCTGTTAAAACTCTGCTTGTTGGTCCCCAGGTACGCCTATGAATATAACTACTAAAAATAGTACATTATGTTTCTCAGTTTTCAGCAACATTATATACAAGGTCCTCTATTTTGTTTTGGCTTCAGATTTTAGCAGACCCTCTCCTAGGCATTCTGGTGTAGTTTTATGCCTTCCAAAAGCGTTGTACCCACCACAGGGTTTCCTTTCAACATCTTAAAGATTTTACTAAAAATCAAATTATGTGAAGCGTAGGACTTCTTTAAAGCAAAACTCAGAAGCAGCTATGTCTGAAACCCGCAGCTGAAGTAGTTCTATCAGAAAATGGTAAAAATCCTTTTTCTGATTTTTTTTAACAGACTGCCAGTGACTTTTCATATCACTTCCATTATACCTGTCTTTTCTTTTCTCATTTTTCTCATTAAAGAATAAAAAAAACCCCAAAATTAAATGTGTCTTCTATCAAAATTGAAAGTTAGCAGCAGTAGTAGACATGAGACTATTGAAAGCAAAGCTAGACAATAGTGGTAACTACCTATGACCTAGTAGCGTATTGGACTTCAGCCTATAAGTGACCAAATTAATTTATAAACTCAAATATATATTATGGAGAAATACTATTTAGTCCACCAGTCAAAAACTAAAATCTGGAGAGGAAAGGAGGAAGGGGGAAGGAAAGAGAACATGCCATTGGTGCTTAACAGTGCACAGCTGTTTCGGAAAAAAAATTAAAGATGTAAAGAAAGCATTCAGCTGTAGGTTGGATTTATGAATGTGGTGCACAAAATTTGGGCAGGTCACAAGGCCCTGGGATTATTTCTTCTGATCACAACCAGGGATCAGTTTCTGACTTTATCTCTTATCTAGCTTCCCATTTGTGTCTGAAGAATGCAGGACATGGCTCAAAGACAGGGAAAAAAGTGACTTATAGCAAGGCCAGGTGCAAACACTCTGTGCAAAGGCACACATAGCCATGTGCTGCTTCCATATCATGTGATTTTAAAAGCACACTGTACCCAGTAATACCATTGCAGAAGCTGTAGTTGTGCTGGTTATCCATACTGGCTTTGTGGCTGTTTGAACTGGGCATGACTGCTTTTGTCCCAGTATGTGACAGAAGAGTGTCCACTAAGCACCGTGTGCAGGCTCCAGGACTAGACTTTCAGTTCATTGAAAGGATGCACCTCCTTCTAGCGGAGGTGCATCCACTCTCAAATCACTAGTACTGTTGCTTACGAGAGCTCATGTTTCCAGGTGAACCCAACACCAACTTCTGGGAAGACCAACATTTGAGGTTGTGTGATAGCTAATAGGCTGATTCCTCAAGCTGGGAATTGATTGGGATCCTCCAAAAGCAAAGCAGTCAATATCAAAATCAGGCTTAAAATACCAAACACCAAATGCAGGTATCTCCCATTAACTGAAATAAGTGCTTAGAAGTGTGGATCTGAGGTTCCCATTCTTTCCTCAATGGTACAGGGTGACCCCTGATGCTTACAGCAAACACAGTCCTTCGTAAGAAAGCCATGTCCTTCACAGCAACACTCTCAGGAGCAAAGCCTAGCCTAGAAAGAAAGAGATGTCAAATCATCAAAGGGGCCATGGTATAAATTACTCCTTCCAGGGTTAGAGAAATGCTTCTGTGTTGAACCAAAAGCCGATGCAGAGTTGGCAATCCAAACTGGGGATCCATCCTGTTGCGGGGATGTGCAGCTGTCTGCTCTCTTCCACTCACAGAAACAGAAGGGAACATATGGTTTCGTATATCTGTCTTCTGTGGCATGACCTTTTTTCCTCTGCGTAAGGGAAAAGGAGTGTTAAAAAATTCCTGTCTTTTTAGTGGTGTATTAATCACTGAGTGCAAATTTGCAGTCATCTAAACCAAACACTTGAGTCTGATTTTTATTTAACAGAAATCTTAGCCGTACAGATACAATTTGTGATTATCACTTACATTTCCAGTGTACTAGATTAAAATGACAGCTTTAAAAAATCATTATAATGAGTGCACTAGAAGCCCTCTCCTTTTTATTACAATCTATTTTTTCCCTAAGTAGGGATATGACTTCACTGAAATATATTTCATTAAAATAGAGGTTTATTGATAAATACTGGAGAACCATATTATTATAGCAGTATCACACAATAAGCTGTGTATTAATTGACCGTTAGTACAGTTCTTGGGTAGCTGAAGTTAGGCAACCTTGAGCTTCTTGAAGCACATGAGGCAATTTAATAGGCAATTAAAACATGGCATGTTGTGTCTTACTGCAATATGTTATGTAGCGAAACAAGATGCATTTCACTGAGAACATATTGACTGCTTTTAGCCTGAAAAATGGATGAGAACATTGTGTTCCATACATATTGGGAGAACCAGAAAATTGTGGCATTTCTCCCCAGTGACACAGAACTTTATAGAAAGACGTGAGTCATACTGGGTAAGGATCTGTTGCCTAAACTGAGACATTTTTGACACTGCAGGCAGCCAGCATGGTGTCCAGCTGTCTCTCCAGAAGATGCCAGCCTCTTCTAGATCTCTCTTCATCTTTACTGTCATTTCTCTGTAGATGCCTTACATGCTTTATGTCATCTGAAGGACTTCAAATGCCTACTTTTTGGAACCTGGATGACTACCATTGTACATTCTACCTCCCATAATGAATACTTCAGCCATCAGCTATGGATAGACAGACATACACATAGACAGGTGGATAGGTAAGCTGTCGGCAGCTCAGATTTCCAGACTTTCCCTGGAGCTTTGCTTTTGAAGCATTGTAGTTCTTCCAGTAGAGAGAATAGGGACAGGAAACAGGTAACAGAGCTGCTTTCGGTGCAGTTGTCTCAGCTGAGACAGCTGATGCATTTCACACCAAGAGAATTTACTGCCTCAAAGGTTAGTTCCTGCAAGGCCTCCTTCATGAGCTCTTTGGCTCTTCCTCAGAAGGAGATGAGCTAATGAAAACTGCCAACAAACACTTCATGAAACTTCTAAAGTATCTTCTCAAGTGTCCTCTCTGTGGCTATCTAGCAAGGACAGGCGTTTCAGCCTGATGTGTTGAGATTTCCTCTTCCCGTTGCACTTCAGGCAGTGTTATCAAGGCTCAGACTGAGTTACCAGTACTGCTACAGATACTGGAAATGGGGAAGAGGGGAAGCTCTTAAACCAGAACAGATTAATTTAGAAATTACAATAATTGTCTCATAGTATTTTTTCTTCTTTTAGTTCAGAAACTTACAGCAGAGAGTTGTCGATATTTGTGCCTACTACTTTATCAGATCTTAATAAATACATAATAATAAGTTATCCCAAACTGATGTGCTGTAATAACTTACAGATATGGCAGTGCTTTTGAGTTTTCTAGTGCATTAAAAACAAGATTGCATTAGTGCTTCAAAAATAGAATGAAGTAAATAAGCTGTGACAGTATTAAGAAATGATGGAGGGAATGGAATAAAGTTTGTAGAAGAGCTTCTTTATTTATTCAGAACAGAGTTTGATGTGCTAAGTGTTAAACATTAACGTATTATCTTGATGGATTTTGTACCTACACACTTTAACATCACAGATGAAAAAGCTTTAAAAATAGTACATTGTAATATGTGCTTCATTTATTAAAAATGTATGAGCAAAATAGATTGTACTTTTCATCCTCTTCACATTCTTGTCATTGTTCTCACAGTGAAAATCACAAATTCTGTTTTGAAGCTGAAAATGAATTGCAGTTGTCAATAAATGTGGGTGTTTACAGATGTTATTAATTGAGAAAATAATACATTGTTCTCAACAAGAGAACTCTTTATTTACACTCTGGAGAGCTGAAAGCTACCCTAGAAGGAGAAGAGAGCACTTAGCAGCTTTTGAGACATAAAGAGCATGGCACATGAAGAACATTATCTATCTCTTACCTTTATTTTATTAACAAGCCGAAATACTTTTTACTGTGTTTGAAATTTCTTTTATCAGATCATAGAATCATGGAATCATAGAATGGCTTGGGTTGGAAGGGACCTTAAAGATCATCCAGTTCCAACCCCCCTGCCATGGGCAGGGACATCCCACTAGATCAGTCTGCCCAAGGCCCCATCCAACCTGGCCTTAAACACCTCCAGGGATGGGGCATTCACAACCTCCCTGGGCAACCTGTTCCAGTGCCTCATCACTCTCATAGTGAAGAAATTCTTCCTAATGTCTAGTCCAAATCTGTCCCTCTCCAGTTTATATCCGTTCCCCCTAGTCCTATCCCCACAAGCCTTTATGAATAGCCCCTCTCCAGCTTTCCTGTAGGCCCCCTTCAGGTGCTGAGTTCTCCAATAAATTTGGCAGCCAAAACAGGGATATAGTAGTCCTTCTGAATTTTCAATTGCAAAGTGTCGAAAACAGGTAATGGCCAATGTAGATTATAGAATCAACAATACCCAAAGGCTTCTACATCGTGTGTCCCCGTTCTAGTTCTGTTAGTGGCCTTACCACACCAGCTTTCATCAGTCTCAGTAGGAGATTCAAACTCTGTTCATCTCTCAGATCAAGACATTAATTTCCAGCAGAAATGTTATATGCAAAATATTTCTAGTCTTGTGAAAAAAAAAAAACCAACACTTTTCTACTTAAAAAGCCTTTTACTCCAGGTTTGTTTTTTTTTTTTTTTGAACTGCTTTGTATCAATGGAAATGAGAATCAGCACTTTTAAATTATAATACAAAAATGAAGGCAGGATTGGCCTGTAATTATCTTGCTCATTCCAAAATAGTCTGAATCTTAATAACATACAATTGAGTCTTCTTTTTCAGGAATCAAAATACAGGCTATTAAAAAGATGTTCCATTAAAGCAAGTATGTGTGTAGATTTTGGTAGGTAACAGAGAATGGGCAAAGTACAGAATGAACAATGCCTGTATTTAATTTTCAAATTAGACTGTAAAAGTTTCTCAAAATGTTTTTGTTTGCTTATCAAGAAAATATAGAATGCCTCTTGTGGTCAAAACATTATCTTTCAACTCCCTGGTGTGATATCCTAAACTAATATATTTGGATAGTAACAGTATTTATTCTCTATACGTTTCAGTAGCACCAAATAGTGTTGCTGTAACTAACGCGTATACCATTTTTTTCTTACATATGTTTTTCACTTGCTACTTTTTGAAAGCCAAATATAAAGGCAAATGGTGGCCTACGTGAAAATAACCAAACGAGTAAAAAACCAATACTGCATGCCAAGGTGTATAGCTAGTATCTGTACTTCTTCACACTGCCAAGTGCAGAGCAACCGCTCTCCATCATTGTGGTGTCTTCTACATAGGTGTTTGACAGCTCAATAGAAAAGTATCTTCCCACTTTAGATGGAATGTTGCAGTCCTATAGAATGGTAGTTCATTGTGAGTTTGTCTAGTTGGTAAGTTAATTAATGTGAGTCAACGGGAAGAATTACTAATATCTTCATACATCGCACTCTTCCTTTTGCTTCTTCAGCTCTCCTATGTATGATGGTTTTGATCTGGGCATGATCATTAGGTTAGCTTGAATTGCCTTGCTTAAATTGGTCATTTAAATGCTTAATCCTTGCTTAACATGATAGCTCCTTACTGAGGGGCATGTCAAAGCACAATCCTTTGTGGCTCATCAGGGGCATGCAAGCAGATGATGACTGCTTTTGTGCTGGGAAATGCTTGAAAAAAATCACACAACAAAGCTAAGATTCCACCTTAGTGATGTCATATTTCTTACAGAATTCTTCAACAATGTTTCCCAGACTTGGGTTCTGATGAGTCTTGTCGGAAAATGGCTCTGCTGGGTTTGCAAAATACTGGAAAAAATGTGATTGCCCCAAATCAGAGCATTCTCCTCAGATTAGATGGCATCACATCTGAGTGCTTATGGGGGTGGACACGGAGAAGCATTACAATTGTGTTTGTGCAGCAGCACGGCAAATTTCTTTCACTTGCATTTGACAGTTTGTAGGTCCCTGGTCCATACAAACATCTGCACATGATGTGTGTAGAAACTATCATCCTGTGCCTCCAAGGGTCTAGGTACCCGCTGACATTCCTAGGACTCCATCCCTGAACTCAGCCAAGCTTGGGCTGAAAGTGGCCATACAAGTCTTCCTATGACCTGTCTGAGAACTCAAACCAACAGCAGTTTTTGGTGAGCTTTCCTAGCTGCGCTCTTTCAACTGAGACTTTCCTCCCAACAACCTAGTTTCCTCCTGGTGTCTCTCTTATTCTAATGGAAAACACTGAGCACTCATCATGTTTCAAAAACAGCTAGAGACATCTGGGCAAGGGATGTAAGCACATGGCCCAAAAGATTTGTCCACAGCCAAAGCGTTCACTGTCAGCCAGCCCCAGATGCCAGCGTGCTCTCTGTTCACTGCTCGAAATCCCTTCCAAGCAAGCCCTCTGCCCCCGCACTGAGTTTAGGAGCTCAGATACAAACCACAGAGTACGACCTCCCATCGTCTGGGCCAAGTTCAGAAAAGACAGGCATTTCAATGCCTCAATTTAATTACCCACGTTATTTATTGGCTCCCACATCTTTCCATTGATTGTATGTCAGAACCTAATTTAACAGTGGAGTCACAGGGAACAGAGGGCATCCCCAGGGGCTTAAGGCACTTGTGTTGTTTTTCTAAAATATCCTGATTCGTGCTGCTGTGTTTTTCCCTATAAGGAATGGGAGAATATACATTAAAATCAGAACCAAACATTTTGACACATGAAGTCAAGGAGAGTTTTGTTATCAGCTTCAGTGAAGCATGATTAAACTGCAGCTGACCAGCTGCTAACAAGGGAAAAACATGTCCATGTGATAATACATTTTGATGATGTCCAGATGTGTACATTTACAAGCCCAGGAAAGGGCAGCCTTGCTAATTTGAATTACAGTGTGCCTTTTCTAAGCTGACAGAAGTGCTACTCTTGCTGCTACTCTTTAATATGGGGCAGATCCAGTCACGGGCTAGGGGGACATCTATTCCCTATCTTCTACTGCTTACTTGAAATATTTATGTAGCATAATTAGTAGGGAAGAGCTTTGTCAGTAGAAAAAAATCATAAACAGAAACATACAAGTCTAAAAATGCACATTCTAGGGGAAAAAACTAGCTTTCCTATGAAAAGAGCTTCACAGAGCAGCTGAAGTTGAATTATTAGAAATTTGAATGATTGAAGAGTTTCTGTCACTTAAATGGAGACTACTCTAGTCCTGCAAGCCAGCCAGCATCTGATGGGGCATCAGATGCGTAACCCTCTCACTGGAAAAAAAAAACAGATTCTTTCATGTCCTGAAGTTAAGGTTTTTCAGAATGTTGTATAATTTTTTGGTGACTTACAGGAAGATGAGTCATTAGGAGAAACTTCAACATGGAGAAGGCTTGACAGTCTGAGATGGGAAGGGTAGGAATGATAAAAATAACGAATATGGGTAAGGACATGGAAGGAGAAGGCAGAAGAGATGACTGGAGTATTGATATTGCCTGCAACTGACAGCCTCAGGAAAATTAATTAGGGCTGAGGAAGATGATGAATTCCATATGAGAAAATGGAATTTGAATATTAATCTACTCTGTGCCATTATTGTCCAATTTTAAATCCATTAAATTTGAAAGGGCTTAAAATTTGGTTAAACACATTTTCTCATTCTTGTGACATGATGAATAATGCAAAGATTAGGAGGTAGTGCTTTTCACAAAGGTCCAAACCCTTGTGTATACTGAGAGTAAGCACATGCTATTTCATAACTGAGGTCCTACTTAATTTGTTTTCTGAGGGTTTCCACAAAGCTTAAACAGTGAACTGGACTCTGTTTCTGCGTAAGCTTGGCAGTGTCACTCAGCATTTGCCGTCAGACAAGGAAAAAGTGTTACACAGTGTATTTTTTTGTTTTGCTATTATGCTGCTTTAAGACTAATGATTTTGCCATTGCTTGGCTCAGTGATTCATTTGATTGTTTCCCCTGGTATTAAGATGAATTGTAGTTTTTAATCTGTTTGCTGTCATCTCTCATTTCACTGAAGTACACGTATTGCTCTTATTGCCATGCAAATAGGTGCTATAGAAATAAAATATATTATTATGATCATCAAAGTAAAAGAACCTAGAGTCATATGTTACGCAGAGTGCTCTTTGCCAGACTCGATGCTTGCACTCACAGTCCATCTCTTCACTTCTGCTGGCAGCGCTCTGGGGAGGCAGCATTTTGGAGCCATATCAACTGAGAAGCACCAGGGCAAGAGACTAAATGGAAGTAATGGGGCAGATTTATCACTGATACTTCCAGAGAATTACAACTTATTTTCCTCAGGCAGAAACCAGCAATAAGAATACAGCTGTGAGTTTTGAACTCATCATACCTCGTAGGAACAGAGATGGCAGGTTAGCACTTGGATGGGAATCCTCCCAGGACCACCTGTAGCCACAGTCTGACAACCATTTTTCCCTCTCTCTCTTCTACACTTACCTGCTGGATGCTCTTCTGCCTCAGTTGCCTCCCAGAGGAGTAAAAGCAGCAAGTGCAGAATCACAAAAGCATCCTCTCCATCTGCCTTTGCCCAGCTTTCCTTCTGTTAGCAGAGTGTGGAGAAGCATGCGTGGGGATATGGGAAGCACTTCTGTGGTGGGAACAGCTTGAACAGCTTTGTCATCCTAATCTTGCTGATAATATTGTCATAATATAGTGAGGGTTTTTATTTGGGTGTTTGAATTGTAAACTGAACTCCTGGAGATATAAATGTGACAGCCAGCCACCTCTTGCTTTGCTCAGAAAGATGAGGAAGCCTGACATGTTCACTCCAGGATAACATTTGCTTGAAGATAAGAAAACTCGAGGAACGTATTTTGGAGTGCTGTCAGCCTAGGTGAGCTGGAAGGAGGAGGACTGACTTACATTTGATTAATTAAGTTGTTCTGCTATAAAACAGAATATATATTTTGTGATAAATTAGGCCAAAAAATTAAATGTGTTTCCAGGATTCCTGGGTAAAAGGGGCTGATCTCTATTGGTTCCAAACGCATAGTGAATCAGTGTATTCTCTGGACTCTTGAGAGAGACTAGTCAGCCTTCATTGGTCACATCTTGCTGCTGTCACTTTCTGTGCTGGCATGAAATGTACCTACAGGCTCTAATTACTTGTGTTCTTTCTGCAAGCCAAGACTAGCCATATTTTACAATGTTCCTGAGGGAATAAATATATCTAGCCTGTTGAACTGAATGCTCTCTAGCTTTTTGAAGATTTTCTTATCATTTTTCCCAGCCACCACCTAGGGTATAGTGTGATCTGCTTCCACTGGACTTCTGCTGAACATCTGGACATCCTGAGGACATCTGGATGCAGGGTCTTACACTGGGAAGGTTGCATATGCATTATGGGGGTATCTCAGAGTGGGAAGAAAAGGCTGGCTGGGTGTAGGGCACAGGGATAAGGAAACTGCAGTAGCTCTTTCATGACAGGAAAATGTTATTTTAAGGTTTAGGACAGGATACATGCAGGATTTTAAAGCCTAGTATGTATTGTACTGGGCAGGGGAGCATGGAAGGGAGGACAACTGCTTAAGGACTTCAGGAAACTTCATGGGATATAGTGGCAGGGGAATAGTTGCCTCTGAAAAAGGAACTAGGAGCAGCAGGGGCAAGAGATTGTTGAGGCATCTGGAAAAAAAAAAAAAACAGTTCTTGAGAGCACTGAAACTACAATGTATGCATGCAGTGCCCTTTAATACCAACCTGCAGAGACACAGCATACCACAATCTCTCGTTTTCCTTGCAGGGCCCCAGCAGCTGCTGGTGGCACTTTCAGGCAGGGAGAAAATTCTTCTCAGTCCTCGCTCTGGTATCACACATCATGTCAGCAGTAGATGCAAGCAGCAACATGTGATGTGAATACAGAGTGAACACAATGTGGAGGACTCCTCATTTGAGTGTGTTGGAGGATGACAAGATGTGTATGGTACAGATAAATCAGGTGACAAATGCCCTCATGTACCTTTGTGGTAGTGTGAAGGGACATGGAAGGCTGCAGAGCCTGAGCTGCTGGGTGGTCATGTTTGATGTGGGCTTGAAGCAAGCTCTGCACGCAAGGCACTGCAGTGTGGACACAAATGTTAGGCCGATTGGCAAGGTGAATTTGAGCCCTAATGCTCGCTACTCTAAGTAGCAGTTGAGTCACTCTCCACCGAGCTGCTTTCCCGGTAAGGCTGGAGAACACAGTGCTGCCCATTTGATAAGGAACAATCCAACTTCTTCAGGGCTTCCTAACTATCTCAGCACTGCCTTAGTTCTCCATCCTAATGCCATTGCAGCTCAAGGATGGCAAGTTACCAACATCGAGATCCATCTCAGAGATAAGCCTCTGGTCTCCTGGTGCATTTTTGTTCTGGCATCTGCTGAATCCCTGAAGACACATTGTATGATAAGCTACAGCAGAAATAATAGTGTATTTTTAGTACTGACAGCTTTTATTACCTTACTAGCAAGGCATCCAAAAAAACCTCTGGATTTGTGCAACAGGTCAGGAGTGAAAGCTGCCAACTGACTTCCTTGACAGCCCTGTTCTTAGTTCACTTGTCCTCGTGTCCTCCAGTGTCAGCCTTATCTCAGTTTTTACAAGTGATCCTCTTTTTAATCCAGGTTTTCATGGCCACCCTCAGGGGTTGTAGTAACTACACCAGTTAACAGGTATCAGCTACCCAGCACCTTCTGCACCTTTCACCTTCCCTGTCTCCATGCTCTGCTTCCCAGCCATCAGAGGGCAGAGGCTTTTTTGCTGGCAATCTCTGCTCAGGAACGAAGGGGCATCCCCGGGGGCTGCCAGTTTAACTACAGAAACCTCAAGATGCATAACTCGCTGGTGTGGTCCTTGATTCATTTACTGAATTTCATTGCTCTGTTAAAGGAAAACACCAGAAAACGTTTTGGCTTCCCTCATCGTAGTTAGAAACTTTTCACTCATAAGTAAAATACCACGTCTTATCCATGAGCAATATAACTACTCGTTTAGGTGGGACTATTAAATACAAACAGACAAGATTTGATATAAGGTAAAAGCTATCATAGAACAGAAAAATGGCTCTGGATGTATTGCTGATCTAGCCAAACCACTGCTGACTCATTGCCAGCTCATGCAGAATGCAATCATAAAAATTTACAATCTTAGCTGTTTCCTGGTTAAGTACGAAAAATGGAGGAGTTTGATACATCCACTGAGGTGTGGTGTACAATGTCAAGGGACAGATCAGTGCAGCTTCCAGCTGCTGAGCATATGCAAGGCATTTGTGCTGTCCTGAAGTAACACTTCATATCTCAGGAAAACCATTTTACATGCCACAGGAATTGCTTGGGTGGGGGTCACTTTCTGAAATTGGACTGTTTGGTTTTTTTTTTCATAAAAACTGATATTTTTCATTTTGGTTATCAAGGAATTGAAACAAACACCAGCAAGAAGTATTGAGGTAGTCTCAGAAACAGCCCACAAGAAGGAAAGCAGAGCAAGGAAGATTTGCAGTGGAAGGGAAGTTATCTGATACAGACAAAGCAAATACCCATGCAAATGGCTCTGCCTCTTCAGAGCTGTCTGCAGATCCAAGTGGTTTCAGCTTGATGGATCTGTGTGGACTGTGAGGCCAAAGCTCAGGCTTGTCTCTTCAGCTAGATTTTCCTTTCGGGAAACCAGGATGCTTCCTCCAAGCTGGTGGTGGGGAAGTGCAGCCACAGCTTTAAATGAACATGTTGGTGTAGGTACACCTTCTGACTACCTCAACTGCTGTGAAACGTGAGACTTGCTGAAAAGTTAAGGAGGTTTAGGCAAGGGAAACATCTAGTTAGTTCTGCACTGAACAATGGGAAAGGAGGGCCTTCCTCTGTCACTTCACGGATAAGTCTGCCTCTTGATGAAAGTGATTATTTGACAGAGTGAAGTCCCTTCCAGAATTTCTGTTCATAACAAGTTATTGTCAGTATGACTGAAGATTCTTTCTTACTGACAAATGTGGAAGAAAAAGAGGAAAGTTTATCTGAAGATGTTAAATTTTTACTTACATTGAATCTTAAAGACAACTTCAAAACCACTGTGTTCTGACTTCCATTAAAACTTGCTCAAGAATAAGGATATCCGTCATGAAATAGATGCTCCAAAAAAATATCTCTTGAGAACTTCAGCTACTTCAGCTGAGCAATTCAGACTATATATCTCAGTAACGTCTAGTATATGTGTTTGTTGCTCAGCTTTGGTTTGTAAATATGTTTGCTTTTAACACCATGTGTTAATATAATTTTCCTTGTATGGGTGGATTATTTCCCAATGTGTGGCACATTTAAGAATTTCCTGTTTGTAATAAGATATCTTAGCAGTTTTGTCGAAATATATGCAATCATTAAAAGCTAATAGGTAACTGGTAACAAATTGCACTGAATCTTGGTTTGTTCTAGATTTAAGTAATCCTGACTAGAGGTTATTGATTTTACCGGGCTATGAATGTTCAGCACTTCTGAGACCCAACTCCATAAAGTGTTGTTGTTTTTACAAGTGTCCAAACTAATAGCCTTAATGGCTGGGAATTGTCCTTTCCTCTCTTGAAGGTAGCAATCACATTCTTATTGTCTCTTACACTCTCTGCAGGTTTGTTTGCCAAAAGACCAGGGCAAATAGCTACAATCGCTAGCATACCAACATTTAAAAACAGCATGACAAAGCTAGTCTGTACCTACTCTGTCTTCATCACATCAGAGACTGAAACTTCCTGGCAATTGGAGAAAAAGCCATTAATACTCGTAGCCTTTTATTAGCCGGGCCAGATTTGTTTTAATTTTCCTTTGGCAATAGCAGAAGCTCCTTCAGACTGCACAAGCAGCTACACCTGAGCAGAATCCAAAGAGGACACCCTACTTCCACTGCAGAAATGTTAACTCTTGCACGGTGGCTGTGAAACAGCTCCCAATACTCTCAGTACTGCCAAGGGAGTTCTCCTGTCAGTCAGACAGCTAAAACTGTCTGTAACCCACAATACAACCATTATTTTAGCCAATGGAACTCTTAAGTGTGAAGATTCACCTAACCTACAGCACATGCCACTGCTGAAAATCTGCTGGTGCTTTTCAGAGGCAGGCACTCCTTGTTTATTCTACTCAGGAGAGAAGACACAATGCAACCTCCAAATGTAAAATTTATTGGTGGTATGAAATCAGGTGTTTGTAGAAACCAATAATATCACGAGATAGTAATTTGGTTCCAATTTAGCCCATTTCTAAGCAACTGATTTTTGCAGTCTGAACTGTCTTCCTCAAAACATGATTTTCATGCTTCTTGTCAAAGCTGTGAGTTTGCAAAAACGCTTGGGCCCTCCCTCTTGGAGTCAGTTCACCTGAACTGTTGGGTGATGGTGAATCGCCTGACATTTCCCTTCTGAAGGTGATGCCAGAGCTACCTTTAACCAGTCATTCCCCCTACCAACACCTCCTATTTTTGTATTCTATTCTCATCTCAATTCTAGTGAGAATCGTGCTTTGCAAACCAAATAGGGGGAAAAATGCAGCACTATCTGTGTTCATTTTTATTTTGCCCGTAGTCCAACCACACATCTTAAAAACTTTGAGGTTTTTGTTTCGTTTGAAGCCAGCACATTATGGTTCATTTATACTTACAAAAATATATATGTTGAAGTTGTTGTCTTTGAGAGCATCTGATTGTTATTCCTTGACAGAACTGTCGCTAGAGGGTCCATTTTGAGCTCATTCATTGAAAGCCGTGGCAGCAACAGCAGCCAGCCTTAGCTCAGTTCTGCCTCCAGAGATTTGCAGAGAAGCTATTTGGAGTTTATCACACAGTTTTGCAAAACGCTACAGCCTCGGCAAGCTGTCATAAAGAGCCTCTCATTCCAACTGGGCTCCTTTACAAGTAGTATTTTATTACACTCTGCTCTGTTTTACCCTGCACCTTGCAAAATCCTTCTTCCCTACTTTTACTCTGTTGGTAGATTAAAAAATACTGAAATATGACTCAAAAAATGCTTGGTATTTTTAATGCATTTATAATTCAAGAGCTATCCAGCTCCACTCAAACCAGAGCTCTTTGATGCTAAACTGTTCCATCTTCCGAGCACCCCTGGTCAGGGCCTGCATCCAAAAGCCTTATCTTGAGCACAGCCACTTCCTAAAGCGACTCGGGAGGCCCACGACTAGTTCCAACCCATGACTGTGCCACTTGCTGGCAATCAGCCACTTACATCTGCTGTTTTCATAACAGAATTTTTAACGTGAGCGCTGAAAGCCACTGGTGTCTGAAAAGCAATGTACTTTCCACCCCATAAGGAGGATAATAGAGCAAATATAAAAGTCCATGAGGCCAATTTCACCCGTGTACCTTGCCCTGTGTTGGCTTTGCCACTAATCTGTGTCCCGGGGTAACTCCGCTGGGAGCCAGCCCAGCAGCTCTGTGCCTCCCATTCCTTGGCAAAACATGACAAGGGGTTTGAGGGTGTTCTGGGTAACAAGCTTGAATTTGAGCTTGCATCAGACTTGTCATCCTAAGTACACTAATCTGTGTCAATAGAAACCTAGGTGTGCACTCCTCACCAACTCCTGGCACTCCAAGCAGCAGTGCTGCCAAATCTCACCATTTTATCTAAAGTCATATAAACATTTGATGCTTTTCCCTAAGTCTAAGCTCTTCAAATCAAGTGATTATGTGCACACACCAACTCGTAAAGGTGAAGAGCCAAGTACTTGCCACCACTCTGCCCTTTCCAGCAGATCTTAAATGTCATGGGAAAGGAAAAAAACGCTCAGTTTGTCTGGTAAAATGTAGTGGGTGATACAGTCTTACAAGCCAGATGCACACCACACACACATTGCTGAGTCTCTGAGCCACACGTATCGGGAACAAGGACATAAATGAAGGAGTTGAGTTTGTGCAGATGCCACCCCTGGGGATGCTCCAATTTTGGTTCTATGTTTGATGCAAACCCATCCCACAACGCTGTGTTTTCAGGCTGGGAGTGAAAAGCAGCTGCCACCTTAAAGCTGCTGTTTTGCACATGACTGCCTGCTAGCTAAGCTTCCCTCCCTTCTAGCGCTTATGGTTAACTCCTGCTCTGGTTTTCTGTGTCTCTTAATCCTCAGCAGTGGCGTGTCCTCACAAGCTTTTCTAGTCGAGAAGGAACTGTCTTCTCCCTGTATGTCAGTTTTATCGGTCCTATGAATTCCATATAAGACAAAAAATCATTGGCCTGCATGGGAATCTTGTACCTATCTAGTGGCAGTAATATTTTTCTCTTCCGCTTCTTGTTCATCCATATTAGTGGGTGACAGCCTGTAACAAATGCATTCCTACCTGGCACACAGAATTTATTAGCATAAATTCCTGCTCCCTCAAGAGGTCATTTATACAGAACATTTCTATAATTTCATAAGATCATTATTTTGAGAATCAATTTTTAACCCTTGTAAAAAATTACAGTTTACAGTTTTGCAGATATGTGACTGAAACCAGCTCCTCTTTCTTATGCAGAAAGCTCTGTTTGTTGTAAAACGATGTTTTCTCCAAATCTGGTCTATAAAGCAGAGTCAACCCACATCCATTTATTTTACCTCAAAGATTTTCTTGTACTTAAAATAGTAGTGCCTTTTAAAACCATACATTTGTTTCTCTGATATCTGTTGATATAACAGCAATTTCACAGTTTCCAGCAATAAGCTTTCTGGGTGACCAAACCAAGAGTTTCACCCTTCTTTTGATCAGACAAACTCAGTTTCCTCCTCCAGCCCAGCCTGGTCCTTCTCACTTTTGCATCCTCTTTCCCCAGTTAAGGTAGGCTTGCTCTTTCAAATAGCTTTTATGATGCAAGAAAAAAGAGAATATTGTATCTGATTTAGAAAATGTCCCATACCCTACGAAACCTTACATCTCATACAAGAACTCTGCTACTGGACACTGTCAGAAGTTTGGCTGTAATTGCAGTTAGTGTTCATATTAACCAGAAGATCTGTGTTTTCTTCCCTCCCCTGTTGGCAATTTCTGCCTAATGAGAAGCTTAACTGATGGTATTGCTTGCACTGGTGATAGGAAGAATAGCCTTCCACACACTGCTGTCTGAAGCTACGTGCATCCAGATGCGTGTTTCTGGATCTCTTTCCTCATGCCCTTAGCAGACTGCGGGGGTGGGAGCAGTGCAGTGTGGTGGTACATACTCGCTTCTGGTACCCCATTTGCTGTGAACCCCATGGGTGTGTCTCTCTCCTGTGAGGACGCACAAATTCTTAGTGGAGAGGTGGTGGGGACAGGCACCCCAGGCTCCTTTGGGAGACCCCAAGCCTGTGTCATAAGCAAAGGCTGACAGGGATTTGAGCTGGGGGTTATTGGTACAGGCAGGTTTGAGACCCTCCACTTGTTTCATGCAGAGTACCGAAGAGCCCATCGTACAGCGGCTTTTGATCACTACCCACTTTGGATGAGAGCCAGAAGCAATGACGTACAGATGAAAGCTTCTGTATCCCAAAAGCAATCCTCTAAGCCATCCAAGTCCCTCTAAAGCTCTGACTGTTTGCTAGCTGAAAACTTTTAGGTTGGTTATGTAGCAAGAATAAGAGTGAAAAAGCTCCTATAGAGAATAGCAGTGCTCTTTTTATTTTGGATATCCAGTCTCTTTCCTTTCCAGTATTTGTTTATTTTTATTGTGCCATTTGAGAGATTCATGCCAGGTCTATAATGGGGGGATGGGGCTGCCTTCAATTCTAAAAATGTACCTTGCATATGCTACTTTGCATGTGTTTTTGTTAGTTCAGACAAAGGAGTCTTATTAGTATAGACTGCTCCATTTAAATTACATGCTTATGCTGCTTGAGCTTATGGACTTACATTAGCTTTAACTCTTAGAGTGAAATAAACAGGAAAGTAAAGCTGAAAAACATACAGTGCTGCCAGGGTCACATTTTTCAACTGTATTGCTAAGTGGATATTAAGCATGCTTTGACTTTTTTTGATAGGTTGTGATTTCTTCTTCCCCAAAGTCAGTGGAGGAGTAGTATGATGTGTTTGTTTCTTCCACGTCTTCATAAAACTCAATGTGTTTTACAGTTCTTAGTACAGTGCACGTAAGTCTGCAAAGCACTATGCATGTACAAAAAATTCTTCAAACCAACTCTCAAAAGCAGCTGATTAAAATCCGACTGATTTAAGAGGCAGAGAGTATTCCTATCTGCCTGATTTAAATCAGCCTGTTTCAGGACATGGCCCTGGCACTCTGTGTTGTTTTCAAATGCGTGATCCCCAGGGTACATGAATTTGCTATTACAGCAGGGTCAGTGAAGTGCTATCTCTGCTGAGATCAATGATTCACCAGTGATATAGCTGGGTTTTCTACTTTTTATTTGACTGCTGCAGCATTCCCCCATTTCTCTTACATATAAAACATGAATATTTACATGTATTTCCCATCTGAAGACATCATTGGCTTTCACTGGATAACCCCAATAAAGCACTAACTTTAACCATTTGACCATCACAAGCACTAAATTTAAAATTATTCTGCTAGTGAGGACATAACACACAAATATCTATAATGCCCTTTGATTCTTGAACAGATGAGCCTTTGCAAAGAGATTTGATGATCTGTAAGAAGGCCATTAAAATCACTGCACAGGATTTGAGAGAAACAGAACAGCTCACAGATCTGGACACTTAGGCAATAATTTAAGTTTGCAGAGCAAAAGGCACTTAGGAGCTCTCTATCAAAATTTCAGATGTGCTTTTTTCTAATCACAGAAATACTTAAATAAAATCACACTCCTTATCATTCTCACCACCAGATTACAATGTTTACGTTATGCCTCTTTCAATGCATACCTAGAGAAATGCATGCCGATTCACTGGTGACTGGAGAAAGACACCATACAGCTTGCTGCTATACATCCTTCTCTGGTCTGAGCTGCTTCTCAGCTGAATCAGGCTGGTGTCGCCTGCTGTGTAGCTGGTAGAACTGGTTTAAAATAACACCCTACTGGAAAGTGTACAAAGATGCATATAATTTGATTTATAGTTTGTATGTACAAGAATCACAAGTAGAATTAAATTCATTAATAGAGTCATTTGGCTACATTCACAGTAACGCGCAAATCCACTAAAAGCTCCAAGTCAAATTCTAAATATAAAGTTGAGGGTGGCTCTTCATTTAATTTAAAAGCTTTTTTTTTTTTAAACTAAGAGACTAACTGTATTGTGGGTGGTGTGCTTCTACTGCTGAATGATTTCTGAATGTCAGAGCCCTCAGCACTTCAAGAAAAAGGTGATCAGCACCTCAAAGAAAACGGACCTAACTCTAGGAAGCAAAAGAATTTTTTTCTTTTAATGTTAATGAAAAACAAATTTCCAGTAAACATTAAGCACGCTAATGAAATTTGGTCAGTGGCTGTGGATTTATACTCGATTTGTTTTCTTTTATTCAAGCAATTGCAATTATTTAAAGAGAAATGGAGATTCATGCAGAAGTTATTAGTTTGAGTTGCTAAAACAACCTCTTAGGTAGTCTATAAATCTCTCTGATATTTCCTTTAACTTTAGATTCCTGTTGAGGAAAGTATTTTAATGAGGAAATGAAAGTGTAAATATCTGAACTTTTGAGTTTGTTGATGATACACTAATAGCAGCAGCAAAGTGCAAACAAAGACTTTGAAACAAAGGCAATGAGCCAGACAGTTACTGAATGGCAGCTTATATACCACTGAATATATGATCATATAGAATAATTTGTCCTAGCTTCCATTTAATGAGACTGTGTGCATATGAGTGCATATGTGTGTGTGCATGCACACGTGTATATTCAGCTAGAGAGTGACACTCTGGAATGTGCATCCACAGCTGAACAAGTCTGGATGTTGATATGGTCCTGAACTGGCTGTTGCTAACATTTGCTGTTCAAGAGTCACAGTACGCAGAGGGATTGTTTACTTCAAGCTACACCAATGGAGATTGTAAGAAGCTGGTAGGGATACAGCAGCTGCCTTTGTTCCAGGGGCTAACCAGAAGTTTCTCCAGACAGATACACGCATTACAAAACTTAGATTCATCTCCACTGTACCTCAAGGTCAGAGGCTACTTTTGAAGAGCATTCCGGATTTTTACATTGCTAAATTAAATGAGGACGTTAGCTAGTGCCCTAATCACCTGTTAGTAGGCTATAATACCAAGTAAGGTACACAATGAAAAGTGCTATTCAAGAGGGCACAGTCAGCCATCACCCAGAAGAAAGAAATCTGAAAAACACAGCACGTTATCTCTGAACATTGCCAGCCGTACTTCTTGAGTGCAGAAAGCCAGGATGAAAATAAATTACTGAAAATATCAAACAATTTACAAATATAAACACTACTAACCAGTTGACTTACAGCTCAGTCAAAGAGGAATCACAGTTTTCTGACAATTCCAAGTTTCACGTAAAGCATTAGCTGCTTCTGGCTTCAGAGTAAATATGTGCTTTTGTTATCAGGCACCTGATATTTGCAGGATGAATCCTGTGTGAATTTTAAAATAGAGAATGAAAGTGAAAATCCTTCTCACTTGATGAAAGGTAAACTGAGTAATTCCTAGGAAGATTACAATTTTCTGCTCCTGAAAAGAAGCGCCTGAGTATTGTCAGAGCAACTTAATTGTCCATTTCCAGCAGATAACAAGAAAGCTACAAAGCTCTTTTTGTGTCACCAATACAGACCACAAATCTGTTCCATAGAATTGGGCATTGATGGGATTACTTGGAAACAAATTCCAGTATAGAAGGAAATAAGATCTCTTTAAAACATCACATTAAAAATTTCCAGGCCTACAAAAGATACCTGAGAGGAAATGAAAAATAGCGATTTCCCAATTAATTTGATTTTTTAATTAGAACTGAAATTATTATTTCAATCCTTTTGTATTTCTTTCCTGAGAGATAAAAAAAGTTTCTGGGTAAACAGGTAGGCTGAGAACTAGATAGCTGTTTGAAACCATTGCCCATTCTTGGCACAAAGAGGGAGCAAGTGATTGGAATAGGATTTCTGTGGAATGGGGAGATAAGACTTACAGAGGATAAACATCAGCAGTTACCTAATGATGTGACTCCAGCGAAGTGAAGCCAGCAGAGAATATGGCCATTTTTCCTTAGAAAAATAATACATTCCTGTAGAAAAATTTCTACCACAGACAAAACACAATTTTTGTAGGTAATACAGGCACTCCACTTGAGGTAAGTAAAATTAGTGTTAGAAAGGGTATTTTTGGTACCATGGAAGTTCACTTGTCATTTCAGTTTCATATCCAATGAGAAGAATAACTACTACAATTAAAAAGAACCAGATTATGTTTTGCAGCTCTTTACCAGAAAAATTACTGATGTATTAGTGTAAGACTTGTGCATTGAAAAGCGTAATCCCCAGGGACCTGAGGTTAATATTCTAGTACTTAGATTGTTGTCAGTTCCCAGGATTTAAGAAATGCCTGAGATAAAATAAGGTGGTTAGAGTAATCATAGAAGGTTGCCATTAGAAACGCTGGATTGAGCTTGAACTGTCAATCACTTCCAAAGTAATGTACATATATAAACAAGGTTATCAGGTGACCATGAAATGCCTTTTGTCACCATCTAGGAAGAGCTTCAAGAACTACAGGCTCTTGAAGTGGCAAAATTCTTGGAGACTGGGTCAGAGGAAATGCTCAGAAATCCTTGCAGCTTGCCCAGCATGGACTGAAGAGAAATGTCTATATTCGTGGCTGCTTCTGCAGCAAACATTGTCTGGTGTTGTTTTTTTTTTCCAGCTGGAATAGTGCTTTAGAAGTGCCTCTGTTAAGAGAAGAGAGTCATGGTAGGAAATTCAAGCTGCTGCTTTCGTGGGAGCAACCTTAGGGCAGCCATGCAGCTTCACGGGGAAGGAAGGACATCACTGCTCATTCGCTGTCAGATACAAAGCTTCATACAGAGCAAGTTTCTGTTCCAATTGCCTCACTCATGAGTATACGCTGTCAGATACAAAGCTTCATACAGAGCAAGTTTCTGTTCCAATTGCCTCACTCATGAGTATATTAATAATGGCGGAAAAAAACCTAATAATTTTTAGGAAAAATATGTAGAAAATACGTGGAGAAAAACATACTTGGATTTCTTTCGTGGAAACACTGTTCTACAAGCCTCAGTATCAAATTGTTCCCTCTAACATTCAGTGGGCAGGATGAAAACCTGGCATAATCTGGGGCAACGGCAGGAACCATAACTCCTCCATAACACTGTCACTCCATCATCTGGATACAAAATAAGATGCCCTGAGGTATTTCAGTGTGCTGGGGTAATCGGTGGGGCGGGAGGGATGGATCAGAAGACCAACTCCTGTCTATAGCACTGTCCTCAGCTGACCCCAGGGATTTCCAACTGGAAATCAGAGCTACAGCTAATGCTGCTTGACACAGAATTAACTCTCCCGAGGCCTCCCCTTTGCTTCTGCAGAGCTGCCACGGGAAAAAAAAAATGTATCTGAGTTGGATTACATGCTCCCTACAGGGTCATGCTGCGAGGAAGACTAGAAAGACAGAGGAGAAGCGTGGAAGGGGAATCCCTTAAAAGATCTGTCTTGCAGCCCCATAGGGTGCAGTTTGAAGAAGAGTCTATAGTTTAAACTTGTATAAATATCATATATCTGCCATATCTTGCCCACAGGAATAACAATGATCTGTAGCAAAAAGCAGCAGTTCTCAATTGTCTTTCATGCTGGTGTATTTGGACAGGAGCTAGAAAATAAACTTTGAGTTTCATCACTGTTTCAGACTTCAAACATATATATAGCACTTCTTTCTCTCTCTTATAATTGCCAGCAGAAGAAAGTGTTTTATCTCTTATAACCGATTTAGCACCACTCAAAAATGTGACAATGATGTCCTCCTCAATCATTTTATTATCTTACTTTTTAGGCGCAAGTCATTGTGTCACAGATTTGCTAATTTAACACGCACATATCTCTTCAGTGAAGAATGGTAACAGGAATTTTTACATCTAGAATAATGCAAAAGTGCTCCCAAACTCTGCACCAAGATGTGAGAGAGACAGTCATGGTGTGGAGCCCCTGGGATTTCCTCAGATCACCTCCTGCAGCATCACCTAATCCCAGATCCTTCCCAGGGAGGCAGGGCCCATATCACATGAGGCAATCCAACCTTGCTGACTTCCTAGGCATGAGGGCCTCCTCACAGGCAAGAGCCAGCTGGTCCTAAGGTGTCTGTCATCAAGGAGAGTGCAGGTGGGTAGGTACTTCTCAAGGTCGGATGGAGAGTGTAGCATTTCAGATCGGAAAAAGAAGCCCTTCCCAGAACACCAGCAGTCTGAGAGGTGTGAAGGAACTGCAGACAGCAGACTCCTTAGCAGGACGTTTTCTTCCGTTTGCAGACAGATGGATGTTTTCTGCCCTGCGAACAAGCTAACAGCTATTTACCAGGAACTCAGTACAGTGCTGGCCCTCCAGCTAACCGGAGCATGTCAACCCCAGATACCCCAGTGCTGTTTCAGCAGTTACAAGGGGTTAACCTTCACCCATGGAGCCCTGGGTTGAACCTGTTAAAATCTGCATTCAGTAATGCAGCAGCACAAATTCTTCCGTTGACGCAGATTGAAGAACTTCTGAGAGATGTTGAGCAAATCATGGGTTAGACATTGCCCTGGAAACACCCCCGGAGCTCACTTCGTATGCTGCATTTTTTTCCCCTCTTGAAAAAAAATTATTTGCAAACCATGCAAATGGGTGAATTCAGCATGTGATTTCAGAGCAGTGTGCAGCTCTTCTTTTGCCAAATACACAGACACTGCTTTTAGCATGCATCATCATGTAGTGATTAATGGTAACGTGGCATTTACTCAAGGGAATGTGGCCAGATTAAACATGAAAACCCACATTGACTCAGACGGACAGACAGGCATATAGACTTTATTTATTTTGTCAGCCAAGTAAGCAAACTGTAAAAATAAGAATACAAAAATCGGCTCTGAGGTTTGCTTTAGTCAGGGATAAAGTGATTTAACAGAATTACCAACCATGATTTTTTCTGAATAGGGTTACGCTTAACTAGCCTGTAACCACTGCTGTAGCTAAGCTGTGCTCGGCACAGTACCAGATATAGGAGAAAGAAAAGAGAGAAGGACTTTCCACTGGCTCTTTATTCCTTCCCTTTGGAGTTCTCAAGGGATACCATAAAGATGCTGGCCTTAGGAATGACCTCAGTTATGGTCAAACCTAAGGGACTGTTGCAGCAGCAAGGGGTCACTGGCCTGTCATAGCATTTACATCATGCCGTCTCCTCCTCGCTTGTCTGCTCAGTGGTAAGAGCTATCACTTGAGGTCCTGTCGGGATGGAAAGGTTCCTCGGGAGACCAGTTAAGTTGCTTTATGGTCCTTTCTCTTATGCTGGATTTGCAGACGTGCTATATATATTGTGAGACTAACATTCCAGTCTGATATTTGTATGCCATGTATATTTCATCTTTCATAGCCATTGGAGACTCTATCAGATGACAAACTGGCTCTCCAGATATTAAAGGTTTAATGACACTGATACAAACAAATGAAAAGGACAAAGTTTTGTACTGTATATATGAAACACGGAGTGCAATTGAATTAGGTTATTTTTTACATCTAAGATTAAAATGTCCCTTTCTTCTAATTTTTTTTTTATTTTAGCTTAAATCTTTCAAGGTCAGTTCTTCTCTGGGGTAATTTTGTGTTATCTGATATGCCCTTTCCTGACTTTCTCAATGGTGTTCCTCAAACAGATTTTTCCCTTAACCTTTTTGTCTTCTTTGGTAAAGGAATTTTTTCTCTGAAATTTTTTCAAGAAAAGGAGATAAATCTCTTAAAAAAGCAGTGCTTTTTTAAGAGAAAGATTGTTTTTTTGTCAGAGTTACTCCATGTAGTATGGCACTGTGACTCACTTTTGCTAGCCGGCCACAAGAAGCAGCATTTGTGAATAGGGTTGAAAGGACAAGAGAAGAGAAACCAGAAGTCTAATGCCACTCAAATGCACTACTCTGTGAAACCTCTTTGTGATCATTTTCCCCTTCTCTGCTGGACTAGATGGAAGTCTATAAAATAGACTATTAATATATAAATATCTGTGTATACATATACACACATATATTTATATATTTAATATAGAAATCTTTGTTAAAGTCCTTTTGATGGAAGGCAAAATCCTCCATTTATTTAGTTCCCATCAGTTTACATGAGCATATAAAAAGGAAAAATACATATAGTGTACTAATTCCACCCTGGGAGAGGGGGGCAATCCTTCATTTTTATCAGTAGAAATATTTTTAAATAGGTATTTGTCCATGGCTGAATTTTAAATATCAGAAATCCAAGGGAATGAAAGACAAATATAAAGTCCCTTACATGATTCAGGTATTTCCTTGCTTTGATCCATGCAAGTATTTATCTGTCTTGGATAATTTTGCTGGTTTGATGTTTCAAATCAAGACCATCTAGAGAAATAAGACTAACCAAATTATCACACTGTGCTAGATTTCTTTACACAAACAGTGCCATAATTTTTAGCAATGAATCCAAGATAACAATAATGAAGTCTTTTGAAACGGGAACCCCACATTCTGTGCAAATTACAATATTACCAGGAAGCTGGATTTCTCGCTAATACAGTACAGACTTCTCAGCTATTTGCATGCAGCAAGGGTATTAGAATGATAGTATTTTAAAAATAGACTCACATAACATTTTTTAGTGTAATCAACCATGGATGAGGCCCATCTGTCATAGCTAGTCTGTATGACTAATTGTTAGTGGTTCTTAATTGAAATTTAGATTCATTAAATAAACAGAGATGCCATTATAAATGCACTAATTCAATATGTGGAGGAGGGAGGGCAGGATATGAAACTGGGCAATAGCTTCTGAGCATTGTTTACATTTATACATATTCAGATTAATATGTTCCCGTCTACTACTGGGCCAATCCCTCTGCAAGGCGCATCAGAGCAGGCTGGCAGATGTCTAAACCATGGTAAATATTCTCCTTATTTTTCCACACATCAAAGAGGGTTGTGAATGGAGGATGGACTTAGGCTTTTTGGAGGTTTATATTTTCTAGAAACTCCTAGAAAAGAAAAGCATTCCTTGTTATCATTATAAAATATGGTAAGCCCCAAAAGGTGACCTGTGTTTTCTTTACACATCATAGCAGTAACCAAGGCCAGCACAGTGTCAAAGAATCTGTATGCAAACAGCAGACGATCTGTTTTATAGGTCTAAGATGAAATCCTAGCCAGATTGATGGCAAAACTCCCATTAACTTCAAGAGTCAGGATTTCAATCTTCAAAAGTGAAATGCAATTGTGTGATGTGCTAAGTATCTTCAGCCTGCATCAGGTAAGCTCATCAAGGATGGACGTTGCTCAGCTCCTGCAAAATTGAGTTCTTCATCCCTAGAAAGCAAATCTACTTCTTTATGCTCTGTAAGAAAGTGTTTTAAGAAGACTATATGGCTAGTTTTTCTTCAGTGGAATGAATGACCACCAAACATGCACAGATGTCATCACGATACAATTTCTCAGTTGGTTTCACTGGAGAAGCCAGAAACAGAAAAATCACCAGTGAGCTCTGTGTTTCTTTATTTTTGCTTTACGCTGCCACCTATTTTGGCAACTCCCTATTTTCTTGGCTGATCTGTTTTATTATGGAGGCGTTTTAGCTTTCTGTTTCAAAAGTAAGGCTGAGCGCTAGATTTAATCCCAAGGATATAAGATCATGCCTTCTGTGAGAGCCTGTAATTCTTCAATGACTGCAGTATCAGCATGTTGGGTATCTGCATGGGCAAGAAATGGGGGATATTTTTTAGCAACTAGTAGCTTGATCCTGCAGGCTCCTGAGCAGCTTTAAATTGCAAGCACTATCCTGAGAACTGAGGGCACTTGGTGCCCTGCAGGGACTGCCAAGGATTTCACAGAACTGGCACTTTCAATAGAGTGCAGCTCTGTGTGTTTTCAGAGATGAATTTTGGGACTTCTGCCACAGAGAGGTTCTTTCCCTGTGTTTTTTGTTGTTGTTTTGAAAGAACCTTTTTTTTTTTTAATAAGAACTAAACCAAATCCACTCCAAGTAAAGAATGCTCATTTAAATAGATAACCACTTACAGCAGATGCGCCAGAGAGCAATGTCAAAAAAAGCTGGAAATGCTAAGGCTATTAACATCAGAGGTCAACTCAGATACTGCTCTTGGATTCAGCAGAGCCTCCAAATCCAGTTTATGACCAGAAAGGTCTCTCTTTTGCTTAGGTATGTCACTTTTTTTTCTCAGCTCTGCCTTGGTTCTGTTTATATTGGCTGTGGCAGAGCTTCTTTCCAAAGCACGCTTGCAATTAGGGTAGGAAATTTTGTGGGGCTGTTAGAAGGCTGCAAGCAGTTCTCACATGGAAACGAGCAAGACCAAGGGCAATGCTCGGGAGAAAAAATAGTATATGAATATGAATGTTGTGGTTGCTCAATTGAGAGGAATGAGAAGCCACTATGGGAAGAGGAGTCAGATCCTATCTTTTTCTAAAACATCTATGCCCCTATTCTGACTGCTAAACACAGAGCAGGATACACAGTCATTACATTACCCATAATTATAATGATCATGTCTGTATGTTTGCAGTTTAAAAGGATATTTTTGTATTCTACAAAATATTACCACTGTTGATGAGAGACATTATTCTTTAAGTGTGAGCAACATTGCCCCTGAAGCTTAGTCTCTGTATCAGGTGAAACCTTGGATAAACCCTGGGCAAGTTCCCACCTAAACACAAAACCAGAGAAGGAAAGAGTGGCAGGGGCTATTGCTGAAGAAGCAGCACACCAAACGACTTCGTTTTCCTGCTCATACGATTCAAGGTTGCAACAACTGTTTGTTTTATGGTCTAGCAGGCATTTCCCCCTGCTTTGCAGCAAGCAGCCTTCTTTTCAATGCAGAGCTGATATGTGGCATTGCTCTTACCCAGGACTGCTAAACTGTCACATTTGTTATTCTGACTGTAAGAGAGAAACTCTAACGTTTCAAGTGATCTTCTGTGCATCCTTCTTTGCATATTTCTTGTCGCCTTCCTGTTTTATACAGTTTATGATGCCTTTTCTTTGTAAGCCAGTGTCACAAATGTTAGCAGGATAGATCTGGGCTTCATTATTCTTTTGTGCCTTTTCCAAAAACTGATTTTCTCTCCATGGCTCTTTATCACTTTTATGGTGACTTACTCATATTTTGAATCCAAGGATTTTGCTTCCTTTATGCTGGCGATCCCTCCTTGTGGCTTGATGTAAATTACAAATTATAAAAACAACCTAACGTGTCAGAAAAGTGAGTGGGATGAAGAGAGGGAAGGAAGGAATTTGTGTTTCTTTGTTTTAAAAACTGAGTCTCCTGCCTGCTTTTACTATGTCACTATTCCTTCAGGCTCTGCCTCCCTAAACCCAAGGCATACTGTTTTAAAAACCTTCCGAGTGACTCAGGAGCAAAATTTAAGGAACTTGAGAAACTTGAGCTGCTAATTTACAACAGCATGTGAAAATGTTACTGTCAGCCTCAAAGAACCTGCTACTTTAGCTGCTGTCCTGGTGTCAGCTCATACAATCTCACGCAGCGGGTGCGTGCTAATGCCTTTCCTTTTGCTGAGCTGCACGCCACAAAATCCGCCCTCATCTGCCTGCTCTCTCTGTAGGATTCAATCCTTCTCACCAATCCCCAAGCGGAGGCCAAATTCGTCTTCCAAATTTTGCAGACTAGATGCTTGGCTATGTAAACTGCCATCACACTGCTGACTCAAAACCATAAAAGACAGAGAAAAGCCTAATACTTCAGACCAAACAGCCATGCAATATTGATGCAGTGCTCAGGGTTGGGAAAGATCTTTCATTTTGCGCCTCAGATCTGTAACTGAGATCTGTTGCATCAATAAGCCATCAATGAACTCTCTGATACTTTTTGTAGCTATTTTAAAGTCTTTTTTTCCCCAAAAGCCTAAGACCGCTTTGCTCTGCTCAAGCCACCTGCCGGGAAGTTGTGTGCCCTGCAGCTCGTCGACTTTGCAGCCTGTCAATCAGTGTTCGCTGTCAAAGGGCATAAACATCTTGAGATCTGGTAAATCAAAATGAGGTCAAGCCTATAATGTTTTCCACTGAGTGAAAATACATAAATGTTGCCATTGTGATTAAACTCCCTCTTTTCTCCACTTGCCTTAGGGATTTATTGCTTACACGCAAGATTATCAGAACCAGAACTTGTTCAGTTTTGCCCCTATGCCTCCTAGTTTTTATCCAGTTATTTCAGTTTTCTGGTTTTGTAAACTTTAGTTTCTTAGGCTATGCCCCTTCCTGTCCAGAAATGTCTTCTGGGGTCAGTTTTGAAAGCGATGCATTATGATTTAGCTTCATGCCTGCCATTAATGTCAGTGGGAATCGGGCTGCGAAACCTCTGAACACCGTCTTAAAAATGTACCCCATGGTATTAGAGCTCTCACAGCATTCACAAACATTTCTGTATAAGATATCTCACATCAGACACACACATGCTGGTGAAATAGCCAATGAAAATGCACTTTTTTTCTCCTTTCTTAATTGAACTGGCAGAGGAGACGAATGAAAGCCCAGGGGGAGGGCAAATAAAAGGGTCAGGGTCAGACAAAGAAGGTTAATACTTTCTGCAGAATCTCATCACAGGACTTAGCAGTGCTACGGCAGAACCATGGAGGAGATTATGCGGCTTGGTTAGCAGCGTACACAGGACAACAACATCAATACTGAGCTAATTAAATGAACACAAATTATGACAGCTTTCAGGATCAACAACTCGCCTTGTAACTTGAGTTTAAAATGGGTTTCAGATATTACCAGAATGAACAGCTCCATGTAAGATAAAGCACAAAATGTTTGTAAAACTGCCTACTACTTCCTTATGTCTCCCCCACCACAGTCTATGCGGAGTTTGCATATGAAAATTTACATAAACATTCAATTGTCCTCACTAATGTTTTTGTAATGATCAGCCTGCCTAGACGTCCTGTCCCTCTGCCAGGGGAAATTGAATGAGGGAAAAATACTGATTCAGAGAAATGTTTTAAAAGCTTTACATGGCATTTGCTAGCATCTCGGTAATCAGCTCTGTAACTGTGCATTTTATTAAAATCCCACATGTTTATTTGAGCTGCTGGAGTTGTTCTGATTAATTAACAGAAAAGATTGATACAAGGCCCTGCCTCAAATTTACGCATTCAGACCTGTATCCTGTAAATTCCTGTGCACCCATTTAACGTTATACACCTAGATGACCCCTCAGGGGCCAGAGCTACCTAGTTCTGTCATTACAGAGGGATACTCCACTGACAGAGATTCACACTGAAATGCCCCAAGGCTCTTGAAAACACCCTAGGTGTGTCTAAGCTCCTGACTTGAGATGCTCTCAGCAACTCTCGTACTTGTGCGGCCTTTGTGATGCTGGCATGAATGGGTGCCCTCCCACAGCCCTGCAGGGCTGACCGCTGCTCCCTCTGCACCTGCGTTCATGGGAGGCACACATGATGCTCAGACAAAGCGGGGAAAGAAAATTAAGGTCAGTGGCATCATTTGGACAAGAAAGCCTATTTAGGGTATCATAGTCTCTGTGTGGAGACAGCATCCCACAGAAAGGGGGACGACTTCATGAGGAACCTTGATCAGCTTCTAGGAAGTGCTGCGAGGGACCAGATGGTTGTGGTCCATATGGATAGCAGTACTGTAGGAAAGGCAAGGCAAGAAAAAGGGAGAGTGGGAGAGAGGTGAGGCAAGGTGCTAGAGGTGAAGCTGAAGCTCTGAGGTGCTGACAATCAGGATTTCTACAGCAGCTGTCTCTGAATTGCTCCTGGTATCTGCAAACTACCAGAGAAAAAGAGGCAGAAAGGCAGAACATTTAATGCCCGGATAAGTAATAAGATAAACGAACAGACATGTCTAGTTTAAGTGAAGACATCAGCACAACACATCAGAAATACAGCTGAAAGAGAACAGTAAGTGAGACACTGTAATACCAAATATTCAGCAATTTTAGAGTAGCCCATGCTAGAATCAACAAAAGTAAGAAATTAACCACCTCAGTAAGAAACATAAAATCTGTGTGGATTGAAATTCCAGGCCTAGAAAGGAAGAAAATAGTGTTATCACTATAGCACGCAAAGAGCATGGTATATGGTACTGTCTATCTGGCCAAGATGGCAACACCAGCTGCACTACAATGGGGGGACTTAAATGCTAGAAAGGCAGGAAAGAGTATCAAATGTCAGACTTCAATTATTTCCATGCAAACTGGCCAGATATTGTGCAAGCATGTAACATGAAACAGTCAATAACTATTTCATGGAAGAACTGATTACGGATATTGATCAGAAAGCAGGCAATCCTGGAATTGGCTTGAAGGAGAAACACATAAATGAGGAATTTTTTCAAAGAAGCAAAATGGGACAACAAAGAAAATTAATTCTCTCCTGCAGGCAAGGGGTCTGCTAAAGGACACTGCACTGAAAGCTCAAGGCCAGTGTACATTACTCATCTAGCAGGCTTGAAAATGGGCAGTACATGGTAGATTTGCAAGACCGCAAGATAAGGGAGGTTATTAGAAGAATAACTGCAAATCGTTCCAACAGCTAAAGTTGGATCTAAATGAATAAGTTAGAAAGTAACAGAGTCTCTGGAAGATTACATGTACAAAAACAATTAGACAGCCAAAAAGGAGTTTGATGAGTTTCTAGCCAAAGGAATCAAAACTAGCAATAAATTTTTTTTCCTGCACATCAGGAGCAGGACGCCTGCCAGAAAATCTGTGGAGTCCGTTGATTACCAGAGTTTGAAGGAAGCACTCAAAGAAAATAAAGCTATTAGAGAAACTAAATTAATTCTTTGCATCACTTTGTTCACTGTAGAAGAGTAGATTCCCATACCAGAAACGTTTTTTGGATGGCATGACCCTCATCAGCAAGTCAGTCTGAAATATCTGTGCCCAGCAACCAGGCCTGAGAACGCTGTAACAAAATGAACAGCAGCTGGTTGCCAAAAACCAGATGATATCACCCACAAATTTCAATGGACCTCAAGAATGAAATCACTAAATGACTAATAGATTATAACTGTGCTTAAAAATCCCTTGATATCCAAAGAGTGGTTATCAAATATCAAATGCTAGGCCAATTTTTTTAGAAAGGTTCCAGGGGAGATGTGAGAAACAGAAGACCTCACAGCCTGAAATCTGAGCTAGGCAAATTAGTAGAAAATGCAATGAATAACAAAATTCACTGGCCCTCCAATAAATTCGATTTACTTGGGAAGAGTCAGCATGACCTTTGCCATTTTTGCATATTGAAGCATTTTGATGAGATCAATGAACATATAGATAAGGGCAATTCAGTTCATCCTGTCTACTTAGATTTCTAAAGACTTCCAGCAAATTTGTCCCGTGATTCTCCACTACAGGCTTTTAAGGGAACCAAGCAGCTATGTCACGAGAAGAAAAGTAATTGCATGATAAAAAGACATTGAAAAGATAGGAAATGGTGGAGGAGACTAGAGAAATTGTGCAGGGCTGCACAGTGTAACCCACACTGTAAGGTTATTCATAAGTGACCTGGAAAAGGGAGTGAACAGAGAGGAGAGAAAGTGTGCTCGCAACAGCAAAATATTTATGCTGTTAAGGAAAAGGTATCATCATATAGGTAGTACTTCAGGAGTACTTTATAAGACTTAGTGGCTAGATAGTAAAATGGTAAACAAGATGCAGTGTAGATAAATACAAAGTGATACATCTATGTTGGAAATTCCTGACAGAAAATGACTTGGAATTGGGAGAGTACTATGTTGGGTACGTCTAGGGGAGACGCCATATATGTTCATCCTGCTCTTATTCTTCACTAGTCAGCCCCTTACAGCTGCTATTAAGAGAGGGTACTGGGCTAGTTCAGCCTTTGTTGTCACCGAGTGCAATAATTCGGATGCCTTTATGCTATCAGCTACACTTACACAGACACTGTTTAATTGTACCCGAGTCTGGGCTTTCCTGTGAGATATCCCACATCAGGAGGAGCATACCCTGCACCACATACATGTGCTCACACAACTGCACCTCCATCCCTGCCCCTCTCTCCAACCATCATGCAGCAATGATGACTCTTGGTTTGGAACCAGAGGGAGAGAGAGATGAAGATGTGCTGAGTGCGCAAGCAGCACAAAAAGAAGGGGACAGCTGCTCCGTATAGCTGCTGAAATGTTAAATGCTGCCCATGCACTTCCCCAGCCTTTCCTTTCTACAGCCCTCTGTCCCGTGCTGCTATCAGACAGCTTCCTCGCACAGGTAAGTGGTGGGTTGGGGTTCCCTCTCTTCTGCCAGTAGCTAACAGCATCTGGGAGTGCAGGGCAGCCCTTCTCACCTAAGGATGAGACATTGGCCACCCAAAGGTTGCTGAGCCTGGAGGATAAACATATAATAAAACCTAGAAATAACATATTGTTATTGAGTGTAAAAACCTTTCTTTCCCATGAAGCAAGCTGCACTGGTTTCCACTGCGGGGCTGCTGGCGAGCCCTGAAAGCCATCCGAGCCCACTAGTCACAGCCCAATCCACAGGGTGCTTGTCCCATCAGAGGATTTAAAACAGCAACAGAAAATGTTTCCACACAGGATTAAGCTCCTTTAAAGGGCCCACACCAACTACTCAAATTCTACATTTAGAAGTTATCTTTAGATCAGTGCATCTTTGCTTTTTTAAGGCCAGCTCACAGCAGTCCAAGGCTTAACCTTTTGAATCCACTCCACCTTTCTACTTTGTTCCTTTTTGGACTTACAGAGAGTGCAGTTTGAATTCTTGAAATTCTTTATTAGCAATATCTTATAACTTATTGGAACAAGTCCTGAGGACATCAGAGCTCCACACCCTATGGATCTTTATTTAAAATGTAAACTTAAATCCAGCCAAACTGTCTTAGAAAAATGTACTATTCATTTTTCAATGGAAACAGATATTGAAATGTGCAAGACTAGTTTCTCTGGGTTTTCCATTTTTCCTGGAAGAAAAAAGTGTGGGAACTCACACGGGAGTGCCATATGAAATCCTGAGCTTCATTTTCAGTCTCAAGTGGTTAAAACTGGTTATGAAGTGGTTTAGATTAGGAGCCATGCTTGAGGCACTTATCTAATTGACCTAAGTTTGGCAAGCTTCTTATGTTCCCTCATCAGTGACACTGCTCTGCAGTACTCAGGATGTAGCTCAGTAATCATACATTTAATTAAACTGAAAAGTACTTTAGTTTTTGTGGATATTTTTCTCTAAAATGATGAAACCTCCCCATGGATGAGACAAAACTGATGGCATCAAGGGTTAGACATGATCTAACATCAGTTACTGAGGTTTTGTGTCTTCATCCTCCTAATGTACCTGAAAAGAGCTTATATCACAAAGCAGACACGAAACTTCATAAACAGTTCTTTGGCATCTCCATCTCTCAGGCTGAAGGACTTTTCCTTCTTGCTAAAACAATATTGCCGATTTAGAGCCTTGCAGCTGGTTGAACTACAGCCTCTCTGAAAAGAGTGGATGAGAGGTCATAAATACACTCCAGCAGTTGCAACATGGCTCTGAGCCCTGGAGAGACTTTATTTCTACCAAGTGGCTGCCAAAAGCCTCTCTTCTGTCAAAACACAACAGATAAATTCACAGATTCCAGATTTACGTTCTCTCACATTTGTGGGCAGGTAATCAAGCACAATCATTCCGCAAAAAGGCTGAATAATAACCACTATGGCAGCCAACTCCTGAACTAAGTATCCTTGAGTTCTGTTCTCTTACAGCCTCCTCTTCTCACATTAGTAATCAAGTGGGCTCAGTAAGAGGCTTTATTTCAACAGAATTAACTTCCATGAGCCTATAGCAGCTTCCTACCCCTCCATGCTTGATGCTTTTTTACCTATCTAGAAACACAGCAGAGGGAGGAGAAGAGTTCTTCTTGCTCTGAGTGTTGAAGACAGTCTTCTGGAGAGGGATTTCTTTCACACTCTCCTTTGCCAAGGCTATGGATGCTGCTGGCAGTGGTGGTGATGTTAAAGGGACTGTATTTTAATAGCAGTGTTGTTTGTTGTTGTTGGGTTTTAACTGAAATAAATATTTCTTTTGTGAAAGAAGATATGCTTTCAACAGAAATGTTAAATACTTAATTAAACTGTGAGCATCCCAAAACCACAAAATACTAATTTATTTCATTTTTTACTTTGTTGAAAAGTTAATGTTTCTCACAGAAAATAAAATTGTCAGGTGCATTCTCTGATCAGTCTTTCAGTAATAAATTGCTCCTTTCCTTCAAATGATGGATCCTTCAAATGATTTTTAGCTAATGCAAGTTTAACGGGTTGTAGGTTGTTCTGACTACAAATATAAATTCCTGAGTTTGTTTTCATAATATGTTTCATTTATTTCTCTTTGTAAAGTGAGAGGCAAGAACTTCTATTAATCTATTAACCATCCTCACATCTAAAGTATATTACAAACACTGTAATGCCAAAACCATCTGTCTGAAAGTGATGGTCATTCTTAAGTCAACCTTTAGGTCTAATATTCCTCACATTACCCTTCCTTAGAGAGTGCATTCATAGTTCTAACAGGTTGGGAAGAAAACTGTTTTTAGAGGGGGCATTCTTCTCTTTCCTTGAAAAACAAATAGCACCAAGAGAGATCCTGTCATTCACTATTCCATTTGCTGCTACACAGCAGTATCTTCCAAGTGTTGCTTTTGCATTTTCCCTTGGTGAAGCTCCTTGTACTTTGGGCTTTTACACCCCTTCTGTCAAACAGGAACCAGAGCAATCCTGCTATTCATGGTTCTGTTTGGTGCAATGTCTGCCAGATTTTGCTCTTGTTTCCCTTCCTTGGTGAATCTCCTGGGTACTTCAAGCTCTCATGTTCCTTCTGCCAGAAGGGCAACTCAGAAATGTTAGCTTTCAGGCAAAAGGCTTTGGCTGAAAACTTGTCTAGGTTGATTTTTGCCTTTGAAAGTCTACTCTTAATTCTGACCTGAAGTATGCATTTTCATCACTTCTTCCTCTAAAAGCAGAATGTATATGGCCACATATATCAAATCATATTTTTAAAGACTTTATTATAGAAGGTTTACTATATTGTCCTTCATTAGTTTAAATTCTTCCACAGAATATCAGCCATGGGTAAACTGGGTGCCTGATCACTGCTTATTAGAAATGCAAGAGATTAGATAACGGGGTATCTGGAGAGGAAGAAAATAGCTAAATGCAATTATTTTAATTCTTTCAACTTCATTCACCCCCACTTCCTATTGAATAGATTGTGACTACAGGAAATTAAATTCTTATCTGTAAATTGGGTTTCTATAAAATAGATTTCCAGGTATCACTGGATATGTTGGCCTGGTTTTGCATTTCTATCAGGAAAATATTAGCAAAAAGTTTTGCATCTGGAGCAAAAAGTCCTTTTGGGTGCTGTACAAAAAGCAGACTGGGACTCGGAAGCTGATTTTTGTCATCTGAGATGGTCTTATCTGAAAGCCAGGGAAGAAAGATACCAAGTTTGATTTGTGAACCTGATTCATGGAACCCAGTTACAGGTGAAGATATTCCCCTTGCCTTCATTCAGGTGTTTCATTTTAACCATGGTGGTGATTATCCTGTGTTCATTATACAGACAAAGTTCCCCTGAATTCAGACTGCTCCAGGCAAACAAAAGATGCAGTCAAAGTCAGTGTAATTTTACTACATGTTAATAGTAGGCAAGTGTAAGTTGCCTTCTCCCATTTCAATCTAAATGCTAAGTGGCCCAAGCGCTAAGAATTTATGTGTGCTCTTCTACTGAAAAGGTGCCAACAAAGACAGCAAGCACTTTGCAATTTAGCCAAGAAGCAGTGCTTTAACAGGGACGCAGGAAAGAAGTTAGTGTTACGTATTCCCTGCAGTGGGTCTGGGTCGATACTGCTCTGCCTGTTCAGCCTCTCCATGGGCACTAAATTCAGTGACAAATTGAAAAAGCACTCAATGTTTACATTTTCCATAATGACAAGAAGAACCACAACTGGCTGGAATCAGTCCCTGTTGAATAACTTTGGATATTTGATACCCTTTCCCTATCAAATATCCAGGGAAAAATTTAAGTTAAATATCTCCTTTACCCAAGTTCTAACACTACAGACTGGCAGGGCTGGCAGCTTTGTTTGGGCTGTTTATAGCATGTTTACATTCCCTCATTTGGATAAATCGATTTTTTCAAAAGTCAGTGCAGACATGTAATGTGATATACAGCCAAGCAAAAGACCAATTTCAACAGCAGAATAAAACACAGAACATAATTAAGTATCTAGGAGAAATGCATGTCACCAGGAACCATGAGATAAATATAGATACATAGATACATCAATGCCTATAGACAGATGAATTTGCATATAGCTAAATACAGTGAGGGGAAAACATCGGTACAGACTATGCAAGGGGGAGGTGAGCTGTGTCATTCCTTCACTGAGGGGACCTGCATGAAGAGGAAGCTGGAAGATACAGTGCTTTTATACAGGTTTCCTGGCCAGGGACTCTGAATGTGCCATCATAGGAACACTGAAGTCGGACCACAGTCACAGAGCACCAAACTTGTATATATTTCTAATCACGTATTTAAATGTATCAAGTCTTGCAAAAATCTGCTTTTGTAGTACTAAACCCACTTAAAACTAAACATGCCTGCCTTTGACGACTGATCGCAGGACGCTGGATCTATTTCCTCACTGCCAGGCTGCTCAGCCTCTTCTTCCCAAGCAGCCGGGTCCCCTGGCGGTGCTGCTGTATTTTTCATTATGATATTCTGCACATGTAGTTTACATAAAACATATCACTTTGTCCCTGAGGCTTTTGCTCTTCCCAGGCTTTTATTTGCTCTATCTTTTTTCTCTTTCTAAAACTAGCTGTAACTTTCCGTCCCCTTCCTCTGCTCATTTTTTTTATTTCTCTCTCCTTCCATTGTCCATCTTTTTATTAGGATTTGGCTTTTGTTTCGGTGACCCTTCCCACACTGTTTGATACGTGTCACAATCTTTTAATAAATCTACTCTCGCAACATGTAGGGATATTTCCCCTGTTTGACAAATGAGAAGCTCAAGTGCTTCAGGGTTTGGGTGTTTAGACGCAGAGAAAGCTGAATCCAATGAAAGCGTAAGTGCCTCAGTTCTTCATGGTCCTGGGTTGCAGTGGTTTCCTTGGGACCACAACAAAGCATCCTGGGACAAGGCAGGTCACTGAAGTCTTGTGCTAGTGATGCCACACTCTTTTCTCACTTTTTCTCAGCTCCCAGTCTCTCTTACTCTTTCATGTGCTTCCTTTTGTAAAAAAAGAAAAACAATGAAGGAAAACTATTTGTTTCCTACCCTCCTTCTTTCTCGTTTCAGTTCTCCTTTATGCACTTACTGTGAGGACGAGACACGTTTGTGGGCTGTTTAGGTTTTGCGCTTTTAAAGAGAATGCACTAAGTGTGAAGTTGCTGAAGGAGACTGGCTGCTCCAATATTTATTTTGTCCATTAAAATGGTTGAATATTAGCAGAACAAAATTTTAACAAAACAGTCCATTACCCTCCACATGCTCTTCTCTCCCAAGCCTCAGGGGACAGAAGGTAGTCACATCTCTAAAAGGTGCTACACAAAGGTGCTCACTGGCCAGGTGAAATAAGAACATCAAGGAATTAGACACCAAGCCTACCTCTTCGTTTATGTCAAATCTCCTGTCATGTTGCAGAAGGGGATGGAGGCACAAGGGAAGAAAAGAAATGTCAAGCCTTGGAGAATTATCTTTCAAAAGTAGTCCGTTCAGTTTCTATCCCATGTAAAATTTTGACAGAAGTCAGGAGAGAGACTTGATGCGCTCTGCAGTTCAGCTAGACGCTGAATACTGTGTTTGATTACCTATTTATGACTTTTTTTTTTGGTTATTCTTTCTGAATCTGTACACAGGAGAGAGAGAAAAAAAACTATTTTCAATGGGAAGCAGTTGAAAGAAAGAAAAATATTTCATAGCTGAGTGAAAGAGACAGAAAGGTCCTAATGCTTAACAATAGATGCCCCCTGCATAGCTTAGATCTTGCTTTTCTTATACATGTAAAGCTTACTGTAGGTTTTATGCATGCAAAGTAACGAAACCTCCAAATGCAGCTGCACTGCATTCTATGGATTCTTCAGGCTCCCAAGGGGCAGCTTTGTTTTCTCGGTAACAAATCATTGCCCAGGTGCTAGAAAACATTTGTGGGAATGAGATCCAGTTCTTTAAACCTCAAGCATAAGATTAGTACACCCTGGTCCTTCCCAGGAATGGGGAGCTGCTGTGGTTTGTCTCTCAGGAAGAACCACTCATTAGTGAGGTGGGAACTTCTGAGTGGTCTGAAGGAGCAATAGGGTGTGGGGAAGGTTTATTTTGGGTTTTTTATTCATTGAGCTCTCTTAGCTGGGACCTGTGTGGGTGGACTACAGCCTGACCAGAGGCCCTTTCGTTGGCATGGTTTTAGTATTTGGTGTGTGAGGTTGCCAGGAGACAACATCCACCCACAAACGCAGTATTTTTACCTATCTGTTCCCCAAACCACTAGGTAACAAAACAAATGCTTCATCAAAGGTATTAGAAGTTATTTTAGAAGTAGTGCATTTTTACTGTGCAATATTCCCCAATGGGATGAGTTGCTTAAATTACTTGCTGCTTTAATAACTGCAGCCACAGATGGGCTGAAGGAGGGAGGCCTCAGTGGAAGAATGCAGAAAGGACTCACAGAAGCTGCTGGCACATACAATGATAATGAGCTGACAGCATTTTCAGAATAGACCTTGTTTCCATCATTTAAAAGAAATTCTCCTTGCGATAAAGAGACTTTTAGGAGATCTCTGTCTCAGATAATCACATTCTAATGGAGATAAGTGTGCCACAAACGCTTGCGTGCTGCAGTCAGACCAGTCTCACATGAAAATCAGGATGCCTAGGCTTTAAACGACTCAGGTTGTCCTGGACAACTGCATTTGTATTTTCCTTGCAACTTTATGAATATTTTAGCAGGAGGACAAGATGATCTGCTTCAGCCTGTGTGAGAGCCGTAGGGGCCATGCTGTGTGGCCTCTCACCCCCACAGGCGTGAGGCAGCTGCTTTCTTCCCACATCACCCTGCAAAGGGCATCGTCTTCACAATAGCCTGATCCTGACTCACCTCTTGCATATTGGGACTGGAGAAAGGGTCACAAAGTCACAGTGACACATCTAGCTAATTACACAGAAAACACAACACAGAAAACACCGGGCAACGTTTGCACCTGTGATTTGGAAAAATAGCAGTGCAAAGACACCTTGTAGCTTAACAACCTGCTGTACCAAGAATGGACTTGTGAGCCTTGTGCACAGACAGGGCATAGTCTTCCTCTTCGGTCACAGGGTCCCATAGTGCTGTGAGTGCATATTTCATCCTCTCTACACCTTGATTTTCCAGCCATAACATGGGATAGTGCTTCTTCCCTGCCTCCCAGGCATGTTGTGAGGATAAACACAATGGAGAGATCATAGCTATTCAGACATGGCAGTGGTTGTGGGGGACAGTGGGAATATAACAACACCAGAGATAGAGACCTGTGGGCACAGCTGTCTGTCTATGTTATCCCGTGGGCTGGTTACTCACCCCATGTGTTCAGACTTGATAGACACACACACACACACAAATTGAACACAGGCTGTTTGGTTATCTGCCTCACATTGGCTTTTACAGTCACTAGTTGCATAACCTACCTAGATAAGAATAACACATAAGGCAGCTTCTCATCTTTTTTTTTTTTACCTGTAACTGGAAGTGAGAGAATAAAGTTCTCTTTGCATATTTTTGCTTTCCATCCTTTGGCATAGTTGCTATTTAAAAAGCAGGGCTTGTTTTTCATTTTCATAATATAAATTATGTACTCCCTCTAGTGTCAGAAATCGTATATGGATTTAAACCACATTTGATCAAATGTTGCTATAAATGCTAAAGTAAGATTCAATTTAATTTCTCCACATTTCAAGGCTGGTAAATTATAGTGATATGTAAAATTAACAGCAATCCTATACGCTGCTGTTCTGCCTTCTCAGCGCTGCAGCCATAGAAAAGAAATATATTATTAAACAGTGAAATGAAATAGGTACTTGTCTTATTTACAAAGCCAGGTCTCTGATTAAGGCTTTTTGCTACCCTCTTTAATTCAAGTTCCAAACTGCTGCTTTGAAAAAGAACATCTGAAAAGCCGTATTGTGTAACAGAAATGTGCCAAAGGGGAGAGCTAGAATCAGAGGAAAATCCGGGGAAGAACTATTGAAATTCAGCAGAGAAGAAAAAGGGAGTCTTCTCAGTGCCCTGGGATCTGTCATGGTTTCACGAGATTTCCCAGATCTTCTTTTTCTGTAAGTTGTGAATATCTGGAGTACAGATCTGATGGCTCTTGGAGCACCCATGGTGGTTCCTCATGGCAGCAAGCCCACCAGCTTGAATCCTTCAGAGGCACAATGTGTTCAGTTCTTCACTGCTTCTGCTTGAGGAGGACCAAAGCAGTCACACTTCAGGGGCCCTGTGCTCTCCTACCCAGATTTCCTGAAGGGAAAAGGGTGTTTCAAAAATTTCAGGGGAAGTAGGGTCCTCTGTTACATACAGTTGAGTACTGCTGGCTTCTAACAGCAATATATTGAGCAGGATATCTGATGTCCTCTATGAGTTTCTTCTCTGATACTGTTTTTAAATCATGGCTAGAAGCAACACCTTCTATTTTCCACTAATTAGAAAAAATGAATGTCCTTGGCAGCTGGCCACCTGCAGAGGCTCTGGCCTTCCTGCGAAACAAGGTCGCAGAAATGCATAGCTCAATAGAGTGGGCAGTAGCAGGTGGAAATGGAAAGCAGAGGAGGAATCTCAGCTCCAGGAGAGACTCAATCCCTATGTCTGGCCCTGGCAAGTGAATACTGAGGCCATGAGTCTGGATGTCAGCAGTGCTAACCACTCAAGAAAAAAAGCTCCTTTCCTTTAGCCACCTGACTGCTGATTATAGGTGTATAATTTTATCCAGCCAGTTTGAAATAACTATCATTACTCCTTGCCTCATCCTCCCTCTAAATTTCCTGCTCCAGACCGGCAGGCCACAGCTGTGGGCAGTGTAGGGGAGGGAGCAGACATGCACAGTGTGAGAATAACGCTGTTGAAGGGCAGGGATGGATGCTTCATCACCTGGGATGGTCCGGGAGGTGCATCAGTGTTCATTTCAGATCCACATCTATCCAGACCTCAGCAGCTTTGAAGCCTGATCTTAGAGAAGTAAAAGAAAACAGCAGACCTCAATCCTAAAAATATATAAAGCTATGCCCTGAAAATTGTGCTGTGGTGTGGCCAGCCAACCTTCTCACCAAATACAAAATACACCCAGCACTACGCTATGCCTCCCCCCTCCACACACCATGGGGAGTGCCATCAGCCACTTAAGGGAAAAGAAGAAAACAACCATTTATCCTATTTTCATTTGTGGTGAGAGACTAGGTGAAGTTGGACTGCTGGAAAATTTTGAAGGCCTGGAAAAACAATTTGGCCTTTTCTGATGAGCATCTGTAGAACCAGATAATCCTGCCTCCTCTTCACCTGTTTACTGTAGCCTGGTAACACACAGAGCCAGGCAGCAAGCAGGGATCAGCACAAGCTGGGGATCTGCTGCTCTCGTTGGTGACCTTCTGGTTCTCCAGGCCTACCTCACGTCTCAGCTGTTTTCTGCTTCTGATCATAACCATCTCCTTCCTCTCAAAACAAGATTAATTATTCAAAGGCATCAGATATTGTACAGCTGACTGGAAGTCGATGTTCTATGGTGGGTTCTTGCCTGCAAAGCTGTGTGAGCACCCTGATGTACCGACTCCTCCTGATGTACTCTGACCTCCTCAGCCAAGTGGTTACCCTCAGTCAGGACCTCACAGCTGCTTTCTTTACAAACAGAAATGAAATGAGTGAGCTTCACTGAAGCTGTTGTGTTTCTTTACAAATCGATTCCCAAATGTCTTTTCCCTGAACAGGATAACAAGGAGGGGTTTCTTTACTACAACTCCAACTCATTTTCAGATAGCATTTGATCAGAAAACTTTCTCTTTTTAGTGCTTTTTCATTTCCCTCAGGGATACACTCCCATGGGCTATTCTGGTGGCACCCGATGCCACGTTAGTGTATGCCTTTTCAAGTCTTCCTGCTACTGTTTGTCATTGACATGTGCTTATACATTTTTTCAGTTCTACCCTCAGTGTCTGAAGCCACCAACCTAGAGGAGCTGTCCTGCTCTAATTGTGTGTTTATACATGCGTGTTTTGCCATGTGCTTATATTTTAGATGGTGATATCCGTGGTTTCAGCTTCCTGACATGAGGAAGGCACTCACTGTTTTCTTCACATGCACCCTCTGTGTGCAGGTGACTGCTACATTCTCAAGCTTCAATAAAGCTTAACCAATTCTTAGCAATACTTGTGTTGTTTAAAAATGGAATTTCATATTGTCTTCTCTTTCACTTCATAAATGACTAAACTAGCCAGGGAGTTGTAAAGTATTACATTAAAATTTTGTGGTCATAATACCTGGTCCAAGTCCCAAAAGCAGCTGTGCAAGCTTATGCCTTAGACTTTTTAATGCATGCTCTTAACTTTATTGGAAATAATTTGGCAGGATGAACTTCTTGCAGAATGAGGGTCCCAGCATGAGAACACACAGTAATCTGCCTCAGTGTGCCAGGAGTACTGTATTTAACAATATCATGCTTTATCCCTAGCAATTCACTGTCATTTCAGAAGGCATTTATGAACAAACAATAACCAGAGGTGCCTTTAAATATTTTTTCTAGTATTTCAAGAGCATGACATTGTAAAGACCCTGAGAAACTATGGAGAATGCTTGGAGCTGCATGGCTGAGGACTGACAGGCAACGTAGACAAGCTGCAACAAAGGAAATTCTATTTAGATGTGAAGAATTCTTTTCACTAAGAAGGTAGTCAAATATTGGACTATGTTGCAGAGAGTGGTTGTGCAATGTCTGTCATGGAGGTATTCTAAACTAAGCTGGACATGTCCACAAGCTACCTGATCTACCTGAAACTTCAAGTGGGAGCTTAGATGAGATGACCTCCAAAGGTCTCCTCTGACTGAAATTATGTTATTATTTTGTGATTACACACAGTAAAAGCACACAGCCACCTTCCATATATCATCGTGAATTCTGTGTGCTGCATGGACATCAAAAGCATCGACTTAAACTGAAGATTCAGGGTATTTGCCTATCTGCACTAGCACCCAGGCTTTTACTTGGCTGTTCTCTACTATGCAGAGTATCCTGTCTAAGCAAAAAAAAAACCACTCTTCTGTTATTATCCCACTAGAGGGTGCTTTAGCAATATAAATCTTAAATACTTGATTGAATACTACATAATAGTCATGAAGAAAGGCAACTACTTTGCATATTAGAGACTGCCAGTGCTTCTGACACACTCAGAAAACTTTGCACTAATGATTCCAGGATGCTGCTTTTGTGGATGTGTGATAAACATGCAAATAACACACATATGAAAAATAGTTAGGATTAGTTTCCTGAACACCAAGAAACTGAAAAAGACTTCGCACTATCTCATCAAATACCAGCTGTCCTGCAAAGAGATAATTTTCTTTTTTCTCACTTTGTTGGTATCCGGTATCTTGGGTCAGCTCTACACAGCTGAACATAAGAGCTAGTCTCTCCCGAAGATCCTGGATACACAAGAACAGAAGGAAAATGTTCTCCTTTAGCCCTTGTCACAGGACTGGTTGCAGATGTCATGTACAATCTTTTGATGTTAAGAAAAAATATGATGGGTCACCAGAGTCAGATTGTTGGTAATGCTACTTCACCCAAGCTTTTTTACTTGCTATTAGCTGCTCTGATGCTGGAACTCAACAGAGACCTGACATTTCTCATCAGGTAAATATGGCGAGTAGTGTCTGGGGCATTGTTCGGTTCACACTACTGTAGCTTTTGAAATGCATGACAGCACAGTAATAAACCTGCAGGCCATTTTACTGTAAGCTACACATCTGTCATTTAGCCTCGGGAGCAAAGCGTTCTGCTATTGGCAGTGGTAGTCCCAGCTTCAGTAGCAAGAATCCAACTAAACCCAAACTTGGTTTCAGAGGCAGTTGTGAAAACTTTATTCAGAATTAAATGCACAAATACAAACACACATATATATTTATAAAATAATATGAGAAATGATGGGATGAATTAAAACTGTAGGAGCCTTACCTTCACCTTTTATTCATCAGCAATGGCTGAGTTGCAATGCATCAACATGAGACCTGGGAGAAGTTCACTTTAAGTTCTCTGGTGCATCTGCCATCATATGGCTCTCCTGGAAGCTAATCTGTTTGCCTAGTGCTGGATAAAATCATCTCTGACTCCATTTCAGAGATGCAAAAATGTCTCTCCCTGGCTATATCTCAGCTAGTGCCTTTTTTCACTTGAAAACACTTCCTTGTGTGTTAGCACCTTGTTCAACTCCACCAGCAGTGCATGGTTAAGTGCTCAGATGGTTCAAGGCAGGAGGAGCTGTATGAAAATGGGAAGGCAAACGGCAATGTGCAGTGTGAGGGCATTCATGGTTCCTGTAAAGGCAAAGAGAAACTGCTATCATAAAAAGCACAGGTTTCACAGCAGTGTAAACCTGTTGCAGGTAAGTGAAATCTTACTGTAAGTCTTGGAGGGAAATGAGCTCACAGGACCTGGCATCTCCTGGAAGAAGCTATGTGAAGGACAGAAGTGCAGGCTCCCTCCTGTCAGAGGAGGCTGTGTGGCACAGTCACATATGGACACTGGCAGCCACAAGTTCTTCTGCCATCTCCCTGCCAGGAAGGAAGGAAGGAAGAAAGGAAGGAAGGAAGGAAGGAATCTCCCAGATGTTACATAAAGGAGCGGATATAAAGGATAATTGTGCAGGGACACAACTATGAAAGCTCAGGAGTAAAATGAGATGCAGCTTCCCAGGGACATAGCCAAGTAGGATATACTAATATGTTAGCAATATGGAAATGACTAATACAAGAGTTTTCCAGACTTGTAATAGGGCAGAAAAATATATCTGGTGATTTCATTGTGAAAAGTATCACTGGTTGTCACTTAAAAGGGCCACTTGGGATCAGGTAGTTAATGAAGCTGAAAATAAGAAATCAGGCTATAGCAGAGAATGGACAGATTGCTGGTATTGATGCAAGTCAGAGGCTCTAAGACCTGGTGGTTCAGAAATACCCACCGGGCTACTGGGGTCCAATCACGTTTCAGTTGAAGGAGAATTGCTTGAGCGAGGTTAGGTGTTCACCATCCCCTGCCAGCTCCTCTCCAGCTTAGAGCCAGGCACTGCTGCTGCTGTGTCCCCATGAAAGAAAAGGCTGCTTTTCAGACTGATCACAGTCCCCAGTCCAGCTCCCTGCTCAGCTGTACCCAGCAGAGAGGCAGTAATATGACAGGGACCAATGGTCGTGGTCACAACCTCTGCTGGGAAGTCACTCTACAAAGGAACCCTTTGGGGTTGCTGAGTCCCAGACAGAGCAGCCTCAGAGCTGTTAGAGACCTTCAGAGAGCTATAAATAATAAAATAGATTTCACAGCAGAAGAAAGTTAATGCTATTCCTATCTCTGAAAAGGGGAGAAAAAGAGGGACAAAGTATTAGCTGATTAGCTTATCTAATTTCCTCTCCATAGATTTGTCAAGAATAAATCATGGAAATCTTATTTCCTCCTGTGACATGGTAACAAGCTGTGTGAATTGAAGAGAGGCGCTCATTGTCGTCACTTTCATACCTTTGCTATCACTACCTCTGTCTTCACTGGCCTATACGACAACTCATAAACAATTGAGTAGAATGTATACAAGCTGAAAGTATTATCATAGAATCATATCATAGAATCACTAGGTTGGAAAGGACCTACTGGATCATTGAGTCCAACCGTTCCTAACAATCCCTAAATCATGCCCCTCAGCACCTCATCCACCCATCCCTTAAACACCTCTATCAGCAGCATATAACTCACTGGAGAACCCAAACTTAGGTAATAGCTAACCACAGTTCACAATCAACATGGGAGGATGAATCAAGGAAGATTCTCCAAGGATCTGCCCTCCATCTAGTATTATTTAATATTTCCGTTAATGATGTAGATGATGAATTAACAAGTATACTCTATTAAATTTTCAAGTAACACAAGTGCTGGAAAGACGGTAGTTACAAAGGAAGACAGAACTAGAATTTAAAGTATTCTTGATAAATAAGGAAAACAGCATGAAAGTAATAGGCAAAAATTCAATAAGGAGATGCAAAGTTCTACATTTGTTTCTCTAAATACAGGATAGAAAATGCCTGGGTACACAACATTGCTGCAGCAAAAAACAAGCTTTACAATGAACCAAAAAAGATCATGAATCAAGAATATCAGACACTCGCAAAATAGGCAAACAGCATCCTGGTGTACCTGATCTAGACTTCTGTCTCTGAGCCAGATGAAGGAACTTCTGTCTGTACTTGGTGGTAATAAGGGTCCAGTTTTGCACAACACTAGTAATGAAAAATATTGGCTAACTGGAGAGGGACTGGCAGAGGACTGTTGAGGATGAAATGAAGTCTTGAAATCCTGACCTGTGCTATGGGAAGAGGTTGAAGAAAATTAAGCTGTTTAGCTCAGAGACAAGAAAGCTGAAGAGAAACTATACAAGTTCTCAAATATGGAAAATGCAGAAAAAAAATGTCCATCCTGAGATAGACAAACTATAATGAGTTGAAATAAAAGGAAATTAGAATGGAAGTAAGCTGCAGGTAGGTGCAGATGGGCTGTACACACACACAATGCATTACAGCTTGGAGTGAGAGCATTTTAAAATATCCTGCTGCCTTGGTGAGCTCTAACAGTCAAGGTGAAGGAAGGAGGTAACTGGAAGGACATGAAACTTTTAACCAACTGGAGAAACTTAACCTGTCTCTCCTCTTGGGAAGCTACTGGTTCCTCACTGTGCAAAGATCACTTTCCAGGATAGGTTCAGGGAAAAGAAATGCCAAAAAATCCTTTTGTTAAAAGTTTGACTGTTTGAACAAAGGATGTGGAGCAACTAGGTTCTGCAAGCAGGTCATAATTTCTCATGCATAATTATTTATCATGACAACATATGTCCTGTATTGCCTCTGAAAAGAGAAACAAGTTCTAGCTGATGTTGTTTCAGATTGGTAATGTAATCCCATCTCATCAGAACAAAGATTAACTCCTTGCCATTACTGGTCTTCATTTCTTATCAGTAGTTTCTTTATTAAGTTGATTACTTTAAAACATTCACCTAAGACATCTGCCGCACAATAACCAGGAAACTGCACTGGAAAAAGTGTGCCAACATTGCAAAGTCCCATAAACTCCAAAACCAAGGGCATGCTCCTGTTACTTCATTTTAGCATGCTCTTGTGCGCGCTTAACATGATACAGCATTTAATAACAAGACTACATAATATTTCTTCCACAGTAGTCCTAGACAACTTACCGCCCTGAATGTTGGGCAGCAACCAACTAATGAGCAATTTTATTTTGTCTCAATCAGTATGTGGCCTCATGCACATGTTTCGGATCCTGACCTGAATACAGGTTTGTTAATTTTCTTGCAGGTTTTCTATGAGTGCTGTCCTCTTAATAGTTTAGGGCTCAATTCACCATCAGATTTAGGTGCCGAAAGTGGTCTGAGGAGCTCACCGTGACCAATGAAATTGCCACATCTTAAAGCCTTATTTCCTGTTGGCTCAGGCACAACACTGCATATTTTCTCTTGGGCTAAATAATCTGTTACACAAATAGAGTATCTTCTAATTCATTCTGTACATGGGTCACCTGAATTATTCAGCTCATCTGTGGGAAGTTCTTAAAATAAAGCAACTTAATAACATATAAGAGTTCCACCTTCACAAGGGACCTACTAATGGAAAGAGCTGAAAATCACTGGACAGGGACCTTTCAAGACAGTTAGTGGTGGAGACGATGGTTTCAATGGGTCCAAGGGTGCCTGGAGCAGACCTGAAAAGACCCGTGGTTTGGAGAGAGGCCTCTCCGAGGGTGACTAGGAGGAAGCAGTTGAAATATCCCTGGAGTTTGAGACAGATGCTGTGGGGCAGCTGGGAGGGTGGGAGTAGAGTTCCTTTTAGCCCCTTTGGCCAGATACAGCAGGACCCAGACATTTTGGAAGGAGGAATCCATCTCTATCGATGTCCTTTATCAATTCTGTATGTGTTCCCAGCCACAACAGACTGTGGCCTCATCCTCACTGGCAGGACTAGCTGTGCTGTAATTAGTTTCAGTCACAAGTGAATACAATAAGCCCTTAATGAAAACAAAAAATGTTGCCTTTATTAGAGGAACCTCACTAGAATACTTTGCATTGAGTAAGCTTTTAATTCCATGTATCCTAGTCCTACATGGAGAGCTACACATGTTCGTGGGGATCATGAGGACCTGCTAGTGTACAGTTGGATCAGGACAGCACCATGCATGGATTATGAATACAGTGATAGCACCAGGGACCTTGAATACGTTTCCTACAAATAGGAAGGGGGAAAATTGTTTTCATTGTTGCACGGTGTGAGTTTGCACACTGTGAGTGCAGTCTTTGAACATGTAAAAAAGTGGGAATAAGTTTATTATTTTGTTTGATAAACAGTGTAATAGCATTGCAATATTTAAGCTATTGGTTACAATATTTTATAGGGGTAAAAGTTGTGAGCACTACTGAAGTGTGAAAAAAACAACATATGCCACAATTTTGCCTTTGTATAAAGAAAAAAAATCAAGAAGTAGTTGTTCAGCCTAATTGTCGTATTTGGTTGTGATTTCTGTGCCTGTCAGACAGCAGTTAGCAGGACTATTAAAGTGCATTAGCTCTCTGCTGGTGTTTAATGACAAACAGACATGGTCCATATTCATCAAGCAATTGTTTATACCACGACCTTTTATAGAGCTGTGATTTACCCTTAGGACTTTTGCAGTGAGTGATATTTCTAATAAGCTGTTAATTTTTCTCCATAACTTGTTCATATTTTTAAGCTGGGAAACTAAAAACTGTGAAATTAAACCTACAGTGCAAGCTGTGCAAATGGGTTGTATGAGACTAGGACACAGTTTCAGGTCACTCTAATGTAATAAAAGTGCATCATTACAATAGAAATTAAAGGGAATTGCAGATATTAATATCTGCACAATAGACTTCTATAAGAATAAATATATATGACCTGCCAAGTTAAAGAATGTACACAGATTTCTTCAGTGCTACCACTGGGACAGGCTCAGAGATGGCATATGCATCAGACTTATCCTCAGATCTTCTGCTGTAGCAGCTCTGTTAAGACACCTTTACCCCTCACTGCTGCTCTGCCAGCTCCCTGCCATCAGGATGGCACTGACACACACAGTGTGAAGATAATTCTCATGTTAGCACTTCTGCTGCAATTCAAGAAGCAGAAGGAAATGTTCGGGATCTCTTCAAGAAGGCAAATTTTCTCTGATGCTGATGGAGGTGTTGTCCCAAAGAGGAGCACACACTCCAGACACACCTGGCTACTGTCACAGCATTCATGTCCCAAAGCAGAAACTTGCTGAGGCTCTGTTCAGTTCTGCCAAAGGGTCCTGATTTTACAGGTACTTAATAAACTAATGTTGCAGACAGGCATCTGGTAAGCTTATCAGAAGGGCCTTGACATTTAATTTCCCACATTAAGACATCTAAATGCTTTAAGGAAAAAAATCTGGTCCTAAATGACAGTGAGTGGCTTTGCTTCATTTTCAGAAGTGATGGAGGCTCTGCAGACTGTTCACCAGCCTGCAGAGAGCCATCTCCTTCCACTCCCTGGGATCCTCCAAACTACTGGTGGCCATGAAGTGCCGTTGATGTCCAAGCCCCATCTAAAGGGGTGATCAAACCACTTAGGAACACAGGTGCTTCTTAGCCTCAAACAGCCTCTGGCTTCTAAGGCTGGGGCCAAAGAGAAGACTGACATTGAGCCATTGTATCATGCCGGATGATACTCCCATATATATTTCTTCTAAAACACAATTTCCTGCTGATAGATGGTTGGGTAATGTGCTAATATAATCAGAAACTAAGCACTTATTACTTGGCCAAAAGCATTATAATGGATCTTCAAATAATAAATCCTTACATTTTTCTAACAGGAACCAAAACCAGAAGAATAAGACGACTTTTCTCCGGGGCTACCATCTTTACTGCTACATTCCAGTGCAAAGCAATTTTTCAGAAATAAGGAAAAAACTCCAAATGTAGAGTTCAGAATAGAAAAACTGATTTTATAGGAATGAGGATCTTATCATTCATGTTTCTCATGAATGTTTTATATGTCTAGAATTTTCTGTTCCTCAGCAGTGTACACCATCAGAAAGCTTACCTCATTATGTGCTTTCTAAATAGATTTCCCTCTTCTTCTCAATGCAGTATAGCCTCATAGCATGTGACTGATTTAGCAAAATACTTTAAAATTTGATGCAGGGCATTAAAATGTAGTTCATATTCACTCAGCAGAAACTAATTTCTTTTGTTACCTTGTTGCCTTGTCGCTTTCCAAATTCCAGACTAAGAATCTGCAACAGTACCAGGGCACTGAGGCTTCCTTGGTGTTGAGCTGAAATAACAACTGATTAAGTAATTTTTAAGCCTACAATTCCTTTTGACAGTACCCTCTGATCCCCAAAAGATACAGCATAAACTAGGGCTCTTATTTTGCCTCGCTTGGTGCTATCTAACACCTTAGGAAGGGATGAAAGATCATGCTTCACTCTGTACAAAAAGTACCATATCACGCAAGGCTAAGTGCATTTTTTCTATATGCATAAGGCAGCATCTAGAGAGAAAGGTAACTGAAACAAATCTATTTCATCCTTTCCAGCTCATGTAATCATTTCTAACTGGCATTTAGTGGTCAGAAGATGTTGGGAAGGTTAGCTTTGACTGCTTCATTGTTAGTAATATGCAACCCCAAAAATAATGATTCAGAAGTGCATAGGGTTTTATTCTTCCAAAGTAACCACCAGGAAAAAATTATAGTGCCACAATAAAAACTGCACAACCAGACTGTTATGTTTCCTATCTGTCCACAGAGAAAAGTGAAAACCATTGTCTTTTTCCACAAAAGTGCTTTTGTACAATCTTGCAATATGTTACAATATAATTTTGTTTAAAATCCCATCTCCCAAGAAAGTACCAATAAGAACTTACAAGCAAGTACAGAGCATATTTTTCTCATGAAGGAAAGTCCTAATACACTTTCAAGGCTGTGGTGGTTCTAGTTTTCAGAAAGAAATTGAACAATTACAGTACATGTAGTTTTTGTGGTGGGTAAATGGAAAAGATTAATACTTTTGCCTTACAGTTAATGGAGGGCTTACTCCACTTGCTTAAGAATACAGTAATACTATTGAATGCAATCCATTTGTGATTGCTCCTTGAAATATGGGATGAAATGACAAAGAGGGAAAAGATTTCTCACTTGTAAACATCTTAAGTGGATGAGGAAGTATCAGTAACATTTGGTAATTTCAGCTACTGATGTTATTTCTAAAGAACAGTGCTTTCGTGGCCTGCCTGGGGGCATTTTTCAGGCTGTTGACAGTATAGCTGTTTGTGGACTCAAATGTGAAGGTGCATCTCCTTAGAGTGACATGACATTCCAGGAATTCTTTTAATTTATTTAGGCAATTGCCATTTAATTTTTATACCAATTAATAAGCTAGTAGATAAGTTGATGTTGGTTTAGCAGAACACCACTGGCTTCTTCTCTGCAGAGGAGCAGAGACCTCACATATTTATGCTTGCTGCTTACTATTTAATAGCATGCTGACCATCAACTGCAATCACAGCAGGAAACAGCCTGCTTTCAAAGCAGCATTGGCTGCTAAGTGAATATAGTTTCTTCCAGATAATTTAGCAGTTGGTGAGGCTTAAGTTATCATCTGAAGTGGGTTGTTGTAAAGGTGCTTGGTTCTGTATTTCACATCACCAGAAAGGACTTTGTTTTAGGTGCTGGTTAAGAGGCCATCATGCAACAAAGACCTACATACCTGGCTCAGGGACGGACGAGGATGGTATGAGTCATAAAAAAGCCCAAAAATAATTCAGATTGAAAGGGACTTCCATAGGTCATCTGGCTCAGTCCCCCACTTAAGGCAAGAATAACTTATATCAGACTGCTCAGACCCTTGTCCATCACATCTCCAGGAGTGGAGATTTGACAGCCTCTTTGTGTAGCTTCTTCCAGAGTTTTACTATCCCCATGATAAAAACTTCTTTCATTTATTCGATTGAAGTATTTATTGCTCTAACATGTATCCCATTCCTCTTGTCCTATCCCTGTGCACATCTGAGAAGAGTCAGGGTAGAGCCCAAAAGAGCGAAAATTGATAGACCTCTTTGAAATAAAGATATCTCTGATAAGATGCTTAGGTAGGTATATGGTAGTAGGCGTTTTGAAGACCAAGAGATTACAAATTTCCCTGTATGGTCAGGAAAACTGAGGTAATGCCAATTCTGACTCTAAGCCAGTGAAAAGAGTCGGGCTTCCAAGTCTGCTAGACATTACTATCCTTCATTCTGTTTTGGAATTAACAATAACCACCATAATAAAACTTTTCTCCTTGTTTCTGAGGTGCAAGAAACTGAATTTTATTGCAGTGAAGGCCTGCACAGACTTCACTTTCTGCCAAACTAAGCTAATCTGAGAGGAATTTCTGACAATAAATAGAGCAGATGATAGATGGATTTCAGAGCAGGAAAGACAGAGACTATTTCAGCCAGCCTCTGGCAATTGTGTCTAAGATCCTGCTATCTGAAACGATGGAGCATCTTTCTGGATGGAAGTTAGCTAACTTCCCTCAGCAGGAATGCATATGGAAGGAGAGGAGGATGAAGAAGAAATCTCACAGTTTCTGTTTGTCTCTTTGAGGTGCTAGCAAATGGGGACAATTAGATAGAAGTCTTCCTTACGTGGTATCTTTCCTGAGTTTTGTGTTGTTCTGCTTGCCGCAACTAACGGTAGACTGAAACTGAGGCTACAGTATTTGAGTCACAACACACACAAGAGATTCTGAATTTCTCTTGGTTTTTGGGAACATGTCACACCCAGCAATGTCTTCAGACTCAGATGGTTTTTTTGAGACCTCCACCCTTCCAAGCTAGAGTAGAAATGCCCCATTAATGCCAGCCATGAAAAGAGAAACAATGCCCCTGCAGAGTAAGAGGTTCTTGAGGTCCTGTGAGCAAAAACACAACCTACAGGGAAACATGAGAGAAGGTTTGAGAAGGTAATCTCCTGCTGTAAGTCATGACCTTACATGTGCTGTGCCCTTGCTAGCGTCTGTGGGACAAGAATGATCAGTGTGGCCTAACTGTTGATCAGACACACAAGCCCAAATCTGGTAATTCATCAGGCAGCATTGTAACAAAGCAAAGGTGTATATCTATTTCCAGATATCTGCTGTATCAGCTATAGCTGCCAGAAACAAAGATCACAGGTGACTAAACATAAACATATTCTCTTCCATCATTTCTCATAGATGTGAGGAAAAAACAGGCAAAGTATACTATCATGTCTAGCTCTAGGTTCCTGACCTGGCTTTAAAACTAGTTCTGGCTTTCTTCAGAAGACGAGCATTTCCAGAGTATCTACTGGAAAACATCCAACAGCTCCTGACTTCTGCAGTCCCATTATTAATTCTTTGGAGAGATTTTGTTATTTCAAGAAATTTTGAAGAATCCTTGTCGTCAGTGACTGAAAAGAATTTAACCCTTACAACTGACTGAACTGTGAACTTACTTTCTGGAAGGGTGTTGCAAAAGAAAATATGTACTTGAAAACTGAAGAATCCCGAGAGAATCCTAACAGGAGAATCATAGAATGGTTTGGGTTGGAAGGGACCTTAAAGGTCATCTAGTTCCAACCCCCTGCCATGGGCAGGGACACCTTCTACCAGATCAGGTTGCTCAAAGTCTCATCCAACCTGGCCTTGAACAGCTCCAGGGATGGAGCATCCACAACTCCTCTGGGTAACCTGTGCCAGCACCTCACCACCCTCAAAGTAAAGCAGTAGAAAAAATTTTTAAAAATACTTATTCTATGGAAATCTATAGGAACAGAGAGGCCAATATCTCTCCACATGTCAAACAGTGTCAGGCATATTCTGCTTTATGTACTCATAAATTTAGCAAGAGAATAAATATGTATGAACCCAGCTTTATGGATACTGAGAAAGTGAAAAAAAAATCTTTAGTGATACTTCTTGAAGACGTACATACCTCACAACAGGAATATAGCTTTGTTTTTTCTCTTGGAAATTGAGATGGACAAGATCATACTGAAAATATCTTTCTTCTAAGATATTTTTCTGCATGAAAACTGCCAGTGAACAGACTGGATACCTCCGAATTTCTTGCTGGTTAAAAACATTTGACTATTAGTTTATTTAGATACACTTCAGACCTTGAATTAGTTGGAAACTTTGCTGTCAGGATCAATTCTTGTGGCTAGACTTCAGACTTTGCAATGAACTAAGGGATGCTGCTCAATCAGTAGCTGCGTGTGTAAATCTCAAGGGACTGTTCTTCAGAGTGACCAGAACGACCTGGCTTTTGAGACAGAGTAATGACAACTGGTCTTTGAAAAATGGGCACCTGTCAGATGACAGAAACGTCTCTGACAAGTTGACACCCAAAGTTTCATTCATCCCAAAAGCTGGTCTGCCCAAGAGGGGGTGAGTCTTTTGTGACAGTCATTCAATTAACTGTCATTGCTGACTCGCCAGAGCTCCATGCAAGATGTAACAAGTCCTCACTGTTAATTAAACACCAGCAGCAGCAGACCTTGAGAAATGACAGGTTTTACATAATATATGAAACTGCAAAATGACATGTGCATTGTCAATCTTGTTGAGAAAATTAGCATTTGTTTTGACTGGACATTTTTACAGAAGAAAGTGTGACCTTCCAGTGACCTAGGAGCAGGTAAAATGTCTCACTGTAAAATCGCAAAAGCACTATGTGTTGCTCGCCTTATGCCCGCAAAGGAAAAAGAAACAAAACAGTCAAAGCAGAATTATAGGGTTTATAAATGTACTAATTTTGTATGAACTACTGGTGTTTTAAATGCACTAAATGTCAGCCCTGAGCAAAAAGGAACAGTACTGTATCTATAAATCTATAGATAAATGTCGTGGCTTAAGGAGAGAATCATATGATCAATACAGAATGACCTGGGGCACTCAGATATGCCTCACAAATGTCAACTCTCACAAAACCTCTATGATATAGAGAAAAACACCTTCATCTCCATTTTATAGTGGAGGCAGCTGAATACCCCAAAGGCAGAGGCCAGGAATCATGAGCTAGTCTTAAGTAAAAAAAGTGACAGGGCATGGTGGTGCTACAAACAGGAGAACTCAATAGTCCCAGTCTCTAATACCTCATTCCTGATTATTCCTGAATACAAATCTGATGAATGCATTTGGTATTTTAGTATAGTTACTACTGCCTGTTGGAATTACTTGTGTGAAAGTAGAAGAATGATTTAAACATTTGCTGTTACCAGGCTTTGAGATTTTCCACAAAATATTTGCTATGAAGGATTTACCATTGGCTTCTCAGACAAAAAAGCATGGGTCCAGAAACAGTGTTTTGTTTTAGCTCCAGCTTTAAATTGCTTCGGGATGCTGGCTTGGAAGCAGCAATGAACCAGCATCCAGTGCACTTCAGATCTGCTCATCTCAACCCTGGAGAGCAAATCAATGCATTTTTGCTTCCTCTAAGAAAGAAACCATGAATGTGAATATTAGGTACCATTACTACAGGTAGCATATCCTCAAGCACAACAGGATCCCCCAGAGTGACCAACAAGTCTCTTCTAGCACCCCTGAAACATACACATGCCATCATCATAATTTTAAACACATTTCATACAATCATAGAAGAATTCAGGTCAGAAGGTACAAGGAAAAGTGATGATTCTGAAAGGCTTTTCTTTGCAGAGCCCTTTGAAAAGGGATCCTGTAAAGGCAGAGGAAGGGTCTACACCAGTATCCTTTTACATAAGGTATGGACCACTCACTAACGCAGACAATTGCGTAGCAAAGAACCTCTGGAAGAGTGTTTCTCACTGTTGGCAAGGAATTGCTTTGGAACAATTTAGTCCCCTTTCTTCTTTCAATATGAGCTATTGCAGTGGGAGTACAGAAGCAGGAACCTCAGGTTCCTCCTAAGCCCCCATTCAGGGCATTAGGTTTAAGCCTAATGAAAAAAAAAAAAAAAAGAAAAAAGATGGAAGGAGCATTAAAGTCAATTTGCAACATAAAGGAGCCTTCCAGAAACTTGTGATAAAACACAAAATGTCTCAGTCACAAGGATGCTTACAAAGCTAAGAGTGCAACAAGGGGGTGAAATGAATATCACGACTGCCTCATTCTGTTCGAAATGAAGGAGTTAAGCTCGGACATAAAGTTTGCTGCACTGCCCCCTTCCCTCTTTCACAAAATCCAGCATGAGAATTATTTCTTCCACTTTTTAGTCTATCTTTTAAAACCATGGTTTCCCTGCGGAGTACTGAAGACTCTGCATTAGAAACTGAAGCTCCCAGAAGAGGAAGATCACAAACAGTGTAATACGTACACAAATACATCTAACTCCTGTAACAGGAAAAGGATTTGGTATGCTTTCATGGGTTAAGAAACACAGAAGCATTCGTAATTTAAATAAGCTGTGTAAATTATACCGCCTTCTAAAGGCTTGATTCAAAATTCATGGAAGTCAATGAAGTTTTCCCACCACGTCAGTGCAATTTAGAAATCAAGATTGAGTATTATTATTCTGAAAATAATTGGGAATAATTTGAAATAACTAAAATGAGTAATCTGAAATAATTGTGAATAATTTGGATATAATTAGAAAAGCTAGGTATAAAATAATTATTCCAAAGATAATATATTCTTAAAATATATAATAAATATAATAACCACTAAATAAGATCATGTCTAGAATAATTGATTATAGTGAAATGTAACCAGCTATAAACTTCTTCAAATCCTTCCCAGTCTTATTCGAAATTTTTCCTCATTGGTGCAAATTATGGCCTTTTTGGGGGTAATTTTGTGGTTCGCAAACTCATTTCATTTAAGCAATTCAACAACCATCAAGAGCAACAACAACTGAATGAAGTGCATAATCCTCAAGTGAAAAGCAACACAGGCCATTTTCAACCTCCTTAGCCATCTGGTCTCTCATCACCAGATTATTTTTAATATTCACAGATCACAGTCATAAAACTGCTCGGGGAATAGAGAAAAATATAATTAATTGCCATGACCTGAACTACTTTTTTTTCCAGAAGGACGACATGGATTGTTTAATTAATATTTTGCTTCATTGTTCTGAACAGCTGGAGTGATTACTATCTGGACTTAATTACCAGCATTTCATAAAGCAGTACATAGTCCGATCAAAAATGTTTACAAATTGATGAATGAATGCGACACCTTCGTCCGGTTTACAAGTTTGTGTCTCCTAATTAGATGCCCCTTGAAATAGAATGCCAAAACAAAGCTCAGGATGGTAATGACACAGTGGGGAATTGACATAATTGCCTCCATAAAAGCAGAACAATGGAACATTGTGCCACTTTCTGCTCTTCTGCAACTAGCGTGCAAAAGGCAAATGCTCCATCAGCATAGATGGGAGAGAAGTGTGTGCATACGTGTGTGTGCGTGTGTGCAGACCACGTGTGGTGCAAAACATCAGCTCTGCACCAAGAACATCATGGACCTGCAGAAACTACAGATCACAGGTGGGGCATTGTCTTAGGTGGTCCCCAGGGGAAAAAGCCCAAGGCTGGACACAAGCCAGAAGTGTTTGTCACAGGCAAAGCAGCAGTCACGGAGCAGACACGAATGCCCAAGGCCAGCCAGGTTTTGGTGTTACTGAAATACCTCTCACTGGGTCAGGGGCTCATAGCCATCCCTGGGCACGTGCCATCTGAAGAGCTCCAGCTTGTGAAGGGCATGGATCTCATCAGGCAAAACTCTTCGCAAACGTATACACTTATGGCTTACCATCAGATGAAGAAAGGTGACCATCATGCTTAGCACAACCCAGGTTTGTGGTTTCTGGCTGCATATCGTGTGTGTGCAAGAAAAGGAGGATGTAGTGGCTTAATAGTCATAGCACAGAGGCTGGTGAGGGCAGTCCTGAAAGTGCCTCTTGTGCCCCAGTTGGCATATTGGCCTTAACCAAGATCTCACCTTAGTACTTGAACTGGTTTTGGGGCAGAACCTGAGCACTATGACTGTCTCCTTTTGCCAGGCCTTCACAGAGGTATGAAGCAGCAGGCAATTACATGACTCTGCTCCTGGAGAGCTCTGCAAACCAGGGCTGGTGGAGTTTCCCTTTGTTCCAAAATCCTCTTCATCTTCCATAGGGCTCCAGGTTTTTCCCTTGACAAGACACCTTCTCCTCATTCTCTAGGCCATGACAGAGGTAAACTGCCCCTTGCAGAGGATGTAGCTTGCTTCTGAGAGAGCACTTATGTTCTTCAGATGGTGTGTGAGCCTTTGCCAGACAGTTACAGAGCAGACCTGGTGGTGCAGCACCACTGTGTAGGTACTCAGAGGGTGAGGGGTCAGGATCACAACTGGTGGGTGTGATCTTCAGAGGCGCAGAAGAGAGTAACCACAGCAGCTGGTGGCAGATGAAATCAGAGCAGGCTCCTGGCCTGTGGGATGTGCTCCCTATGGCCCGTGCTGAGATGCTCAGAGAGTGTATGGGTTCAGCTGCATTGTGGGGAGCACAACTATCAGGGAAACATGTCCCGCCTAGCCAAGGCCAGAGTCTATCTGCATGTTTGCATCCAGGCAAGATCCCAGAAATTTGGTGCCAAAGTCTGTAGAGTGGAGATGACTGTCCCTGACAGCTGTCACATCGACAGCACAGGTCCCTGACACTGTCACCTCTTCTTCTGCTGGGCTCCCAGAGCTCAGCAGCCCTCATTGTTCCTGGTAGATAGAGCACACATCCACTTCCACCTTTGCACAGGCTCTGCCTTGCTTTTCAGAGAGGGTCAGGGAGTAGAAGCGAAGGAAGGGAGTCTGTCACGAATAGTTTCTTTCAAAATGCTGCTGGTAGTTTGGGGGTTTGAGAGGAGCCCTCGGGAGGCAAATCTGAAGTCAGATGGCTCGCTTAACAAACTCTTGCGTGGCTTTAGTAAGACACTGATTAGGCGTAGTAACTCGATTTCAAATACTAAGATTAGACAATGATCTAAAGATAGCTCTAGTTACAAGGCTCTGTGGCATATCAAAGTTAAGCAAGGCAGAAAGGATATTTTTGTTAAAAATCAATATTATGACAAAGAGGTTAACCAAAAAGAGACTGACAAAAAGCTGTGCAGCCCTAGGGTGCAGCAAAGCGGTTAGTAATCTGATTCCCTTCAGAGGGAGGGAACAAAATGATTAAGTGATCTTTGAAACTATTAAGATTTATAGTCTGACTTCCTGGAGTAATGTGATTAATACTTTTGCCTACTTATTATGAATATCCTCTTTGCTCTTCCTTCCCCCTTCCCCCCAAAAAATATGCTCAATTTTTTTAAAAGGTAGAATAAAAATAAAAATTAGAAGAGTATATCTAGGAAGGAAGGAAGGAAGGAAGGAAGGAAGGAAGGAAGGGAGGAAGGAAGGAAGGAAGGAAGGAAGGAAGGAAGGAAGGAAGGAAGGAAGGAAGGAAGGAAGGAAGGAAGGAAGGAAGGAAGGAAGGAACTGCTGAACATTCCTCCCACTGCTTTCTGCCTCCAAATCAAACCTCTTGTCTTGTGCCTGGAGAAGATGAATGGAAGCAGTCAGCTGCTAACCCAAAAGCAAGCAAGAGAAAAAGCAAGAGATTACAGGGCCAAACAGAAGCAAAAGTATACGTCCCTTAGATGCCAATAAATAATGTGTGTATGCATACACTATATGTGTGTATATAAAACATATTCTTGCACATCTGTACATATACACACAGAGAGCACAGATAAATGGTTGTTACTGTGTATGCAATTCTGATATGGTAGTGTCCTGGTTTGGGCTGTGAGAGGGTAATTTTTTCTTTCAATAATTCAATAACTGCTGTGTTTTGGATTTAGTGTGAGAGCAATGTTGATCACACATTTTGGTTTGAATTATTGCTAGGTAATGTTTATGTTCAGTCATAATAGAGTTAATTTTCTTTCCAGCAGCTGTTATTTTTAGATGTAGTATGAGAAGAATGCTGAAAAATACACCAAATTTTTTTATTTTTGCCAGGAAATCAAGGATTTTTTTCAGTTTTCTCATGTTTTATGAATAAGTAGATGTAGGAAACCGGGAGGAGCAGAGCCACGACAACTGGCCCAAACTAGCTAATAATATTCCATACTATGAGCATCATGCTCCATTTATCAGCAAGAGCTTTGCAGGGGATGGACCACCTTGGCTCTTGGCACTCCTGCTCTCTGTGTCCAGTTTTCTTGTGCTCCAAGTTCAGGTTCCATGTTCAGTGATGTCTCCCAGTTTGCTATAATCTCTGCACTCACTTGAACTGTGCTTGCCGCGTTCGCAATCTGGCATTCACTGCATGGAGTGCCCATTCCATGGTCACTTCTCTGGATGGGCTAAGTGTCATTTTGTATTTATTATAATAATAAATATTATTATCATAATAATAAATAATAAAAATGTCTCTGCCCATTGCAGGGAGGTTGGAACTAAATGATCTTTAAGGTCCCTTCCAACCCAAACTACTCTATGATTCTATAATTATTATTGTTAATAATATCCTTATATTTATCATTATATTTATTGTTCTATTAAAACTGTTCTTATTTCAACCCATGATTTTTCCTTTCTTTTTCCTATTCTTCTCCCTGGGGGTGGTGGGGGGAGAAAGGTATAGAGCAGCTGCATATAGTTTAGCTGCCAGCTAAGGGCTAAACTAAGACACGTAGGTTGCTACATAGCTCTATACAGGGTAATGTTACATGATCACAATTAGAAGATTCCTAGTATTCTTTATTACCCCTTAAGAAATACATTTTCCTCCAAAAGGATATTTCTGCTTTTGCTAACACTCTTTCTGATACACCTATCTGTTAGCATGACTAATGGCTTCATTATCACAAATAAGCCATGTTTTCTTTTTATTATGCTCCAAAACCAGTTCCTCTCCAGGTTGCGTTTAAATTGATCAATATGTGGTCATCTGTGTTTGCAGCCCTCTGGCCTGGTTTCTTCATGTGTTTGTTCACATTAGAGCCAAGTATATATGCATGTGTGTGTATAATCCCTTCCTCACTATGGGGTTTACCTCTCCCTCCCTTGCCTTAGGTCAGCTTGAATAGCATAAACTGTAGGAAGCAGCTTGTTCCAATTCTATCAAGGGAACTGGAGAACTCATTCCGTAGAGGGGCAGGTTTGCTTGACTGTGCTACCAACACACACACAGATTTCAGTAGATGTAATTAGTGATTTCTGTATATATTTGATTGAAATCATGCTGATTTATGTCAGACATTCATGATCATGAATAAGAATGCCTTAAATTAAGAAAAAAAAAGACTGTCTATAGAGGAGATTGTAGCCGGGCAACCATATCAGGGCCAAATCACACCTGGTTTTTTTATAGATGGAGCATAGCCTTAACTGAGTGAAACTGAGCTGTAAAGCTAGTTCTGAGCTGCAATTCACACTCTTTTTACTAAAAAACTATCTGCCTTTTAGATTTCTACCTCAGTTTTCTTTTCTTTGTATTTGTTTCCTTCATTTTGCTATTTTTTCCTTCCTTTGCTGCATTTTCTTCGCGGTGGCTCACTGATGGGAGAAGTGCTGTGCCAATTATCTAATAAAATTCTGGCAGAAATTCAATCACACTCAATATGTATGACATTCTAAAAAAAAAAATCTAAATTATGATTGAAAAGTCAGGAATTTGATTATCCCAATAGCGATAAAATAGCAGACTTCCTTTTGTTAGCACTCTCATCTTCAGAAGGGAGAGGGAGAGGACACAAAGGTGATTTGGGTAAATGCAATTATCCAAATGTATTTATAAAAAGACAGATCTACCACCCACCTCCTGTTAGACAACGTATCTTGAGCTCAGCTTGTCAGTACCCACAAAGTCATTGCTGACAGTGCAGATTATAGCCGTGGAACCCAAAACTGTTTTAAAGAGTTCTGCTCAAAAAACTGAACTTGCTGGTGTAACTCATTAATGGGTGAATGGGAGACAGTCCAAAGTTTCCAGGTACCTGAGCCTGTGACTTGATGGGCACCAGAGGGAAGGTGGGATTTATTCCAGAGAACATTGTGCATTCTATCACAGTTTGTAATGTGTAATTACAGAACATTTCAAGTGAAAATGCACCCTAAATAGACCCAAAGGGTACGTTAAAATGGTGTAACTACCAGCCATTGCAGCTTCCTCACACTAAAGAGATCTCCTGACCCTGTCAGCTCTGAGTGGTGCTGAGTGCAGGACTGCCTGGAAACAGCCCAGTCTGGGTCCAACCAGGGGAGAGTGAACCCTTCTCCAGCCCTCAGAAACTCCGATCCTGGCACACCTGGCAAAACACGTAGCCTCAGACAATAAGTAAGGAGTTTCACAGTCACTGGAAATCCATGTGGTGCTCACGAAGGCTGATGGTCCACCTGGTAGATCAGAGCGGCTTCTTCATTTGCTTGTGGCACAGCTCTAGCTTGGGAACTGACAGCAACTTCTCCTCAAAGTGTAAAGCTGTTAAGAATATGTCAGAAAAAGACAACTCGGTGACCACATTTTTCAATCTTAACTGGCAAGTGAAAAGAAACATTAATTGTCTGTTTATGTCATCTCCTCCCACAGCTGACTGATGCAGAATACAGTTTAAGGTGGCATTAAAATGTAAGGTGGGTGTTATAATTTGCCTGAAGTACTTTAGCAGTTTTCAGGTTTTGTTCCAGAAACTACCTAAAGATTGCCATTCTCCTGATGCCCTTGTAAGTCACCTACATCCTCTGCCATTCAGTACGGGACTGTGCAGCCCCGTTATTTTAACAGTGTTTCCAGTAATGACAGTGCCTTCGTACACGATGTTCATTGTTTTGCATAAAAATTGCATCAGAGGCCGGTAAACACCAGTCTGGTACTCCGCAAACCTCAGAGCCAAATTCTGTCCTGGGTTCATCAACGCCTTCCACATCCACCCCACCCTCACTACTGTGGGAGATGTGCATAGGCAGTGATGCTCAGACTGCGTGGGCTGGGACCCAGCGTGTCTTTCTACAAGTACATTTCCAGATCCGTATTCAAGAACACAGGAACTTGCTTGGTACTCCTTCACCAGGCATGTTTCTGGCCTGCTGACTTAATCTGATTAATCTGATTAGTAGAAACCTGGCATCTCACTGCTTTTTTTTTTCAGCACGGATGGGCCATTTGCAGCCTTGAAACAGTTTTTCCAAGGCCTGAGTACATCCCTGCCTCCCTCCCGCAGCACTGAGATGCTCTGGCCAAGTGCCCTAAACCTGCTGGTGCCAGGGTGAGCCCAGGAGGGTACAAAAGAGCAGCTCACAGCAAACCAAACAGACATCTTTTCCAACATATGAATCACCACTCCTGCCTACAGTCACACACAGGGAACAGCTATGGACACAAATCAGGCAACCTAACAGGTCAATGCACTCTCCAAGCATTTCCCTTCAAGCTTTCTATGGAAGAAATGTCTGACCACATTCCCTTCATTAAGAGGCCTAAACAAAGTGAGTAAATCTGCCAAAATGTGGTCATCCACCCACTGGCCAGTAAGGTGTAACATCCAGATCCTGTTAACATCACGTACAGTGATGTTACCACCAAAAATGTTCAGGTTTATAAAAAGTCTATTTTTTTTTTACCTTACAGGCACCTGATAATGGGAGGATTTGCAAAAATCGTACTTTGTGTGAGCATAAGGACAATTAGATCTGATTATCTCGGTGGCAATAGATAACACTATGCTGTACCCTGAAAGTGAAGGGAGTGTTGCCCCTGAGGATCCCCTGCTGCTGCCCAGTGCAGGGCTGACTGGTGGTGCTGTGTCAGCTGAACCGGTACTGGTGGGTTCTGACTGTTATAACCACCCTGAAGTTGTGTAAAATTTACTTTTTGGATCCCTGCCAGGCTGCCTGTCACCATTTCACTGCTGGGATGGGAGCTGTGTCAGCCTTGAGAGCTTCCCAGAAAGGCAGCTGCAGGTCTATGGTCTCTCTTCAAACAAGTCTCATCCCAAGAAATGCTCCATCAACTCCTTCGTTCACTTTGTTCCTCTGAAATCCCCTTCCTTCTGCAGCCTCTGAGGGATCAGGCCAACTAGGGACTGAGGGGTCAAACTGAAAATTAGAATCATAAAATGGTTTTAGTTGGAAGGAACCTTAAGCCCATCTAATTCCAACCCTGATGACACCGGCAGAGACACCTCCCACTAGATCAGGCTGCTCAAAACTCCATCCAACCTGATGCTGTACACTTCCAGGGATGGGGCATCCACAGCTTCCCTGGGCAACCTGTGCCAGTGCCTCACCACCCCCATGGTGAAGAATTTTCTCCTTCTGTCTAGTCTGAATTTCCACCCCTCTCCACCCACTGTCTTCTCTACCTGCTTGTGCCACTTTCACTTGTGCTCAGGACCACGCAGGGCGGTGGAACCGTTGCCTCCACTGAGTGATTTTAGGGCACTGAGCAGAGCAGGTTAAGCTTTTGGTCAAAGAATAAAAGGAGTGAACGGTGGGCCACCCCTGCTAAAATGTAAAAAGCGAAAGCATCAATGCGTGAAAGTCCTAAGAGGTTCTTCCCAAGAAAACCTAAATCCACTGCCTGTCAGGGGAGAGGTTTTTTTAGTACAAGTCTCTCAGGTATCCTGTTATAGAAACCTTTAAGAGTGAAAAGAGATCTCCACAGCATGCAGTGCAGTTTCACACTCAATAGAGTTCAGCATAATGCTGAATATTGGAGGACATGTAAAATTATCATAAAGTGGCTTTTATACATCATTACACCTGTTTTTCTGGAAGCATCTCTTCATCAAGAAAATGTTCCCAATGCCATTTATGTTACAGCCTGATGAGAAGTAAGTTTTATGCTTTATATTATTTACCAGAAGAGCTGTGCTTTTCAAAACAGCACTTATTAGAGCAGAGATGGGAAGAAAATAGGACCTTACACACGCAGTACGCACAATATTAATGAAAATGCTTACCTAGACAGACAGGAATTGCCACGACAAGGCTCACAATGATCAGCTGAATTTAGTGCTATGTCTCTAGTAGAGGGTTATGCTATATGGACTAAGAGGCATAAAACCCCTGAGGTATGTCAATATGTTTTCACATCCTTTAGCCCATTCACTGAATTATTCCAATGGGATTTTGTTCTTTATTTTATTGTACAAAATTATTTTAGTAAACAAAAAGTTACAAAACCAAAAAAAAAACCCTCACCACAGTTTTGGTATTATTTTATATACCATCTTCTTATCATAAAAGCCAGAGGCATGAGATCCACAGAAGAAAGAAAAGTTCTTTCCAGAGTGCACATACTATTTGTCTGAAGTGTCATGGTTTATAGTTTTGTGCTTTTCTGTACAGGTCTTCTGGTGATGTCTATTAATACTTTCACATTTCAGTTGAGGATAGTTCAACAAAATGCAGGGACCCACTGTGTAAGAATAGAAGTTGGTATTACTATTACTGACAAACCACAGATATTCAGCAGGAGTCCCAGTTTGGACACTGAAAGTCCCAGCTTGTCCAGCTGAACCATTTTGGTGAGATGTATGTACAGCTTCCTCTCCTGCACAGACTTGTCACAAAAATTTCTTTACCATCAACCAAAAAAACTTCAAGTTTAAAGACTATGGCTCTCCCAGACAAATCTGTGTGGCTGGCAAAAATCACATGATCAGCTCTACCTATTTCTAAGTTACATTAAAAGAGGTAAAATGTGCAATAGAAATATACATTTCCCATACAAAAAATGCTCGCTTTGCTAGAAACCATGTGATGATGAAGGGGGAAGGCAGAAGGCTGGGGAGGTACAATGCCTGTAAGCCAGCCTCGCTTGGATAATAGCTATCCAGCTGGTGCAAAAATGAGAAACATCAATCTAAGGTACTTTTAACTACATTTTAAAGCAGTAATGTACCTCTATAGCCTCAGGTACACTTCAAGAGGAAGGGCTCATATTTTTGCACATTTGGTTGTTCTGTTGTAGAGTAGCTGTGTGACTTGGCCTGGGGACAGCCAATGCCCTTTAGAAAAGCTTTGAAGTTTGGGGTAGGTTTCCTATCAAATTATATAAAGGTGAAAAGGAGTGTTTGCAGTCTGAGGAGAGAAAGAAGGTGACACAAAGAGAAGTGACAGTAACTGAGTGCCTGGAGTAACACCCGGTCAGGGAGAAGCACACTTAACAAAATTTAAATGCAGCAGCACGTTGTCTCTGCCTGTTTCCTTGACAGAACATAAGGGTGAACCTCTCTTTTTGTTGCGGGTGATTTTCAGGGAGGGTGGGTATATTTTTTATAAAGAAGCTGGTAAATAAGAAGTGATAAATGAAATGAAAAAATGGTTCCTTCCCACTTAAATGCAGCTCATTATTAATAACCAAGTCTGACTCACAGTACAGGAAATATGTTTTAGTCCTCGCAGGCTATTGTGACAGCCAACACGAGCTCTGCAGCACAGACATCGACACGTGCTGAGCTGCAACAGAGCCAGGTACCACTGTTCACCGGCAGAGAAATGTAAAACGTACTTCTGGCTAAGACAGATAAGGCAGCCAATTTAAGATGTGTTTTTAAGCAGTTCTAAATGCAATTCATCTTTCAAAAGCAGATTTAAGTTAAGGTTCTGGTGCAGTAACACAAAGCTTCATGGAATAAGTCAGAAATTTTCTGCCATTTCTGATTGCTGATTTGAAAGCAGCAAACAACCCAAGTCAAAGTTACAATGTTTCAAATACAAACGCATTAAAATCAAGTTAACATTTCTGATTGATCTGGTTATTTAATTTTTACTCCTGCTTAGAAAAAAATGACCATAACAAAAAGTGACCAAGCCTTTGGACTATTAATATTCAATTAATAAAGTTTATTTTCTGCTTTAGATGGCTTAATTAGAATCTACCTTCAAATTTTCTAATGCATTGAAAAAATTACTGGGGCAATTTTTTTTTTTTTTAAAATCTATGCCATTACTGATGGAATAGAAATTGTAAAAGGGTGTTTTGAAAGTTTTTCCATCTGACTTCAGTGAGGAAGACAGCTGAACAACAGCGATCATCAGAAACATGGTAGATTGAGTGAGTGGATAAATGCAAGAAAATCATTCCTGGCTATAAAAATAGTTTGTGTCATAAATGCAGAATAACATCAAGTTGCAGTCCTTCGCAGTCCTTCTTTTCTGCTGTATAAAAGAAGCCAAATCCAGAAAAGAAAATAAGAAGGTGCTTTTTAAAGCAGAAAAAGACTGAAACCAGGAAAGGCAAATAGGAAAGTTCTCTTAAAGAGGCAGCCCTATGTTTAACATAGAGTATCCTAAGCCCTCATTCTTAATTGATTCAAATTTATTTCTTTGATGAAGACCATTTCACACCTTTGTACCTGTGGGAGAGGCTGCTGATTTACATCCCACTGGGAAAGCTTCTTTGGGCAGGCTGTTAGAGCCGTACTCGGTATTAGTCACCATCAGCTGTTTCCACAAGGACATCTCATGGCACTTCTGCTTCCATCAATTCCACTTTTTTGAAGGTGTGATGCCTCCAGCCATATTTCCAAAGGTATTTAAACACCTTGAGACTCCCTTCTGGAAGGCAGAGACATTGATACGATCAACAGCCAACATACTGGGATCCTCTATGCAATGCATAGGAAAATAAGATTAACAAAGAGGTCTGAAACCTTCTGAGCTGACCACCAGTCTCTATGTGAGAGTCTGTAACATAGATCCTAAATCCAAAAAGCTAATGGTGTATTTAGGTGTAATCATATGGCTCGAGGTGGCCTGTGGGATTTTCCCATGCGTTTAACCAGTCATGGATCATTAGGAATTAGGCAGCATGTTTAAAAAATTCTGCTGGTCATCCATCTGCATGTCCAGGCACATAAGTGTCTTTGACTGTCTGGCCCAGGTTCTCTTGTTGAAGGCCACGGTAATTCAGGAGTTTTGCTATTCTTATACTCATTATCTGAGCTGATGGTGCCATACAGGGCTCCAGGCAGAGATACCACCTCTGGTCGCTGCTCTTCCTTGTTCAAAGAGCCTTTGTGAAGAGTATTTCACATGCACAGCAAAGCATCTAACATATTAAGGACAAGAAATAAGTCTGCCACCACCCACTACAGACTAACCCGTCTAAAGTGCAGGTCCAATCCTGCCTTAACCGAAACTCTAAAAATGGCCCTAGAGCTGAACAACCAGCAGTAATACTCTGGGGAGAGGCTAGAAACAGTCATGCACAATAGTTATCTTCAGCCAGTTTCTCCAATTCATCTGCTAGGGGTACTTTGAAATCAGCATTGATAGCTGAAGCTGAAGTGAGTGGCACGGTCACCCTTTGCTTTCAGGACTGTATTGGCCTGGGGTATGTTTAAAATCTTGAATTTATTCGTTGGAGTTCAGTGGGAGTTCATGGTCTACAGCAAGTGCAAGACTGGAGTTGGTTGTCCATCACAGGCAGGCAGGAGCTGCTTGTAGGTCTAAGCTAAATATAGCTTGGAAGGTCTCTGAGCCTGGCAGAGATCTGGTCATTAGAGAAAAGCAAATAACTTAGATGAGGAAGAGCTTAGCAAACACATATATTAACTGGAAACGAGATAATGTGGCGCTACCTGTTTTATAGTACCGTTTTAATTGCTGTAATCAAAGAGTCTATAAGGAGAAGCCTGCAGGTGCAGTAGGACCACTATAACCTACTCATTGTATTTATTCATTGGCTTGAGTTTCCTCTCACTTTCTTTCTTTGCATGTGGATTGAATATTTCTCTAGTCTAGGCCTATTTTTTTTTATGGTCCTACAGACCAGAGTACAATGAGCCCCATATCTGGTGTCTCCAGGTGCTGCTATAATACAGATAAATAAATGACTGATAACAATACAGCCAGATAAATAAAATGCACTGGCCTAATAAGAACTACTGCATTAGTCAGGCAATTTCCACTCACTGAGGGTGAGCTACCAAAACAAAGCGAGAGATTTTATTTTAGTCTTCATTACTGCATATGTTAAATTACTCTCTGATATTTTTTAAACAGCAAACTATTATTAAATATTACAATTTAAAAGCCAGATCTCACATATTTTATAATTGTGATGTGATAATCCAGAATTTGTGAATTATTGACTGGAAGCCAGACACTGATTTATAACCCTGTGACTCTTAGAAGTATCCCAGGCTCATAAGCTGCCCCCAAGTGATAGATTTTGCATAGAGTTTTCTGACTTCACTGAAATCCATACAGAAACTCTTTCTTCTTGGGTCAGAAACCACCTATTTGGTTGGCACACAAGACATCCCAGTTACATTACAGCTGCCATAGCTTTGGTTTCCTTCTGAGATCGATCTAGTTTAGGCAGCAGCACGCAAGACACTTGCTTTTTGCCAAATCATCCTTTAAGGGCTTCCATAGCAAAGAAAGGTGTTTCTCAAAGTGGTGTATTTACAAATATGGGCTTTACCTTTTCTTATACCTAGACACACACTGTGCAGATTTCAAAACAGGTTTGACCTCTTTGACAAAGAAAACAAAATGTAATTGTAAAATTAGTTTGGATTTAATTTTAAAAAATATTCCTGTAAATACTTTGCTGAATATCACTAATTTAATTATCAACATCCAGCAACAGCTATTCTGAGATGTGAAACAAACTTGAGTTGTACAGAATAGGAAGAAAGGCGATGCTATTTTTCCTCTCAGTTACCATTTAGAGAGGAATATTCTAAATTGAACCTTGAAAGCAATCAAAATCTGTAATGCTTCCTTTTCAAGAGAAAACTCAAATTAATGAAAGATGTTCTAGGAAATAAATCCTAATAAGATTTTTTCCTAGCTCTTGAAAATGGAAAACCTTTCTAAAAGTAATTTATTCTTACTAAGGTGTTGATTGTGTTTCTTTAACACAAAAGGGCTTGGGGGGAAAGAGAGGTGGGGCTTTTTCTATACGAAGAACAGTAAAGAGCACCCACTGCCTATAGTACCTCGATTTGGAAATATAAAGGAGGTACATTCTCCTCTCCACTTTCTCCTTACAAAGCTATAACTGCTTATTCCCGGCATTCTGCTGTTTCTCATATTTTGAGCTCAGCTTTTCACAAGAAAATACAGAATTTGTCACAACAAATTCTGGCCTGTCTTCTGCTGAATTTTGCGTTAAAATGTTTGTTGACTTTTAGCGGCTAATGGTCATTGGGTGGTAACATAAGGCTGGGCTGGGGAGAAATTTTAGGTCCTTCACATTGGTTCTCCTGAAGATCGTGTGGCCACGCAAAAGCATGGGAAATACAGAACAATGGTCAGTTCAGCTTAAAAATTCCCCTCCCACAAGTGCAGAGATCTGGTGATAAGCACCAGGGGGAAGGGCCGGGAGACCATGGAAAGGGGGTGTGAACCACTATGGTGAACATTTGATGCTGCAGCTGGGACCTTGAATTTATTCACCAGCTACCAGGTAAATCCCATCTCACCCCAGCACAATGCAATGGCTTGGGGCAGTGTTGCCCAGCATGAAGGAGCACTGGAGCTCTGCAGTGAATTCCATGCCACCCTCCTCAACTTCTTCACCAAAGCAGAGCTGCCTGTCTGGGCTGATCAGTGGTGCTACATCCAGGGTCTGGTTTGGGGCCACGACATCTATGAAGATCACTCCTACCTCGGCTGCCACCACAATGTTACCAGCTCAGCCGCCACCCCCCCACCCCGCAAATCTGCTATGCCCATGTTCTCTCCAGCTCTATGCCACCACCACCTCTCTGCTTCCCCGTAGGTGTCAGTGGGGATGTCTTCTCTTCCTTGATGGAACATGATCCCCTGTTCCCAGATGATCTGACAAAAGCTACCGTGCCTGCAGAAGGCTGCCCATGAGTGCCACCTGAGTGGGATTTCCACCTCTCAGACGACAAATGAAGAAAATTCAGCTTCACAGGCAGCTCCTTCCCTTTCACCAGGGAAGGGGAAGAAGAGATGGCCAGCAGGAGGGTAAGGGCCCCCCACACCATCCCAATTTAGTCCAGCACTATTCACAGGGACAAAAATGCACCCCATAGCTGGGGAGAAGGGAAATAGATATCAGAGGAGGACTGGAAAATTTCTGTATTTTGGTACAGAAGACTTTCAGAGCTGAAGGCACTGTGATGGGCTGGGTTTCTAGGGAAGGTGAGAGAAAAGGACAGAAAGAATTTCCTCTCTTAGAAGAGAAGATAAATGGGATTATCTAGTTCCCCTCTTTTGTTAAATCAAAGCTGGGTGTAACTTAGATATATATTACAGAAATTGCCAAAGGTAAAGGCGGATTGTATTTTAAATATTTCACACTTACCTGTGTGCATTCCTCATGATTTCAAACCCGCAATAAATAAAGGAAAAAATACTATCACCTATTTTTATGGTTCTCACCCGGCACTTCCTCAGATTCTGACATAAATTTCAGCCTTTGTTTTAGAAACAAGGCTGTTTCTCATGGTTAGAGAGAAAAAGATGAAAAGGTTAAGCCTAAAGTCAAAATGCAGAAGCCACACCAAAGAAATCCAGTGTTTATCTTCACTTCACAGCTCATTTTTTAAGTCTTAAAATACAGTATTTTCAGCGTTCTAGACTGTCAAGAGTGGCATACAAGATATAAAGGAAACGAAGCACTAAGCATACTGGACTTCTATGGTGACATTGTGTTTGCCACAGAGAACCCAGGAAGGTTTTAGAAAGAAAATGATAGCACAATGTGGATGTATAAATATTGTGCAAGTGCTTTGCCTTACTTCTGTCTTTGACAGCTCATGAGGTAATAAACCTGGCATTTTTCAGATCTTTGTACTTTTTCTGCACAGATGGGTGTTCTTGAAATTCAAGAAAACTCAGGTGATTGAGTGGAACAGCTCAACATGAAGGAATAGCGTGTGCTATTTCTCTCTCCACTAAGACACATTTGTAATAATAGTGCTAAGCAATGTGAGTGTAGTTTATCATCTATTGATTTATCATTCACATGGTCATAGACACAAGGAATTTGAGATATTATATAGCAGATGTCTCACTAACTTCCAATTCTGATTTTAATAATTATTCAAAGCAGAACTTAATGTGGACTCTAACCCAGTAGGTCCTGGTGTGCTATTGATGGAGTCCCGCCAGCCCCAGCAAGCTGTGGTCACCTGGGAGTCTCTATGAATATTGTCACTTACCGCCTTGGGTGGCAACGGTCTATACCAGGGATCTCAAATATTTTATATTACTAGGCTGCTCTTAATCCTTAGTATGTGTAGTGCTATGGAACCTATCACGAAGCCCATAAAAGAAAGTATTGCAGCTGAAAGCAAAATTTGCCCATTCCAATGACACCCAAATGTTTTATGAAAAGGAAAAATACATTATATTGAAGACAGTGTGACCACAAAAGGTGGCCAGTTCTGGTAACGTGGTAACGGTTTGTGAATGTGCTCAGTGTGCATTTATAGAAATCTAGAACTTGCTTGCACTGATGCATGTCTCCTAGGGGTAAGAACCACGTGGAAACATGTGAAAAGGAGGAAGGAGACGTAAATACACTAAACCTTCATGCTGATTCTTTTCTGAGTTTTAACTTTTTATGTGCTTTATTACACAGTATGTAGTCACAGTGTCTATATAAAAGAAGTTGTGCCTAATTATCAGGAACCAAGGACTAGCATTTGGGTCATTCTCAGTGTGGGTCCTGGCCACACTGAAAGATGCGTATTTATGAATTAAAATTACTTACTAACAAGGGTAATGTGCTACCATGATATTTGCTACTTAGAATAAAAATCCTGAGAGTGTGTCGAAGTCTCTCATTAAGCTAGTGACTAAACTGAGAAAATAAAATTTAAAAAAAAAAATGAAAATGAAAACCTGAAGACATTCCTCTTGTTCCTGCTCCAGGTACCTTGTCATGGTAGAAACAGAAACCGTGAATGACCCCAAATTAGACAGGGTCAGAGTGCACGTACCCAGATTTATCAATGTGCTCCTTTACAAGGCTATAGGCAAAGTTAGACATCTCTTTTCTGGCACAAATAGCTGCAGATTTATCTTGTTTACTTTACTCTGAGTTACTTTAGATACTGTTTTCTGCCACTTTGCATATTGCCAAAACAAAGATGTTACATCTGCTTCATTTAAAATTCCTATAATTCCTATAATTACAGCCAAGTTTCAAACCAGCTTTGAGCATTTAGCAGAATCGAGCAATAACTTATCCCTTTGTATTTTGAAAATGCTATTGATTTTAATATTTGTCAATGTAAGTAAGTTTTTTAGCATGGTCATTCCGAAAAATTGCCTCTCAGAACACTATTTTCCTAAATTGCGTAGTCTGCGATAAATTATTTTAAACAGTTTTGCGTACATCAAGCAGCTGAGCTGAGTTTGAGGCCACAATAAATGATGTCTTTATCTTATTTTAAGTACTAATTACTGTAATAACCGCGACACCACTGTTGTCCATACTACTTTAGACAGCAGAGAGGTTATAGTTCAGTTTTAATAGTTCAAAACAACTCTTTGCTATATCAATGACAGGGTTGCTTGTTTTCATTTAGTATGTTATATTTTGGAATGCACAAATAATTTATTTAAATAAAAGTATATACAAATATGAAGAAGGAAAAACTCTACAGAATTCAGTACAATGGCTGCATGCACTGGGAATGATGCTATGATTTGCTTCATAGGCGTGGAGTATGAAATGAAAACTAAGAAAAATTTTGGCAGTGTGCTGAAAATCCCATCACCACATCGAAGGTTCTTCAAACCTGCAATATATATTATGAATAAAAAAAACCATTAAAAACATTTTAAAGGCCCTTCTGAAAAATCCAAAGTTAGAAATACCTAAAACGTTCATTTTAATAATAGCAGCTATAAGGAATATACGTAGATATTTGCAGTTAAAAGATTGTATATGCAACTCCCATCAAAGCAGAGGGATCCTGGTAGGCCAAATGTCTATGCTTGGGTACCAGAACTTGTTCCTCCATACCGCTGCCCAGATGGCATGTTTTTACATCACTGCAAAGCTGCTTACGCCATTAAGTAACATTTGAAGAAATTCAGGTAGAAAACTATAGTGTGTTGAAATACAGAGACATTTTTCACTCTTACTCAGGAGTAAACAGTTTCCAAAGAGAAACTGGGCCAAAAAAAACCCCAAAAATAAAAACCAAACCACCCAAACTCCCCCACATGTCATGCTGTTAGCACCTTCAAACAAAACTGAAGTTCACAGCCACTATCCTAATATCATTGTGGTATTCCACCACTTACTATCAAACATTTGAAATATGTTTTGCATGTGATGCTGAGGGTACGATTTGATTTAGAGGACCTCTGCTTGGAAACAGCTGTCTACACAGAAAGGTAGTCAACCCAAGGGAGAACATGGAGAGAAACCAGGGGAAATGCATTTGCCACAAGTTTTGCCACCTAAAAGTTGGGCTTCTAGTCTTGATCAAGCATCTAGTTTGCCTCCACAGTCACTGAAGAGACAGTGACACCTTCAGAAGGCAATTGATCCTGTCCATTTTAGAATGGAAGGCTCATTTTGGAGATACCCATCCTTCCAACTGACTGCAAAGGCAGCCTAGAAAACTACTTCACACTTGATACCTCACTTTTAGAGGCTGGGGGGGGGGGGGAGGGGGATATACATCCTGCTATTGAGTTTTAAAGGTTTTCTCATGACTCCACAGGATCAACAAGATCAGAAACATGACACCTCACATGTTTTTGTCATAAAAACTTATTTGACCTCAAGTCAAGACATCTCCTTTTCTTATTCCTTAACTTCCTAATTTTTAACTTGTTTCTATAAGAATCTCTCTAGGGTTTCTTCACATGGTCAGACACACACCTAGACTACAAAATACTTTGGGGCATAGGTTGGTAAAGTGAAATGTCAAACCAGGTGGTCCAAGAGATGAATACAGTTGTTTCATAGAACCTCAATATTTAGTTACAGAGTTCAGTTCCTAAGAGCTCATGAGGTGTGTTTGTCTGTCACTGATTCACTGAGTGAAAATTACTTCTGCTCTGCAACTGGCTGCATATATACCTATTTCCAAAACATATACTTCATTAAATTAAGTTCAGAATAGTACCAGCCTGCCTTTAATTCATTTAGCCTGGCTTCCTCCAAGAGAAAGGCTTAGGCAGCTGTGCTGTACCTCGGCATATTTGCTGTGTGTCAAACTGTCCACCCTTGCGTAGGTCTCCTAACTTCCCCATCAGCTTTCAAATCCTCTGGACAAGTCAGAGAGAGGTACAGATGTCTCAGAGGTATTAAGTTCCTGATGTGCCTTGAAATACAGGACTAGGTAGAAAGAAGATTTAATTACATCCCCCTACATGGAGGAAAAAGCTGGAGTTGGGTTCAGAATCCATACAGGGTTTTATCCTAGAAAACATATCCATAGGAAACTAGGCATCATTGTTCCCAGTACTCACATGACTGTCATCGATGAATGACAAATACTATAGTCAGTGTAATGCGCTGTTATGGGGGGTATGAAATAAAAATCTGTTTCTCATCAATTCTTGATCTTAAATGCAGTCTAGTTTGTTGGTTTGCTCATGAGTTTTTGCTCCCTGGTGTGTTATAAATAGCATTATTGAAACAATAATAATAACCATAAAGTTTTCTTATGAAGGGGTGAAAATTACAGAGAGTATTAGAGTTTGTGCTACCCTGTGTGTTGCCTCAAATTCACGGCAGCGGAAATTTCCCATTATGCGAGGGCTCTGCCTTGTCATTACCAAAAACAAAATAGTCTAATACATTTCACTGCACTCCGTGCAGTTCTTTACATAAGCATCTGCAGAGAAAACTGCATCCCCACAGCTGTGGTTAGTCATCAAACAATAAGTCGCTGGGTTCCCATGCGCAGAACTGCAAGTCTCATGGACAACCCCTCTTGATGGCAGTAGAAATTTTGGTCACCTTCCAGTGACAAAACCATGCCCTAAGTTCAGTGTTACAGATTATTATTCTTACATACTTAACTAGTCTAATTGAGCCTTTGCACAGCTGATGAAAATGCAGACATTTGTTTGTAGACTCCTGAAATGACTACTGCATAAAGCATTTATTCCTGCAGTAGAATTATGATCAGCAAACTTCAAGCTATTGTTAAAGGCTTAAACTGAGCTCATTCATGCTTGATTGTGAGTAAGATTAGAACTAGTATTTTCTTCCACGAGCCAGAATACCTCCTGCAACTTATTTGTTCAACACACATACCTTTCAGCTGTGTAATTAGTAGTCACTATGACAGTATCTTACATTGTAAAGTGTCATTACCTAACTACATAAACACAGTATGTACATTTGAGATCTCATTGTTGCTTGGACACCACTGTTAGTTTAAACCAAATACAAATGGAAATAGAAAAGCTTTTTTTTCTCCTTTGTAAAATATTAGGTACAGAACCTATGTGAAATACTGTATTTTAAAGACCAGCACAGCTGCACATTTGTGTGTAAGTTACTGTATGTGCATATTTACCTCTCAGACACTTTAAGAGGAAAAAAACTAAACGTGTTTGAGCAGCAAATGAGTAGAAATATGCCATTTGGGAGGCTCTAATCCAGAAATGAATCATCATCAGGCATCAGCATACAATTTTGTGTAATGAAGGCCAGTATGGGTCAAGCCTTGTGGGAATGCTTCCCTTCCTTCAAACAGCATGTGTGGCCTGCTCCCAAAATCAAGCAACAAGGAGATTGGACTATATTTTATCTGGTAAGGCATTTCTTGCATTCACAGATGATGCAAGCTCTTAATAAAAAAGATGTGTTTTAACAACATGTTTATCCTGGTGTTGGTGGCATATGTTTTCTCCCTGTGAAACACATTTATTGATAACAAATGAAACTATTAAATTTAAATGAGAAGTGAAAGCCACCAAAAAACCTCTTCATACATACCTGGATCTAGGAATATTTTCTGTGCTTTCCCTCAACAAGAGGTCTGAGATCAATGTCTCTGGGCTTGATCTCTTTCCATATCTAAGAAAAGGAAAACATGTCAGTTTTCAAAAAGGAATATTAAGCACAATACCATTAGGCTTCTTTTACATTAAAAAAAAATTAACAGAGCAGACACAGACAAGTTTCCAGCAACTATTTTAACTTAACTCGACTTAACCATGTAACAAAATTTTCATTCTTTGGATGTATTTTTTTCCATAATCATGTTGCATGATAGTGTTGAGAAAATCTGACTATTTCTCAGTTTGATGGCTGTTCCTGGATACTCTAAAGCCTTGCACCTTATTGCTGTGAGTACAGAGGAAAGGGCAGGAAGCTGTACACGACGTGACTTCTGAACATGTCATTCCTGCCTGCAAACTCAGTTCCATCATCTTATCAAATTTTGCATTGGTTTAGATGCTACTGTATGGTAAATGAGGATTCAGTTTTATCTATTAAGTGACTAAAAAGCTAACTCAGATATGCCATATCATCCAAGGAACTGGCTGAGATTTTTTAAGATAGCCAGTACATTTAGGGCTGCCCAACACATGGTACATTTGGTTGTAAAAGCCGAGCAACCCCAAGGTAACCGTCATTTTTTAACTACATGGCCACGAGAGAGAAAACTTGCTGAATCGGAGTTTGTTGATTAAATGGTGTATCACCAGTTATCTTTGTCCTGTATTTACACAGTACCTGTCTTCCCATTGCCATTTTTTTAATTTTAAAACTTGGATATTATACATTGTTCAAGAGTTAAAAGTACTGCAATTCCTGGTTCTTGGGAAAGAATTCATTCTTTTTTCCTGAGAAAAGAGAAGCAACAATGAGCAGCCAACTTGACAGACACTTCATCATTATAAGGATTCATTAGCCTAAGAGTGATAACTACAAGAGAATGTTCCCTTGTTTGGAAAGAATTAAGATCATGGTTTGTAACTTGTGTACGTAATTAGACTGAAACACAAAGTACATCAATAGGTAACAGTTTTGTGAATGCTACCGAGTGAAATTCCGATTCCAAAGAAATAAAAAATGTAATTAAGGACAGATTTTATCCATTGCTATCAAGATGTTTCTTCAATGATTTGATCTAAATCTTGTGGGGAAAAAATAAAGAACACAAAAAAAACCCCTTCCCAGACTATATTTGAAAAGCTAGCAGTTTTACCTGTTGATGGCATGACTTGCTGAAAAGTGGAACCATATCTCACCTTTCAATCATTTTATTCAACTTTTTCTATTTTTACATTGCCTTAATCATTTCAGTACATCACTTCAGCTCAAGAAATACAAAACATCAGTTTTAGAATTTTAAAGTCAATTTCTTCATCTAAACTGCCTGAAAGCAGGTGTCTGAAAAGATTCAGCCAGTCATAGGAAAATGCTATTACAATTACGCAATCAAGCATGATGCTCAATCAAATACCTTGCACTCCATCACCACAAAGGGATTTCTTTCTTTCTACTTCCCTACTCCAATTAATATGGATGTGACCCGGACTTAACTGAAGGGGAATCTAATTTGCCATTGTTCTTAAAAGAACTTGATTTAACTAAACTTAGGCAAAACAGCTCACACTTAGGCAAAACTCCCACAAATGTCTCCAGAAGTTTTTTTCAGATTTAGAAATGGGTAACAATCCTCCAGTGTGCAGAATTTCTGTAAAATCATGAAGATTGCAGTGTTGGGGAGATATCTTTTATAAATAAGAGTTCCTTCAGCACCTTGGCTAAACCTGTGTTGCTACCTGTTCTAGACAGACAAACCATGTCCTCACACAGCAAAGCTGCAGACAAGGCTATCACTGACTGCCATCAACCAGGGTGGTCACGGTGCATCCGCTCATCCTCTCTCAAACGCTCAAGGCTTTCGTCTGCCCTGTAATTTTGCCCCTGGGAAACAACCATGCTACAGCCAAACTAAAAAGAGGTCATAGAGAAAGCTAGTATTTTCTTACTGAAGCAAATGCTCTGTGAGATCTTTGCTCTGGCTGCTCCGTGCTTGCTCCCTATCTACTCTGCCCAGCTCTGAAACAATGTGAATGCAGAAAGCCAGGCCTTTATTTGCTGATTTGGGAAACACGTTTATCAAATATTGTCACTATTTTAAAAGAAAGAGTCTCCAAGCTTTGTGAAAATACTTGGTGAGGTTTTATGCTCAGCTTGAGACATCAAGGCCTATTTTTCAAGTGTGCTGATAACCCACAGCTCCAGCTAAAGTCAAAGAGTAAACTGTACTTATTCTGATTAGGGACACGGTATCTCAGACTCAGCAAAGTCTCAAAGCTTCCTCTGAAAACTTGGGTCATGGGAGTCAAATCCCATTGATGTCCAAGGCTGGCAGTGGGAACTGTGGGATCAGGTGAGGGATTCAGAAAACCGCCTAAAATCCCAAGCTCTTCAGATCTGCTCCATTATACATTACAGGACATTTACAGGAAGTGGGAGCCCCAGTACTACCTAAGTCAAACACGTGTATTCTCTGCCCCATCTACGGTTCAAAGCCATTTCCAGCAGGAATGACTTTACTGTTTTGCCACAGCGCAGAAGAGACACAGATGCGAGAACAAACTACAAGAGGCAAAAGGAAGAGGGTCTATTGTCAAGAGACAGTACAAGTAGTAGTACCAAGTAGCAGAAGGAGTAGTGATTCAAGGAAAGATGGGCCCTGAAAAAAAAACTCCCTGAAGAGTGCAGGAGAGTGGTATGAGGCAAGGACCACGGGACAGTTTTGAGAAGAGAGGTGGGACTAATCCAAAGACAGAAATCTGCAGGGTAGGAGTCTGCATCTGTGCTGATCATCTTAGGCTCCCTCTACAGTTATGAAGACCTGACGCCTGAGGAACAACAGATCCCATTGAAAATGAAGAGTCTGAAACAGACCTGGTGACTTGCACCCTACAATACCTATTTCACTCAGCTCACCTCAAAGGTGTATGAAGCTGATGGGCACAGATGTCTAAAGCTGAATGAGATGGATCTGAAGCAGAAGGATTTTAAAGCGGAGAGAGAGAAAGTCGGCCACACAGACTAGGGCTTAAGACAAGAAGTCAAAGATTGTCTGGAAGGAAGAAGCTTCATGGGAGCTAGGGTGAAGACCCTGTGGGTCAGAGTAGCTCAGAGTGGAATGACACTCAAATGCTTTAGTTAGACCAGAAGCAGAAGCCAGGAGGGCGAGCCAGAAGGTCATCCATAATCACAAAAACATCAAACAAGACTAGACAGATGAACCCGAAGAGGTAAAAAGCATCAATCTCATCCTGTTCCAGCATGCTCTTACTGCTCCATCTCCCCAGCCGCACAGTGACCAGGCACCAGGTCTGGCAACCCCTCCATCTCCCCCCATTACAGAGCTCCACACACAGAAGGCAGAGGCAAAAAGCTGTAAGAAGAAAGCAAACTTTGAGCACATCTGCTGAAACAGACCAAGTGATCGTTACTAAACTAGTCCAAAATACTTCAAAAGTTACTGATTCGTTTTGCAAGTGACTGCCTTGCTTCCAAAACAGGGAATCATCAGGAGCTCAATTAAGCTTTCCAAGTGGAGGTGGCAATCACTTAATTCCTGCACTGTTAACTCACCACACAGTGGAAACAGCAGCTTGTTTGTTTGTTTGGTTTTGTTCAGCTATGTATTCAGCTTTAAAATGCATATCATGAAGTCGCCATTGTGGTAGGCTTTTTTTCTGCCAGCTTCCTTGTACTTCCAGATAAATTCTGTTCCCTTTAAATACGAGAGGGTGGGTGGGAAATCTACGTAAAACCTGAAGAACAAAATTTAAATTCTATATTGTTTTATTCATCAGAAAAAATAACATTTCTGAACCCAAATCCATAAGAAGAAGGAGAACAGCCTCAGTCTTGTACTTGAGGCAGCTGTATATGTGCACCTCAAGAATTAGAAGGAAAAAACTACACAGTCCACGATAAGGCAAGCACACAGGACACACACTAGAAGTGGAGGGTGAATACCGAAAGGAGAGCTCATTTGTTTGAGTTTGGGGGTTGTTTGTTTTTAAATATGACCTGGTTTGGGATAAGAATCACCTTTGAAATCAGAGATGAATGAAACAAAAGAAGAGATGAGAGACCAGCCTAGAGATCCCAACTCATGCAAGGAAAAAGGGCAGCAGAGGCACAACTCAAGGATCAGATTATTTTAGCAGTAATCTAAACAAAAAGTTATCTGAGCACAGGCTATTGCACAGAAGCATACCATATACATGAACGAGCTGTGAATATTGCTTTAAAAGTCCAGGACTGAAGAACTGTATTTCTATCAGCCTCTTCATCTGTGTTATGCTATTAGTACGCTGGCAGGCAATGTTATGGGTTTGCTGGGAAAGCTCTTAGTTATGCCATGGCCTCCCTTCTAATTTAATTCTTCAGACTTCTAGAGGGACAAATGAAAGCCTAATTTTAGACGTCTCATCTGGTTTTGATAATAAATGAACAGATAAACGTCAAAGCTCTTCTGGGTCACACACTGTTCAGGGAACTCAAAGGAAACTTCTATTAATCACACAGCCTGAACTGGACAGATGCTCCCCCCCCAAAAAAAAAATATTATATTATTATTGTCACTTTTTTCAGACTTTACCACTGCTTTAACAAGCAACAGCGTCTCCAGAAAGCCAGTTGAGAGCAAGACAGGCTTGGGTCACACTGTATCAGCCTGAGATCTTCTTTGTGGTCTTCAGAGAGTTTTTGTTAGTACTAGTGAGTTTTTCAGTGCTCACAGCTGCGTTCAGCAACTGGAAAACCACAAAACATCTGAACACTCACAACTACAACAAGGCCAGAGGGGCACATTTTCCTCATCAAAATCTTCACCGGAGATGGTGGCAACAACAGAGGTGCGAAACCGTGCCTACAGCCCTATCTCACCTTCACCAGCTTCCAGGCTAGTTTTGGTTTCCTCTCTCTTTTTTTGGAGGGTAGGGGAGGGCTCCCTGCCCTGTGGTTCACACTCCTGCCTGCCAGCCTGGCTGTGCCAGGGCTAGAAAAGCAAAGGCAGTGTCGATACCACTGCCCCTTCTGCCAACTTGGGTGGTGGAAACTCAGCTTTGGACCCAGAGGCAACTCAGGGATGCATGGCTGTCACTTTCTAAAGGGCATCTGTGCACCCCATCTTTCTCCGTGTCGGTGGGGGAAGCAACAGAGAGGGCACCTCTCTTTCCTTCCCTGAGTCTCACCAAGGGAAGAGGCAGCCCGGCGGGCAGGGAGCGGGGCTGCTGGCCGGGCTGCTCTGCCTACCTCTGCCTGGTGATGAGGTTGATGTAGTGCCTCAGCGCCGAGTAGTATCTGGCCATGTCCTCTGCCGGGGCATCCTCGCCGGGGCTGTCCGGTTTGGAGGGGTACGCCTCTGCCAGGGTGCCCAGGCAGACCAGCAGCGACAGGGCGAAAGGCAGCACCGACACCCACAGCCTCACGGTGCCCTGCATCTGCCCCGCGGCGGGCGGAGGAGAGCCGCCGTCAGACCCTGCCTCGACGGCAGCGGGGCGGCCGCCTCATCGCCCCTCATCCCCGTTCCCGGCTTCATTCCCATCCCCGTTCGTTCCCATCCCCGTCCCTGTGCCCCCCATCCCTGCTCCCGTTCCCGGCTCCGTCCTCATCCCCATCCCCGTTCCCATCCCCGTTCCCATCCCCGTTCCCATTCCCACTTCCATCCCCGTTCCCAACCCCATTCCCGTTCCTATCCCCGTTCCCGGCTCCCGTCCCCGTTCCCATCCCCATCCCCGTTGCCGGCTCCCTGCCCGCCCCGTCGCGGCACTCACGGCTGCAGCGGAGCGTCTCTGTGCTCAGCGAGGCGCTTCTGTCCGTGGGTTCGGGGCTCCCGAGTGCGGGGCTCGGCGCCTCGCCGGGCTGTTTTAAGGCTTTCCCCGGCAGGCAGGAGGGGCCTCGGGCGATCACGCCTCGCCGGCTCCGGTCTCTCGCCCCGACCCCCCCTTCCCCCCGCCCCGCTCCTCCTGCCCCTGCCCTGGGTGGCCCCGAGGGGGTGCACCCCGCATCCCCCGCATCCCCCCCGCGGGATGCAGCCCGGCTCTGCCCGTGGGAACGCGCTGTCCGTCACTGCGGAGCCGCCCTGGGAGCCCGGAGCCGGCAGGGGAAGGGGAGCGACTGAGGGGAACGAGTTTACCGCGTCCCTGTTCCACCACCCCGAGCTTCTTAGGAGTGATGCTGAAACAAAGCCAAGAAAGCAAATTGGTTTGGGGCGACCAAAACTAAGAAACCATAGCCCCTGGCTCGGACACCACGCCTAAGAAATGAGAAATTCTCGAGGCTTAACTCCCAGAGGCGCTGGCAGCAGAGCTGCAGCAAGGAACACCAACCTGCCGTCGGGGTGACCCTCAACACCCCTGACCAGGGCTACCTGCTCAGTGGTTTTGTTGTGTTTTATTTACATGCCTGAGCGATCTGCCTCAGAAAACAGCTCACCAGTGCCATGAGATCACAACAGCCTTTCCAATAGCTGTCGCGACCCAAGGGAACTACTGTTGAATCTAGGACGGCTTCTCACAGCGAAGGGCTTCTCACGGGTTCTCACTATAGGGACTGATCCGGCCAAAGTGCCAGATTTAGGTGTCTCCCTAAACTTTTCCAGATCTAGAGTTAGTGGGAGAGATGGAGACCCTGACAGTGATCTGGTCCCTTGCACAATGGAGCTCTGAGATAAGAAGAGAGGGCGTCTTCGAGCAACACACCCTTCACTGATCACGGCAGCACCTGACTACCACAGTGCCCGGAGCAGGATAAGGTGAATCCAGCCCAAATAAAGTTTCAGAATTTGTTGAAGAGTTTGGTGGAGTTGGAAACTATTCATACGTATTAGTAGAATTAAGTTAATTCTTTAGAAACAGGTAATTTGATTAGCATCTTGATGACCAATGACTAATTCCAGTTGGAATGACAAATCATGACTCTGATCATATCTTATTTTTACTTTAATTTGAAGGTAAAATAACAACCACCCAAGTAAGAACATTAGACATACTGACAGAAAGCTTTAAGATGTATTCTAAAATTACATCATACATATATTACTGTACATGTAATTGCTGATTCTTATAGTTATTATCATATGCAGTTATTGGTTTAATAATAATCCAGCATATCCTGAAAAACAATATTCAGTTTGCACAGCAAGAAACCTTTTTTATCACTCCAGAAACAGAATTTCAGCATTATCTAAAAAATAGCTATCAAATAAATTTGCTCTTGCAGCATGCGAGGAAGCTCCCTGAATCGTGTCCATTTCAAGCCATGAAAGAAAAGAGCACTCTAGAGCTCTTAACGTCAGGTGATATCTTGAAATCTTCATGACTCCACAGTGCATTGGTCACAAAACTTACAGCAATATTACAGGCTGCCTTTTATCCCATCCTGAGTGAATAATTTTCCATGGCACAACCAGCAACCCTCGCTCCTAATTTCAGCAGATCTGTGCGTAGGGTGACATCACATCTTACAAAGTGGCCTCACTGCATCTCCATGCTCTCTGTCCTCAACACCAGCAGCACTCCTGCACATTCGTTGTCCTCGTGGTGGCTTAACAGAAGCAGCTGATGTGACAGTCTGATACCTGCGACACTGCAAATGCCCTAGAGAGCAACTGTGATTTGGTTCCACCAGTTTCCCTTTGCCACACTGAATCCAGTAAAATGCCAATCCAAAGCTTGCATTGATCCAGTTTATTAGCTTTTGTGGGGTGGAAGGAAAAAGCAGGGACAGCATCTAGACTGAAGCATCTGAAAAGCGGTGCCCCAACGACAGCTCCCACCAGCTCTAGCCCGATTCTGTAGTAACCACCTCTAATCAGTTCATAGGATTGGGGGGCACTTTTTCATCATCAAATTCTTTCACCAATTACAACTGAGGCTGCTTCTCTCTCACCAGCACAGCTATTTTTATAGTATCAATCTTCAAGGTAGTTCAAAGGAAGAGGATTAAGCTAACACACTAACAAAGCAGAACAAGACAAGCATGAAGCCTGGCATCCACGTGCTCACTTGGGCGGTAAGGAGGCAACAACATTTCCCCACCATGGGTACATCTATATTTCTTGACACAGCATTATGTTGTGCTGCCGTGTTTTGGCACAGCACAGCTCCAGAAACCCTGGAAGAGTCGCTGTTCTCTTCCTTCTACCTCCTGGTGGTGAGGTACAAGCAGTGATCTGCTCCCTACAAGGAAATGATCAATGAATCATACCTGCTAGTCCCACTGCAAAATGCGGGGTCAGGAGCTTCCCTCAAAAATAAGGTACAGATCCCACTAACAATCAGAGTCCCTCACAGTGTGAGGAGGAGTGAGGGAAGCCTATTCTCTTATGCAGGAGGAGGAAGCAAATTTGCCTCCCGTACACTACAGCAGCTCCTGCAACTGCAGGCTGCTTGGCAGGGTCTGGGGAGAGGTTTTCTTTTCTGTGGCACCATGACCGCAGTCAATTAATTTGCTGTATGTTAACTTTGGATGAAGCAGTATCTCCCAGCTTATGCTGAGTTCAGACTAACCCTGAGTGGCTTAAAGGTTCACAAGATGTTAAACCTTAGCTAGCATCTCCAGAACAGCTCTTCTTTCTGAACAGTTTCAGCATTTAATTTGGAAAGCCCAAAACACTGAACCCAACCTTTTTTTTAATCACCTTGCTTTCCATGGTGCCTCTTTCTGTGACAGTATTGAGGCATTGCTCGGCTCCAGGTTTGTGCTTATGCCCCATTTCATAGTTTAAGACGAAGTATATAACTTAGAGCTTTCTTGAGTTTGGAAGCTTCCATGTTTGAAGTCATTCTGTAACTTATTACAAAATTCTCCTCTCTCTTCTTCTGTCAGAAACAGTGAAAATCCAAAAAGGCTCATCCAATCCCTATCATAAAATATATATTAAGTTTAAATAATGCAAACAAAACATACTTTGGATATGTAACATACTCATCAGTATAATCTCAATGCAACAAATACTGGCATTTTTAAGCTGATGAAACAAACCTTATACCTGAAGTTACAGACATATATAGGCTCCAGTGTATCAGTGAGACTGAGTGTCCCTGGGTCACAGTGGTCTTAATGGGTGTTTTATGAGTGGTTTCCAGAGTCAAGGCTTCCTGCACAACAACTGCCAATGATTAGTCTACATGGATGCTTGACCAGCGTTGCTGTCCTCACAAAAAGCAGGCAGGAATTTATATTCTGGCAAATGGCAGAACTTTCCACAAGCAGCTGTAGGACAGCAACAGTAGAAGGTGAGGGTAGTTGGAAAGAAATTAGTAAGACTCAGAAGAGTTGGATAGAGTTAAAGAATGCAGTCTGGGAGAGAGAGTAGAAAGACAAAGGCATAACTCAGGTATGGCAGCACTTAAATATTCACATATTTTCTTTGCCAAATACTATGCATGTGCAGATGTGCAACTCTTAGCTACAGTATAGCTACGCAATCAAGAGCTTGAAGAGCTACATACAGAGAGAAAAACAAGCGTTTCAAAGCTCTGAGCAGGTATCAATGCCAGGTAGAGCACTGATTGGGGGGAAATAGTGAAAAGGAATATGACAGATAAATTTTGCCATTTCGCCTACATTTTAGCGTCATGACATTTAAAGATTCAACAGACAGCTGTTTAGACTACAAATTTCAGACTACACTAAAAACAGGACAATTTCCAAGTTATCAACATATTAAAAGCGAGATAAAATTATTCTTCAGCAACACAAGAAAAAAATTCAAGTCATTTATTAATGGATATGTGTATGATTGCATTAAACAGGGGCAAATATTTGCCTTACTTAAAATGAAATTCAGTGTGATTAACTTTGAACAGAATGTTATTTGTGGCATGTTTTCTGTGGTAGGTACAGAATTAAAGCTGTTCTTTTTATTACAAATACAAATAATGTAATTTTCTCACTGAAGCAAAGTAAGATTTTGTGCATCAGTCCTTGTTTTAAATACAAGAACAAGATCAATCTCCTAGTACAGTGAAAGTGTAAAAATTGGAGTCCCAGGAAGAAAAGATCTGTGTGGTATGGGAGACCTGGAAATGGCAGATTTTATCAGCTGATGTTGCTTGTGCTCTTGTGGTTAAAAGGTCTCACTAAAGGTTTCCATAACTGAGCAAACCTTCCAGAAATGCTGAATCTTCAGGACCAGAATTTCAGTCAGATAAGCAGTGTATAATTATTCAGTAGTCACATGAATTTATCTGAACCAATTTGGATAGAAAATGGGGCTAATCCCACAAAATCAAGCACTCACACACTTTAACAATACTGCTGATTTCAGCCTGCTTACCAATAGCTTTGTAAAAGCTTCTCATTGTGCTTTAACACATCACACCAGTAACCACATTTCCAAACTTTGAGGTGTCCCTTTGCATACTTTTATTCGCTTCCCCTGTACATATCAATAAGTGCTGAACAGAACACCGTCTAATCCTGAAGCAAACACCCCATCCTGTCTGCACAGCACTAGTACTGTTTTCAAGAGGCAACCTGTGAGTCCAGCGAGCGTTATGCACGTTTTTAATACTCCATCAAAAAGTAGGGCTCTGCCTAAGTACAGACTACATGAAAATATAAGAGGGAAAAAAGAAAAGCAACTAATGGATCAAACCAAAGGCTCATCTATCTTGTCTTCGATGGCATCTAAAAGCAGATTCCTGTCAACAGGAAAAGCACATTATGCTCTTTTCCCACTCTTCTTTTCCCAGACTCTAGGAAGTTGCAGCTTAGGGACTTCCTACGTAGCAGCTGAGGTTTTCTAGACTATAGTAAGTTTTGAGCATCACCAGCCTCCTGTGGCAAAGTGTCACAGGATTTTTGCTGTGGATTATAGGGCAGGAATGGAAGTCATCAGCTGGCACTGTTCCTCCGTTACTGCTTTGTTGTGACTCTCTGCTCTGCTATGTTCCCTCTTCCCACAGACTGGGGGTAATTCAGTACCTTGGTACCTGGGAGATGGTGTTAGTCACATGCCAAAGCGGTGAGTGCCTAAATTGTCATGGTAACACAACACAGCAGGTACCAAGATACCATGCCAAGCCATAAAACCATCGTGGCATCTCCTGTCCTCCAGCAGGGAAAAGGAAAGACAGCTCTCCTTGATATGAACTACTTCTGGTGATGTAAGAATGACTTCCATATACCTACTTGGCTGTCACTGCAGACCCAAGATGAAATACAGGTAAGTTCTTTGCTATTTAAAGCAGTATTTTTCATAGCTTCACATCAAAGGCCCTGCAAGCATTTGACTCACAATCTCAGCAACATAAGACTGGAAACCAGGAAAATAAAACCTGGTTTCAGTGGATTTTAAAAAGAAAGTAGTTGTTCTTGTTTTCTGAAAACACAGCCAGAGAGACTTCTGAAATTCTGCAACAAAGTCAGAGAGGCATCAGCAATTGCCCTGAGGACACATGGTGCAATGTAGAGTTTTGACAGGAACACCATGGTACCCAAATAATAAACAACCCTAAACCTAGTATTTGCAATTGTAATGACATTTGTTTCGCTAAACCTTCTTTTGTTTTCCACTCCCTGAGGACAAGAGAAAAACAGAGACAGATTAGTAGGATGGAGATCAGAACACTACCTCTGGCAACACGTCTACTGCTGAGACCAAAGTCAGTAAGGAATAACTTGCAAGAAGATAGAGTTTTAAGGCAAATGAATCGAGTATTTGTATCAGAAACAGAAATTTCTCCACACCAAAAGACAGTGATTTTTCATGTGATTTTCCTTTTCACATAAGGAAGTTGACAAAGTAGTCATGACTTAAAGATGACCAGAATTACTAGAATTAACTGTTCTCTGCTTCACTGTATGCCTTGACTTTGATCCCTTTAGAGAGGGAAATTGGAGAGAAAGTGAGCAAAGTTCAGACAGGCTACACTGTCAAATCATGCTCAGTGACTCTGCCTGAAAAGGAAACAGGACTTGCCTGAAACATAAGAGGTATCTGAGGCTGATGGGATTGTGCCAAGGACTGAAGAGATCCAATCACACTTACATGGAGAACTGTCACATATTTACCTGCAGGGAGTAAATCAGAGAGGCAGATATAAAAAAAGACATCTGTAAAACTTCTGAAAAGCTCAGCTATGTGTGTTCATTTGCAGAATATTACCACTTACTGATATGTGTACAGAAGTGAATTCATCTACATCCAAGGCACTGAAGCTGAAAAATATCCTTGTGCTTAAAACGCAGGTATTATACACAAAGAACATCTTCTCTCCTGGCAGATTCATAGTCCAAGCACAGTCAGAATTGCTTTTGCTTCCTGTCCTGCAACACTGATACAGCTGAGAGTTAACTGCATCCTGGATTGAATGTGTTGAATGCTTTATTACTTGTCACAGCATGCAGCACAGAGAACCTTAAGTGCCAAAGATGCAGCACTTTTTAAAAGGAGATCTAACCTTGAAAACAGGAGTGAAAAAATTATTAATTCCATGGTAATATGGGATGCTCTTTGCCTCTGCTAGCTTTGGCTATCCAGAAAGTAGGCTCCTGCACTAAGAATTTGTCCAGGCTCTCCTTATGGTCAAAAAAATAAAACAAGGCAGGCAGCTGCAGAGCAGTTCACCTAAGACAGATGTCCATCACAACTGGGACCCCAACAGGAGATGCTCCTCTCTCCCCGTCATCTTAAAACACAGAGATCATAGACTACCCAGTCATGCACAGTCAAAGAAACTGAAGAACAAAATGCACACTGGTGACAGGAATCTTTCATCATCACTAGGGCTTGTATACCACAGAGGACCACAGCAGTTGTCCATACTAGAGATTATTATTCATTTATACCCTGACATTCACATTTGAAGCAACATTCCTAGGATTTAGGAAAGGGACATACACTTAGGATAGTGTTGTACCAACTGTGCTGGTCTCACTGAGCAGGGACACATGGAAATGTTTTGATATGCTTCTAAAACAATGTCCAAGTGGTGTTGGCTGTGCACTGGCCTTGTGTAGTTCAACTATGTCTTAGCTAATAGTCTTTTAACTCCTGCTAAATGGGCGAGTTCCAGCAAATAAACTCTTAGAATCATAGAATCACTAGGTTGGAAAGGACCCACTGGATCATCGAGTCCAACCATTCCTAACAATCCCTAAACCATGCACCTCAGCGCCTCATCCACCCGCCCCTTAAACACCTCCAGGGAAGGTGACTCAACCACCTCCCTGAGCAGGCTGTTCCAGTGCCCAATGACCCTTTCCGTGAAAAATTTCTTCCTGATGTCCAGTCTGAACCTCCGCTGGCGGAGCTTGAGGCCATTACCCCTTGTCCTGTTCCCTGTCACTTGGGAGAAGAGGCCAGCTCCCTCCTCTCCACAACCGCCTTTCAGGTAGTTGTAGAGAGCAATAAGGTCCCCCCTCAGCCTCCTCTTCTCCAGGCTAAATAACCCCAGCTCTCTCAGCTGCTCCTTGAAGACTTGTTCTCCAGCCCCTTCACCAGCTTCGTTGCTCTTCTCTGGACACGCTCCAGTCTTGTAACAGTAAGAGCGAGCTTATTTTATATATTACAAGCATAACAAGAACAGGAACTCTAGCACATTAACATATCTTCTAAAGTTCTTACACTGTTATAACTAATTATCTATTTCATAATTTAGTTCTTACCATTTCCTCTTAATCCACTCACAATTTTTTGAAAGGCACTAGGGTCCTGGCAATGTAGATTAAAACACATCTTCGACAAACATGACTGCAAATAGATTCTGCCTGATTTAATTACTTAAACTTTTTTTTCCTTTGCTTGCATTTTGACAATATTTGTTTATATTTAGTAACATCATATATTATTTTATTAAAATTAGCAGTGATGTTATTTATGCAAATAGAAGCAATTGAGCAAGATGTGATACAGTGCCCCTCATCCTACTGCTGTGCTGTCTGTCTGGAAAAGACAAAGGTCTTTATAAGAGCTGTAGTACTTGAATGGAAACCAAATTCTGGGATGAATCTGTGTGGGTCAGATGAAGAGATCAGCTGCAGGCTGGAAGCCAAAGGCAACATGACACAGTTACATGTACAATACTAGGGCTCTGCTGATAGCTGGAGGGATGGTCTACAGAGAACACTGTAGATCAGGTGTTGATCCTTCTCAGATTTTCAAAAGCTTCAAGCAATAGCTTCATGGAACAATATTTTAGTACAGCTTTTGCCCTTTGCTCTGCAAAATACACCTGGCAAAGCACAGATGTGCTATACAAGGTGTCCATCCTTCAAATCTTGAAAAGTCTGGATGTCAGTCAGCTCTGGTTTTGTTTACATAGGCTTGATCCTTTCATTCCCATTTGTTATCCTTGTGTTTGAAGAAACTACTGTGATGAAGCTGTCATCTGCCACCACTTTGCACAACCCCCCAACAATTTCCTGGCCATCTGGCAATGGGAGACTGTCAGTTCACTGCTGTAGAGTCAGCACTTGTTCACAACAAACACATTGGCATCAAATTCATAATTTTTACACAAGGATCAAAGTATTATTAGTCAAAAAAGCATATAAGAAATTGCCAAACCTGAAATTGTTTGCACACTTCAGTATGTTCAAACGAAACTAATAAAACATTGTTCTCAAGAATCAAAATCTCAGCTGCACAGAGAAATTCCTCAAACCTTATTTGTTTGTTTCATAGCAGATTTGATAGATATTTGTAAATCAGCTGAGATTTTACTAGTTATTAGAATTGACATAATCACTAAATACAATGCAGAGATATTCTGGTATTTGGTTGGATATTTTTTCCTATGTATTTCTGATGCTCTTAATTGTTCAGAATGGTTCCCTGTTTCTCAGACAGTTTCCAGACAGTTGGGGCTTTTTGCCAAGCAGAAGAAAATCACAGTCAAAATGCTCCATTATTTAAAGGTGTTAGATCAAACCAATCCCTACCGTAACTTTCTCAGACTCAGTGGTGCTATTGAATTTTAGTAGCTTCACTATTGTGATGAATTATGCTTTTTACGTACTGACCTTAGAATGCTAAACTAACATGACATTACTTTTGTGTTATCATGATGATATTGAGTTTATATTTCCAGGTTTTAGATTTTTTTTTTTTGTACAGGTAACAGCAATATGTGGGCTAAAGTCAAGCAAAATCTCCCCCAAACCTGATCAAGTAGTCAGAAGCACACAGGAAAACTTTCAGAACATTGGTTTCTCTTGGAGTTATAGCCACTTTCACTACTGGAAAAGACCATACTAATAAATCAGCCACCAAGGCTAGATAACTACTGATGGAAATAGTTTTAAATATATTGCAACAGGATGTGTTAGCCTATTTAATTATAGTGTGGCCACCTGCTCATTTCTTATCGGGGTCAGGACTCTCATCACCTATGTTTAAAAACCAGTCTTTGATACATTTTCAGGTAAAACTTTAATCTTGTTGTTTACTGCGTCTGAAACCAGTGTTTCCAGCATTTCCGTCTCCAGAAGATCTTAATACAGCCACCCTGTCACGAGATGGATGATAAAAGTACAGTAGAAAAAAACAAAGAGAAAGAAGACCCTTGGAGTCTGGTTGCCCAGTTCTAGGCATTTTCTAAGAGTCCCTGCCTTCTAGGGAGTTTGATGAAGAGCAAGACAACACAAGCTCAGTTACTTACTGAATAGGGTCTATCTAATAGGGGCAGTCTCATTACAGGGTGGCATTGCCATAAGACTGGGGAGGTTTTTCAGTCCTGTGTGGCTTTCAGGGGCAAATTATTCCCATGATGAACTTCCAAAGTTTCATTTATCAGCACCTTTGACTGCTGATATAATATGTCAGTAGTAGTACAGGTCAGACTCACACTGGCTGTATTTCACTGAAACCATCTTTGTCTGTCAGCTTGTTTGTGCTGCTCATTAACAAGTAACCAAGCATCTCATAAACAGCAGTGAAACATCACCTCCACAGTGCCGTGCAAAGTGGGAAAGCACTGCTCTTGTGTCTGGCAGAGGAGTGAATAAAATCAGGGAAGAGTAAGAAGTTTTGCAAAGAGAGCCTTGGCAGAAGTAGGAACACTGACTCCAAGTGGTTTAATTTGCCAGGAAAACATACACCACCACTCCTCACTAAAAGCAAGTGACCTAACAAAGTCAACGAGAGGTGCCTTTTGAGCAAAAAAAAAAAAAAATTGCAATGTCTTCTGCATGAGTTCAGTAGGCAACTCCTGCTATACCACATTCTGTGTGGACTAGAAACTCAGCTCATGTCCCCTGAAGCTGTCCATACATGCTTGAGTGGTCCCACAAGATCTGCATAGCCTCCAAATCTCTCCCAATGATTTAGGCACCTATAACTCACCTCAATTCCAGTTTAGGTGGAACTGAGACAGTATGACTTTTGATTTTTCTAGTTTGCTAAATTAAAACTACTTCCAAGATCAACATGGGCACTAGGATCAGATTGTGTTCCATGTTTCTACCACATTAAATCTAAGATAAGATCACCTCAAACACGGAGCTCCCTCTGCCTTGTAGCTCCGAGAAGCATTCTGCAATTTCCCTGTCATTTCACATTTCTATGGAACTAGGTTTACATTGTGGTAGGCCTAACGTAAGAGTTGTACCTGTCAGTGATTTCAGAATTTCTCTCAGCTGGCTTCAGCACTGCTGGTAAAGGTGTGCTAACTCTTATCAAAAGTACAGTTCCATATGGAGGAAGTTGTATCCACTAAATGAAAAAAAATAGTGCTACTGCAGAGCATGCTGTGAAAGAAATTATCTTCCCTTGGAAAGTGTTTAGATGTCAGTCTTACATCACTTTATGTGAATTACCTATTTTACAAAGTTTTTTTAAAAGCAAAACACATGCAGTTTGCAATGGTTTAAAAAAATGTCATAGAGCACAGCTGAAAACATATCTACGCGATAATATGGACGAAGGTAATTTTCTTCTCATTGCTATTAGGCTACAACGGTATTGAGCTGCAACATCACATACAGCATCCTGATACACCCTTCCGCGAGGCATGGTGTCTGTACCATCAACCACTGTCATCTGGTCCAGTTTTCCCTCGTTTTTTGTTTGGGCACTCTAGAAATTTTTTATTCTGTTCAAAGTCCCAGATTCTTCTAATTGTTCTAACACAATTCAATGAGCTTTTTTTGTTTCATTCTTAAATGTAGAAAAGTTATTGCATCATTTGTGAGAGCACAAATCCGTGCCTAGGCATAATTAACCACCCTCAGGAAAGCGCTGCCTCTGTTGGGGTTTAGACTGGGCCCATGTTACTTTTACTGACGTATACATGACCTGCACACATGTTCTCATGAAACACGGATGAACCTCCACCAAGAAAAGGGAGAGGGCAGAGGAAGCCAAACCTCCATTTTGCTTTTTGCCTCTGCTTTTATGTTGGTAGTTTGAATATTGCTGAGACATTACCAAGAATGACTCTTCTGACAGAAGAAACCACATCAGATTAAGTCTCAAGTTCAACCTCGTTTTACAATCAAGTAAAAATAAAAAAAGCAGTAAGCTTCTAAAAGAAAAAAACAAACCAACACTGCTATTTGAAGTTGCACACACGTTTCTGTAAATAAATTTGGTCACCACAGAGTTTTTTGTCAGACATTAGTTAGCCCGGAGGTGTCCTTATGAACAAGTTGGGCCTTTTGAGATCCACTGAGCTCATCTTTGACTTGTGATTTGTGGAGGTGGGAATACGCACAGAAATTACGTATTGTTGTGTAGCAAAATGGCCACATCTGCATTAGCAACTGCAGTTATCCAGTTGGTCACAAAGGCAAGGGGCCAGCACAGCTTTTGTCCACACAACTAAACTGTTTGCTCATCCCTAAAACACGGTAGTCTTTTCTGAACAGCTTCTCTCTGTTCTGGTCATCTCTGACAGTGCCACCTCGTGGAAATTTATCATCTACAGAAGTCTTGACTTATTTAATTTTGTTTCATTTATTCATTTGGATTACTTTTTAAGAAATTATTAGCCCTCTTGAGTCCAAATCGTTGGAGATAAAAGGATCAATGGGCCAAATGTGAAGGACCATTTGGAGATGTTCAAAACCACACCAGCTGTAAATCAAGTCTTGCTTATTATAAAAGGGGAAAAAATAAAGCCAAAAGAAAGAAAATGGATGATTGTGTAGATTTGAACATAGATTATGAGATAGGAATTTTAACACAAGAAAAGTGGTAAGTGAAGCAAAAGAATGCAAATCTATGGCAAACAGGGCTAACAATAGGCAGAAAGACATTTTGAACATAAAAGGAACAAAAGGAATCCTAACAGTGGAACAGAAAATTACAAAATTGTCAAAAGTAATATAGAAAAAGCAGAATTGGTCAGTAACTAACCATTGTATAGTTGGCCAGGGGTCAGATGATATGATCATTTTGTAAGAAAACAATGAAAGCATTTTCACTTAAACAGTGCATCAAGACATTAAATAAGAGCAATTGATTTTAGACGTATTTATAGCACTAAATCTCAAAATGAACACATAAGAGTTTAGAAGGAGATACATAAAAACCTCTCCAGAGCACTAGTGTTGATTTTTCAATAACTTTTGTAATCCTGGGGAAGTTCCAGAAGAGGATAAAAAGTAATATAACACCAGTATTTAAAAAAATAAAATAAAAAAAAAGAATAAATGATACAACTTAGTTAATCACAAGGTTCTCAAACTGACTAACATCAGTCCCAGGAGGAATAGAGGAGTGGCTGATACAGGACCAAATTAATAAGGAACAAAAGGGAGGCATTATAATCATCATCGCTCCGCAGGGTTTGGGGAGATAAATATATTCAGTCAAACTAATTTGATAACTTTCTCTGATGAGATTTCAAATTGGCTGATAGAGGTAATGGTGTCGCTATATTTGGGCTTTTACAAGGCACTTTATGCAGTCAGTACCATATATTGCAAAAAAACATTAAGAATGCTGTGAATCAACACTGAACACATAAAAAGTATTAAAACTGGCAAGCAGCTATGTACCAGAACATTATTGTAAATATGTGTGGTTTTAGTGAGGTTTGGTGGGGATCTAGTCCTACATCAGTTAACTTTTTTGCCTGAGATGCGGAAGGAAGCACAAAACCATCACTGAAAAGAACTGTAAGTCACACAATGACTGGGTGAAAAGTATATAATTAAGATGATAGATGGCTGATGCAGAGGGATTTATGGTGCATTATGATGCATCAGAAGTGATGTATGATATTACTGCACATCAAAAAATAAGCACATACTTTCCCCCATGTATACATAGACCAGCAGGAAGACGCATAAAATAGGGAACATAAAAGCAAACATTCAATGCTTAGCCAAATTTTACCACTTGGCAAGGTGGAGAGAAGAATAAAACATGGTATTAAGACCAGCTGGTAGTCATATGTCTAGAAACAGAGGAAGGAGGGCATCTCTAGGGACTCAGTTTGAAGAAACAGTGTCCCTTATGAATATGAGATCTCATTCAAGTAGGAACTTAATTCCCAGAAAGGATCATGGGCTCTCTGTTCATCTCTGTGGCCAAAAAAGGAGCCTCAGATCTCCTAAAAAGATGAGGACCTGATCCTGCTTTTGCACTGAACATAGATGTAATCATGACTGGAATAAAATGTCCTGGAAAGGACATTGATAACTGAAAGGGATCAAGGCAGCACTGAGAAAGATTAAAGAACAAGAGGAAGCATCTGCTAGTAACACTGCAGGAACTCAATCTATCTAGTTAATGAGAGAAAAGGTTAAAAGGTAATTTGACGAGTCTCTAAGCACCTACGAGGGAATACAGCTTTGCTAATGGGTAACTCATTTCTTTAGACAAAGAAGAGCAAGTAGATGAAAGTTAAGGCTGGAAATATTTACAGTGGAAATGAGATGCAAAGTCTGGTTTTGGTAGAAAACGGACTTTGAAGCACGTTTTCTGGAAAGGGCGATTTTTAAACCAAGGCAATGTTGTTCAAAAGCCAGTACTGTAGATCAAACACAAATCAACTCAGGAGAGTCCTACAGCCTGTAATACACAAGAGGTCAGACTGTAGGACCTACTTCTGCCCTTACTATGTATTTATGGAGTAAAACTGAGTATAGCTGGCATAGAGACGTTTCCTGGGTCTGCAGAGAGTCTGAAATAAGAAATTAAAGAGATCAGCACTGCCACCAGGCTCAGTAATATTAGGTCCAAGGTTTACTCAGCTCAAGTGTGTGGCACAACATCAGCAGAAGGTTGTAAATTCAATAGCAGGAAAGAAGCTGACAACCATGCTCCTGTAGGTGTACTGCAGTTGGCTGTTGAAGAAGTGAGCTGCTGGAGACCACTGACCTACAACCCCAATGAGGGGATACAGTGTACTGGGGAAAGAAATAAGCTATACAATGGGATTGAATGATTCCCAAGACCCCAAGATGGTTTAGCCTTCCCTGAAAAGTGATGCTACGATGGGACACTCACTCTTACAAGTTCCCTTACAAGAACTGTGAATTCTGGATGCTAAATCCTATGTCTTTAGTATCAACACTGCCCTTACAGCACTTATTCCCCATGTAAGGGAAGGAAAATACGATTAGCCCTGTGAGGATAACATGCGGCAGAGGAAGATACAAAGAGGAAGATACCAAACCAGTCTATAAGTTATGGAAATATTTTTTTGTATATATTATCAAAAGGTACATGCATTAAACATATAGAATTATGTTTATAGAAAGTGTGGACACAGGAGCATGAGAAGAGAAAAAAAAACCCAATAAGAGGAGCAATTCTTAACAGAAGAAGTCTGCAATAAAAGGAAAAGCCGTATCTAAGACAGCGTTGCATGGTATGAAATTCAAGATTAAATCTAAATGAAGCAATTTCCTTCACAAAACAATAGGTGATATTATAAACTGACAAATTAAATGGAGGAAAAATATTATCTGCCACCCACTGCTTCCTGCATTTTCATAGTTAAAAACCTTCACTTTGCTCGCAGAGTGCTTTAATTTGAGCCTTATGTTTTCAATTTCTCTCAGATGAAGATCCTCATCTCCCTGAATTCTCCATAGATTTGAGGCTGGCGTGAGAATAACAGAGGCAATCACTTGTTGTTAACAATGGCAAATACAAAACAAGCAGGAAAGAGAAACAATCCTTGCCAGGCCTTGTAATTAGAAATTTGGCTTGGTTCATGCAAGTTCAACTCAATCCAGATTTTTCTGTAAATGCTGAAGGTCCAAATCCAACAGAGAAATGTTGCTGGAATAACACAGAGGATGAATTTAACCCAGACAGCTTAATGCCTGTGTGTTTCCATGTGCATGTCTCCGAACATGCAAGAGGTGAATGCACAGATTATAAACTAACAACAGAAGCATTTTACGAGGAGCAGCTGTAATTTTTTTGCCAGTTCCAAATACATTGGAGCTATGTGTCTTTTCAGACAACACAAAGACTTTTACAGCTTTTGTGCTAAATGTTTGAGTGCATGGGCACAATACATCTATATATTTTACCTCTTTCCTTTGGTTCTGCTTCATAAAAGATTTTTTTGCAGCCCTACTGCTGGGAAAGACTCCCTAATACACACTGCAGCAGTGCTTAGTGGGATGGCTGACTTGAGCAAAATGATCACTGAACTGGTGTTCACAAGAAAGAATTTGATTCAAAAGTAGGTAGTAGATACTCCCAAGGAGGGATATTTCCATAGCAGTACCAGAATCCAGAAATATACAGAGGATGACATGAGCCAGAGATGTCCTCCAGCCTAGGATTGTATGTCACCGTGGCAGATGGCATTTTTCAGCTTCCAGTAAAGATGTTTGGTGTTGAAAATGCTTAGGTGCAATCAAAAATACAGCCAAGACACAAAGATACAACGTGAATACAGGGTAAAACCAATTAGACTTAATCAATCACATAAAGGCAGAGCCAACTTCATTCGTGTTAAATTTGACTACACTTTTTCTAGACTTGCACATTTCATGAGTGTGGGCTTATATATGCGTTCTTTAGCACGGTGTAAAATTTCTGTGTGAAAGTACCATGATTCTCTTCTCTGTACAAGCCAGTTCTTTAGGCTTTATTTCAGATCCTTTTTGACATCTTTACTTTTAATCTCTGACCTAGAGGAAAAAGAATTCTTCTTTCCTTGTAACACTTACACATTTATAGAAAGAAACTGAACTTTTTTCTAGACCAATCAAGCATCTAAATTACCTCCTGCCTGAGAATTTTACAAAATCAATTAACAAATAATTATTTTTTGACTAATAGTACTGTCTCTTAAGTGCTTAAAGCAGGGGTAAGAAAGGCTATGACATTTAAGGCAGTGATCAATTTCTACACTATTCACTCATAATTCAAAGGTATGGTTCAGCTCCTTCGTAATCTGGACAAGTTTGTTAACGCTCAGAGAGTCTGAGGACTGATTCTGCTCTGCCTACTAGAGTCTTTTCTTAGAACATAGGTGGTCCTTGGTCACAATTCTATTCCATTCAAACTTTGGAGAATTTCTTTATAAGTCGTTTTTCAGGCTAAAAGTGCCAGTAGAACTCTCTCTGGCCTGTTAAGTCTTAGAAAATACCAACATGAAACACGGAGGCAATTTTATTTTTTCTGGTTTTTTCTGCAGCACGTGAATCTCCTTGTTTTAGTTCAATGTGGGTTATTCAAACCTTCTCCCTTGATTTTTAGGAAGGGATTGATTTTGAGTAAGTCAGTCCTTCAGGTCTCTTGCTAAACCAAAGGCTGGAGAGCTGTTGATAAAGCTATTGTCTCTGCATAGGATAAGTATCACTGCACCTATAGTTCTACTGAGTTCCTCTATGGAGTTGTGACTCTGCAACCTCATTCCACTTTTAGCTGAAAGCAGCACCGCACCAAGGCAGATGATAAGCTAACATTACAGTTTTTAGAGGCCACAATCTCAAAAAAACAGGGTAGCAAGTGCATGGATTGGCAGATACAGCAATAGTCATTACAATGAGGGTACATAACTAATTCTGGGAAATGATATTCAAATATTTAAAAAAGACTCTTACCATCCATAATGACCGTAAAAACCCTTACAATGAAGCACTACCCACTTGTAATTGCTGGTTGTATGCTGGGGTTTTCAACTGAGGCTTTTTCCTTATTTACCTTATTATCACAAAATTGGGCAGAGATAGTTAATATAATACACAGAAAAAAATTAGGCCTTGCACAGAGCAATCTGTACTTTCCTTCCTCGTTTTTAGGTTTATTAGAGATAACACTAAGCAATTTCATGTTAAGGTAGAATGAGGCTTAATTGAACACATTTTTTCCAATGCTGTGTATTGTTTTATATAGCAAAAATACTAAGAACAGGTTTTCATTGAATGAAAATAAGCATCACTTCATTATCATTTTAAAGCCATTGCCAAGCATAGAGCATATGTTCACCTCCGATATTTTTTGATTTTTCTCCCTATAGCTTGGACACCCACATAGTTAAGAAACAGCTTGGAAAACAACTATGCTTGCAAAACATCTCCCCTTCCAGGACAGAAAGCTGTTCACATTATAGCAATGTTTACCGAGAGTTCTGTGACACTTTATTAAGACATACAGTGCATGAACAGTGGTATCCTGCCATCTACCTGCAAGATGAATGAAGACAAGGCTGTCGTCCTGGTGCTGCAGTAACAAACTTTCACTCTTACCTTTACACACCAGGTGTTCCTTCTCATCGTATTCTCAGTGGCTGACCTTCAAAGGCAGCCTGTTCAAACAGAGAAGGGGTAGATTGAAGTTTTTTATGCCTGTTTGCTCTCAGTCTTGGCCTAAAGGGTCTCCATGCTCTTTCTGAGAGACCTGTGGAGTGAGAGGCTATGGTAGAAACCACAAGCTCCCAGTGTGCTTTCTTCTTTAGGCTGAATGTTACCCTTTCAGTCAACTTCTTAATGACAACAGCTGGGTTCCAAGGCTGCAACTGGCAGCCTGCAAGCTCTTTCTGTTGCACAACAGTATCTGTAGGACAGATGTTTTTAGATATAACGGTACCAGAACATATTTTCAGTGAGTGTTCATGAGCTGTTTGTTGGATGTTAGCCCAGTGTGCCTCCAGGTTCTGCTCAAGTAAAGGAGAGAAATGGAGTGCTTCAGCAACGTCCACAGAAAGATACTTGAACGACCAAATCAGCATGAGAAAAGAGAAGAAAACATAGGCAATTGGTCTTAATCAATGTGTTTCCAGTGGGAGCTTGCTATATCATCATCTTAACCGTCCCCCATCCACTTTGACCCTAATCAAGTGCCCAGAGAGCAAAAACCTTCAACCTGAACAAAGTCTCTGTGAAGCTTGGTCCAAGCCTGAAATCAAGTGCAGCCCTTTCTCTGAGCAGCCGTCCCTGGGAGACAGCAAAGAGCTGCAGGCAGAAAGCAAGGAAGTCCAGGTGATGTTTCCCTCCACTCACTAGTAATGAAATCCTGAGCAGAGTAGAAAAAGAAAGTTCACCCTCACAAGGGATGCAGTAAACTGTTTTTCCTTCCTCCTGACTTGAGAAAGAAGGACCTGTGCCCAAGAGGAAAGAACAAAACCAAATGGGTAGTATGTAGATAACTGGCAAATGGATACCTTCTCTCTTAAGGATGGGCAATCATTTTGCTGGCTCGTATTGAGTATCTTCACTGGACAAAACAATTATTTGAAAGGAATCCTCAAAGCCAGATGTGCACCTTGTGTGCAGCTGCTGAGTTATCTTGGCTAGTTTTCAGCTTCTTGTCTACCTCTTCTTGATCCCTCTCAGTTTTAGCTGCGTAAACAAACATGCTTTGCCAAACACCGAGAATGATTTCACAGCAAGGAAATATTTCTCAGGTACATCCTATTGATTCTGTGGAGAAAAAGAAGAAACTACATTATTTAGTATCCACGCACTGCAAGAGTAACTGAATTCTTCTTACAAGTGTAATTTTGGTAGAACAAGTATTCTGAAGGCTGGATAAAACTCTATTGTTTAAAATATTTAAACACTAATACATTAGCATGCTAGTATGTCTGCATCAATAGTATACAGAGAAAAAATACTACATTCAGCTGTAAAATGTTCTAGTAAGCTGCTAATAAAAAATAAATTAGCATAGTGTAGCCATTCTAATTTAATAATCTTCAGCTTTTTATGATATATGACATAGTAAGTAAACCTTATTTGCTGCTTACACACACACATTTTATATTTATAAATACATTTGACGTCAGTGTATAAGCACATTTATGTTCTTTCCTAAGGATTCATACATCAAATGATATTCAAATTATATCTGGCTCCAGAAAAACCCTACTGGGATATGCAGCAACTAAATGAGTTCATTCAAAACTATTTGTGGTCGTTTTCAAACAGGAGTTACGGAAATAAGGGAATACGCATATTTAGGGTGATTAATCGGGACATTTTGTCTGCCAGCGCTTCTTAGAATAACTAATTGGTTTTCCAGCAACTGTGCATGGTAGATCTTGGTTAGCTGTGCATTAACAAAGGGCAACTCACTGACCCTGCACAGTCAGACATCATTATTTTCAATCAGACCAGTCAGTTTCTAGGGTAAATTACAAATCCATCGAATATTTTTGTTTGTTGTGCAAGTCAGGAGGCTCATGGAATTTCACTCCCTTTCTGGCATTAAGAGATAAAAATTGAATTTCTTGTTTGTTTGATGATGCATTTTAGAAAAATTGCCACCTGCCTTTTTGTTTGGAAAAAGTCTTTTTCTATGTGTTTCTTTCTTTTTTTTGGCTTAAAGTTAGAAGAAAGTACATCTCAGATAATACCTGACTATTATACCTCTCAAAAAGATACCACTAGAAAGGACCAACTTAAACTTGACTGACTGGCATATTTGAAATAAAATATTGCTCCAATCATCTCTTTAAAACTTGGTGTTGACTCAAGTAGGTGAGAAATAGATTCTGGCTTGGAAGAGGCATGCCTACCTGCAAAAGTGTGTCAAGTCAGCTGTTCTACTTTCAGGTACAATTATCTTAGTATTTTGGCTTAAGTCACTAAAAATACATTGATTGTTTATGTTTGATCTCTTCCTAGGATCAAAAAGGCAGAGGAAATCAAAACATCCTTTAAAACTGTTCAAGTCAACGGTAAACCTCCTCTTTCCCTCACTTTTCCTACTTTCCCCTGATTTCTTCTCTCACGGAATAATGAGGGAATAAAAGATGATGAATCTCATGAGGTTCAACAAGGCCAGGCGCAAGGTCCTGCACCTGGGTCAGGGAAATCTCCGATTTCAATCAAGGATGGGGGATGATGTGATTGAGAGCAGCCCTGTGAGGAAGGACTTGGGGGTACTGGTTGATGAGAAGCTTGACATGAGTTGGCAAAGTGCACTCGCAGCCCAGAAAACCAACCGTATCCTGGGCTGCATCAAAGAAGCGTGGGCAGCAGGGCTAGGGAAGTGATTCTGTCCCTCTATTCCTCTCTTGTGAGATCCCACATGGAGTATTGTGTCCAGTTCTGGAATCCTCAACATAAGAAGGATGTGGAGCTGTTGGAATGGGTCCAGAGGAGGGCTACAAGGATCACCTCCCATATGACGACAGGCTGAGAGTTGGGGTTGTTCAGCCTGGAGAAGAGAAGGCTCCGAGGACACCTTACAGCAACCTTCCAGTACCTGAAGGGACTACAAGAAATCTGCAGAGGAATTTTTCATAAAGGCATGTAGTGATAGGACTAGGGGGAATTGCTTTAAATTGAAGAGGGGAAGATTTAGACTAAACGTAAGGAGGAAATTCTTCACTGTGAGGGTGGTAAGGCACTGGCATAGGTTGCCCAGAGAAGCTGTGGATGCCCCATCCCTGGAGGTGTTCAAGGCCAGGTTGGATGGGGCCTTGAACAGCCTGGTCTGGTGGGAGGTGTCCCGGCCCATGGGGGGGGTGGGTGGAATTAGATGATCTTTAAGGTCCCTTCCAACCCAAACCATTCTATGATTCTATGATTCTATGAAGGTTAGGCAAAGTATGAGCAATCTCTTCTGTTTATAATCTAAACCTTGAAATAAAAGTAACAGTAGTGTGTAAAGAGTCAGCTCTTTGTCCTCAAGCACCTGGTCTGTTTTTCTCATCACTGGGTTTCAAGTATTTACAGGTTTTCTTTGAGCATTTTGAGCAAACCTGGGAAAGAAAATGCTATAGAATGAGGAAGATGATGTTGGTCACCAATCAGAAATCTGGGAACGCAGAAGTGAAGGTTTTACTCTCTCAGCTCAGGCACATGCAAGGTGTTCCCTTCACTTTCCCCCGTTTCATGATCAGTGTAATGCAGTCATTTGTGGCAAGATGCAATATCTGTGTCCCCAGGAGTAAGGACACCAGTATGCTTGCTATTTGTGGAACACTGAGGACAGAAAAATCAGAGACCTGAAGTTTGAGTTCTCAGTCAAATAAAAGACACCAAAGGGTTTTTTGTTCCATTTTTTTTATTTGGTTTTCATTTTTTCAGGGTCTGGAGCACGAGTCTTATGAGGAGCAGCTGAGGGAACTGGGGCTGCTTGGTCTGGAGAAGAGAAGTCTGAGGGAGGGGAGACCTTATCACTCTCTACAATTACCTAAAAGGAGGCTGTAGTGAGGCAGGTGTTGGCTTCTTCTCCAAGTAACAAGTGTCAGGATGAGGGGAAATCACCCCAGGTTGTGCCAGGGGAGTTTTAGGCTAGATATTAGGAGGTATTAGTGTACTGAAAGGGTTATCAAGCATTGGAACAGGCTGCCCAGGGAAGTGGTGGAGTCACCACCCCTGAAGGTATTCAAAAAACGTGTAGACATGGCACTTCAGGACAAGGTTTAGTAGGCATGGTGGTATTGGGCTGACAGTTGGAATAGATGATTGGTCTTTTCCAGCCTTAAGGATTCTATGAGTCTATCATATTATCATAGTATAGTTAGGATTGGAAGGGACCTTAAAGATCATGTAGTTCTAACCCCCCTACCATGGGCAGGGACATCCCACTAGATCAAGCTGCCCAAGGCCACATCCAGCCTGGCCTTGAACACCTCCAGGGATGGAGCATCCACAACGTCCCTTAAACCTATTCCAGTGTCTCACCACTCTCATGGTGAAGAAATTCTTCCTAATGTCCAGTCTAAACCTGCCCCTCTCCAGTTTATACCCATTCCCCCTGGTCCTATCTTCACAAGCCTTTATGAATAGCCCCTCTCCAGCTTTCCTGTAGGCCCCCTTCAGGTACTGGAAGGTCACTATAAGGTCTCCTCTGAGCCTTCTCTTCTCCAGGCTGAATAGGCCCAACTGTCTCAGCCTGTCCTCATAGGGAAGGTGCTCCATCCCTCCGATCACCTTTGTAGCCCTCTTCTTGACCCATTCCAACAGCTCCAAGTTTTCCTTATGTTGAAGATTCCAGAACTGGACACAGTATTCCAGATGAGGTCTCACAAGAGAGGAATAGAGGGGCAGAATCACCTCCCTCGACCTGCTGGCCATGCTTCTTTTGATGCAGCCCAGGATATGTTTGGCCTTCTGGGTTGTGAGCGCACACTGCTGGCTCATGTCGAGCTTCTCATCAACCAGCACCCTGTAAGGGTCAGTAAAAGGATTGATTTCTGTCTCAACATTTCCCGTCAGGGGCTAAACCACAGGTGCAAGCCTTGTGATAACGGCCAAAGCTGGTATGCTTTGTACCTGTCAAAGTTGGTACAAGACAAATGCTTTGTACCTGTCTCTAGGACCCTACTATTGTGAAAGATCCATGAAGCAAGACCGCTATTGTGAAGCGAGACAGGAAAATTAACGATGGGACTTACCAGAGACCCATACCCCAACACAGCATGCGCAAGGACAAGTTCATCCAAAGTTCAAGGTGAGGATGACTACTAGCCTTCATCGGGGACCCCAAGTCAACCACCACTGCCAGGAGGAGCGCATGCTCAAGGGGGACGAGACCTGCCTCCAAAGCCAACCACACCTCAGACACTCCTCTCTTGGCATGTGTAGCCTGCCAGGTGGAGTTTGGCGTATCTCCACAGGACTGAGGTGGGACAAAGGCAGGTCGCAAGGAGGAACCAGGTGCGTGGACTTGCATAAAAGACAGCTCTGGAGCAGCTGAATTTTGAAGAACTTTCCCACCATGAAATGACATCGATCGAAGACAGAAGCAAAGGAATACCTTCTGGACCAGGACCCCAGAGATGTTTGTGGACCTGTGGTGGTAGCTATAACCCACCTTTTCCTTCTCTTTCCTCCCCATCCTTTTCTTTATTCTCTCTCTCTCTCTTTCTATCGCAAGCCACTTTAAGGGCACGATTAATAAAGTTCCAAAAGTTACTGTGATTTAACTCCCTTGACTTGTTGAATTATTGCTTCACTTTCTTTTTGCACTCGGAGATCTTAGCTGAAAAGAACCATCACGGGTCTGCTTACAAGTGGACCGTGACATGCCCCCAAGTCCTTCTCTGCAGGGCAGCTCTCAAGCACATCATCCCCCATCATGTACTGAAAACGAGGATTGCCCCAACCCAGGTGCAGGACTTTGCACTTGGCCTTGTTGAACCTCATGAGGTTCACACAGGCCCACTTCTCCAGCCTGTCCAGGTCCCTCTGGATGACGTCCTGACCTTCCAGTGTGGCAACTACACCACTCAGCTTGGTGTCATCCAGAAACTTGCTGAGGGTGCACTCAATCTCTCTATGATTTTGATTGTTTGCAGAAGCCTCAGCCATGAGGTTATGTGCAGCCATGTGCTGCCACCATTTCTCCCTTCAGCTTCCCAGAGAAGGCTATGTAGCAGGCCAGGGAAAGGAAAGACTTGTTACCAGAATCGTAGCTTGTGTAGAAACATAACTCAGCCACAGGGATGCCTGTGCTGCCGGAGTCTTCTCCCAGCCACGCAGTGAACGAGAAAGGCCACAGGGAGAAAGGCAGACACATGTCTGCAGATAATCTGGGACATCCAAGGTACAGGTTCCCCTCCCGTCACTGACTTTATGGACAAGTTAGCCTTACCACCTTCCAGCTGTTTAGGACAGCTTGTCTTCCCTTCACTTCCATTTCATCACAAACCTCCTCTATGCCCTTAAGCAAGCTGCTTCATCCAAATCAAAGAAGATTAGCTTCCCTGTTTTCAGGCTTCCATTGGTAAAACGAGAGTCATGGCTCTTCTCCACTTCAGAGGGATGCTGCAAGGATGTTACATGAATACTTGTGAAGCACTACAAACACAAGTATTTAGGAGAACATCAGAAGGTATAAATCTCTCCCTGCTCCCAGGCTAGCCTTTTCTTTCATCTTCTTATTGCTGATGAGTTGAAGTAGAAGTTGTAGCTGACACACATTTCCCTTAATAAGGTGCTAGAGCCATTTCTTTTAGAATGGTGTTTCCTACACAAAACCCATTTCCAAGCTCCCAGATGCAGGTGCAAGTCCTATCCAGTTTTAAGTACTGGCACTTAAAACACTGTGATATTAACACAATACCACAAAAATAAAAATGTAACATTGATTTTCAAGCGAAAAGTTAGGCTGAGCAATAAACTTGGGTTTTAAAATTACCTCCATCAGAATCTAAGTCACTATTAGTAAAAGATTAATCCACTTCATAAATGTATAATCTTTAACTTTTTCCTCCCCTTTTATCAATATTTAAAGTTGTCCTCACATCTCAATCCATTTTTTTCAGTCCAAATGTGTTTTCCCCCAACACTTGTAGGATTTACCTTTTGTGTAGGGTCCTACTCATCTTTGCCAGTGCTGTGCTCCCCTTCAGTGATGGAGAAGGCAGCCCACACTTTCCTATGGTTGTATATACAAATTAAGTGAAATCAAGCTGCTTTTATAACCTAGTTTGAAAACATTCAGGGTTATTTACTGTTGTGTTTATAAAATTTTGAGTAACAGGGCACATGTTTTTAAAGAAGATGTAGAATAAACAGGCTTGTTAGTGTGTAATTATTGTGTATGAGTTTCTGGTTAGTTGTTTCTATTTCATTGGCAAATGGGATGTGCTTGAAAGCTTCGACATCAATTCAGCTCCAATATTGGTACAGCAGATGAATGTTTTCAAGGAGGGGCAGAAATGTCAAGTCCACTGACGAATTTACAGTACAATATAGGGAAAGAGGAAAATACTGTTTATGGATTGACTTCTCCAACATGGTACTTTTAATCCTGCAGAACAACACTTTAAAAGCCCATTAACAAAATGTTTCTTTTCCCACTGAACAGTCTTTATTTTTAGATTGGATTCTTTATTCTATGGGTGCGCTTAGATTGATCTAGCAAAACTATACAGCAAACTGCACTGAGAAAGTGGCAAAAGGGAGGGTGCATTTAAGAAAGAAAAACAGTCTCATCCACTAAAAAGAGTTTGTCCAAACCAAGGTTACCAGCTTGAGTCCTCTCTTAGCTGTCTGGTCACCCATCTGCAGGCAGCTTTCCACAGTGGCTGTTATTCTCCAGAGCAAGGAGTGTCTGCTCCGACCTGGCAGGACATGAAGCAGGTCCAGATTGAAAGTCGGGTAACTATACGCACCTGCTGTGTCTCAGCCGTGATGCCTCATATTTGCTTGGGCACAGTGTTGCACCCACAAAGTACAGGTCCTGCACCTCCCAGCCAAGCTGGAGCACAAGCAGTGTTCAAACAGGCTAAAGCCCAAGCCCAGGGATGTGCCCTGTGAACACACTCTTCCTCTTGCCACAGAGCTCCTGCTATTGGTCCAGATTCCTACATCAATGGTAAATTATTGAAGCAGCAGCAAGTACAAAAAAGAGAAGGTGAGTGTACCTAGAAGATACATGAGCATGAGTAAACCACTTGTGAGGGATTACAGAAAGCATCATCCAGGTCTCTCCTTGCTCTACAGAGTAAGCTCCTGCATCTACCTGCTCAGCCAGTGAGCCACCACCTCAGCACCAGCACCGATGTGAGATTCAGACTTCACAAAGATACTTAGAAACCAGAGTTAGTCCTTGCAGGAAGCTGATGCAAAACCTTGTCGCTCATTCAGTGCACAGCTCACATGACCCTGCATAAACTTGAGATTTGGACAAACACATGGTAAACCAGTCACCTAGGTTTTGAACATGAAAGTGTGCTGGAGAAATAGAGCAAAGGAATTTAATCTTTTGAAGTCCTCATCACATTGGATTCATTTAGCAGGCTTCGCTTCTCTTCTGTTTGCAGTATCACGACGTGTTTGACTGACATTGACGTTAGAGTGAAATAAATGCATATTAGCAAAAGGATACAGATAAGAAGTTAGAGAGAGAGATATCGGGATCAGATTGTTAATGCTTTCATATTCAGACTTTATACAAACGTCCATATATAAAAAATAGCTTTTGCAAACATCAGAATGTTCATTACACTATTCAGAAACAGCGGTTTACTATGACAATCTGCTGAAAACTGCCTCTGTGATGATAACAGGAAATCAGTCACTTATTTTGCTGGATTGTTCATAAAACTGACAGACAGGCTCCGACTGAATCTGGGAAGTCTGCACCTGGTCAGAAAACTGTGAGATTCGACAACAGTCTTTCTGCTGCTAATAATTATGCACCAGTTTAATCACCAACATCATGCTTAGCAAACTGAAAGCATAAAACTGGGTAAATGACGAAGCTATAGGTATTTAAATCATACAGCATTTTTTGTTCAATTAGCACAGTGATGAGTTGCTCTTTTTTTTTTTTACATTCCAGATGATGCTGACAGTATTTAAAACTGAGATTAGAAATTACAGCAGAAGAATCTGACTTGTGACACGTCATAGAATGCCATTTTGCTCCAAACCAAATATAGATTGTTGATCACTAGCTGAACACACCTGCAATGCAAGTAAGATTAAAACTCTGTTTGTTCTTTCCTATGTATAACGGTCACTTCTTTGATTCCTATTTTGCATTCAAATTAGTTCAGCTGAGATACACAGAGTACGGATGAAAGGTTGATTATATCATTAGTAAAGTTGCCCTGGATCAATTTAAATTTATTACTCTTCAGAATGAACAGAGAGATCTCTGTGGGAGAATAAAAGGTATTTCCAGGCACAAATCTCATCAATTGTCAGATATGTGTGCATGTTGGTTTAGGCTTTTGTTTTTTGTTTTCCCCTACAAGAAAGATGCACTACTATTTCTTTTTAAAAATATATGTTCTTTTAATCATGTAATTCAGTCACAGCAAACCATCCTCACTAGCATTATGCCTCACATTTGACTGGCTTTTGGCACTGACAAATAGTTATGAAAGTGAAAACTTCGTTAAGTACACTGAGAAAGAAAGTTTAAGGGAGTTGGGGGGGAAGAGGAGAACATGAGGCTCTTTCAGCAGCAATAAGAATACTGATCCAACTTCAATCTTAGTGTTGAATGAACACTTCCAAGAGTCCAAGCACCATTTGTCAGTGGCTGATGGAGATACCAGACTGCTTTGGTGCACAGTACATAATACACTGTGAGTTGTTTGTGCAATTCCTTTTACTGTAAAATGCAGAGCTCTGCTGACAGAAGCTGGCCTCCACTTGAACTGCATCCTTCCTTTCACTGTCACGTACATGAGTTCCTGAGTTCTGTGGGGTGCTCCATGTTTTGTTCTCTTGGAGTCCTTGAAGAGCCAGGTGGACCTCAGTCCAGCAGCTCCCAGGAAGGAAGAGTCTGAGGAAAAGAAGATAGAACTCCTGTGACATTCACTGCTCCTGGAAAGAAGCAAGCCACAGCTGAGTCAGGCTCTTCCTGCACCAGACAAGGGAGAAAAAGGAATAGCAGGCAAAACCTGCTGGTGGGACAGGTCACCTCCAGTAATAGTCCCACGTGTCCCATCCCACCGCACACACACAATTTCAAACTGTAGCAGCAAGCCAGGCTCTGCTCTGGGCTATGACAAGTCGGACACCATGTTCAGGTGTCCTAGCAGCATTCTAAAGTAGTCTATTAAGTTGCTTCGTTGTATTTCCCCTCCTATCATAACCCTGTACATACACAGAACTGGGGATATTTGACCCATATGCAGAACTGGGCTATTCAACACCTGTACAGAACTGGCACTATTTGACATTTGGCAGCCAGACAGTTTGAAGCTTTGATCAGCTAAAATATACACGCCAAAATGACACTTGCTTTATTTACCTTAGGCCTTCAGAATACACAAAATGAAAACTTAAAATAAATTAAATTTAAGTACAGCTTTATCTTATGAAAAATACATACCTTTGCCAGAAGGCAGCCTACTGAACTGCCTTCCACATGACTACCAAGCTCAAGAAAGTTACTGGACACAGAAGGACTCTATTTAAGAGCAGCTGAGATCCATCAATTACTTGAAATTATTCTCATTCTTCCGCAGTAAGGTTTTGCCCTATGAAAAAGAGGTAGGGAATGGCTGGAGCTTTGCAGAGCAGCATGTGAGAGAGACAGAAACCTGCCTAACTGTAAGAGACCAACTTAGGCTAGAAGGGCACACCATTGCCACTTGTCAGAAGGATGTAGATGCTGCCCAGGCACTGAGGAAATGAGGGATATAATACTAGAGAGCCTCCCATCTCTTCTTATTTTCAAAGACATATAATTCTCAATGCTTTAAGCATAATGCTTTTGTCACACAGAGATATATTAGTTGCAGCCTTTCGGTTTCTTTATGTCATTGCCAGCTCGGTTGAGTGAACAGCCTAGAGAATCCACAGCCCGGAAAATTCCCTGGGTAGGTACCTACACGGTATGGTTTGGGGGCAGGATGCACTGAGGGATCTCTGCTGAGGAACAAAGTTTGTGGTGGCTGATTCTCTCCTGGTTTTCAGACGCCCAACAAATACTCCAGCTTTGAGAGTAGATCCTGCAGTCTTAGTGTGAGAAATACAAATTAGACAAAAGAGGCTTCTCTGTCTTGGAAGCATGTAAAACCTAGAAACCAGTTATATCAAGAGATGACTATTCAGGAGAGTGATAGACTTTTTTTACCCCACTTCTGCAGTGAATAGAAAGATTATGATGTTGCACTTAACAATAAATGACTAATTTCCACCTGGTTCATCCTTGTTAACCTCATCATCTGCCATAAAATTAAATCTATCAGAACCAAAAAGCTCTAAGAGGTGTTTAATCCCATTTTAATAAATACACATTTTTAGAATATGCATAAGACCCAGGGAATTTTGCAGTATTCACTGTGTTTCATGTTATTAAAATCTTCATCTTTGGGGGGAAGAAATTGTCTGGTTTGGGAAAAACACAAGAGTTCACACAGTACATAGCACAATTATAACAAACATTATGACATGAGGTTCAGCACAAGACTTTAATAGATTTATAGTGATTTATTAATGACAAAGCAAATTATTCTTATCCATAAATACAACTATTCAGGATCTGTTTAAAAAAGAATGCTTTTGTTTCAAAATCAGTCTGCTCTCAGCCCCCTGCATTTCTATTGGAAAGGTACCATTAAGTGGCCAAGTACAACAGTTAACTTTAAAGACTTGCTCTTCTATTAATTATATCGCAGGACATAACATTTCTGCACAGGGACCTTCTTCTAATATCTCCTAACTCATGACCTCATGAATTTTGGTTATGTGTGGCAAAGAAAAGCCCACATCATTAAGACTATAAAAGATGTATTATATTACCCCTTCTTGCAATTGCCACCTCAAACCAGGACCTTAGAAAAGAAACACCCACTCACACCCCAATTAATTAAACAATCAGTATCTCCAGAATTATTCCATGATATGATACAATAACAAGCAAAGACAACAGAACAGCTGGGTATGCATTTGAGAGATGCCACAGGCAATGCTGTCCTTCGATATGTTGTTTTCAAAAAAATTTATGGACACCTCCTTTGAAAAAAAATGAGAAGAGGTTTACTGAAAACATCAATAAAATAAAATCTGGGATATACTCTCTGAAATTGAAATGAGATAATAACGTATTGAAATTAATTCCTTCAGTTTTGCAAAACCTTCTCAGAAAGGCCATACTGGCACTATCAAAACAAAATAAGGCATTTTCTTCTATGGAGTGTTTACAGAGACTGCAGCATATGACAGAAAAAAACTAGTAAGAATGCAGAGTGTTCACTTTTCATCTGCAACAGTATTTATTTATGTATCTATATGTATCTAAGTGTAAATTATTTTATTTTAACAACCTTGCCCTCTTAATATCGGTATTTATGGATATCTATATTATATAAACCTCTAACAATTTTTGTGAATGAACTAACAACAGGGAAACAGTCAAGGAGAACCATGCGACATTCTTTTAAAACAATAATATTGCCTGCAAGCTTTGTCCTACCTCTTCAATGGTTATTTATAACTATATTTTTACGTATTACTCACAAAGTGTTACTGCCTTCCTTCTTAGGCATATTGCAGAGTAACAGCTCTGTGAGTCTGTACTTCCATGATCTATATTCCCCATTTTTGTTCTGTCACATAAGCACAGATGTGCATAACAGCAAGAGGACGAAAGCTTAAACATGACCAACAGTATCATATGCAACTGCAAAACGCTGCACCATTTCATGGACGGAAGTATAAATGGGGCTCTTAAGATTAGTGCAGGGTTATTTGTACACACACACACTTCGGGGGCTTTTGCACCAATATACCCACTGACAAGTGTATCAGCACAGTGCAGAGATCTTTTGGCCTCTTACCAACGGTTTCTGTTGGTGTTGAAGAAGCACTTCCAGAAAAGGCAGCCAACAGAGAGGTAATTCAATTCTGCCTTCTAGCAGCATTCACTCATGCATCACCAGTTTATCATTATGCTGCTTCAGATCACGCTTCTCAGATTTTTGCTTCTTGGCCTGAAAAAGGAAGTAGAAGAACCTGAGAAGAACAGGTTAAGTCAGCTGTAGATATGCTGACAGGTAGGCAACATAGCAAGTGTAAATCTGTTGCCAAAACAGTTGACCTGAGCTTGACTTTACAAACACAAGTGTTTCACGGAAGGTCTGCGTAGATAAGGTACCTTACAGACTGCTAAAAGGTTTTTGAAACCTTAAAAAGCTATCACTTTTCTTCCTGTAATGGAGGGCTAATATTTTCTACTAATAGTTCCATTTTGCGGTTCACAGAAATTAAGGGTATTCAAGTTCCAAATAATTAATTGAATGACATATTATAACCTCTTCAAAACAGGTAGGTAGTAGATTTACTGTCTGGATGTTTAATGGGTTACTACTTTGCCACATTACTAACCTTGGTATGCTTAAAGTTCACTGATTTAGTGTTTAATGAAACGCATGAGAAAGGGGCAATGTGGAGCTCAACTGGGAAGAGTTCTACAGAGATAATATACAAAATTGCAAAAAATGAGATGGTACCTTACAATTATTACCATTACTATCAAAGGTAGGGAGAAAAAGTGAGATATACTTTCACCTAAGCAGATGCAGGAAACTGGCACTTTAAAGTGTAGAAGTAATGAACGCTCATTATTTGAATTAATTTTTCAAAAGGTCTAAACCATTGCCTTTCTGAAAATGAAAACACGTAAAAACAATCTGAAATTCACCCTTCTTTTACATACCTGAAAATATAAGTCTTTTGAATAAAATCTTGTCTGAAGCATCACTAGTATTTGCACAAAACCAGTGAGAAGGATTCCTTTCAAGACATTCCTATAGCAAGGCTGAGTAATAGGAATCCTAATCAGAGCCAGCCCAGGGGATAAATGTCTGCCGTTGTTTACAGCACACTGTAAGATCTGAAAATAAGGTCTTAATATTTTTAAATGGCTAAGAAATAAATACCATCCCGAGAGTTCAGAATCAAAGACGAAATATTTATCATCTTTGTTTTTTAAATTAAACCATGATTAAATGAGGTTGTAACAGATCAAACTGGACTTTGAATCCCTCCATCCTAAGCTCAATGTCTTAGCAGCACATCTGTCCTTTCACAGGAATGAAAAAGGCACCCAGCTGGAGAAACACAGGGGACGTGCAGAGATTTAGCTCCAATCTGGCAGCATTTTTCAGAGCATGATTAACATTAAGAGGTTTGCTTGATGGGAAATACAGTGCTCAGCACTTTGTAGGTTCCAGTCTGTAACAACTACTTTGAAGAAACAAAAAACTGAGGAAGGAAAAATAATAACAAGCTGTAGGGCTTAACAACTGACAAGCTGAGTTAACTGGTGAGTCTTGCCATGCAAAGATTAGAGAGTGTTTCAAGGGAAATTTTGGTAATGCCCTGTGAAAGTCATCTTCTTGTCTGTGGTTATGGTTCCAAAGCAAACAACCTACCTTGGCATGCCCAGCCCCGTACAATCTATAAAAGTCCTTCAAAGTGAAAGGCTAAAACGCTCATGTTTGAACAAATCCTTTCTTAATCTGTGTTTTGTGACTTTCAGTATCTTCAAGTGCACCTCGAGCTCCTATGGAATACAGCAGGTTTTCTAAAGAAAAGGTCATTAAATGCCATTTTATGCATCCAATTACAAGATGAAGAGGCAAGCTTGCAAATAATTACCTTTAAGAACTTACGTTGTGTAAGCATGGTCAAGGCAGTCAAAAGCATAAGCCTTGGCAGTCTGTCAGGATAAGTTCCAGTCAAAAACCTCATTGTAAGTGTTGCAGGAGAATCAAGAAAGAAGAAGGGCTTAAGTTAATCAAAACTGAGCAAATATCTGAACGATAAATTTTGAAGAAAAATCTGCATTCACAGGATAAAAATGACGCTGAAGAGTTGCATGAATTCTCCTGACTGAATAAAAAGGTCCAAAATGTTACACAACAATGCTTTAATTTCAGCTCATCACTTTGATTAAAATTATCACAGAATACAGGGGAGAAACCCAAATATTTTACAATAATTATCTATATAACGACATATTCAACTATTGGCATCTGGGTTTCTCTCTTTAAATACAAAGTCATATGTGAGAACAGTGCTTACTGTCAACACGGGAGACGGTAGTTCTTAGATCAAACATTCACATTAAGTATTTTCTTATTTTGTCTGGTGCTTTAAGCTCAGCACATGTGAAATTTCCAGTAGGCTGCAAACTCAGTAAGGCACCTCTGAGGCCGCAGGTTACAGAACTGGAACAGCAGCATGATTAATTTTGCAGAGTTTGTATTGTGCAGGCAAAACCATGCCAGGTGACAAATAGGAAACACTACATATTTCCATTCCTACAAATCACACTTCAGGTCCAATCTGCCATCCCTCCCTCATGACAAATTCCTTGAGAATTCACCATTTTACTTGCAGACTGCACAGCTGGAGTTACTAATAGTGAAATACAATAAAGACAAAAATGCTATAAACCTCACAATTTTCATTTTCAGTTGTCTTCCCAAACAGTAATTATTTCCACAAAAAAAAGAAGCTGTGCTTTCTGCACATTGTTAGGCTCCAAGAAGACTTGGCATGGCAGAACTAACCTCAGACACAGCAATGCTGTTTCCCTTACACATTTCTGTCATGATCAGGCTAAAAGAACACTAAGTTGTTCCAGTGGCCCAGAAAAAATGTCTCAAATCTCCAATGGCAGATACGTGCAACATGATCATAAGACAAAATGACAGGTCAATCATAGAGCACATCTTGCTCATGTGCAAAACACAATACCTGCAAACATATAGAGTTAACTTTAAAACAATGCTGGCTTCAATAGAGAGGACTGCAAAAACAAATATTCCTAAATCTGAGACAAATTGTGTTGCCAAGCAATTATCACTAAATATTCAAACTGCCACTAAATCCATCAGTGAAGCAACAAGAAACTTGCATTTTATTTAAAATGTGCATGCCAGTAAAAATAGAACGGTAATTTTAAAATATTTTTCAGGCTCTGTAAGTTTTCCAGTTTTTTATTTCAGTGAAATAACCTGGTTTCTTCATCTGTTTATTCTGAGCGTTAAATATGATCAATAAAAGTCTCACTAGACATGAAACAAACCCTACAAACTGTGCTAGTGTTTGTTTCTGGCATACATTCATGTTGTTGAGTTCTGATATAACTGCAACTACTCAAGAAAATTAAAAACAGTTCTCTCTGTATTCATTTTGTAAAGCTTTGTTGTATTTCCAGATGCAAAAGAAGAGATGGCTGTGGTCCTTCAAGAGAATCAAAGCTTCAGCAAATTTTCAAATTTATCAGGCTGGAAGGGTTTAACAGAATATCATTTTGCACAAGGAATGGCACTTGATTTTTAAGGGAAATGCAATTTGTTTTTAAGTACTTCATTTAATGTCTGAGAAAAAACCCTGAACCTATCTTTTGAAATATGCCTTCCATATCAGATGGGATATAGACACCATCTTATAAGGATGAAATTACGATACCTTCTCATTTTAGCAGTATTTGCAATTATCTATATAAATTTTCTCCCATGTTACATGGACAAAATTACTCAAGCTCACTGCACTGAGGTGGTGACATTGGATCACATCAGCAGTCCCAGCTCCTGCAGAGGTAACATTTGACTTCTCCCAGAAATCCCTCTGTGCTGCCATGCAATGAATAATCGTGTCTGAAGGTAGAGATAAGTTACCTACAAGTTCTCCCTGGGGCAAAATAAGGAGGAACATTTCATTTCTGGCAGGCTGCAGCTCCCAAGTCCCACTACATATAAAGATCTCACTTAAGGTTTATGAAGCAACAATAAGAGAGTAGGAGAGAAAGAAACCTCCCAGGATATAGTCATTCACTTCCATGTGGACTGTTAATGAAGGGTCATTCAAAGCACGTATCTGCAGAAACAAGGCAGGACAGAAATTCTTTCTAAACCTCAATAATCAATGCAATAGCAGTTTCAATATAATCTCTCATCAAAGTAAATTGAATATGCAAAATTGGTCACACTCCCTGTTTTAAGAACTCTAGCATCATGTCACGATTTATCTATCAGGAGGCTTCAAAACCAGAGATCGTATGTTGCTCTGTAAGTGATGTATTCAGGTTTAATTTAGCAGATTATGAGGAGTTCTTATTAAAATATCAAGATTATTGTCGCAACCTGTAGGAATTGAGCTGTAGAAGTTGAGCAAAAGGAAAATACTATCACTTGTGTTATCTTAGCTTGCAGAGTCCCCAGTCAAGAGAGTCCCATTGTACTAGGCACATCCAATCTTTGCACGAACAGCCTAAGCCACATGTTAAAATGCAGTTTCTGAAGGAACCTGCCAGCAATGCAAGAGGGATTTAGGAGTACAGGTACACCCACTGTCCTAAAATCTATGTTTTTGTGAAACTCCCTTTCTATAGAGCTAAGGCATAAAGAGTGGGAGAAAGCAACATGTTTTTACAGCTCTTCTCACCCACACAGCAGTTTGAATGAATAGCAAACCAGATCATCTTCTACCTGGGGTGTGAGCCCACTACCACGTACCGACAATGTGAACAGCAGTTACAATGCCGCAGCTAAGCACTGCCCATCAGAGGCACAGATATTTCCTCAACCAGGTCTCCTCAGTACCTGTAAAAAAACCTGGAATATGACAGTGGAGAACAGCAGTCCAGGTGAGCTGCTCCTTTATCTTTCGATAGCAGATGCCACAACAGACCCAGAGCTCAATCTCACTTGCAGGGGACACATCTGTAAGTGACTTCAGGAAATTCATTCAAAAGGTGCCCGTGACAGGGCTTCAGTACAGCCTTCAGCCCAGTGAGCAAATGGGACTTGGGATGTTAAACATGCCTTCCAGTTATGCTTGTCTTTAAATGGCAAATTTCCATTGTTTAGATTTTTCTTTATTATTTAGTTCCTAGGCAATTTAGAAGCCAGTTTCTCCAGCCAGTTCCTTACACAACTTTAAGATTAGCTGCTACTTTGTGACTGCTATTTCTATTGAATTGCTGTCCGCTGTTTGGTTATTTTTATCCTTGAATGGCTGCCATTATTTCAGATCCCTATCATTCATAAGGGAAATTCATGTCATAGATTTGTCACGTCTTTATCCAAAATTAATCTTAATCTACTATAAATTTAACTGTTACTGTGATGTCCAAGTACTCGGCCCTTGTTAGGTCTCTAGAGTTCCCTATATTCTTTTGTAAATTCTACCTAAATAAGTAAAATAAATAGCTAAATAAACCTAAATAAATGCTCTTCAAAATCATCATTTACTTTCCTAAATTATAAAAACATGAAGCATTAGCTTTTGGGCGGACAATTTCAGCTTTGCTCTGTCTTGTATGTAAAGCTGAAGATTTTTTGGTATTTAGTCCTATTCTTGTACTACTGTCTAGCATACTCCAATTGAGATCCAATGACCACCTAGCGTGGCCTTGTCCAATGACACCAGGCTCTGGAGGAGGAAAACTGCCCACTGTGCGCAGGGGCTGCTTAGCGAGCTTCCTGCATGCTGTAAAAACATGTTGTTTGGAATAACTGTTAAACCACCTGAGTAACTCCAGACTGTCTGGCTGTGAGGAGTAGCATTTAATTGTATGAAGTAAATAGATGTTCTACTTGATCTTAAGGAAAGCACTCCTGCATTTCACGCGTTGTTTAGAAGTCAGCTCTAACTTGTAATCTCTGGCTTAAGTTTCACCAATCTTTGACTTCATTTACAGGAAGTATTGGCATTTAGCTTGGCTCTAGAAACAAAAACATTGCGGGGGTACACCCTGATTTTACATCCACTAGTACTCTTTTTCTTCTCAGCACTGGACTACAAAGCCTTTCAAATATCCCTTTACTTATTGTAGTGCTCCTCTTGCTTCAAGAGAGCACTCAGCCAGCGAGTTAGCTATAAAATTCCAACCTGTAGCACGAAACCTCCTTCGCAAACTCCTTGCATTGCCCAACTCTTCAAGTAACTTCTTCCCTCCCCATGTTAAACAGTTCTGTTTCCTGTTGAAGCAGATGAGCAACGGGCACTGAGAAAGAGCTAAAGCAAGGAGTTATTCATAGAACAGTGATTTAATCTTTGTTGAAAATAATTTGTGTCAAGCATACTGTCAGGTGGGAGTCCAATGACAATGTCGTTCCTGCCCTAGCTAATAGTACAGAAGCCCCTGTTGCTCCTACTCTCAAAAAAAAAAAAAAAAAAAGCATTTTTTTTCCTTTAGGGCTTAATTACTCTTGAAAAAAAAGAAGTTGCTTGTCCTTTTTCTTTCATTCTGTTCAATGGAAACTGAAATTAAAAGAAAGTTACATATGTTTCCGAGAGCATTTGAGTTTTAATGTTGGAGGTTCCTTTGTTTTTAGTATCAATGAAGGTCAGCCACTCCATACTATCATTGTGAGGCTCTTGTTCCACTTGGCTAATACACTCCACTTTCCATCACACATAACAATCACACATATTCTTAATAGTAGAAAGTTGCAGAAGGACAAAAGTCATGTGTGTGCTATCTAAGATCTCCTTGGAGTGAATTACACTGGATGAATTATTCGGAATTATTCAGAAAAAAGAAATTGTTTACTATTCTATCAGAACAGATGCTTCAGACAAAGAAAAGAGGAAGCCGTTGCAGCCTCTGACTGAGCCATAGCTTTTCACAGCTGAAAATGTTGTGCATGGTTGTGCAAATTAGCTGGTAAACTTTATGGAAGAACCCAGAAAGAAGCAATTAGAATTACAGTGCCGGTTAGAGAATCTGTAGTTTGTAATCAACCAAAATTGTGCAGTTTTCCATATTCTCTGCTGATAATGCAAATGTAACCTTTGAAGGAAATTGCTTCGTATGTAGCACATCCTGAAAGAAAGTAAAAAAAAAAAACTGAAGTCCAAGCAAATAGCTTTGAGGACAGTAGGTTATATATGCCTTTGTCAAGTCGTACATAAACATTACAGAAATTGAGAACAAACTCTATAATGCATGTTGGTCATTTGCACAATTAACAGGGTAGAAGAAGATCCTGACAGTAGAGGAAGAACTATGAACCATGAAAAAAAACATGGGCTGGATTGAAACTGGGGACTAGAGAGCCCTTGAGGAAAAAAGACAACAATCTGCATTGTTCACTTGAGAGAAAACTCAAGGGAGACATGACATCTTTCAAATATGTGAAAGATAGCAGCCAAAGAGGAATAAAACAAACAATACCTCAGAACTCTGGAGATAAAACAGAGCAGTGACCTTGAAATGCAAGCAGAGACAGTATGTAAATATTAGGGAAAATCTTCTATCAGGAAGACTAAATAAACATTAGAATGGATTGTTTAGGAAGATTGTAACATTTCGGGCAGTGTGATCATACAGGGGATCATATTTGCTACCTCACAGTTATGTAGAGGAGGAGAAGAGAAATTACAAGATTCAGTCCAAGGCAAAGAGAAGATAGTTGATGGTGATCTGGTTAGTGGAATCAGTCCTTTTGGTATCATCTCAGCATGACATACAATTACATGTAACACGACACTGCATCTCAGTATTAGCTGGTACTACTGAGATTACTCATTGAAAAGCTGTCCAAGGCTACTTAAGTTCACAACCTTGTCCACTAAAATATACCGTAGAATATGGAGATTGGAAGTTCCTACAAGTACAACATAAGTCATGGATTATTGCTACAAACTGGCTAGGTGTTCTGAATAGTTCCAATGGAGAAACCCTATAGAGATCTCAGACACAGAGCAGTGCATGGTTATACTGTGTCATTTTAGCCATATAAAAAGTTCTGACCCCTGTTAACTCTGGTGCCCATTCTGAAGCAATCAGCATTTTATTGCTACTATTTACCTCACAGAGATGCGGGTAGATTTAATTACTGTTGTCACCAGCTTTGAAGCCAGTTACTCACTACAATGCATAGTTACTCCATAAGTAATTATTATAAGAAAGTAATTTACTTGTTCACACTAAATAGTTTTCTAGGTCATAAAATAAATCATTGGAGATTTTCCAAGACTCCACCTTACATCATTTAAGGATTGACTTTGCTCCATTGTGAAATAGTAGAGTTCTCATCCTTTTTTACACAAGGGACAGAACGTACCATATTTATCTGTCCTCCTAAGATTTAGGGTTTGATTGATTTCTTTTTCTATGATTGTTCTAACATCCAGTCCTGGGTTTGGTTTAGGTCCTGTCTATTAATTTTTACAATGTTTGTCCTGTTGCCCAGAGTACCAGTTTGAAACTTATAAAATGAAGTGAACATTCAGCTACGTTATATGGTACAGAGATGTAAGGTTCATTGATCCCTGAAGCAAATTAAATACAAATAATTGCTTTCTTTTTCATTGCCACTGTTGCTAGCTTTTTCCCCTCCACATCCTGATGTGTGTTATTGGATGCAGCAGAATTTCTGAAGTTAAAGAAGGATAAATATCACATGCAGTGATGAAAACACATAAAGATGTTCCACAGTATTAATATGCGTCATTTCTTTGGCAAGAAAAGAGTGTTTGCTATTAAAATATATTGCCAATACTCTGAAAAACTAGCTAGTCAGTAAAACTTTTTATTATTTTTGTGGTATCTTCATTAATACTGTATACAGAGAAGTTGCAATAAGCTGCATATAACCATAATTCCAGCTCTATGATATGGATCAGAGAAATATTCATAAACATTTCTTGTAGTCTGGGCCTCCAAAGATTTGAGGCACATCAGCATAAACAGCAAAGGCTAGGCTAGCAAGCAGCAAATGCTTTATGTTCATGTCTAATTTTGTTTACTACACCCTACTACGTGCAGACCAGTTGTTCTCATAGAACCACAGTTATTTTGTTTATTGGGACAGACTTCAGACAATCATCTAGAGCTTTTGCTCCCGTTCTTGAGCTGGCTACAAAAGAAAGTAAAAAATGTAGAACTTACACCTTAGCCCAGGACTGGGGTGCTTTCTGCAGAAGTGCTTTCCGTAACCCCTTCCTTGTTGCAGTTATTAAAACAGTGACCTCCTATTACAACTGCACCTGTGGGGTGGCATATGAAGCTTATAATGCTGACTACCTCTTCTACAAATCTCTCCCGTTTCCCTGTTTACCCACATTTCAGAAAAAGCTGCCTCTGTTTACAGTGACTGGGCATTAAGATATCAAATGCCGGTAAGGGGAACAATAATTTCCTTCCCTAAGCTCTTTAAAATCTCTTAATTAACAAGTCTATTGTGGTCCCTATTCTGCACATCTCTTCTTCTCCGCCTGGCTTCTCCTGTTACTACCTGCAGAACACAGCATTTAAAACATCATAAATCATGCATCTTGGGCAACAATAATTTTGTAATCACCTTACTGCACTCATAACATTAATTTTCCTGAGAGCTTAATTTAAAAGCTAAACATGACACAACAGATGTCAAAATTGGATTTAGATGCTTAAACTGAATAAACACAAGCTAATGTCTCCACCATGTTTTGCTCATAAACAATGGCTGTTCTAGGGTGACCCCATTGCACTAATGACGATGAGATCTTTGTTTGAACTGTCTTCTTCACCACTCAATACTTGGCATGAAGGGATAGAAATGAAATTTAAATTGTAGTTACTTTATATCTGATTTTTAAGGCAAATAGTACAGCCTTATGAGTAAATATTGTAAAAGAGAATGTAAAAATCAAGGTTTTCTAAGAATTCTTGGACTGCAATGTCCGTTACCTTGTTAGCTCTGAGCTACAGAAAGGAAAGCTTTAAAAATATGCAATTAATCAATATGAGCACATCTTTTAGCTCAGTTTCAAAAGACCTGGAGGAAAAATCATGAGAGACATGGACAGTCTGTTCTGGCAGTCGCTGAAGATAAACTGAAATACAGGAAACATGGACCTAGATTGGCCAGGATCACAGTCCAACCTTTTCCTATCTCATTATAGACCAGCAGTTCCCAAGCAAGGAGGTACACCTGCCTCACAGGAGGTACCCAAGGCGGGATCAGTGGTGCCAGTGTCAGAGGAAGGCACGTTCAGGGGATAAATTATGTAGCAGACTTCTCAGACTCCATCTTCCCTCATCTGGGAGAGGACCAGCACTGCCGTGGGAGGTATATAGGGTCCCAGGAGCCCTTTAGGCTCTCTGTTCCTGGACATCGTAAGTGTTATTAGTGGCAGGCACATGCTCACAGGGGGCTGTCCACTGCCCCTCATTAGCAGAACGCACACTGGCACATCTCCTACATGAGAATGTGTGATTCCCGTGACAGAGTCATGATTACCCTTCCCTCAGCTGTTGGGGGGTGAAGCTACCCATGGACACACTTGAACAGTTATGCCAATACAGAGGTTGTCTCACAGGTACTCATATCCAAGATACATTTTCTCATGAACTTCCCCTGTGGTTTTAAGCACATAATTTAATGGAGAAGTCTCAAATCCTAGCCAGAATTTTCCCTGCAGTCAGTTAATACCCTAGCACAGAAGTATTTCATAAATCTGCTGCTGCACTCCACAGCAGTTGCTCTCTCAAACACTCTCAGCATGTAGCCACATGCTTTAAAACCTCCAATCCTGGGCTGGGCCCAGCTGGGACAACATCTGTACTGAAGGGAAACATTTCAGCTCTTGCTCCAAGTGATGCAGGCAGCACTGTCACTTCTGTTACTGCTATGCCATATAAAAGCTGCTGTCTTTTCCAGCAGGCTCCTTCAGCCCATCAGCACCACCACTGGTGTTTTGCCCAGATTATACAGCACTGAATGAGCTCAATGCAAGCCATGAGGTGCTGGTTCCTCCCCAGCCCTGTTAGTCCCACAGCTGTTGGGTCACCATTCTCCTCAGCTGATGGCAACCCATCTCTCTTAAAAAGCTTTCTAGTTAGTCTCGCGTAATCCCCAGTGAATGAAGGAGTAAGAAGACAGAACCTCCCAATGCCCTGTAAGGCAGATTCACTGCTGCTATCAGCTGGCTTTGCATCATGAGAAGAGGAGCAACCACCACTTCCTGCACTGCTCAGGGCAGAACAGCTCATTGCTTATGGTACCCCAAGTCCAGACAGATGAGCAGACTCCAGGAAACCTAAGGACTTAAAATAAGGAGCTGATGGCCAAGTAGCCAGACTGTCAGCATCTAGCACTAATGGGCCAATTACTGCTCTCGTTACAGTATTTGGCATTCACTCCCTTCACTCACACATGGAAAAGAAGACAGTCTTAAATAATAATGGGTATACTAACAAAAAATCTGAAGGTATAGGTCATATATCTTTATGTCTTCCCATCATATAACCATGACCCTTCTGAGAAAGGGGCACTGCATAGGCAGAGTACATTCAATTCATCCCTCTAAGCATATGGGACTACTTCCACAACAGGCAGCAGCTCACCTGGAGCTGAAGAAACTTCATCAGCAAAGCAATGTGAACTTCCTTCACCATGAAGAAAGCTGCATTCTAGAAGTGAGCAGAGACAACCAGAGGTACCAACACCTGAAATTGTTCTGCTGTGGCAGAAACTTGACAGAGATTATCTTTTATAATGGAGGATCCACAAAAAAATATATGCAGTTCAGAAGCATTTGGTCTAAGCAAGAGGATTTTATCTATGGCTTTCTCTCTGCCTCCTCTTCTCATATTCTTTGCCGTAGACCATGTGCAAATTGCTGTGATCTGTGAAACACACCAGTGAAGAGGAAATTTAGAGGCCAGCATAAGGATAAAAAAAGACACAAAATTATGATGGTGCCCTACTAAACCATCCAGAGAGGTCAAAGTGAGAAGAACAACTTTATCCTTCAAGGCTGCTTGTAACTGTGGGAAGCTCCATTAACTCTTGACAGTGCATCATAAAACATTACCTCTTGCTCTATAGGATGGATGGAGAGAAGACTTCTGCCAGAAGGGAACATTGTTCCTTTTCTGTGACAATGGCTGTTGTGCAGCAACCTCGGCACTGACACTGAGGCACAAAGATACTCAAATTTATCAGCAGAATTTACAGCCACCTGGGACTGCATCAGTTGCAGAGGCAGGCATGAAAGTCAGAGTTAATATCAAAGAACTGTCACTGGCAGCAAAACCTCCTGCCCTCACAAGAATTAATCTTGGGCTCTTCACAGACACTGAGAGGTGCATCATTACTTATCCGGAGTTTGAGCTCAGAAGTGCTGGGACTGGCTGCTTGCTAAGGTCTTCATAACTAACTCACCAAGACCCCTTACCAAGACCCTTTGGTTTAAACCTAAGACATAGAAGAGACAGTAACAACACCTTGTAGGAAAGGCATAACACAAGCTTCAGCCTGCAGCTGTTACTGTTCGTGACATATGATTAAATAAATTCTCGTTCTGTGTGAACTGATACCATAACTGAACGATAACTAAAAATTCAGCGGGGCAAGCACATCCTTGGGAGCCTTTACGTTTCCATAAAACTCCTCCAGGGATTTTTTTTTAACCTAAGGTCTTCCAATATTTTTGTTTAAATACTGAACACATGAAAAACATTTTGAAACAAAGTGCACAAACAGGATACGTCTAAATTACATCAATTTGTTTTGATGTTAAGCAATAACATTTTCACAGCAATCTGTGTTACTGACTGGCAAGCTTTACAGGAGACACAGGTATATTCAGATAAATTTCTTTGCAACCACTTCCTTCAAACATATCATCCATCAGAAGAACACTGGGGTAGTTGTGCTAAAAAACACGTTAAATATACTGCATCACAAATGCCTGAAGATTTTTATCATGATCTCATTTTAATCATCCCTCTGGTATTTTCCCCTCGTAACGTAGCTCTAAAATCATGCAAACTGTCTTCTTAGTAGGCCACAAAAACAACACACTCTGCTTTTTTTATTGGTGATGTTAAACTGCAAATTCCATGTAGGCCAGCCCTGCCTCTCTTCACAGTGGGGTATTTGTCACGTGCCTTCTTTCAAACATTTCCTATTGACAATCATTTTTTCCATATACAGGCTCAAGAGCTAAAAGAGCACTTCAGAAATTAAAAATTGACTTTAGCTCCAAAAATCATGAAAAAGGAGTGAAAGAAAACATCCCTATCTCTAAAGGCTGCTTTAAACATGAAAACTCTTTGGAGCTCTTTTCGCTTGATTGTTTTCACATTGCTCACATCTCTTCATGTTTCTTGGGATGACGACAGTCACTTTTCAAGATAGGATTTGTTTCACACTGATTGCTGGGACTGGCTGCTAAGGTCTTTGGAATTAGCACCCCAAGACGTCTCATTACAAAACCTTTGGTTTAAATCTAAGACATAAAAGGAAATTAGTTAGGCAGATGCAAGATAGACGTTAGCCATAGCTTATTAGGAAAATATTTTTAATAGTCATGAGAGGAATAAAGTTCATTATCTTCTAACCCACAGATGGCATTGGCACAATGCATAAAGGGTTATAGTAGGGTTACAACAGACTTAGTTTCATGTTTTTAATTGGATTCAGCAAGTGGTTGGGGGTGGGGTGTGAGAGGAAAATTCAAGTGAGGTTTGGCTTATATGTTTCTACTGCCTATGTGTCTCCATTATAATGATTAGCAAAATGAATGGGTCGGGCTATAAAAGTTGTTTAAATTACATTTTATGATACAGTATTAATGAAAAATACACACCAGAAAAAAGGTCAGCTTTGTTTTACAGTTCAAACAACATTAGAACGGGATTTAATTAGCTGTTTATCATTTTTTATTTAAAAGGGAGCACAGAGTGATATGTTCATTCACAAATCAGGGATGAGGTTACTAACCACTCTGGCCTTATACGGCTCCAACTTAGGGGTCCCCAGACCCCAACTCTGCTCAAGTCCCCACCATCCTGCAGCAATGACTCCCTGTACAGTGAGGTTTTTCCAGTTGCACACAATCCAGATCTCTGGTCTTTCCATGCTCTCCTTGACTGAAAGCCACCAACTTACATGAAAACAAAGACTGCTTTGAAAAGAAAAATTTTCAAATGCCCAATAATTTTTGGAGTCTACCTTTTCTGCCAGCAAAGTGTTTCAGATTGACCAACTCAAACTGGAGGCAACAAAAATTACTGGATGCCATCCAATATTGTGATCTTACACATCTGGATCTAAATCCTGCAGAACTCTTTAATCCTTTGCCCTTCCTTCACTTCCCAAGCGCTATCCCCCGCCCGCATTTTACAAAACTCAGTATTTTCAGACATTTCTGACAGCTACTGGGCAGGACCCAGCAGCCACAGGAAGAGGTGCGCTACTTCATATGCTGCAGGGTTCTACCTGTGTTGTTATCGGAGAGGGTATGTTGAGATAAAAACACACAGGCCTTCCACCAGTAATCAAAGAGCTGTCTTCCCCTTGTAAAATCTCGTTTTCACCTGCAACAGATCCTTATGCACAAATACTAATTTCCTCTAATGTCTTCTTTCAAGTTACCTATGACTTTGCCGTTCTGCATTTGTTTTCCTTTTCTTTCCAAATAAAATGCCTCCGGAACTATGATGTCAGTTCAAATTTATGAGTTATATACACTCCAGCCTCTGACATTAGGACAATTATTTTTTCCTCACAGGCACTTCTTGGAATGTACCTGCCTCCCTGAGGACTCTATCAAATTGTGTTAATACTAATGAGGCAGATGCCCCAATAACAAAAGGGAATAAACAATATTATGTTAGAAGATTAAGGGCACATTTCTTTCTTTTCTCTGAGCCTCTTTGAAGTTCTATTGTTCAATAAGCCTACAAGAAATTCATATATCTCTCCCACGAGAATTAGTCAACAATTATTCCACTTCCAAGAGAAAATTTATTTTGAGTCAATGTTTTTTAAATCTATCTGTTCATCGGGATTACTCATGCATTAAGGATGATTTTCAGTGTTCAATAGAAACTCCCGAAACAAGGAGCAATTAGAAACATCTGACTTCATGATGCATTTTCCCTCCAGAAAACCGAACGACTGTTTCTACAAGGAAAATGTAAAGACCCTCCATCTTCCAAGCAGTTATTAAGTGTACAGCAGAAGCAGTTAAATTTCAAAAGCTGAAATACAATAATAACTTGGCTGGCAATGAAAGTAGTCAAATGACTGGATTTGGTTGTACGACAGTAGAATAAACATAAACATTAACTCAGCTCAACTCAACTGAAAAAAAATGGCTAACAATACAAGCAATGGCACACAGCCAAGAACATAGGTCAGAAAGTCCTGGCTTTACCTTGGATTTCTTATCTAAATTCAGGCAAGCTCTGCAATTGCTTTGCTTCTGTCCTGAAAACCAGCAACAGGCCCATTTCACAGGATACAGCTTGCAAATTTACTAGCTAAGCTCTGGGTAGAGTGAAAGGAGGTAAAAGGCTCTCGTGTGTTATTTAAGAATGAACACTAAGAAGTTAGAGGTGCCTTTTACACATGCTAAAAATTAAGCATATATTTAAATATTACACCGATGCAGTGATTTAGACCTGCTAGAGCAGATGGGCTGCTGTCATGAGCCCGTCATCTGCCTCCAAGCTTCTTCCTGCAACCTGTTGGCCTGACCACAGCAGAGAAGGGAGAAACATATAGGGACATAGGAATTTCGAATAGCACTCTCTGATATGGATCTAAACATACGAAACACCCAGTCTTGTTGACAGTAAAGCAATTTGTTTGGCCTTCTACTTTTCCAGACAACAATCAACTAACCAGCTTGCCATAGTTTATTAAAGATAAGAGATTAAAGACAAACAATTTCTATCCCTAGCAAGAAAATAAATGTTAAATAGTACTTTCACCAGTGTTTCAGTTGGTAATAGTAAAAAAAAAAAGCAAAATGGGTATCAACATGGTCCAGTGTTTTCTACAGACTGGTCAGTGGCTTCTGACACTGCGTAATTTTCGATACAGTCTTTAACTAATAATTATGAAATCACAGCTTTTCTCAGTCACATTACACAGTGCAGATGAAAGGGAACTAATCCACAAGGCTACACGGATATTACATTGCACTTTTCATTGAAACCATGAAAGATGGCCTGGCTTGAAAAAGTGAAAAATTAAACACCATGCCTTGCTTATCTGTTCTTTCTGCTTACCACAAGGGAAAAAATGCACATGGGGCAGAGGAAGAAATCTCTAGTGGAGGTCTTGGAAAAGCAGTTCTTATAACCTCCCATTTAGGTCTCTGCCACACAAGCAGATGCAGAAATGTTATGCCACAAACTATATCTATTTCTCCTATCTTCTCCTCCCTGCTTTCTTTTGTGATTTTATTTCATTTCTGCCTTCTCCAGATGCACAAACCTGGCCCTACAGACGTATTGCACCAGCTAATGTTCAGAGGTGAACAGTCCATCTTGCAGTAGCCCACACAAGTTTTCTCAAGTGGGAAATGTCAGCATAATTCACTAGCAAATAGACAAACAGGACTGACAGGCTAGGACTAAATGCAATACATACTTCCTTCTCACCATCACTAAGAAAAAGAGTTAAATGAAGGTAAAATGGCAAAAGACAGTAACCTAGGGTGCCAAAATAAATATGATACTATAAAACAGGGAGGGAAAGAGGGGAAAAGAGAGAGAAAGAGAGAAATAAAGAATAAGTAATTTCAAAAACTAAATTAGAAATAGGATTATCTTCATAGAGAATCCTGAACAGGGATGCGCTCCATCTGAACACAAGAGTGGAGTATTAAGCTTCCTAAATTTAGTCTGGAAATGCTAAACTGCTCCATCAGCAGGATATAGTTCTGCAACAGTTACTGCAGTGGGAGACACTGGGGCAACCATCCTTTGTGTGGAATGAGACATTTAACAAAGCCTCCTGTGATATGGCTACTGAGAACAACCATGGACTGGACTCAAGGCTCCCAGGGAACTTTTGCATTCCTGAGTTCTAGAAGAGCCCAGTGCTCAACTGGTCTGCACACGCAAGCACTGTGGTAATGTGTGCTTAGCACAGCAGCGTCCAAAATGAATCCATGCTTTCCTTTTGGGACAAAAGGAAGAGACTGACCTCCCAGAGAGTTCACGATGTGTGAGCAGAGCTGTGACTTCCCAGAATCAGCAAGGGAGAAGTCATCTGTCACTCTACAATGAGCACCACCTGCCCCTCCAGCTAATATTTGCTACTATTTCACCGTATTATTTATATCCTGGGAAAGTCTTAATGAGCCTCAGGAAAGCCAATGCTTTGCCCTTAATTACTGAAAGATGCAGAAAGGGCTGTTTTCCCACCCAAATAAGTCTTGTGTTCTTTGACTAAAACACATTGAGTCCACTTATAGTCCTTCTCATTTACTTCTACTGCTTTGTACATCACTAATCAGCTCAGCATCTGGATGATTTTGCTACTGAGGTAGGGAACCAGACAGATCTCCAAAGATAACTGGGCACAGAAGGTTTAAACAACTGGTTTTAAGATGCATGGAAGTATGTAGCAGAAGCCCAAGTCTCCTGAGTTATAGCCTTAGGTGGTCACAGCACTACTGCCATGTCACAGCAACAAAGTAATGGCACCAGCAATGGGGTGATTTCTAGTGATTTTTTTCTATCTCTCACACGTGAAGGCTCTTCTCTACTCTAGTCTTCAGCCACTGTACTTATCCCCAACAGCAACTTGGTCTTCCGACAATTCCACAGAAAGGGGGTAAAAGCATTGTTAATCATTTTAATATATATATGTATATACACACAGAATAATTTATTCTCACATTACCACTCGGTTGCTGTCTCACTGAGACTATTGGCTTTTCAGAGCTGAACCAGACAACATTTTCTGTCCTATTCAGCATACTCTGGGTGCCATTAGAGAGGTTTAAAGCCTGTTGCAGTGTTCATCCAGATAGCAGTCACAGAAATTAGGGAGTAATGCAGCTGAATCCCTTAGTCATCCACTTGTGCTTCCCCTTCCTCAAAAATCAAAGGACAGGAAAGCAATTTAATCAGAAATAAACACAGAATTAGCAGTACAATTCATCTCCTTACACTCTATCCCCATCGCTTTTAGTAAGCAGAATCGGAAAAAAAAAAAAAAACAAAACAGAAAAAAATAATAACAATTTAAAAACTTGCTAGTATCACTGTGCTGCAGATTTCTTGAAGCCCTATTCCAGTCTGAAACAGAACTTACTCTGGTTCAGTGCAGTCTGGTTAAATAACTGTATTTTCAATAGCAAGGATCTGATAATAGTTGCACAACTGCAAAGCTCTGAAATTGAGGACTACACTTAAATATTTGTTTTATACAAACATGCAGTCCAATCACAATGATGTGGCTGGTGTAGCTGGCATTCTGCAATACATAAATATGCTTGTTAAAGGACATGGCCAGGAAGTCACTGTGATAGCCTAGTAAAAATATAATAGAAACAAGCAACGATAACAAATGGGAAAAAAAACAAGCCAGCTATAAAGAATATAGTAATTAACACGTAAAGCATTACTGAAAAGATTAAAGACTCCATTGCCTTAGAAAACAGTGTTTCTCTATGGCCCTCCCATCTAGCAAAAAAATGAAGGCAAAGGAGAATTCATCCTGCAAGGGCAGATAAAATATCTAGGAGCACAGAAAGTCTACAAAAAAGAGTTGGAAAGACTAAAAATGTTCAAAGAATAATTAATGAGAGGACGCACAAGAAATGTGTTGAAACCAGAAGTGCCATGAAATTAGCCTTATACCCTCACTGAAAACATGAAAAAGATATACAAATAAGGTAATAAAAAATAATGTATTCTACAGGGGTGGCAGGTTTCCCACGGGATTATCTTAGAGAAAGTGCTGTCAGAAGATACTGTAAAAGACAAACCTCTTTTTAAGGAGTCCCATAAGACATCACTTTCACAGAAAAACGGAAGCCTTTAAATAATATTGGGCGTGTTAAAATATAGATGAGAGATTTCTTTAAAAAATTGTTTGTACTGAATAAGCCAAACAGTAATTGCTCTGAACTAGGAGACGACTTCCCCTCTACAGATATAATTCTATAATGTCTATCAGTGGGACAAATTTTCTCCTTCAGCCTCTGCCAACAGTCTGACCCAAAGTATGAGCACCATGTTCATCTGAACCTGAAGGATATGGAGCTGTTGGAACTTGTCCAGAGGAGGGCTACAAGGACGACCAGAGGGCTGGAGCACATCCCTCGTGAGGACAGGCTGAGAGAGTTGGGGTTGTTCAGCCTGGAGAAGAGAAGGCTCTGAGGAGACCTTTTAGTGAGCTTCCAGTACCTGAAGGGGCTACAAGAAATCTGCAGAGGAATTTTTCATAAAGGCATAGGACTAGGGGGAATTGCTTTAAATTGAAGAGGGAAAGATTTAGACTAAACATAAGGAGGAAATTCTTCACTGTGAGGTTGGTAAGGTACTGGCACAGGTTGCCCAGAGAAGCTGTGGCTGCCCCATCCCTGGAGGTGTTCAAGGGCAGGTTGGATGGGGCCTTGGGCAGCCTGGTCTGGTGGGAAGTGTCCCTGCCCATGGCAGAGGGGTGGAATTAGATGGTCTTTAAGGTCCCTTCCAACCCAAACCATTTTATGATTCTATGAATGTCCCTATTTCATAGCAAGTCTTACTAACTTGCAGTCCAAGGTATGAAAAAAATAATCTGCCTCAGAGTTTACACCAATGAAATGTAATCAACAGGCAAATTAGTATATACTTTGTGAGGGGCTTGCAAAGAGCATTTGCTGTGCTTTCGGCTGGCAACACCAGCCTGTCTGGCCGTGGCATCTGGCTCCAGCGCATATGGCACGCACAAAAATCACCAAGAGCACTGGTGGCTCCTGGAGCAGCTCTTTGCTCTCTCCACACTCCTGGATGTTGTTCCACAATCCCTGAGAGTCAGTATTGATTGCATACAACTGCAGAGCCCTCTCCTGAAATTATCCTATTACACCTAAAAGACTTAAAAATTAAGCAATTCTCCTGTGTAGTAAGATGCCATAATTAAACTCTCTCTTTTCATTTAAGACTCAGTTTGAATGAGACCTGAGACCATTGCAGTGGGTTTTGCCTGCGTAATTGCCAAGGGCTTTCTACATCAAGATTTTGGATTTGAGCAATATGCATTTATAACCACCCCAGCTTTCTCAGCAACACTGGCTTACACACATGCATCGGTGACAATGTCCTCAAGGCAAAACCAGAACTTTTCAGGATTTTTTTCTCCCAAACTCAGCCTGTTTATCTCTCTCACACAGCTGAGCAGAGACTCGGTCTTTACAACTGACAATGGAGAAGAATAAGATGGTATTTCCTGACCTTTAAGAAGCAGTTTGCCCATCAGCACTAACTGCACTATTTCACCGGTCTCTTTACCAGCTTAACTAGAAAAAGAAAAAGAAGTCCTGTGTTTTGCTCTCTGTGGAATACTGCAAGCTCTGTCCTGTTCTCAGTACCACAACTACATGTCTTCAAAAGAAAGGAGAAGCTCTAGTCTGCTGTGTGCATCCATCTCCCACCGGAGACAGGATGGCTGAGAATTTCTGACATCAAATAGGACATTGATGTGCTTATACTAGAGAAGTGGTTTTATTAGCTAGGTTTAAAGAAAAGAAATATCAGTTTAGAGTCAGAACAGACAGCACAGGGGTTTTTTTAAAGCCTGAATAAAGCAGTAGTTAAAAGCAGATATTCCAAGAGCAAAAAGGGTTGAGTTTGACTTCATATACGCAGTGCAAACATATCTTTAGTCAGCCACACTAAGTATGTCTCCAGAGCAGTCAGAGCGTGGGCCTGCAGTTTACGTGCAGGCATAAGGACATCTCTGGATGATCTAGTGCAGGTCCTGATCACACCGTGGCCAAAGCAAGGTGAACAATCAGCACTGACCGGCTCTCCGGGTATTAAGCCAGGACCCTAAACAAGCTTTGCAACTTGCATTAAATCCCACATAATCACACCTGATCATCTCCATACCCAAACTGACAGCCCTGGGCCACTCAGTGCATGCATTGATTCACCTGGGTGTAAAGGACCATCTTGAACTCAGAATACAAGAGGGTGCTAACACACTAAACCTCACTCAGGGCATTGGTATGAATTCATTCAATTTGCAAAGGATTTTTTTGGCAGTTCAAGCAAAGAAAAAAGCCTCAGAGAAAGTAAATTAATAATTTATTTCTCTTGAAGACTGAATTCAGCTGAAGGTGAAGCTGACTAGAGATTGCTCTCAGAGAACATCTGTTCTCACAACGCTGCCCTTGAGCAAGTGAGGTCTCGTGGTGGGTCTTTTAACATCACCATGACCCTGACCATGCCCTAGGTGTCCTCTCAACGCTTCTAGACACAAACAAATGAGAAGGATTTTGTACCAAACATCAACCTTTTATCTGAACCTTATCTGCACCACCACTGCCTCCCGGTATCTGGTGATGAATCAGAGCCTTGGGAATGGACTCACCCCTAAGACAGTATTGCTTTCAGCCTGCAGGCCAGAGAAGGAGCTAGGGAGACAAAAAGGTCCATCTGGGCTGGATGGAAGAGCATGACCTCATTTTTTGATGGGAGATACTGGAGGTGAGAAAAGGAAGCAGGAAGGTCCTCCGGTCTCCTTGTCAGAGCAGCCACAGGAACAGTGCTTAAGGGAATGCATTTTGTCTTCCATTCCCAGCTCTTCTCTCTCACATGTATATCTTGTATTCGCACAAGAATAATTATGAATTTGTAAGAGTTTGGCTTGACCACAGTATTCAGTTCCTTCCTGGTGACCACTGCTACCAGTTTTTCATTATAAGCCATTTGCACAGGCAGTGTCATTCACTCACATATCTCTCACGGGGATGCCTCAAGTGGTTTGCAGAGGCAACGACTTACACTGATCAGAAATAAGAGGGTTCAGCTGTCCCGGTAAGTGTATGCTAGCAAGATGTCCCTAATGTAATTTATGGTATCAGGATCACTAATTTTATTTTTTTTAATATTTTTAGGCCTTAATTAGTCCAGAACACACAGTTCTTTCAGTATACGCAGGCTCTTGTCTTTTACTTATGCCATAAATCCTACATAAATATACACCAATACACCCATTTTTTTCAACATGTTACATATTGATATATTTTACATGTCTACTGCTGTATTTAAACCAAGCAGCATGCCAGGAAAACCAACACTGATGAATGTTTTAAAGAATAGAAGCAGTGCTGTGGGAAATTGAGAAATAAGATTCAACTCCCAAGCAGTGGGTTGGAATACTTGGAAGTGGTATTAACAAGTATCCCTGCTCAGAAGCTCTCACAACAGGATTATGACCTTGCAGTTAAAATATTTTAGACAATCATACTAGATTTGCAACAGGAAACCCAAACCAATAATAAAATCTGGGGATTTACAGTTACATTTCAGCAATTCTGTCCTCTTTTAAAATCTCTGCAGTTCATTCTTATAAAGCTCCATTGACATTCCTGAGAAAGTCCCTTTTATTCACATTCTTAATGAAAACAAATTCTAGATAGTTTTATTGCTGAGCAAGGGTGCACAGTCACTATTCTCAAGGAGCTAAAACCTTCTGTGGCTGTAGCCCTATCAGAAGTCTTATGTGTTCTGACTGCCTTCCTAAGCAGACACCTAGACAGACGCATGGTGAGGATATGCTGGTCTTCAAAACCCAAAGGCCTCCCTGCTGAGGTTGTCATCACAACACCAACAAATAAGCATAATTTCTGAAGGCCATTTCAGTGACTGTTCACTGGTTCATTAGGCAATAATCTGATCCAATGAGGATCCCTCTTCCAGCTTTGTGAGAAAAGCACATCTATGTATTCATCCTCTTCACTCAGTATCATTGCTGTCTTTCATTTTGATTTCTTCCTCTGAAAGATTAGATATCTTTCTCCACCTTCATCCCTTTGTCCCATTAAATTCAGATCACCAAAGATATTCTTGCATTTCTCAGGTGCACCTAGCAATACTTCATTCACAATATTTCCATTAGCTTTTGTCTTAACAAAGCGTTTCACATAGTCAAAATTGGTTTTAATCGAGTGAATAAAAAAAACAACATTTGGAAAAAAAAAACAAGACTTTGCACTATCTGTTCAGTGGATGACTACTGCATTTATGTTTTAATATTTATGTTCACCTATGCTGTGCAGTTTATTGCCTCTTGCGTCTGCTATTACAGATGAAATAGGTATGCAAGATTTTGTTACTTTTTACACAAATCTGTAGAAACTCAGAGCCAAATCAATATGGAACTAAAGGAGAAATTATATTGCTGTTTCATGGTTGCACGGACTGGAAGGTAAACAAAAAATGGTATTAATAACCTTAAAAATAAGAATCTGGAAGTACTGCAAATAGCATAGGTTTGAGATGGACTCTCAGCACCCACTATATCACCTCTGACTCATGACCCCTCTCATTGTGCACCACTCTAGAAGCACAGCTGATGGGAGGGAACCAAAGGAGTACCCTAGAAACATAAGGAGAGAAAATTAGCAGAGAAGGCAGCAAGGAACACAGAATGCACCCTGTGGAAAGGAACAGAAATGAAAAATTTATTCTCAGCACCGTGACAATTACAAACCATGACCAAGGAACAAAACAAAGCAACATGACTTTGTAGTGCCACCAGCCTGCCAAAAGCATGAAAGCCTACATAAGACATCTTACCTCATATTAGTTCCTTGGTCAGCTGCCACAACATATCCAACACCACAAAACCATGGCAAGGTAGAATGAAGTTTCTGAGAAGTTACTGACCCTCAACAGCAGAATTAAAGTTCCTATTCCTCCATTCCTTACTTTCTCATGAAGACAAAGCATTCCAATTTAATTCTGCATTTGTTTCCACACTGTTTGGTGGCTTGCTTTTATTTTTAAATAGCAACAAAGTAATTATAACCATCAATATGATGGGATGAAATTTCTGCGTCAAACTTCTTTCCTTGATCTCCTGGCTTAGCTCAGCCTCATGGCTCTTCTCCAGCATGAGAGAATGTTCTCTGTGCCCAAAACTGTACATTACTATTTTAAAATAGACTATGTTACTCCCGCAATACAGTTTGATCCCACAATTACCCCTGAAATTACTGGGTGTATTCATTAAACACCGCACTTCTCAGTCAGAGCAAGCATACCATAGTCTGCCTCGTTGGAAGAGTCTAAGCAAAGTTTTCCAAAAGCAATATGCAAACTGCTTATCTGCTCCACATATGGAGTTTCAGCAGGAGCAGAAGGTGTTTAAATCTCCTGAAATTAGACTTATTTGACCAAATGCCTAAATTGTGCTTCAAGTATCTTTAATTTCATAGAACCGTAGAATTGTTTGGGTTGGCAGGGACTTTAAAAATCATCTAGTTCCAACCTCCCTGTCATGTGCAGGGACACTTTCCGCTAGGTCAGGTGACTCAGCGCCTCATTCAACTTGGCCTTGAACACTTCCAGGGATGGAGCTTCCCTATTCCAGTGCCTTACCAACCTCACAGTAAAAATTTCTTCCTAATATCTGATCTAAATCTCCCCTCTTTCAGCTTAAAATCATTACCTTTCATCCTATCACTGCACTCCCAGATAAAGAGCACCTCCCCAGCTTTCCTGTAGGCCTCCTTTAAGTAGCAGAAGGCTGCTATTAGGTCTCCCTGAAACCTTCTCTTCTCTAGACTAAACAAACCCAACTCTCTCAGCCTGTCCTAACAGGGAAGGTGCTCCAGCCCTATGATTGTCTTCACAGCCCTCCTCTGGGCTTGTTCTAACAAACCCTTGTCCTTCCTATGCTGAGGACTCCAGAATTGAACACAGGACTCAAGGTGAGGTCTCACAAGAGTAGAGAAGGAGAATGACCTCCCTCGATCTGCTGGTCACACTTCTTTTGTTGCAGCCCGGGATATGGTTGTCTTTCTGGGCTGCAAGTGCACATCGCTAGCTCATGTTGAGCTTCTCATCCACCAGTACCCTCAAGTCCTTCGTTTCGTGGCTGCTTTCAATCCATTCTCTGCCCAGCCTGTATTTGTACTTGGGATTGCCCTGATGCAGATGTTGGACCTTGCACTTGGCCTTGTTGAACTTCATGAGGTTAACAGAGGCCCACCTCTCAAGTCTGTCAAGGTTTCTCTGGGTGGTATACCATCCCTCCAGCACATCAACCATGCCAAACACCTTGGTGTCATTGGTGTACTTCCTGAGAGTGCCCTCAATCCCACTGTCCATGTCTGCAACAAAGAAGTTAAAAAACACTGGTCCCGGTACTGACCCCTGAGAAATGCCACTCGTCACCAGACTTCACTTGGACATTGAGCCATTGACCACAACACTTTGAGTAGGACCATCCAGCCAACTCCTTATCCACTGAGTGGTCTATCCGTCAAATCCATATCTCTCTAATTTAGAGACAAGGATGCTGTGCGTGGCAGTGTCAAATGTTTTGCACAAGTCCAGGTAGACGATGTCAGTTACTCTTCCCTTATCCAACAATGCTGTAGCCCCAACATAGAAGGCCACCAAATTTGTCAGTCACAATATGCCTTTAGCGAAGCCATGTTGGACGCCACCAATCTTCTCCTCGGTTTCTGTGTGTCCCAGCAGAGCTCCCAGGAGGATCTGTGATTGTGCCAGGCACAGAGGTGAGGCTGACTTGTCTGTAGTTTCCCAGGTCTTCCTTTTTTCTTTTTTAACAATGGGAGTTGCGTTTCCCCCTTCCCAATCAGTGCGAACGTCACCTGACTGACATGACTTTTCAAATGTGATGGATAATGGTTTAGCAACTTCATCCACCAGTTCCGTCAGGACTCACAGGTGCATCTTATCAGGTCCCATGGATTTGTGCATCTTCAGGTTCCTTAGATGATCTCATACCTGATCCTCTCCTACAGTGGGTGGTTCTTCGATTTCCCAATCCCTGCCTTTGCCTTCTGTGACTTGCGTGGTGTGGCTTGAGCCCCTTCTGGTAAAGACTGAGGCAAAAAAAGTGATTGATTGCCTCTGCCTTCTCCGTATCCTGGGTAACTAGGTCTCCCATTTCCATCCAGGGAAGGCCCAAATTCTCCCTCTTCTTCCTCTTATCACTGACATACAAATAGAAGCTTCTCTTACTGTCCCTTTTTTTTAAAATATAAAACCCACATGGCTTGTATTTTATTTTCCTTTCTTTTTTATAAGTTGCCTATATTATTTTTTAACCATCTGCTCTAATAAATATTTAAATAAGTTTTTTCATCTTCTTTACTTTAAAACAAAAAAAAATGAAAAAGATGGCTTGGCCCCCGTGTAGCAAGTCAACTCCTACACTCACTGTGAAGGGAACTTGCCTTGTTATACTATTTTTCAGCACATCCCTTTCCTTCCAAATTTTCAAGACTTGAATAAAAATGAGAAGACATTATACAGCACAGAATAAAAAGAGATTGCTCTGTAAATTTTCTTAGAAATTACAATGTTTCAAGCAAATCAGCACATTTTAACAAGCAGATATGTTCTTCAGCTTCAGAGCATACAATTTGATATCAGCTTATGGGCATTTTTCAGACTTATCTCCCATAATCCTTTAGCCACATCATTTCAGTGTACAATAAAGATCACAATAAAGCTTCAGTGGAGTCTTGGCTCTCCCCAATGAGTATAATCCAGACCTAACTTCGGAAGGAACCAGGTAGGATTTACATTTCTGAATGTATATATGACAAATCTGTGGTTGTTCAAGAAAAATCCTGTAGGCTCTTCCAACAATGCATTGTCCCAGATTCATTAAAGCACTTTTATCACCAAGATACACAAGCAATCAAAAGGCAAGTTTAGAGTCCTGGATTTTGTATTTGTTTCTTTTTGAAACACGCAGCATATATTCAACCCATTACGTACTTCTAACACCTCAGGGGGAAAAGACGTTTCCTCCACTCTCTTTGTCTTCTGCACCTTTTTTCCTGGAGTTTCTCAAGGAGAAACATCTCGTCTGCTGGATTAAGATCAGATGCAGTTACTGTCTCAAGAGTGCTTCCAGTTTGTATGCATTGCTGTAAAACATAGCATTCCTTAAGGGAGATACGACTCCAGGCTATGAATCTGATGCTCTTTAAAGCAGAAGTTATCATGCCTCTGATACACGGCTTGATTTCTGCTACTTTTGCCTCCTAGATCATAGATTAAAGGAAAAACACAGCACACCACTAGCCTACCAATGACAAATACATCAGTGCCCTGTATAAAGCCCCTAAGTACCAGTGCCTTTCTCAGCTGCTACATTTCATAGTATTTGCACCTTACATATTCCCCCACCAGGCTCAGGTATATCTCCTGCCACTTCCAGCCTCACACTTTTGTTTGCTTTTCAGAAGGAAGAACCGGGTGAAGCAGAGTCAAACTTTTGCCCTTTTTTGATTGCAAGGGTCTGAAATCTTTGAGTTTTCTGTTCCCTTAACTATATACTGATTAAATATTTTGACAAGGCCAAATTGAACTACAGTTCATAGGCTATGGTAAATTTGATCTTGATTCCATCATTGAACTCTCAAAAATTAATTTTCTTATCTTGAAGCCACAGAAATATGAATAAACCAGATTGTGGAGCATTTATCTTATGTCAAGATGAACTAGCGGTCTGAGCAACAATCTTTCTTCTTTTGCCACTAACACACACAAAGAAATCCATTGACCTGGTATTTAGATCATTCTTCATTTTCTACCCACAGGTCGCAGCATTCCTCTGAGATTCTATTTGTCATTATCATTGAAAAGTGAATTTAAAAATCTGTGGGAAGGAAATGCCCATGCAAAATCCACGTCAATGTACTGATTCAATAAAAATATGTCTATCACACAAATGTAGAATTTTACTGATCTGTCATTATTCCGTTTTAGTCAAGACCTTTCCGGAAGGCTGAATGAAGACATTTTCTGTAAAACTGATTTTGCACCTCCTCTTTAACAAAAGTTTTACATGACAATATGTTAAAATACAGTGGAAAATGCTCTGTTTTGTTAGGACTATATGTTCAAAGATATGATTAAGCATAGACTTCCAGGGAATAGTAGGAAACGGATTTTTAGGCACCTTCATTAACACCTTCCAGTACAACACACCAAGACATATGAAAGTATATGACAGTGTAGCCATGCAGGCATATCACTATTGTACAGATAAATTACTCCAGCCAGACATCAGAGAATCACAGAATCACAAGGTTGGAAAGGACCCATTGGATCATCGAGTCCAACCATTCCTAACACTCCCTAAACCATGTCCCTAAGTACTTCATCCACCCGTTCCTTAAACACCTCCAGGGAAGGCGACTCGACCACCTCCCTGGGCAGCCTGTTCCAGTACCCAATGACTCTTACTGTGAAGAATTTTTTTTCTGATATCCAACCTGAACCTCCTCTGACGGAGCTTCAGGCCATTCCCTCTAGTCCTGTCCACTGTCACTTGGGAGAAGAGGCCAGCTCCCTCCTCTCCACAACCTCCTTTCAGGTAGTTGTAGAGAGTAATAAGGTCTCCCCTCAGCTTCCTCTTCTCAAGGCTAAACAACCCCAGCTCTCTCAGCCGCTCCTCATAAGACTTGTTCTCCAGCCCCTTCACCAGCTTCGTTGCTCTTCTCTGGACACGCTCCAGAGCCTCAACATCCTTCTTGTGGTGAGGGGCCCAGAACTGAACACAGTATTCGAGGTGCGGTCTCACCAGTGCCGAGTACAGAGGGAGAATCACCTCCCTGGACCTGCTGGTGACCCCATTTCTGATACAAGCCAAGATGCCATTGGCCTTCTTGGCCACCTGGGCACACTGCTGGCTCATGTTCAGTCTGCTGTCAACCAGCACCCCCAGGTCCTTCTCTTCTGTGCAGCTCTCAAACATAGAGACATGCATAACTCCAGGCACATAGCCAAATTATATGTGCAATATCCACCCACTACATAGTTGAATGTAAGGACACATCTGCATATAATGCACTTGAACAACATTTTTCCCCTAAAGTTTCCCATTAGATTGGCTGGCAGAGGCAAGCTGCAACATAATCACACTGCAGTCAGCTGCTCACACAGATGCAATCACTCCAAGACTGATGGTTTAATCATAGAATCTCTAAGGCAGGAAGGCACCAGTTGTTTATCTAGACCAACATCCTCAAAGCAGAGTCAGCTACAGCGCAATACTCAGGAATGTGTCCAGTCAGATTTTAAGTTTCTCCAAGGATCCTCTCAGCCTTTCAGGGCAACCTGTTCCAGCCTTGACTGCACTTACAGTAAAAAAGGTTTTTCTTATGTCTCTGCATTCCCAGTACCTGTGCAAAACATTCCACATCAATTATAAGCAAATTGTCCCCTCCATATATCTCCCCCATGTAAAAAGTAATAGAGTGACCTTATCCAAGTTTGTTAGGTCTCACATTTTTATCTAAATACAAGTTTATCAAAAAAAATTCATTTGTGACAACATGTCAAAATCACCAGTGCCCTCATCATCTTTGTGGCCTTTTCAGGACCTTCAGGATCTTTTCTACAAGCTGCTTGTTCATTTACACAGCTCTCCTGCTACCTTTGCTTGATTTCCTGATTGTCAAGATGGACCACTCTTAAGCTTGGAAGTGATCCTTGAAAAATCAATCATCTCTCCTGGACTGTATTCCACAGGTTATTAATGCCAGCACTAGTCCAGATAGATCTACTCCTCTGACCAAATCACTTAACACCCCAGTAGCAACAACTGACCTGCTAGAAATGCTGTTTTAGGAAGAGGTATCAAATTCAAGGTCAAAGTCAATAACCCTCATTTGTCCTGAGCTATTCGGAGAAAGCTGATAGTAAAGCTCATATGAAGCATCACACAGATACCATGAAATTCACACAATGGGGCATATTCAAAGCCCAAATAATCTAAAATGAATTATGTATGATTGGAGGCTATCCTTTAGTGTCATAGAAAATGTAATTCCTGCACTACTTGACAAATGCCTTCACCTGAAACAGTAACTTCCACATAGGACATAGTGCTAGCTGGACGGATGGTTAGACTTGGTGTCAAAACAGCTACACTGAGTCAGACAAGAAACATGTTTAGCCCTGTATCTTCTTTTTTGCAGTCAGCACTAGACACTGAAAGAACATGAGAGTATTCTGCACACGTCCTGGTTCTTCCTGAAGAAGTTTTTCCCGCTTCCTGCAGTCGATACCTCAAGACTTTCCTATAACCCGTGCGCTTGAGAAGCAATGAATAAGCACTTTTCTTCTCCACCCCTTCAATACTCCATAGATTTTTCTCATTTCTTCCTTCGTTTCTTTACAACCTGAAGTCCCGATCCAGTCAGTCTCCTCTCAAGAAGAAGCTATTCCATGCTGTATGTCATTCCCGTTTCATTTTTCTGCATCCTCCTCTGGCTCAGCTCTCTTTTTAGATAAAACAACATTCAAGATAAGAGGGCAGCATGTGCTTATACACTAGCAGAAAGATGTTTCCTCTTCAGTTCTCACTTTCTTTCTCAATTAATTTTGAACAGCTTATTTGCCTTTCTGACCACCGCAAAGCACTGAGTTGGTGTTTTACAAAAGCTTTCTAGTATAATTACAGATAATTAGAGCCCATCATTGTCTAGGTACAGTGTAGAGGTTTTATTCTTTGCATTTTTTCTTTGGAATTTAGTGACCCAGATCTTTATCAGTCAGCCAGCACTTCTCAACTTTGCCCATGATCTGGTGATCCTCACTAACTGCATTTAGCTGCTCTTGTAAAAGTGTCTTGTGAGGTGTTTCGAAGTTATTGTAGCTGCGTGCTTGATGACGAATAGCACTGAGGAACTAACTGTCCCTTCTCATCAATCTCCAGATAATAACTGACCCTTTACTGTAGCCTCTGGTACTTGGGGGACACCACAAGAGGGTTTAGGATGCTCTGATTCGCCATGGAAATTGCTCAATACCCACAGCTGAATCTTAATAACAGGGAGAATGACTTAGGAAAATCTGTCTGACTTGGCCTGTCCCCATCGTGATGTAAGAAGTTCCTCAGCCAGTCTAAGGACCCAGACTATGAGCTCAGTTACATCTTTTCACAGACTCTGAGCCACTGGAAAGCTGGAGCTGAATTAAATGGAAGAACGTAAATATTATTCCTCTGGTGCTGCATCGATGATTTATTTCCCAAATATTTTGTATGTCTTGTGTGCAGTTTAAATATATGTATCTTTGCCTTTTTTTCTTTAAAGTATTCTAGACTTCAGTAGACCTTCATTAATCTCTTACCACCTCATCTTGCCCTACCGATTCCCTAAGTACCCACCCTGCATAATCATGGATTTTCACAAATTGGCTCTGGAAGTACAAGTTCAGCTTCTTTACCAGCAGACATTTCAAAACAATAGATATACCTGCACCCTCACAGACATACAGGCACATCCACACACGCACACAGCCATGACCCATAACTACAGTGCTGTGTATACATAACTACAGAGCAAGTGCTAAAAGTTTTGGTATTTAAAAAAATTTCCTGTCTGTACATTTTTGCAGAGAGAGCCTTATGGAATATAATTATAAATTATCTGAACATGAAGATTCTCTCCTTCTCTTGTCCAATTAAGAAAATCCATTGATGAACATATTTTTTTCATGGTCTCTTCAGCAAAACAAAATTGCAGGAACTGCTGTTTATTTTAAAATCTGGTAAGGAAAACAACAAGACATTTCCTCCTAGAACTATTATGGACAAAAATTACATCCATACAGGGAATTTCATGTTTTTGTGAGCTCATTAAATAGTACCATATTTAGTCTTTTACTCCATTACATTTACTCTTGCTTTAATTTTTTTCCCGAGTTTAAAATACGTTTTCGACATTTTACCTCAACAAAGTGTTGATTTGTCTGCCGAAAGGGAACCAGCATGAGGTCAGGCTTTACAGGGGAAGTGAAATTTTATTGTGCTTCTCCTACCTTTAAAGAACTCTCTGTTCTAAAATCTGGTGTTGAACACATTATTTTAATTTCTAAATTCCATTTGCACCCAGCAAACTTATCTAAGACAATGCAGACCAGGTAGGCTTTTAAGCAAAAACTACTCCTGGAGCAAAATCTGACAGGTCTGCACAGCTGGAATAGGATTAAGCTCTGGCACTAAAATATTTTGGACAACTTTTCTGTTTTCATATTAACTGCAAGAACAGAAATTGTCTGGAGTTGATGTAAACTTCCAAGGCTGTATCCCTGAAATTTCAGCAAAAAGTATGAGAGCTAACAGCAAAAACTGTCATCCATAATGAAAGGAGTTCTGTGGACTCCGTTGGGATACATGTATACACATGTATACATATACACATATCTCCCCAGATCCATTATTATGTGAAATGTATGTTCAGAAAGAGTCATCGGGCACTGGCAGAGGCTGCCCAGGGAGGTGGTTGAGTCGCCTTCCCTGGAGGATTTTAAGGAACGGGTTGATGAAGTGCTAAGGGAGTGCTGGGAATGGTTGGACTCGATGATCCAGTGGGTCCTTTCCAACCTGGTGATTCTATAATTCTATGATTCAGAATGGAATTTGTGGCCATTGCTTATGTTTTTTATGAAGTTGGTTGTCTACAGTCAGAGCCTTAAAATCTACACCTGTACCTAACCAGCTTCTTTCAGACAAATGTCTTTCATCATTTACTCTATATCCCTGAGCATTCTGCATCACTTACTGTCTTTTGTAATATATTTGTTTACTATTCAGTAAACTTATTTGCTGCAAAAATGACTAGAGCCCTCCTGATTGTTTTGTGGCTAATGTAGTAAAAGAAGCTCGCTTGAAGATTAGGAGACTTCACAACACGGCTGTGCAACCTGTGTTAACACTGCTGGGAGCCTCTTGGTTTTGTCCAAGGTAAAAATCCACCCCTTTATTAATGTACATCATATTATCTCTGAACACATTCCACTGTGAAATACAAAGCTATGAAAATCCGGAATCTACAAGACTGCAGACCCATATTGCTCCCTCCTTTTGCACACTTTCACTTGGCCTTCTCAGCATGCCATCTTCTGTGCTAACCCTTCTAACTACCAAGGAGAAAATATAAGGGGCAAAGCCTGTGGTGTTTCTCTGTATCCCCAGGTGACATATTAACTCCTTAGAAAAACAGCACCTTCAAGGAATATATTTCTTCAGAGACCTTTGTGAAAATAATCAGTAGTGTTGGTGTTTAGCTGTGCAATCAGCCTGTAACATGGGTCAGAATTGGCAGTCTTTAAATAGCAGGGCTCCTTTTCTCCTGTGAAAAATGTTGGCCTTCCATTGGAGACTTAGAGCATTTCAGATCTAAAGTGCTACTATAAAGGCTTCTCAAAAACTTCAGTTTGAGTGCTCAGTGCTCTTCCTCTCCTTTACCAATAGCATCCTCTGGTCAAATTAACACTCCAGAGACACATGAACCTTTCATGAAGGCTGCATGGCCAAGGTGCTCCACAGGAAATGCAGTCCCGTTGGCTGCTTCCCCTTCCAGAGGAGACCTCAAAGTTCTATGATGAAAAAGAAGTATCATAGCTTTCAGCCAACACTGCTTTTGACAGAGCATTTTTAACGAAGCCTGAGGGGAAATCTGAGCCCTGCTGCCTTGCTGAGGCAAGCAACTTTGTCAACTCACCCTAAGCAGAAAATGCATGAGAAAAACCTTCTTGGGTGATAAATTTAGAGCCTGCAGCTGAGCAGCACCCAAGGCAGAACATCTGGAAGAGCTGTGCTAAGAGGAACACTGGGAACAGAAACATCCAGGCCAGCTTACAATACAAGGGCACTCACAGTGCCAGCCCTCCAACAGTACAGAGTTAATGGAAAACTGCTATATGCCGCCTTTGTCTCCTTTTTGGCAGTCCCCCAAATTCATAATTAAGAACAACGCGAGTGTGATTAGAATATTCAGCAAAATCTGAATAGTTTATGGTTTCTCCCAAGTTATTTCCCATTAATCCAAATTGCTCATAAGATCATTCTGAATAATAAAATAAGTTATTCTTATAGGGACAAGGTATCATTATCTAATATTCATCATGACAGAATATAGTCATCTTAAAATTCATGCTGCAGTATCCAAGATATTATCTAACATCCATTATCAGCTGTATTTTCAACTACATATATTACATTTATTAAAAGAAATCCAGAGAGGTGAGATGTTCTACAAAGACGCCATTTTGAAACAAACAAGTGGGGAAAAAAGACATTGACTGCTATAAACACAACAAACTCCTACTGACATCTCAAACTCGTTACAGTTCACTAGCGAGTATAAAGGCTGATTACTATGATAAAAGACAGAGAGAAATAGCTTTCCTTCCTTTATAAGAAAGGAAGTACTGTATCTACTCTTCATTGCGATGATCCACCTGACTGTTACCCTTGGAATCTGCCCAACATGATTCCCATCCTTTTTGTTAACACCACATTCATGAAACAACCCTTTCCCCTCCCCTTATTTTGTAATGCCAGGCTTTGAACACAATATAAGATATAAGGGATGCAATTTGCAGAGCTATATTTACTATTTCTAGGGAAGCAATTTCACTGATTATTTCTTTTTCAAGTCCAAAACGTTAAAGAAATTATACCAGCAAGCACTCTGAAGTGGGCATGCTCCATCACAGCTTCTGAGAGCCACCACCAGGGGTGTGGAGCAACAAAAATGCTGATTCTGCTTGGCTATGGGGTGAGGCTTTACATATCTCACTTGTTCCAAAGAGGAAAAAATGCTATGGGAGCCGCAAAGGAAGGCCCTAGCCCCACAGCACTTTGCACTTTGAAGGTTCTCCATGACTACAGCACAACTCAAAGAACTGAGGTCAAAAAAACATTTAAAAATTCCCTTTCCCCACAAATTCAAGCCTTTTCAGTGCTGTTTGCAATTAAGGTGTAATGCATTTAATTGCTAATTGCACCAATCGGTCTCGACTTCCAAAAAGCCAAGGGAATGCTACTTTCCCTGAATTCCACTCACATAATTGGCCTGCACAAGCCAGTGTGCAGACTGAAATAGTAGAAGCTGTGGGTTTAGCTGTTGTAGTCTATATCCTTCTTCAATTCCAGGCTGCTTTGATGACAACAGTTCTGGTTGGATTTCTGGTCTTTTGCTGCACAGCAGTTTTACATTGCAAAAACTCAAATCAGAGAAAACTTCGCAAAGTAAGCCTTTTCTTTTATGAAAATATCACCCTATCTTCTTTTTTTTTTTAAAAAAAAAAAAAGCAAACTTGCAAAAGAAAATGAAAACAAGTGCAATCTTTTAAATACAAGAACCAATACCCAAATCCTAAGTCTGTAAATTGTTTTGAAAATACGTGATGTGGTTCAAGTCTGGCTGTAGCACAGGAAGCCAGTCAGTATCGAGGAGAGATGCCAATGATTTTGCACTGGGCAATATCATTCAGGTCTTCTCTGTGAGCTACCAGCCTGACAAAAAAGCCTCACGGTGGTTCTGAGCTGCTGTTATTACTAGGTAATAGAATATGTAAGCATCCTTGATACATTCAACTTGTGAACACATTTCAATCTCAAGAGAAGTCTAAATAAAATCTTTGCCTAGCATGTTCAATGGTGTTCTCAAGAGGCAAGAGGGAAAGGGAAGGGCAAGATTATGGCATACAAGCTGCAGAGATCTTGGATTTTGAATGGCCCGAAGCAAGGAGAATCAGCAACGGCTTTTTTAATCTTTTATTTCCTTTCCATGATGGACCTGCATTTATGAATACAGTTCTCTTGCCTCCCAGCTGTTATCTGCCACTTCAAGATGCAAACACAGCTTCTAATTTGACAGTTTTCCTGTTGTTAGTCTTTGTTCTGAAACGGATTCTCCTGCTGATGTAAAATGCCAGCAGCTCTCAGCCCTAAGCTATCCTGATTATGGTCTTGTCTCTCCAATGTGAAGACTTTCTCCAACTTGTTAGGGTTTTTTCAGTGCTCTATCTTCCACCCCACAAAGCAGAGCATCTCTACTAAACCCTATCCCATTTGCAGTTCTCTCATCCTTAACCAAGGAAACCTGAGCTACAAATACTGCAGGACAGTAACACTGCAACCTATAAACTGTCCGGTCTAGAGGTGATTGGGAATTTTTGTCACAAAACTTTAACTATGAAAAATTTTGCAGGATAAGGACAGTCCATAATAAATTCCACCGGTCATCGCAGCACTACAAATATCCACTGAAATTTTGCTTCTTTCAAACAACTTCTGTGGGAAGAGGTATTTTGCAAGTTGTCACTTCTTAAAGTCTGCAGCATATGAGCAATGTTAACTATGTTTGTAACATCTTGTTGGAACAGATACACTTAAGAGCAGCAGCCACTCTGGATATGACAGAGGAGTTGTCTAATCCACATCCAGGCTCCCACAGTGATGAGCACCAGATGAATCTGATAGAGAACAAGAACTGGGCAAGTATTCTGTGATACCTCCCCCAGTGAAACTTCTCTGCTTTAAACAGCCTGAAGTTTGGGCAGATCCTTAAACAGAAATATGATTTACTGGTTAGCAGCCAAAGGATTTTTCTTCTTTTACTTTTCCTATGCTTTGGGGCAGAGATATACCTTTGGGAAAAAAGCCTTCTGCAACAGTGATTTTCACTGTTGCCTAGATGTTGTGCAAAGAAGACGCCCATTTGGTTAATTTGCAGCCTTCACAGACCAGTTCAAGACTGCTAATTCTTGTACTATTTTCAAATTCATGCTACTGAGTTCAGTTGCAGGGTCCCAGATTTTCCTAACAATGGCAAACTAGGGCGTGCAGTAAGTTTCCAACTTTATCAAATGCATTAATAGTTTGATTGTACTCAGATCTTTCATTTTCTTTTAAATTATTTTACTGAAACAAAATTCAGGATTACATTTGAGGAGTCAGGCTCAGGATCAAGAAGAACAGAAGAACAAAAATATAAGTATTTTAGCTCTGGTGGATGGCCACCTACTTTCATGCAGATCCGCTTGAGGGGAAAGACCACCACGCAAAAGCTTTCTGGCCGTTCCCCATTAAAAACACACCACCACAAGTTTCCAGTTAAGTCTCCTAAAATACCTGTCAAAGTACAGTTATGCTTTGTTGTTGATTCTGCAGTTATAGTGTGAAACTTTAGGTGAACCCAGCAATGCAGCAAATCCCAAGAGTAGATGAAACAAGCCATGATGATGCAAACACAAGACACGGAGAAAGCTTAATGTGCAGATTTCCTTATGTACACTTGGGATTTGCTCTTTACCTTAAGGTAAAGTCCCAGGAAAGGCAGATACAGTGTCATTTTTCCCTTACTTCCCAGGTTAGTAAGCACATGCATTGCAATACGCTGGACTCAAACATCCCCACCCCCTAACACACTTGACTATACGGTTCATACCAGCTCTGAGCAACCACCACTAAAGCAAGGTTAATAATGCATGTAGCCCATCTGTGAATATACACTCTGCAAAATACTTCAAATACTTTATCATTTATTCACTTTGTAGTGAAGTAAGTATCACCATGCCAACTACTCCATTTGGTCACGCATGAACACGTGAAGAGATAGGAAAAAACTGTTCAGAAAATGCTCCTAATTCAAGGGTCTGATGACAAGATATTTCACAGAAAATAGCATTTGGACTTCAAAATAGAGAAGAAAAAATGCTCTGACTTTAGCAGTGCTAACATTCATACGCTTTTGTAGAGAGGCATGGCACCCTCTGCTGGGTAAAAAACCTGGTTGGATGGCCAGGCCCAAAGAGTCGTGGTAAATGGAGCTAAATCCAGTTGGAAGCCAGTCAGAGGCGGTGTCCTCCAGGACTCAGTGCTGGGTCTAGTTCTGTTCAATATCTTTATCAATGACCAGGATGAGGAGATTGAATCTACCCTTAGTAAGTTTGCGGATGACACTAAGCTGGGAGGAACTGTCGATCTGCTTGAAGGTAGGGAGGGTCTCCAAAGGGATTTGAACAGGCTGGACCACTGGGCTGAGAACAATGGCATGAGGTTTAACAAGGCCAGGTTAAACCAAGGCGTAGACTCTGCACTTGGGACACAACAACTTGGTGCAGCGCTACAGGCTTGTGGAAGAGTGGGTTGAAAGCTGCCTGGCAGAGAGATAGGGGTGTTGGTTGGCAGCTGACTGAACATGAGCCAGCAGTGTGCCCACATGGCCAAGAAGGCCAATAGCATCTTGGCTTGTATCAGAAACGGTGTGACCAGCAGGACCAGGGAAGTGATTTTGTGCCGGTACTCTGCACTGGTGAAACAGCACCACAAATACTGTGTTCAGTTTTGGCCCCTCACTACAAGAGAGACATTGAGGTGCTGCAGGTTGTCCAGAGAAGAGCAACGAAGGTGGTGAAGAGGCTGGAGAACAAGTCTATGAGGAGCAGCTGAGGGAACTGGGCTTGTTCAGCATAAAGAAGAGGAGGCTGAGAGGAGACCTTATCACTACCTACAGCTGCCTGAAAGGAGGTTGTGGTGAGGTGGCTGTTGGTCTCTTTGCCCAAATGATAGGCAGTAGGACGAGACGGAATGGCCTCAAGCTGCACGAGGGAAGGTGCAGACTGGAAAAACTTCTTCTCTGAAAGGATTATCAAACACTGACACAGGCTGCCCAGGGAGTTGGCTGAGTTATCATCCCTGGACATATTTAAAATACGAGTAGATTAAGTGCTTAGGGATATGATTTAGTAGTGGACAGGTATGGTTGGACTTGATCATCTCAAAGGTCTTTTCCACCCATAATAGCATTGTTTTGAAGGCCTGATGAGAATAAGCATTTCATTGGTCCTTATGTGAATGCAACAGATAAACAAGAAGCAAACTAAGTTTAAGATTATATTTTTATCACACTTCAGGGCTATAAGATCTCCATAGAAAGAGGTCCACAGGATATGCATAGATGGCAATTCAAACAAAAAGCCAGGGAAATATTATATTTTTCCAATTTCTGAAAATAAAAATGATCGGACAACAATTTTCTGTGTTTGAGCTATTTTTTCCCTTTGAAAATAGAACAAAGCAAGAGTTGATGAGTGAGTTGTAAAAATGAATGATTCAGGCTATAACATGCCTCAGAAGAGGTAAGCCTGTAATTAAAACAGTTTTACATAAAAAAAAGTCATGAAGTTGTCATCCAACCACTAAGGGAGGTTTTGCCTCTTATTTGACTACTGGCATGAAAGTCACTAAGTCCCAACTCTCTGATGAATCACTAAGAGTGGGTTAACATAAGCCATCACTCTGCATTTTTTGTTTCTTCAAAGTAATGTATTATGGTCCAATAAACAAAATTTTCCTTGAGTCATGAAGTAGTCAGCTACCAGCATTAGATTTATTTGCACTTGCTGAAAAGCATTAAGGAAGAGCCACTGTTACTTAAGCCAAACAATTTAGTTTGTTTTCGCTGAACTAGACAAGAAATCTAACTTGTTCTAACAACAGAAAAGGGCAATTTTTAAAAGATATTACACAACATGGCTGCTTGTGGTGAAAAATGAACAAGGCAAGATCCTTTCGAGTACCTCATTTTCAGAGCTTCCAGGAAAGCAGTAAATCATCAGCAGATCTAAATATCAGAGTCTGAATCTGAAGGGCTCCATATCCTTGATGAAATGATCTGTAGCCATTTATTACCACACCTTGTAGTCTATACCTGTTTTTCTATGCCATCCATAGTGCTACATAGTGAACCAACAGTATCTATAAAGATATCTACCTATACAAGGCATTTCTGATAGCTGTCAATATCCTATGTAGCAATAGCATTTCCAAACGACTAAATCCTAGGCCCTCGCTCAGAGGGAGAGATACCTATTAAACGTACATCAAATCAGCTGCCATGCAAACTTAAAATACAAGAAAAAGAATTATAAATATATTTATAGAAAATGTCAGTAGGGGAAAAAAAAGCAATGGCTCAAGGCTAACAGCAACCACAGTTTTTCGAAGTATATTTACATGTGATAAACAACAGCCTTCACAACTGACAGCATCTGCTCTCTGGCCTTTCACGGTTTAAAAGGAAAGTAGGTCCTTTGGAGCAAATGAAGGCAAAAAGAGTAGAAACATCTCATAAAATGAATAAAACAGTCTGTAGCTAAGGCTCTGTTAATCACTACTACACTTCAACAGGAAAAGGGAAAAACTAGCCATTTTGATCCTGATCCACTAACTACATTGGGGCCGTTTTTACCAGACTGTATAATTTGACCGGCAGCACACAACCAACCTGCAACTCAGTTCTCAAAGGTGAACGTGTACCTTCACCTTCACGCAAGATGCGTGTCGATGAGAATCAAGTGTGTTCAGCATCTTTCAGGATTAGGAGCTTGACCACTGTTGGATAAGCAGTACTTTTTTCTCCTGTTTCTCCTTTCATCCAATTTACTCCTGTGGGTGCTTTGTCAGAACTCAGCCTTGGTAGGAAACATGTTCTTTCTTACAGGTGATCATCTCTTTGCAGACACTACTGGTTTTGCATTAGTCTACTCCACTCCTGTTCATGGGAAGAAAGGGCCTTTTTCAGAAGGGTTACAAGGGAGGGAGGTTGTAGAGATTGCTTCCCTGAAGACGGACATCTGGATATGGTTCTGGGCAACTGGCTGTAGGTGGCCTGAGCAGGACTACTTGACCTCCCCACCTCAACCACTCTGTGATTCCATGATGTCCAACCTCCTCTCAGGCACCTGGAGAGGAATCTATAGTTCTGAGTTATAGAGAAAGGCTCTCAGTACAGAGTCAACTTCAGAACAGCAGCCAGAGAATTTGAGGGACCCATCTAAAGTACACAGCAAGGAAATTCTGTGTTCCGCCCATCTTTCTCAGAGCTTAAATACCTATACCCATTTGGGATTCACGGGTGTTCCAAATCACACTGCATCATTGCAGACCCTGCCTGCAAATAGCAGAAGCCCCTAATCTTTGTACAAGGTCACCGTCTGAGCATCCCAGCCACACTGCAGACAAGACTTCCACATACTTGGAAGTCAGAGAGACTTCAAATCTACACACCTCTGTTCCTGAAGCTGCTGCAATTTTGCAGTTATTTAGGGGGAGAAAGACTTTTAGCCTGCCAGAAGCCATGTTGTAGATGGGAATTGTGCTCATTCTCGTGGGTGAAAGAAAAAAGCAAACTTTTTGCATAGATGGGAAGAGCCATTTCCACTTGGACATCATTAGAGAGTGGTGCCAAGAAGGAAATAGATGTCCAGTTCATGCTAGGTCATTTGTTTCCAACTACCAACCAACTCCTCATACTTGGGGACAGGATATCACTGTTCCTCTATCTTTGTGGGCAAGAACATCCACGGCCACTATTTCCAGCAAATCTTTCATGTATCACCCACTGTTATGCAGACACAGAGACTGACCCACAGACATAATGGAAATTCTACAGCACATGAGCACAGCCATCATTTACGCCCCAAAGGAGGTTTGGAAACACCTGAAAATTAGCTGGCAGGATGTAAGCACGTAATTTTGCTAAATCTTAAATGACTAAACTTCTTGATAGTTCTCTGGAATACAAGTGGAGGTAGGGACACACGAATAAGAAAACACAAGCATTAGAACAGAATATTATTAAACAAGCAATAATAATATATATGGACATGAATTATGTAATATGTGTTGGTTTATTAACTCACTTTCTTTGGCATTCTGCAGTGATTAATCATAAGGTAAGATACAAAGGACAAGATTATTAGTGTCATTTGTTGGCCAAAACGTTGAAGAATCAAATAAGATTTGCCACGCCTTTGGAGAAACAAGTATTTCTGCATGTCACTGTTCAAATTCACAAACTGAAACAGGTAAACCTACCAAAACGAGTTATCTAGAGCAATGGATGATAAATAATGGAGTATTTTTGCAATTTATAAACTATATTTACAATTTTACCTAAAGGCAAGCAGAATACAATCTCTTCAATGTACCAAATCCTAAGTTTGTCACTAATAACAAATATTATAAATGTAATCTTGACTCCATAAAATGCTCTTTCTTTCTCTTAGCAATGGCAATAAAGAAACATTGTGCTAATAAAGGGTAGAAAGATTTATTTTTCATTATGATAAAGACATGTCTCTAGAAGCAATTGTAACATTTACACTAGGCACCCACAGATTTTCTTTCCAGACAGAAAGACTATGACTATATAGTCTGGGCTGCTATAAAGCACCATTGATAAACAAAACAATTTCTGCATTAAAGCCCATAAATTCATGTTCAGACAGTTTCTGACTTTCAGAGGGCTGTCTTAATTTACAGGTTTTATATCATATCGCTATGCTTTTGTACCACACAATAGCTATTAGCCCTTTCTGTTAAATATGTACCACATATACATAGAATCACACAATCATAGAATGGTCTGGGTTGGAAGGGACGTTAAGGATCACCCAGTTCCAACCACCCTGCCATGGGCAGGGACATGTCCCACTAGGTTAGGTCCCTCAAAGCCTCATCCAGCCTCGCCTCAAATACTTCCAGGGATAGGGAATCCACAACTTCTCTGGGCAACTTGTGCCATAGCCTCACCACCCTCACTGTAAAAAAATTCTTCCTAATATCTAGGCTACCTCTCTCCTCTTTCAGCGCAAAATCATTACCCCTCATCCTATGACTGCACTGCCTGACAAAGACCCCCTCCCCAGCTTTCCTGCAGGCTTGCTTTGAGTAGCAGAAGGTTGCTATAAGGTCTCCTAGCAGCCTTCTCTTCTCTAGACTGAACAACCCCAACTCTCTCAGCCTGTCCTCATACGGGAGGTTCTCTGTCTCACTAATCATCTTGATGGCCATTCTTTGGTCTCATGTGTGTGTATATACATATGTGGATTGTGAAATTGGCTGTAAATTAAGAAATCTTACATTTTTGAGGGGAATCAATTGGGTGACCCTACTTGAAGACACCTCCTGTCCTCAAACTGAAGGAAGCAAATCCAAACTTTTTGTTACCTGATTACAAGCACTTTATCATGTGGGCCAACATTATGACTTCATGTCCTTTGTAAAAGCTGGATCACAACTTCAGGACACAGATCCAGCCCAAGTCTTCATAAATACATTTCTCTTAGGGCACTGTACCCCATAAATCAGCATTATCATTGCCATTAAGTATGTCTTGGTCCTAATACCTGAAAGAACACAAAAAGATGTCTTTCCTTGAAATGTGACTGCAAAATAAGTCTTTTCTTCACTAGGTCAGGAACTCATGCTGAAAACAGTAAGTAATCTTATCACAGACTAGACTAGGTGTAGGCTTAGGGCTCTCTATAAGTAACATCCTTCTGGTTGGACCAAGAGCTGCATTTAAACTCCAAGCTTTCCAGAACTGAAGGGAAGATTGGTCTTCGTGAACACATGTGGTGCATTAGCCTTGACTAACAGCTAAACACCCACCGAGCTGCTTGTCACTCCCTCCCCCTACAACAGGAGCTATTTACAGGGGAGTAAGTAGGAAGAACAGAAATGAGAAAGCTTGTGAGCCGAGATAAAAACATGCACCTCAGTGATTTTGAGGCAGTACAGGGCAAGGCCACCAGGACTACATGTCCCCACACTGAAACAAGATGCTTAATTGTGCAAAATACATTTATCATTAATAGCTGGAACAAATCCCATTTCAGCATCATCTATCACAAGGAGCACTGAGCTCCAGTGAGGGTTTTGAAGACAACAGTGCTTTACCAGATGAAATTTGGTAAACCTTACTGCTATATATAGCATCTACTTAATAGTAAAACCCTTTCTCTTAAGATGATCGTATATTCTGCATCACAGCAAAAGAAAAACCTCCAAATTTGAGGAACAAGTCTGCGATGGAAGAGTGATGGAAGGATTGGTCTATATCCTAGAGAATTAGATGACACACTTATTACAGAATTTTCTTAGTCACATGAAAACGATAGAACTACAGAATCACAGAATAGTAGGGTTTGGAAGGGATCTCTGGAGAATATCTAGTCCAACTTCCCTGCTAAATCATGTTCACCTACACCAGGTTGCACAGGAAAGCATCTAGGTGAGTTTTGAATATCTCCAGAGTGGAAGACTCTACAAACTCGCCATGCAGCCTGTTTCAGTGCTCTGTCACCCTCACAGCAAAGAAGTTTTTCCTCACGTTCAGATGAAACTTCCTGTGCTCCAGTTTGTGCCCATTGTCCCTCGTCTTGTTGCAGAGGACCATTGAAATGAGTCTGGCCCCATCCTCTTCACACTCGATCTTTAGTTATTTATAAGCATTGATAAGGTCTCCTCTCAGTCTTTTCTTCTCCAGGCTAAACAGACCCACATCTCTCAGCTTTTCTTTATAACAGGATGCTCGAGTCCTCTCATCATCTTCGTAGGCTTCCACTGGAATTTCTGCAGTAGTTCCTTGTTTTTCTTGAGCTGAGGAGCTGAGAACTGGACACAGTACTCCAGATGGGGCATCACCACACAAGAAGCTTAAGTTGACTTGGATTTTTAGTCTTATGCAACACTTGGAGACATTTCAGGCAGGAAACTTGTAGAATGAAATAAGAAGGAAGAATTATTGGTGTAGGATTGAGTCATTAAAATGTTACAGCTGGAATCCAAATTATTATTCTGTTCACTTTGAGCGTCTTTGTCGGACTGAAGCAAAAGCCTGGCCACAAAATTCTGCACTTCTGAAGACTGGGCAATTTTCAGAAGGATGAAAATTCTCAGGGAAAAGTAATATATGTTCAAAGACAAACTGAAGTTTAGATTTGGTAATCTTTAAAGAAGCAAATAAACAACCTTACCCATCCCACCCGCCCCCCAGAAAAACCAAAACCAAGCCCTCTCCATTTTCTAGCTGTAGTCACTTTCTCTCAAGAAGATCCAAATGAAGTATCATTGCATCCCTTGCCCAAAGATATTTTTTTTGCTTTGCCCTACTTATTCCTTCCCTTGCCTCAAGGAATGACCGCAGAGTTTTCTTGTTTTCTTCTTTATTCTCATCATGTTTGTTTTAGCGGTGGCCTTTGCTACAGCAAATTCAAATAGCACTCCTGTTTCTGAGTCAAAACTTAGAAGGTATCTCACTGCTTTAAGGTCCAGGAAAACTGTGAATAATCAACATCAGTGATGTTCTGGAGAGCACCCAAGTGGCAGGTCATTTAAAACTGTTCATACAGAGGACCCTTCTAGTCCTCCTCGGTGCAATTCTGTACTGATCAGAAACACACCTTCCTGTTCTGTGCAGCCTGATGGGAACCAAAGACACTTGGATCACTGACTTGAAGGACTGAATCCTGAAATACAATTTCAAGAATAAACACCCAGAACAGTAACATTTGCTTCTAAATACAGTTCCTTTAGTATCTGGCTGGAAGTTACAGCATACTTTCTTTCTTCTTCATTTTTAGATCATCGATAGCATAAGCAAATAGTTTCATAGCCTTGGGCTCAACAAGAACAGGGTAAGCATTGGATACAACTTCAGGATCTCTGTGGTATACATTTAATCCTTGATATGTAGGTTTTGGCATCCAAAGTCAAATAAAATTTCTGATGTTGGGCCCTGGAGAGAAGCAGTTGAAGAGCAAGATAAAACAAGCTGAAGGTTTCATCAGCACAAAGCCAGCAGTGGGTGAAAGTAGAGTTTTGAGCAGTGTGCTGTTCTCTTCTTAATGTCTGATTGAACACAACTGTGTTTGAATGGCTGCTCTGACTGCAGTAATTAGTCCTACAGTGGTTGCATGCAGGTGTTTAACTATCAAAGTCTAGTTATATGTTTTTATTAGCCTGGTTTTTTTATTTTGCGTCCTCTCACTGATGTGTGTTCAGACTTGATGGGGATGGTACCCTTAAGAGAGCATATTTTTGATCTTTAGGTTTTATTTCAGCCATCCAAAAGCAAGCAGAGCGAAACACAAGAAGTCACAGGCATGCACACGCCCCAAGCCGAGTGTCCCAATGAGGGCAAACAGGCTGAGCAAACAAAGGTTACTCACTAAGACACATCCTGAGGGAGACAGGATCCGTGACATACATCACCTTCAATCAGACATGACAAGATTGGGAATACAATTTTCTCTCATTCAGGACAGCATCTAAACCATGTGTAATCTGACAAAGTCGTTTTAAATATTTGGGGTTTATTACCTATTTGATCAAAATCTCCAGAAGGACAAACTACACCAAAAAGATCTTTTCTAGTTCCCATGAAACAAGCTCAAACATATAATCATTTGTTTCACTGCCTCAAACGGTCTCTTAGGTGTCTTGAAAAATCTTGGAGCTCCTTCTTAAACAACCATTTGTAGTTAGCTTCACATTTCTTTGCAGGAAGCACAAAATTCCTGTAACAATGTTGTGAACAAAATAATCTTCATGCTGAGATTGACAACTAAGTGGTTAGAGACTGGCACAACCACCTTCACATTCACAATAACAATAACCAATTGTTTATGTGGTTTGTTATTTCCACCTCAGGAAGGCAGGTGATTTGAAAGAAACAGAGCTTAGATTTGAGGCAATGGAGTAAGTAATATTCTTAAACATTCCAGCAAATGAATTCCGATCTTCACTAGCATCTGTGCCCATTCTTTATCTCCTCATCTCTCCTTCCTTCCTTTTTATAAATGTTTCCAGTGACCACAACTGAACTTCTGAGAGCCTTCCTTGGGTATTTATTTGCAATACCAGCAGGAATACACTTCCCAAAAGACCTTTACACCAGAAGTTCCAGCACTAAACCTATCACTGCCATCAGAAATACAACACACATTTTATAAAGACATTTAGTCTGTCTTTAAATGGTGGCAGATCCATCACTTCCAACTGTAAGTTGTCTCCTTAAATACATTTAATGTTAATCTTATGCACCACACACATATACACTCCCAAAAATATATTGAGAGAAAAAGGCAGGTCAGCACAATGTCATTCCCTGAACCGGCCTCCTCACTGCTACAGGCTGAATGTTAGTGTTCAGACCCAGAACTCTCCTTTTTCTGCACATATTTGGCAAAACAGAGCATGAGCATGCTAAGAAGCATACAAGCTCTTTCGTAGTTTACAAGTTGGTCAGACTGTCATTCCAGCATTCCCACGTGAAGGCACCAGATCAGATGGGAAAGCCCAATGGATCAGATCTAGCAAACAGATGCTCCTGCTCAGCTCTATAAATAAGGGACAAAATACAATCTTGCTGCTAGAGGTGCCACTGGTGTGACCATTCCCACAGGGGAAACACCACATGGAGCAAGATGCCCCTCAAGCACTTCAGACACTAATGCTGACAGTCATCTTGCCCTTCCCCACCTTTAAAAGCATTTACAGGAAAGTTATGAACCCCCCTCACTGTGTGAAGAAGAACATCAGATGCATTTTTATCAAAGGAAGGCTATCAGTCAAGACCAGCTCTTTATCTAGAGCATGTGATTCAATCAAATGAGAACTACTCCAGGGAAGCCTTACAAACTGAGCTATGGAGGAGGCCAGACATGATAATACGCCACCTCTGTCACTGGTGTGAAGCTGGACGGAGGGCTCTGAGCACCTAAAGGCCATGGTGAATTCACATCTAACCTACACCCCATCCAAAAGATGTTCATTCAAAACCTTCTGCTAGGACTTAACCACAAAATAAACAAAACACACAATTGCACTTATGGTGTTGGCTTTACAAAACTACAAAGCAGTGAAGGCTGAGGCTTTCATTCCACTCCTAGAAAAACAGAAACTTTGCTAGAAAGGGCAGAGTACACGTTTGACTACTCCCGTTAGACTGAAGTATATGCTGCTGCAGGTTTGCCCCATCCTCACTACCCAGATTTGTGGAAATACACAAGATAGATATGAAACGCACTTGTAGAAATGTCAGGATTAATTCTGCAGAGTGCATAAAGGTAGTGCTGGATTTTATGCCTCCAACCACCTCAGAAAGTTCTTTGTGTCTCCTCTTGTTTCAGCTCCAGTCTGTGCCCCCAGAGGGTCGTGCAATCACAGTCTGTGGCCAGAGGAGCGCGCTTGCAGACGTTCAAAATGAAAAGCACTTACTTACACCCCCCCTTTACCCACAGAGTATATGCTATCCATGGACAAGGATGAAAAGTGTGGTATCAGACACAATTTGCCTGAAAATTGCTTTCTGTTGCAATAATCTGCACCACACAAAGAGATTTGCCAATGAAGCACAGTGGGAAATCTGAGCGGTTCAAGGGCTGAGTAAGGCTCACCTGGACAACCTCTCATCCACATACGTGGTCACTTCCATAATGTAAGGATTTTATGTGACCTCTGATTCTCCTGATGAAAGCAACATCTCTATCAACAAAGCAGGACCCTTGTTTTTATTCATTAAGATTTCAGAAACAAAAATACAGGTCTGAGCAATTATCCTTGAAGAAAAAGCAACAGCAAAACTGGAATGCATTAGCCATAAATGAGGCAATTAAGCCTAACCTTTGCTAACCTGGCAGGTCAATGGTACAAACAGTATGCCAGGAGTTATTTGGGTCCTATAGATGCCCTTTAAAAAGCCAATTATCTGGAAATTAGTGACTCTGTCAGATGACAATACGGCAGTCCTTCAGAAGGTACTGGGGGGAGGAAGGGGATGTGTCTCTCCGCTTGGCCCACATGCAGCTTTCCAGTATAACTGAACAGCTCTCACTGTTCAGAAGAAGGCAAAGATTTCTTTCAGCTGAAGGTCTTCGGAATTAACTACACTGTTCTTAAAGGGGAACGGTGGGCCACCTTTGCTTGGATGCTATCTTAACATATGAGTAAGTTTTTAACAGAAAAGAAGTGCAAAAGTAAAACAAACAAAAAAAAGAGAGGGGACACAGCAACCTGTATAAAAGTGCCAAGTCTTTCACAAATGCCAAGATGAGATGAAAAACAACTGAGCTTGAATTACTAAAAAAAAAAAATGAAAGCACTAAAATGGCTGTGAGGGGGAATATGCAGACCATGGTTACAAAGCAGGTTGGACCGGCATGCCCATCCTCAGACAGGTGGGAGTGGGAAAAAAGGGCCTTTATTTCAGTTTGGCTTTCAAAACTAAAATACCCATCTGCATACTATTTCAGAAAGAGACAACATATCAATTCCCCCCTTCTCCAGGTGACACAGCTGGCCTCGCAGGAGGCATCTTAATCAAAGGATCCCAGGTTCAAATATAGGTTTAGAGTCAATTATTTTTGTCTCAGTCCTAATTATTTTTAAGTCTATGAAACAAACTAAATACAGGTACGTGTTACGAATGATGGTTTACCCACAGTCCTGACCCCAAACCACATCTGCCCTTCTCAGAAAACAGGAAAACCTGAAAAAAAGGCAAGGAATTGTAGAATCACAGAATAGTTTGGGTTGGAAGGGACCTTAAAGATCATCTAGTTCCAGCATTTACCTGCCGTCTTGTATCTCATCAACTGGTGTCTCCTTTCTCTGCTGTTCCATTTACTCCCATCTTTCCTCATTGCCTTGAGTAACCATCCCATTTGCCCCTCATTTTCCAGCCCCTTTAAGCAGCAGACGCTGTGAAAGTACACCAGAAAGCAAAATTACAAAATGCATCCTATAGCAAAAAAATGAATAGGACAAAAATCACTACCTGCAGTCCAGGTCAGCAGGAAATAAAACCCTGGAGATGAGCCAAGGCCTCAGAGGGAGAGCCTTTAATCTCAGCTTTCAGGGCGGCCAGGACAAAGGCTCTGAAAGGCAGATCTCTGAGTATTACTCCTGTGAATCAAGAGAAGTTCTTGGGCCCATCCAGGTAAGCACTATTTCCACTGAACCGATGAGGCTGCTCACACTCATAAGCACTACAGTCATTTACACCCTGGCTGGCCACCTTCCTGCACCTTCCCAGCTCCTAAGGGTGAGCAGGCTATAGACTACGATCTCCCCCAGGTATTCATCCCTGCTGCTCCGATTATGTCATTGCATGGCATAAAACTCAGCATCGTTTTTGACCATTGTGATACAGAAGAGACGTGCGAGTACAGATACCACTGGCAGAACATGGGCTGCTTTAATGTAATATACAGACGCTGCAGGAACAGCAACACGTCACCTGCATGCGTGCACTACGGAACTACGCTGTTGCTGCTCTCTGCAGCAGCACCAAGGCACAGGCCAGAGCACACACCCATAGGATATATTTCCTGCTTGTTACGACACAGGCCTCGGCTATTAGCATTAAGCACTGATGCTGAGGATTCACCTTTTTCAGACGACTTCTCTTCTGCTCTTTGTGCAGGATGACAAGCTGCGTCACACTGGCTGCAGCAGCACACAAGAATCATTGCACGTGAAAAGCCTCTGAAGCTTGAAGAGCACAATCCTGTCTGGAGTTGGGAATTTGTGTACAAAAGCACCGTTGCTGGTGTAGGTTCTTGCCTTCACAGGCCAATGAAAGTGAATATGAAAATCCATAAAGCATCAGCAGAGAGCAGGGAGCAATCGGAAAACATGAGATTGGAAAACAGCAAAGTAGTGTAAAATCATTATATGCTTAACTTCTGACACACAGACTGTATGACTCCAACTTTGGAAAACAGAACAATTATCACAGCAGCCAATTTAAGTAAAATAAGCAGCAAAATCAACCCCATCCATCAGCTCTGTAACTATCCCATACAGCCCCACCCTCCAAAGCTCTTCAATAAATATTTATCAATTTCTCACCCTAAAATGAGATTTACAACAGAGGAATGTTTTCTCCCAGGACTACTTTCTTCACAGCACACTTCACTCACCCCTAACAGCTACTGGTCTGTGACAGCAGCTGCTGTGTATGCCAGCATCTTACACAGGTGAGCTGAACAAAAATCATCTCCTGAGGTGTTGCACGTTTAATGAGCTGGGATCTCTTGAAAGAAGTAAATTTACATATTTTATATTTATTAGAGCTCTCAATATAAGCAAATGCAATGCACAGACCATTAGTTAGGCTGCTCTTTTGGCTGATTATGTTATCAGAACTCCCTATGGTGATCTGACTACACATTACCATATTTTTTATGGCAGTAACGTTTGCTGTACCTGATGTGACAATCATGGAGATTTACAGTTTCTTTTCTGAGAAAAAGTGACCCTGTGGTCCTTTCAATGAGTCGTAAGACAAATAGCACACCAAGCTCTTCTCAGCAACACAAGTTTCCTCTGTTATTAACTTCCCACTCAGTCCACTTAATGCATGCCCCACTGACACTGGACTTAGCAGCTTATTTTTTACTAGTGCTTGAAGTCCTACCAATTCATCTCTGTTCCCATTCCTATTTTTTTCCATTTCATTAACTGCTTAGGTCTGTTTTTTCACCTCATTTATGTTATCATGGCAGTAGTTTTCGTACACCTCAAGCAACCTCCTGTTCAATAACCGTCACGCTCTTAATGCTGCTACCAGCTCCGTGTTGACTCAGCCCTGCTGAGACAGCCCCAATTGGGTCTGCTCGCACTGCAGCCTGGACATGTGCTGCCGTCTTCTTATAATGGGCAAAGCATTAGTACAGAGGGTTAAAAAAACTACAATCTTGACTTAGTGCTTTTGAAATCAATAAGAGCTCTTGCTCAGATCTGACCTTTACTCAAGCAACACAGGACAACAACAAAAAAGCCTCCAAGGCTCTAAGATTACTAACAGGCAGTACTAGTAAATCTCAAAAGCCTAAGAGACACTTTGGAAAGTAACAGAAAATGTGGAGGGTAAACCTAAGTATTTCATGTCACCAGCTCAGCAGAGCAGACTTTCTTCTTTGTGGATGACGTGTTTTAAGTCAGCTCCTTCTACCATTTAAGCTTTACCCACTTCAGAACTGGTTGAAGCAGGAAACCTGAGATGAAGGAGGTTCATGGGCTTTTCTTGGAAAATAAAAATCGTGGTTTTTTCTACCTCAAATCATTCACTTTTTCAGTAGCCAGGAGCAAATCATGTCCTCCTGAAGTCATGGCAAAGGTTTTACTGACAAGCGTCTTAAAGATGGATTTCACAGGGCTGTCTTCACAGAGATGACTTCTCTTCTCAGATTTCTCCTCTTCCCTTTATTCTATTTTCCATTCAGCTGCACACCACATGACAAAAGTGACCACAATAGTTTAGATACACCAGAGGTCTTGTGGTTGTCCAGCCAGTATTGTCACTCGGTACTGTACAGAGATAAGCTTTATCTCTCCCTCCTTTGAAGACTAATTTGTCAGTCTTCATAACACTACACCCTGAAATCAGTCTTTGCTCACATTCTCTGCCTCTGCTTCTATTATTGTGGTGCTTCATGTGATGTTCAGGACCTCGCAGACCCTCAACCATCTCTCTCTCTGCTGATTCTACTCATGCATGACCAATGTCTGCTGCTCCCTCTTTCAGGGCCTGGAGAAGTTATCCTACTCAGAGACATTTCTTCCGCACTACTGTCCATCCAAACTTACCATCTCATGTTTCACCCTCTGAATTCCCTCAAAACATCCTCTATGCTATTTTTGTTTACTATTATAAACACTTTTCTTCTGCTTTGTCCAGCTCTGTAGTCTTGCCTACACAGACACCTGACATGATCTACAACGACTGTTCAAAACATTTAAGGATGATGGAAATGTTTCATCTTTTATCCAAAACAACCCAGGAATACTGGGTAGAAGACAGGATTCTGAATGTTTAGCATCAATAGCTTTTCTTCCATTTGCCAGAATTTTAAGATGAATCTACTTTGTAGACAACTTAGACAAGAGAATGGTAAACAGTCTTAAAGCAAAGAATCATGCTGCCTCAGTTAACCAGATTCATTTGCTTGTAATGCACAATCCTACTAATACTCTAGTGTTTCAGAAAAAAATGGGGTGGTCAAGATAATTTTGTAATATGAAAGCAAAAATTCTAGATGCCATTCTAATACATCTTAGAAGAGTAACAAAAAATATGACTCTTTTTCCCTTCTGCAAATGGTTACATCAGTCACTTAGGAGCCGCACCACCATTTCCAAATGCCTTCTACACCACTGGAAATTTCAATTAAATTAGTTATTAAACCAACTTAATTAAAGTTGCATGATTTCTATACAGATGCACTTGTTTTTGTTCAAGGAAACCTTACCTGCTCTTGGTCCTCTTTCTAATCAACTTAAGCAAATCAATATATGAGAGTTGATACAGCCTGTGGTAGTTGAAGGATGAATTCCAAGTCATTAGTTACAGTTAATTTGGAAAAATTCACTACACAAAGCCTACACAAATTGCCATTTTCTCTTAACTGAGAACTGATCATTTGTCTTCATGACAGGGAGGGGTGGGGGGGATACATCCCTTCACTCTGCAATATTAAAGGACTAATTAATGATTTCCAGGTAACATTTTAAGTGAGGAAAAGGAGAACTTAGATGGAAACAACTTGTCAAAGCTCGCATAAAATGGCCACAGCACTTCAGCCAATACTGTGAGATTCTATAAGCTCCACACAAGGCCTAACACTAAAAGGTTTGCGGTAGTATTCGCTTGTCTTCCCTCTCTTCCCACTCGCATCCCACAAGCTTTTCCAAGGGTTTTTCATTTGGTTCTTCCATTCAAGAGTTCCTTCAGGTTTTTCTCATGTCTTCTACATTCATTCCTTATCCCCTTTAAATCCACTCTTGTCCTTCTCTCCCTTTGTCTGCTGCCTTCTCAGAATTCACTTCTTCTCCAAGTCCATTCCAGGCACTAGTAAATGTGACTGCTCAGCGTTCAAGAAGAAAGGGAAAGCCCAGGCATCAAGGGAACCTTACTGCCTAGTCCTAACCTGAAATAGACTGACACGGGAGCAATTAGAATGCAATTTTATGTAATAGGATGATTTATTCATTAGTACAAGGCAGAGATAAAAGCGTACAGCTGATGAGAGAAGCAGGTTTGTTACAGCTGTCAGCTCCACCAGGAAAAGGTATTAGTCATTTAATTTCTTTTTATTTTTTTAAACACCAAAAGCATTCTACAATTATATGTATGTGCCCTTCCTTACAGAAGGAGGTTTTGCAGAGTTCTTTATTTTCATAATGAAACAGCAACAATTAAAGTGTCATGAGATGATTTGTCTGCCCGTGAGTTTGATTGACCCATGTTTACCAAAAATCATATAAAAAACCACAACAGTAAGATATTTTGAGTCCAATATCTATGTACTTCTCCATAGTAGGAAGGTTAGTAAGCACCAGGTACTTCAAACCCATTCTTAGCCAAGAGATCTACACAGAAATTCAAATGGTTTCTTTTCGAGGACAGCTGCATAGGAGTCAGCTCTCATTTCTTTCCTGCTTTCAAAGTAATTTCAGCACAGAAGTCTGAGTACCAGCATCTAGAGCACTTCTAAAGCTGGCCTTCCAATACTGGCGAGTCCTAGCAAAAGATCACCGTATTGTCTGCACCATTGATGGCACTTAGAAGAGAATGAGAACCTCAAGGCTTTTGTTCGTCATCTCGCACACTAGCCACAGTCTGAGACTCTGTAGAAAGTAAAGAGCACTTTGCTTTGTTTCTCAGTGATCTTGACAGGAGAACACCCTTCCCTCTTTGCAGTAGCTCCCAGGTAGAAGTCACAGTGGATGGGAACACTCAAAGCCTATCTGCTGGAGAACAGTGGGATTGCTTAGACCTCAGCAAAACCATACCTGAAGACAGAGTTATCACTTAGTGGGACTGAACTGGCAGGAAAAACAGGCAGAAAGGACCCTTGCCCAATAAACAAGTCTCCCGGGTCATCCCACCCTCCTCCTACTTCCCATCTGCCTTCCAAGGACTTTGTGTTGTTCAGAATATAAAACTATGGACTAAGCACCAAAAGAGAGTGCTTATTGCAGAAATGTTGGTGATGGTTGACTTTAAGCAAGATTCTCAGGGTCTGTATGAGCCAGGCCCTGTTCCAGCTATGCACCACCCAGCAGCAGAGAGCATGAGCACCACCGTTGCGCTATTATGAGGATGGGGGGGGGGGGTTGTTTTTACATGTCAGACCTCAGTAATTACATTAGCATGCTTAGCCCTGTTAGCATGTGGGTCAGTGAGATTAAACTCCTAAGACCCAACTCACGACAAGAGAGGAAGGCACCTAGTGATTTGTAGACTCGACTAAGGCTGGTAGAAACACATTACATCCTGAACAGAGTGAGGCTTCAGAGGAAAACAAGTGAAGTGTGACGACAAGAAGGTCCCCTGGGAAGCAAGTTAAAACAAGGAAGGCTACAGTCTATCTGTGGATTTCTTAGTGCAAGAAGAGCAAGTTGGTAACCTCATCTTGGATGGATTTTGGACTGCTATGATGTCTGACCTAGGTAAGCTGCTAAGAACACTACCCCGTCTTCAAAGGAAGAGCTTGAAGTCTAACTCAATCAGCAGAGCAGGCACTGTGATAGGTGGGTTATATAAAAAAACAAACCCACCTTTAAAGAATTTAAGCACCTTAATTCTGTTTAAAACAACAGAGATTATTAAATTCCATCATTAAATATCCTTTTTTCATGCTCCTCTTGCAAAAAAAAAGGTGCCAGAAAAAAGCAATCCTTTTTTTAAAATAAAACTGTTTTTCTAGCGATACAAATCCCATTCATAGCACCGTGCTCTGCAACAAGACCTCATCCCTCACTGGAAGGAAATAATCTACCACTACATCACACTGACCTTGCAACACAGTTCAAGCTGGGGGTACACACAATGGTAAAAGGGATGTCAGCTTCTGTTTAAACCACAGAAGCAATACAAAGAAAGAAATAATGAGGACTCATCAGAAAGCATATAAGACATTTTGTTCTGTGCTTTATGAGAAAGCATCAATTACAGAAGGGAAGGCAGCAACATAACACGGGAACAGACTGCCGCTTTGCACAGATCACAGTGAGCAAAGCAACCAACAGCCCAGATGGGTCACATGGAAAAGGTTTCTCAGAAAAATTCCCACTTTCATTTCTGTTTGGATCTACCTTTCATCATGACTGACTCTACAGTCATCACTTAGCACAGCACATCCCACACATTCCTAAGGTACATTGTACTATTTGGAGATGGAAAATTGTTCATTCACGTAGCTCGCTATAGCCTTTGTCCTGAAACAGTTACGCTACCTAGAGGTTCATCCAGGCATGTCCTAAAACCTCTTACCGATGGATAGCTGGTATTTCCCTTGCAGCAGCTGTGTCAAGTGCCTTCCGCTCTTCTGTACAGACTCTATCCCAGTCTCCCAGTTACAATGAAAACAGTGGCTCTTTTTCAGTAGATCTCTGACAAGATTTTAAATTTAAAATAAAATCAAGCCTGCTCTTCATTTCAACAATAGAGCTGCTTGTTTACACCCTCTAACCAGCTTTAATCTATCATTTTTCCTCACCTTTTACTTGGGTTTAGCTCAGAATGTCATACCTCTATAAACAACTCCCAGATACATTTTCTAGTATATTCTTGTCCAAAAACCTCTGTCTGATGCTAAGTCTCACAGTGCACTGGCCAGAACAGAGTACTAACCATCCAGAAGTGATTACACAAGACCTATAAGCAAACATGTCCACATGCCTCAAACCATAGAATAGTTTGTGTTGAAAGGGATCTTAGTCGTCCCTTTAAGGTCGTCTAGTCCAACCTCCCAAATACTAAATGGCAGTTTTGTACCTTAATCTTGCTTTCAGATCCTCGATAGCAAAAGCACTCCCAGCCTTCTAGAGAGGAAAGCACCAGGGCTGTGTGCAGGCTGGAAGAGTGGAAAGGCTGGAGTTCTTCCTCTGAGAACATTAACCGATGGCTGTAAAAAAACACTACAGAAAATGTAAGCAGGATCTGCTCCACTGTCTCGGTGCACAACTAAGGGAATACTCAATGGATGCAGCGCTAGAACCTCAGAAGCTGTAAAAAGCAGACACTTTTTACCATCCAATCTCGGCTTTTACTAAAGATAACTGAACACAGATACAGAATTAGACACAACTCCCAGTGAGAGGAAAACCAGGAATTAAGTGCCTACTGTTACCACAACTCAAGTAAGTTTCATTAGGATGCCACAGGATTCCCACTCCATAAGCAGTTATGTCTTTGTGGGGGGTTTGCTTTCCTTCAAGTCAAGGACTCTAGATCCAAGAACTGTCACCCAAGACTTGAACTTCTCAACTAGAAGCAAACATGTTTCTGCTGGTTTGGTACAGAACCAAGACATGCCTTCAAAGCAGCCCCTTAGGCAAAAGCAGCTGGCTTTCAAAGTATTTCAGAAACAATCATCTGCTCTATGAGGTGCAAAGCATCTGGTATCTAAGTCAGCAGGTTCTGTGGCAATACACTGCCACCATACAGAACAAGTCATCTCCAGCGTCAGCAGCGCTGGTGCCTCTGCAGAGATTAGCTGTGCGTGCCTGATGGTGTCATAACTAAGGACAATTAGCGAGCCTACAGCAGCTTGAAGATACAGATGCATGAGTCATAGACAGATTCTTTTAGGAAAACAGCAGTACAAATATTTCTGCTCCTTATACGAAAAGTACTACTGTTTAGAGGTTTAAGGTGCATATCAGCACCTTAAAGAAGTGAAAAAATACTGCATTGAGTGTGTACTGTAAGAAATAGAAAAGATACTCTACAAACCTCTGCGCTGAAACATTCAAAAAATCAAAGAAAAATCCAACAAAAGCAAGATCATGTCATGCTAGTTGCATAAAAAAAAAATTAGTAAAGAGAATTAAGTGATATACACCTTTGGAGATACTTGGTTTATTAGAAATCTTTGTTTCAGGTTAATGATACAGGCTGAAAAACTTACTTCCACTTCTCTCACATGGTAGGATTCAGCATGAAAGCAAATGCTGTTCTTGAAGCAAACAGGCGACATGCTGAATTGCACTGAGAATAAACAGCCTCCTCCAGCCAGCAGGCAAGCATACACTTACCGATGCAACTGCACGGAGGTTTTCAGTACCTGTGCAGCAGGTAAGGTTCTGCCCAGACCGAGGCAGCATCCAGAGGCTCCTCTTGGGCTCTGGGCTTTGTTCTGCCACAGAAGGAAGTTGACACATGAAAAACTTCCGCCCAGATTTTTCTGAAATGGGTGAGATAAACAGGCAATAAACAAAAAGCAAAGGAAGAAGACAGACCAAAAAATAAAGAAGCATCATTGGAGGGGTTTATTGTGTATATGGCAACAACAGCTCCAGACTGGACTTAAAACACACGCATTGAGTCCATTCTCTGTACCTGCTGCTCAGATTGGCCATCAGTCTAATTTCTTAGGGATATCACTGAAGAATGTTACTATAAATCCAGCACCAAGACCTCCCACTGAAATGCCCACACCACTGTCCAGACATCACTCAAGTGACAAAAGTTTCCTTTCAGTTTAATTACATCATGTATTTTCGGACTCCTACTTGACAGCCGACTGAACATGAGCCAGCAGTGTGCCCAGGTGGCCAAGAAGGCCAATGGCATCTTGGCTTGTATCAGAAATGGGGTCACCAGCAGGTCCAGGGAGGTTATTCTCCCTCTGTACTCAGCACTGGTGAGACCGCACCTCGAATACTGTATTCAGTTCTGGACCCCTCACCACAAGAAGGACGTTGAGGCTCTGGAGTGTGTCCAGAGAAGAGCAACGAAGCTGGTGAGGGGGCTGGAGAACAAGTCTTACGAGGAGCGGCTGAGAGAGCTGGGGTTGTTTAGCCTGGAGAAGAGGAGGCTGAGGGCAGACCTTATTACTCTCTACAACTACCAGAAAGGAGGTTGTGGAGAGGAGGGAGCTGGCCTCTTCTCCCAAGTGACAGGGGACAGGACAAGAGGGAATGGCCTGAAGCTCCACCAGGGGAGGTTCAGGTTGGATATCAGAAAAAAATTCTTCACAGAAAGAGTCATTGGGCACTGGAACAGGCTGCCCAGGGAGGTGGTCGAGTCGCCTTCCCTGGAAGTGTTTAAGGAACGGGTGGATGAAGTGTTAGAGACATGGTTTAGGGAGAGTTAGGAATGGTTGGACTCAATGATCCAGTGGGTCCTTTCCAACCTGGTGATTCTGTGATTCTGTGTGATTCTGTGACACTGCCACAGCCTGCAAGTACCAAAATTACACCACGTGCGATATACTTACGCATCCATTCGAACACCTCTTCCTGGGCATCTTGTCAGTGACCCTCCCTTTACTGGGCAGGGGAAGGGGGATTTTTCTGTGCCAGCTGAAAGACCATTGCCAAGGGAGATAATCCTTCCCCTCTACAGCACCACTGAGTCATCTGGAGCACTGGGTCCAATTCTGGGCTCCCCAGTACAAATGGAACATGGACATACTGGAGAGAGTGGAGCAAAAAGTCATGAAGATAGCTGCATGGATTAGAGCATTTGCCATGCAAGAAGAGGCCGAGAATTCAGCCTGAAGACCAGAAGGTTTAAGGGTGACCTTCCTGAAGTGTATAAATACCTGATGTAAGCGTGTAAAGAAGATCGAACCACACTTTTCTTAATGGTGTCCAATGGAAGGACAAGAAACAATGGGAACAAACTGAAATACAGGAAATTCCATTTAAACTTAAGAAAAAAATTTTTTTTTTTTTTTTTATTGTAAAGGTAGACAAAAACTGGAAGATTACCTGGAGAGATTTGCTGTTTCAACACTCGATTGGGCATGGTCCTGAGCAACCTGCTTTAAGCAGGAGTTCAGACTGGATAACCTCCAGAGGCCCCTTCCAACCCCATCCACTCTGTGATTCTGTGACATGCTGGATCCAAGTGTCTGTAGCTAGCTTAATATTGAAAGAAGCAAGTGGAGCCTAAGTCAGGACGAGTAAGTACATAAACCGATATGCAGGCTAAATCAATTTATCACAAACTCTTTTTTTTTTCAGTAGATTTTTTTTTCTTTTCAAAGCATGTGTACATCATCTGTCTGCCCACACACTTGTGACAGTTGTGAGGTCTGCCTTGGCATGCCCTGAGTTGTTCACATCATCTTGGGGAATATTAAATTAAAATGTCAGCTTTCAGATTAGATATGTTTGAGTGCCTTTCTGTATCTTTGTCAGCAGCACAGTGAGGAGAAAATGATCTTGGATGCAAACAGGCTTTGCCCTAACATTTACTGACTCCTGGAGAAGAGTAATTGAGTTGAGTCACAGCACAGCACAAAAAAGAAGTGAACGCAAGTACGCATGCACACGTGCACACACACACATGGTTTTTTAATCATCACTCCCAAGAAATTGCACTTATTTCACAAAGAAACACTTTGAGAAAGTATAAAGATGCAACTCCCCCCTCCTGCATGATAATGAACAGCTGCAAGTACTGTTTCCAACAGGCATTTTGCACACTTGTTACAGAAAATATTTTAAAGGCATCAGCATCTGGAGAAATTGAATCTTTGACAAATGTTGCAGTTGAACCATGGATGGATCCAGGTGGCAAAGTAAAGGATTCATGCTGTGATGAGAATGTTCTGCATCCTTTAAGTGACCTGTTAAAGAAAGTAAGGTTTTAGTAGACACCTGAACATGAACAGAGAAGCGTTCTGTGCCGCTAGCTAGCATGCAAAGTGATGCAGCCCTGTAAAGTTGCATTCAAAGGATAAATACCCAAAAGATCTGCAGTGGGGTCAAGGGGTTCAGTACAGACAAAGACAAGATTAAGCAAGGCAATATGCATAAATTGCAGACTGAAAGTCAGACTGAGATCAGTCATTACTTTAGTGAAAGTGGAACAACTTTTCCACCCTGCTCCTGCACAAGGCAGGATGTTCCTTGGAAGGGAAGAAACAGCGCAGTTAATGTAGATTGATCCATTAGCTTCATTAGAAAAGGACACTGAAACTTAGCCAAAATAGGTTTGTGTCAGTGGCCCATTAAGCTCTACTTTCACAAAGAGCAAACTCTCAGAAATCTGCCCCAAACTGAACAGTAGTTCCATGTTTTCTTTATCCCTTTGATTTTACATATGTTTTTTCAAACACTTGACTTATCATAAAAGATCTTTATTCACAGCATGTGAATAAATGCAGACTCCTCTCCATGACTGATGAAGGCTGTCCTATGTCAACACATACCACATGGTAACAATTAGTAGTAACTGTAGAGAAGGAGATTTTCAGCCCTAAACACGATGCCCGCTGCTTCCCACTGCAAACACATACTTTTCTTCCTGTTTTCCACTAGCAGCTTATAAACTTCCACCACCACTTCACTTAATCATTTTTAAAGGCTACAAGAAACTTCATAAGAATACTATTTCAGGAAGAAATAATATAAGCATACTATTTCTTCATAAGAATACTATTTCCCACCAGGAAACACTGGATAATTAAGAAAAAGGCCATCAAATTCATATAATATATCACCCAGCTATTACCTAGATATGTCTATAAAAGACCTACATCTTTCCTATATATTCAGGAGAAATTTATTTTCACATTTTCCAGGAAGTTACAAAGTCTTTCTTGTGCATATATAATTTAGGAATTACTGCAGGTGCTGGGCGTTAATGCTGTAGCCTAAAAGAAAACACACATGCTTTCATCCACGCTGTTCCACTCTGGGTCAGCAAAACAACACATGTACCATTCCTGTGCAGAAATCAAAGCACTCCCAACACCTTTATCCTCAATCAAACATACTTGTCCAAGGTCAACACGTTGATTTAAAAAGCAGAACAGAAGCTAGATAGGCATTATGCCTCCTCATCACAAAGCTTTGAGCACGCAGCAGGGGAAATAGTGTCCAAGTTCACCAAACTACTAAAGAGAGCTGCTTCAATCTACCTCCACTCAACAAAGCACTTAAACACAGGCTTAAGCGCTTTCAGTGTCCAGAGGAGGGTGATTAAGTTGCTGAAGAGTCTAGAGAGGAAACCATGTGAGGAGCAGCTGAAGTCACTTGGTCTTTTCAGCCTGAAGGACACTGAGGGAGGACCTCATAGCAGTCTCCTGTTCCCTCACAAGGAAAGAAGGAAGAGCAGGCACTGATATCTTCTTTATGTTGGCCAATGATGGGACCCGAGGGAATGGCAGGAAGATGTGCCAGGGGCGGTTTGGGTTGGATATTAGGAAAATTTTCCTCACTCAGAGAGTGGTAGAAGGTGGGAACAGGCTCCCTAGGGAAGCATGAGGCTCCAAGCCTGATAATATTCAAGAAGCATTTGGACAACACCATCAGACACATGGTGTGAATGTTGGGGTTGTCCTATGCAGGGATAGGAGTTGGACTCAATGATCCTTGTGGGTCCCTTCCAACTCAGGTCAGTCTGTGATTCCATGATTCTTTATGTAAAAATCTTACTGATGAGGTGGGAGAACACTGCACTCAGACTGCTGGGAGATGTGGGATTAGTCTATACCTTGAGCTCACTGCCTGTGGTGGGCTGAAGCAGCACATACTCCAACTAAGCTCAGAATGATTTCTAGGGTCACTTCAGATGACTGAAAACCCCTCCAAGATAAACACTACCCTAATTTCATAGATGCAGTGAATAGAATAATGCTCATTGCAAGGCTGTATCAACAAGAGGACTGTCAGAGAAGGGACACCTCAGCTTCTATTTACCCAATTTAATCAGTGCAGAGTGCAACGGGTTTCTTTACCTTCTCCTGGTCCAGGATTCTAACCTGACCTTCGATTTTCAGGCTTCCTGAGAAAGAGGCTAATAGCAAAAATTTTGTATCAGCTAATGGTCTAAAACATTCTTCAAACTGAATCTCTTCTGGAATACTTGGTACTTTGCTTCCTTTAAAAGACACATCTGTTTGTATCATACTCTGTGTATTATTGTTTTTTAATTCCACTCCTACCAGAGACAGCTGAACAAAAGCAGGAGGTGTATTTCTCAGAAGTTCATCTCCTTCTGCTCCTTATTCCTCCGCCTGAAGGCAACTGTGACTAGATCATTGTAACTACCTCTGCTGCAGATATGTCAAACAAGCCCAGGATATGGGGAACCAGCAGCAGATGACAACCTGGACAGAAACAGGTCCATCACAAGGTACCACCTGTAAAAAAAAAAAAAAAAAAGGCATAAAAACAGTGGATACAATTTTGGCAACATCTCTCAAGGGATAAAGTCAGTCCCACTCTGCAGTAGATTTTCTGGGAGGCTGGGGGATCCCATATGAATGCTGATGGAAATGCAGTTTCCTGGCCCAGCCTGATGACAATTTACCAGCAGGCAGCGTGTTATCTGGCAATTCCTCCCCCATGGCAGATTAGACATATAGGCAGTATACTCTAAATAGAATGTTTCCCAACAGGATGAGATATCCATGGGTGTTTTCAGTCTTGTATGCAAACATGGATCACTGTCTTACTAATCATATACCCATACATTCTGGCCACAGAAGACAGTTACTGCTTGCAGCAAAGCACTTGACAATTAGCTGAGGACAACAGGCTTCTGTATAAAATCAGTTAAATTGCTTTAAAAACAATTTAGAGATGTACTGAACAAGACTTTACAATTGATAAAGCCTTTGCCGAAGTCATCCTTGCAGGCAGAACTTATTACTTCGAGTGCTGCAGGTCTCTGCAAATGTCAAGTTGCCTTTGGTAGAGAGCAAGTGGTGCGTAGCTTGCAATAAAGAGAAAAGGCCAGCCACTTTTTAAGCTTCCTAGGGCTGGAACTGCAGACACAACTTAATTGCATGCAGTTAACGAAAGTCTCCTTTCCCTACCATCTGCAAAAGAGAGATTCTGACTCAGGTTTCTACCTTTCAATTTACCCAAACCTGGGTACTCGAGTACACACATTTTTCCTTGATGAAACCAATCTACTTAGTAATGACAGCTTAATGCAAAATGATACATTAAAAAAAATAATTACAAAACACAGATCTGACTATAACAGAAAAGATAAAGAGTTATCCAGCCCATCTTCCACCCCATAGTGGTTATACATACCTGTGCCATTCCTGCCAGTCAGTTGCCCTATATCATCACTGTACCCGAGGCTTCAAGCCTCCCTAAGCCATACATTCCAGTGCTTAACTATGCTGAATTAGAATGTTTCTTTCCCTTCTTACCTGCCTTTGCAGTAAAAAATCAGCCCATTAATCCCAAAAGGACAGATCAAGTAATAAGAGCATTTTGTTCATGTCTGTTCTATGCTTTTACCTGTTTGAAGACTTAAACTTCACCCTTTCTTTACCCAAGTCCTTTCTAGCTCACAAATCCTAGTTTGTAGACGTCTGACTTCCTCATACTCCTCCCTAAACTGTCTCTGTTGATTTTTTGGTCTTCCTTGATGCTTGATGTCGAAGTCTGGAGAAAGTACTCGGCCAAGAAAAAGGGTATTGCCATTATTTTAGTGAAAAGATAGATAGTAGCACTGGGGTCACTGGAGATGTTATAAGTCTCAAAAAATCCTGTCTTCTACAGTTGGTTTACTCTAAAGTGTGTAGTCAAAAGACATGATTTTGCATATTCTTTAGAAGTGACCCAATCTTGCATAGCAGTTTATGCCAATGAAAGCAAGTTACCATATTAGGATTTATCATAACAATGGAAAAAGCAGAGTTCTTAAACAGTAGCTGACAATTCACACATCATTTCAAAACTAACATAGCTCTTATAACGGCACAGTTGAACCACTTATTCACAGAGCGCCTCAGTAAAGAGACACGAGTAAAAGAAATGAAAACTGGGAAGCAGCAGTCCTGGAGGAATCTAAACACAAACACCACAATGCACACAGCTATGCATGCCTGCGCAGGATAGTTTCATCCGTCCTGAACTGCACAGACGTGGAACAGAAGGGAAGCCTGCAAGCATTTTATAAAAACAAGATTCGTTTCATTGAAAAGCGACACCTCTTAGTGGCACACTCTGATTCTATTGTTATCTTGCCAAGCCTGTGCCCAGAGCCAATACCCCAGCACTTTAAACATACATGACATTTACCTTAGCATAAGCTCAGAAGCTTAACAAGGACTGAGGGTACTGATTTTGTACCTATAGCCATTCATGACAAAGATGCCAGTATTTGTATGCCCATAACTTGTTTCTCCCCACCACACAGTTCCTGAAAAAGCAATAACCATTACTAGAGCAAATTAATTCTCCTGAGTAATGCAAGTTCTGATTTAGTATTGCTTCTCTACCTGTCTGTCTATGTAAAGGCTGATCCCTTCTGTAAAGCTTAAAACCTCAAAATGCTGACATGGCACCTAAAAGGAGGGGACCTTCCAAAACAAATCACATCACTTGAGGATTTTAAAATGAAAGTGAACCCACAGAGAGTAATGAAAAGATTATGTTTTCTCTAATTAAATTACAGACATCAACCACTGAAGGGCTTGACAGTACTTCTCTGCTAGCACTGACTTAACATTCAGCAAATGCTGACTGCTTCCAGTTTAAGTCAGCCTAGGATCGCTTTGTAAATGTCTGTGCACTGATCTATTGTGGTAGGTCACCTTCAGCAAATGAACAAATGCATTTCAAAACAATTAGAACAAAATATAAAATTTAGGTTGAGGTAGCGGTCACTTGCTAATCTGAATGGCTTAATCAGCAAGTGCTCCACTGAAGCATGGGAAAGCGTTTTGCAGATTTAAGAGGTCAAGAGGGACAGATTTACTATGTGTATGTAGGAACAATCAAACCTGTGTTCTCTCCTACGACTGGGCTGAGACAAGACAATTCTGCCACCTTACTGTTGAGCTATTTATCTGATGACACACTATAAAAAGAAACGAATAGACTTATGAATCATAAAATGATACTAACTGCAGTGGATGATGACATTCATGACTCAGGCTACTAAGATTACCACGTTCCAAATTATACGACTTGCATTTCTTTTATGTGTTTCTTTGCAGCTAGTACAATTTGTAGTTATGATCAATTAATGACAGTCATAAATGGAACTTCTAAAACATAAAAAATGAATCGTGATGTTGAGCCAAAAAGAAAATAAAAATGTCAAAAAATTAACTTTCTAAATGCCCTGAGGCATAGTAGTAAGATATTAACACAACGTGCTGGTCTGTCAGTACACTCTGACTAGAAAATGTTTTATGTTTTCAAGAAACCAAGTTCAGGATTTTGTCCCATCTAACAGCACTAACAGTCTGTTTCCTTTTGCCACTGTGTCCTTGCAAAGGATGAAAGCAGTTAACTACTCACAGAGTTAATTCCAGCAGGAAATAATACTGCCACCTATGCTTTGAAATAGCATAGGGGTGGCATGCACAGACACTGTCAAGTATACTTGAAATCCTGCTTAGAACAAGTCTCAGTACACGTTTCTTAAGCTTCCCATCAAAACCCTTTTTTTAGAGAGACTTTCACTGAAATGGAAACTCCCAGGAAGGAAAAAGTGGTGTTCAAATAATAAATCATTGGTATCCGGTATCTCCCTGAATTCCCCACATCATTTCTGTCTCCAGCAGTGGGAGCAGGTAACTATAAATAAGAGTGAGGTTTTTGAGCCTACCTTTAAAGACTAGCTGCTTCCCTAGTAAAACACTGAGGTAAGATGCAGCACACGTTCAGATGCGGCTGGAAGCCTATTATTAAGTTTGAGGAAAAAAAGGCTGCTCTCGACAAATTCCTACAGCAGACCCAAAAGATCAGCCTGACAGTTTATGCACTTTAGCTTTCACACTCCTTACAAACAGCACCATGAAGTAAACGTCTCCAATAGAACACGGACACCAAACCATTCTTGTCCTCTACAATAGAGATGGTTGTAGAGACAATGTAAGGAATTAAGTACTGAAATATCAAGGTTGTTGAGTCATAGTCAATAGTCATTGATTGAACTACGGGGCCCTGATAGCAAAAGATGTCCCAAGAATTTAACAGCTTTGCAGATAGATCACTATAATACAAATTGGTAATACAAATTGGATCACCCAGCCAAGCTCTGGTTAACAAAATATTTCAAGAGTAGTAGGAAAAGGCCACAAATGTAAACATACTGTCATTCAACGGTTTATTTCATTCATGTGATGTGTTGGGAACTGCTGCCTTAGCTGCATCTGCAAGTCACACACATTTTCTCCTGCTCCTTGAGCATCCTGCGTGACCAGTAACAAATGGCAGAGCCTGCCCAAACAAACCCCAGTTCTTTGGTGTTCTCCAGTATTAGAAGGAGGAGGAGCCTCTGGGAAGGTAATGCAATGACTGCGTTCTTCCTTTACAGAGGACAGGTTCACAGACCATACCAGTCAAAAAACTTGTGCTATGTTCTGTGTGAAACCAGTGAAGAAAAGATGGCATACAAGAGCTGTCAGAGGTTTGCCTGTCCTCAACTCCCCTGACAAAAGTTAACACTATCAAAAAGTTTCTTGTGTGGATCTCAGTTGGGAGAGTTGAGCAGCTCTGGGGAGAAGCATTTGGGAGTACTGGTGGACGAAGAGGGCAACGTGCGCTCGCAGCCCAGGTAGCCAACTGTATTCTGGGCTGCATGAGAAGCATGGCCATCAGGTCAAGAGAGGCGATTCTGCCCTTCTACTCTGCTTTGATGATATCCCACCTAGAGTACTCCATCCAGCTCTGGAGTCCTCAGGACAAGGAAGACACAGACCTGCTCAAGTGGGTCCAGAAGAGGGCTACAAAGATGATCCGGAGTCTGAAGTCCATCCCATATGAGGACAGGCTGAGAGAGTTGGGGTAGTTTAGCCTAGAGAAGGCTCCAAGGAGACCTTATGGCAGTCTTCCAATACTTCAGGGGTGCGCGTAAGAAAGATGGGGACAGACTTTTTACAGTGCCTGTAGCAACAGGAGGAGACATAATGGTTTTAAAGTGAAAGAGGGTAGATTCAGACTAGATAAAAGGAAGACATTTTTTACACTGAGGAGAGTGAAACACTGGAATCAGTTGCCCAGAGAGGTGGTAGATACCCCGTGCCTGAAAACATTCACGGTCAGGTTGGATGGGGCTCTGAGCAACCAAAATCACAACTTCACAGCAGGGAAAAATCTTGTTTCTCCCCGCTTAATTGGTAACATACCTTGCAGTAACACACAGATGCCAGACAAAAAGGATAATAAAATACATTAAAACACCTTTCCAATTCAAATAGGTTTAACTTATGAAGGTGCTTCTACATGGTGTGATCTCGATGTACCACAGCCCCTGAATCTAAAGCTGCCAAAACCCGATTCAAACAGAAGACCATCTTCCTGCACACACAGTGCAGGCTGGCACTAACAGAACAGAATTCCATGTCCCAACAGCAGATCTGTCCACAACCCTAAAGTACAGGACAATTTGGCAATGGTTCTCAGTCTATCTAACTACAGTGGTTGCTGTGAAAGACGCATGCTTCAAGACAACTGTTGCAGGCGCTGCAAGTGAAGTGTGGTACGGTGCATCATCTTAGTGCCTGTCAGAACACACAGAGAAATCTCCAGCGTTTTAAATTAGATGAAGGAAGATCTGGGTTTCAAAAGTGTCACATCGTCTAGAATGCCATCAACTTGCAAGGTACTAGATTCCTGATTTGAAATCAGGATGAATTCATACCAATTTCTTTTAAGTTGGGGAAATCAAGTGACAGCATATGAGATATTTATAAACCTTTGCCCATTTAGGGGAAGTCCTTGAGGCAGTTGCCTGTGAAGGAATATAATTTAACCTGCGAGCTCTACAAACTTGCAGCCACCATCAGGAAAAAAAAATGTTATACCAGTAAGAGCTGCCAAGATGGACTCTGTACTAGCAGCTATTTTGAAGTACCAAAAACACCCCTCCTTCTCTAAACTACACAGGCAGAAGTGTTAAGTACTAACAGAGTGAGCAGCAAAGTTCATGAGAAGAGGTAGTAATGTTATTATGGATGTTAGGGTGAGCATGAAGATTAAGAGGCAGTGAACAGAACAGCAGGAGTTTCCAGAAGTAACTGGAGGTGCAGCATTCAGAAAGTAGTTCCCAACACTCCACCACAACCATGAAGAAATGTTGATGCTCTCTGAGTCTGCAGAAACTCCTCTTCCTGAAGAAAATCAGCCTCGTTCCAGGCCAGCAGGCTACGTTAGGCACAGGAAGCGGTTGTTTGCAGGTGCCCAGAGAAAGCATTTCCTCTTAGGTGACTCTGCAACCAGACCTGCAGCTGAGAAGGCAGTGGTAGTAGCCAACAGGTATGATGTCCTGAGCAAAAGCCAAGACCGACAGTAACACACAATTGAGGGACGCCACGGAGCGTAGAGAGAATACTAATCTGAACAATTAACAAACAGTCATCATGAAAGGAAGTTGTCAGCACCAAGACCTGGAACTGCAGGCTTGCCATTAGAGGCCATAACACATCAATGGGTCAGGCCCATGACAACAACTGAACTGCTGAGTTCCCAGTGATGCAACACTCAGCCCCTGGAGGTCCCCCATCAACCTGGTCTGCACAAGGACACTGCTCAAAACTGCAGAATACCAATATCAAGAAGAGCAAGGCAAGCTCAATTCGGGCTTCTCAGAAGCAGCAGCAAGTGAATAAGGAGACAGATCATTCCTAAGGGATAATTTCAACCTCCCTCCTCTATCCTCCAAGTACCCATCTTCTTGCCAGAACAGATGCAGTTGAGAAAGGTGTGTGTCAAACTAAACAGCAGGCTGTCCATGACCATGGCTAAGCATTCAGCTTTAGCTTAAGTATTAGGTCCTCCAGCAAGTAAGAAATGAAAAGAAATCCAGAGCTACAAAATGACCATAAAAAAGTTCAAAGTAGAAACAAACAGAACTGGTGACACCAAAACTGTAATCAACATCTAATTCAAATAGAAAGGCTGCCTCATACCTTGACACTCTTCTATACCAAAAAGTTTCAAAAGTTTTATTGAAGTTCTTCTTGGGGGGGGGGGGGAAATCTCTCACGTGCTAAGTTCCATATGTTAAAAAACATATTACTTACGGCTAATTAAGAGATTTTGAAGAGATTGCATTTTTTTTTATCAAGCATGCACAGAGACTCTGGTTTCAGAAAATCAAGAAGGTGAGCAATTTGCGGATTCAAGTAGTACACTTTAGATTGCATGGACTCTGGAACAGGAAAACTGCAAAAATTTATTCTGGTATACATGACAAAGCATGACACAAACCATCAAGTTAAGCTTCTGACCTCTACTCAGTGATTAACATTAATTAAACTGAAGTCTGCCTTTTACTAACCATGAAAGATCACAATCAGTGTTTGGAAAGCATCCCAGAAAACATCTAAACTATTTATTTTCATTGACAAAAAACAAGGTACTATTTGTGTGTGATTTCTGTATTGAACATATTTATCACACCAATCAAAAATTCTACATGAAATATTTTAACAAAGGTTTTGCTATCATTGGTTGTACACACATTACAGAAGTTTTAAAAATCATTATCATTTAATGAAAAAAGGATGAAGCATCTTCCATATTAGTCCATATAAAGTACTAATTCGTTTAAGGATGGAAAACAAAGTTAATATCAGAGATGGATCTGCCAGGGTGTTATCTTCCATCCATTGTGGGCTGTACTACTGTACCTCAGGGCTCCCCAATTCCCCTGATGCTGCTTCTTGCCCATTTCATACCGCACTTTTACATTCTTCATCCAACAACACGCAGCTTCAGTAATTCCTCTACAAAATACTCGCCTGCCAACAGCACTGTCCAATAGCAACACCCAGAGGCTAAATACATTGCTACAGCCGCTCTGCACATTTTGACCTGTTTGCCTCTGAGAAGGGAAGCTTTTATAATGATAAGCAACAATTTCCTGTATAAATAAAGAGTTGACAAAACTCTTTCAACAGTAACGTTAACAGCAAAGTGTTGCAGGCAAAAAAAACCACTCATAAATATCTTACCTTTATAGCTACTGGGAACAACATGTAAGAACAAAGGATATACACACACACTTATTTAGAGCAAATAAGCAGTACTTTTTGCAAATGCATGTGTATGGTACTCTGGTTGGCAGCAGCACTGCGAAGAAGCAACTAGAAGGACGCCTGCTTTCTAGAAAGCCAATTGCTTTTTTTCAAATGCAGAAAGAGGCAGGCTGCTCTCCTTCTCTTTTACCAGTTTTGAAAGCAGTACTATTTTGTTTTTTTTAAAATCTTGAAGGCTGTTGCTGTAGGAACAACTCATCTATGCAATACAAAAAGCCTCCAGCAAAAAGGTAATGCCCTAGAGCATCTTGAAGAGGAACATGTTATCTGGAAACACGGCAAGAAGAGGGATAGAAAATGGGATACAAAACCAAGTTACTACAGCTTCACCTTAAAGATCTCTGGCATCTAGCAAGACTGTCCTCAGTAAACTTAAAGCCTACATAACAGACAAACGCTGACGAACTAAGAACAGAATCAGTAACACCACACTTACACCCCCAAACCCTTATTTAGAATAAAATGTACTCAAAACTGAAACACAGTGAAGATTGTGTAATCACAAAACATGACTGCACCTGACAAATCTTTTGTATTTGGGGATTACATCTCAGGATAATGATTGCAAAACCAAACAAAACCAGAAGTCTCCATCAAACACCTGATGGAAAAGTTCCTCATCTATTGAGTAGGGCTTGCTCCATTCTCCTCAGTTATTCGCATTTTTCTATTTTCATCTGTATTCTCAGAATCATTTTCTTCATGTGGCTCTTGCTGTTCACCTGGTTGTGGTGAAACTGGAATTGCATCAACTTTGAGGAAGCAATCGTCCTTCAGCACCTGCTCAGCTGTCAGCCTGTTACAGCAGAACAATTTTAGGAGCAGAGATTTAACTTTATCATCCTACAAACAGAGGGAGAAGGATTTCATCAGTAAGCAAAACAAACTTGATTACATATAAAAACCAATTATTTGATGAGTACATCTCGTAAGTGGTTAGGGCCCAAGCCCTCACAAAAGGTTGCACCATAGCATTCTCAATGGTCAGCAACACTTGACAGTCATAGGTCATAGCGGTCATCAACAACAGAATAAAAGCGAGCATTCAGCACCAGGTCTGTTAACACAGAGCCAGCATATTTTGCAGAAAAGCACAAGTTATTATATTTTAAAATATCAATTCACTCAACTACTATAAATTAGAGAAATACTGAAGTTGATCTTTCTACTGAGAAGGAGCAGAACATGTGCCATTCACCTACTAGAACTTCATCTTTTAACTTTTGTCATACTGCTTCATCTCTACAAGAGCACAGAGGAAAAACGAAAACCCAAGTAATGGGCACTAAATCAATAGCAGTTATTTTGCTATTAACCCACCACTTACACTCAGGCTCTTTGGATTTATCAGAAGGGATTATGTGCATAAATAATTCACATATTAACAGTGCTGGAGTCCATACACAAAAGATAAAAAAAGAGCTGCTTACATGTATGCGTAAACATCAGCTGTTAAGGGAAGAAGAGCACACACTAGATTTGGACAAGGGAACTGCAAGAAAGACAATCTCAAATGCTGATCTAGAGGATCCAGGTTACCAAAACACAAGGAGAGCAGAATCCTTCCACTAGAAGGCTTGCTTATTCACAATCTCGAAGCCAGTAACACCTTTGATCAGGGTCAATAAAAGCGTGAAGCACAAGATACCTTTACACCTTCCCCCTGCCCCATTTCACCCAGACAGAACAATCACTGCAATTCAAAGGAATGTACACAAGTAGTCAGAAACCTGAAGACAGAAACAAGAACACAACTTCCAACTCTTCCACTTATTATGAGAGTGACTCTGGAGAATCAGTCACTTCCCAAATAATTTGAAATCTGGGCAAAAAGATGAGATCTGAAAACTCTTGATCTTACAGGCACAGAAGATTATTAAATCTTTGTAAAACATTTTAAATGCTCAAAGGAAAATCTCTAGTTAAGACTAAGACACATGCAATGAAATACAGGAGTGACCCACGATTACACTTCCTCAGCAAAATTAAAAAGTGAAGAAATTTGAGCATTCAGAGGGCTTGAAAAGCTTTGTACTTGTATATTTGCATTTCACACTACCAAATGTCTGCCAACAACAAATATCCCCTTCTTACCATCTTCTCACATTAAGGAAACTGAAAATTGACTCCACAAAGAATACCGCCTTATGACATTTCATCATGTTTACTCCATTTCATTGTATTTGCTCTTATTTTACTTTTTAAAAAAAAAAAAAAAAAAAAAAAAAGCAAAACTAGATGCTGAAACACCCTGAACATGGAAGCTTGGAATGGCTAAGTGAGCGGACACAAGATCTTAGCTCTAAACTTTGCCTTCTTCCCCCCCCCCCAGTTACCTAATTAATTAATTCATTAATATCCCTGTTTTTAAAGCTTAACATCATTTTCCTGTGGCAATTTTATGTTTGCTGAAAACGTCAAAAATTTTACTAGTTGCAAGTGTGCAATTCCTCTGGGCAGGAGACTGAGAAGGAAGGGAAATTACCAGTCCATCAAGAGGCTGCAGATGGGCACAGAGATTAATTCTGAGTAAGCTGATTATAGATAAAGCACTTAAAAGCAAAATAGATCTTCCCCCAAGAACTGGGACAAGGATTAACAGCCAGAGGTCTAGAAGATTCCCCAAGAAACAGCTGAACGATATTTATGAGCATTGCATTGCTTAGTAAAACCCTCATCTGTGTTCCTGTGCACTGCAGGCAGCACAGATTGCTTTCCAGCTGGCTTTAGTGATTGGTGCACGTGCGTGCACACACATCCAGAATGAATCCTTAAAAACTGCCAACAATGATGTATCGGTTAGGACTGTATCACCTGACAAGGTCAAAATCAAATGCTGCTTCTTTTCATCTGGGAAAAAAAAATAAAGACACCCACTCTTATTAAAAACTGTAAAATTAATTAATCCCTGCTAAGAACAGTAATGGCTAAATTCATTAATTGTCCTTGAGATAAAGGCAGCTGTTTGCACTTCAGAAGCTACCTGCTACAGAAGAACAGAGAAGTAGAATATCTGGAACATCACATCCTCAAGATGCACCATGGGAGGTTCAGACTGGACATCAGGAAACATTTCTTCACCAAAAGAGTTATCAGGCACCGGCACAAGCTGCCCAGGGAGGTGGTTGAGTCACCATCCCCAGATTTAGAAGACAGGTATATGAGGTGCTCAGGGATATGGTTTAGTAGTGAACAGGTACGGTCAGACTCTACAATCTACTTCCAACCAAATGATTCTATGAAACTGGCCATTTAAACTCGGATTCGACTATTTCAGACCTTATCTGCTATACATTATAACAATGCAAATTTTATGGAAGCAGAAGTGAACCAACCTCTATTTTTAATGTTCCTAAAAATCTTTTCTACTTTCTGGAACAATTAAGTTTCCCTTACGCATAAGAGAAAGTCAGTACCCAAGGCTTATTATGCATAATCCTGAATGATGCACTGGGCAGATAATTCTGTACGAGTTTTGTGGAATATATTTAAAACCCTCTAGTTAGGCCTAATGGTGAATCATGAAGTACTAAATCATCTTTCCTATAGTACTGAGTGTTCCATGAGATTAATTTAATATTTAATAAGAAACCAGGCAACTATCATGAGCAATAAGAACACTATTTACAGGATCACCTTCCTGATCAAATGCATTTTTTTTGTGGTTTTATTGTCCGTGGTAGTGTCACACCGGAAATAATTTTGCAGAGGGATTTGGTAGACTGTCCTGTGCTTTCATCACAGGTGAACACTGTTGAAATGAAGTTATTGAAAGATAAACTGTAGATGGTGAGAGTCTCATAATAAGAGACTTTAATAATAATTACATAATAAATAATAATTTACGGTCCTGTGTTATGCACAGATACAGAAGTTACCCTCCCTAGACAACGGAACCATTACAGTTGTGTTAATGTGGCACTGTATCATGACAGTTTCTTAACCTAAACACAGTAAACAGGACACACTAAGCTCATAATGAGCACAACTCTAGCATTTGAGGCACTGCAAGAGGTTGCCCAGAGAAGTCACGGCTGCCCCATTCCTAGAGGTGTTCAAGGCCTGCCTGCATGAGGCTTTGAGCACCTGATCCAGCAGGAGGTGCCCCTGCACAAGGCAGGGGGGCTGGATGATAAATTTAAGGTCCCCTACAATCCAAACCATTCTATGATCCTATCATAATTTGGCCCCATGCTTTAACAGTTCTTTCTGCAAAGCAAGTCAATCATTAATACACAAGTATAAACAATAAAGAAGGATTTATTATTTGGGTTTCTTTTTCCCTTGAGAAAACAACCCAAATTTATCTGACCAACTCCATCGCTTTGTTTTCTTATTTTCCATTTTAAGTATTTTTCTTCTTTTCTGGAAAATATGGGGGTTAACCTCTAACTCTTCCCTATATTTCTTAGAAAATTCTATCCACAACTTAAGTATTCACTTGAAAACTAAACAGAGTCACCTGCTTGCAAGATTTTTAATAACAGCCCAAGTCTTAATTTAAGAAGTTTCAAGGCCTTTTAAATGAGAACAGTAAGCTCTTACTTAAAGTAAGGTGAGCAGAATAAACATGATATGCGTAGCACTCCATACAGATTAAAAACCAGAAGGGTAATCCACTCAATGGAGATGGAGGGGACAAGGGACAAGAACAAAGCAGTCAATAACCAGACACGGAAAAGTATAGCAAAAGTATGAAATGGGAATGAGTTACAAAAGAAAGTAAACCCAAGGAATAAGTACTCAAGTAACCAACGCACACAGAGAGAAGGACATACTATTATCTGCTTATGATTAGCATCCAAGAGATAGGTAAGTTAGTGAAGGATCAAATTCAAAGCTGAAGACCTAAACTGGGAAACATGAAGGCACACAGGTTGTCTACTTATTCTAAGAGTCATTGAGAGATTAGGTAAGAACAAGCTTCCAAAAAAGGGACAGAAATAGTTTGAGGTGACAATAGTTGCTGGCAAACAGTAGAGAAAGAATAATAGTTGAGAGTAGAAACAATGAGGACAGCAATACAAATTTGTTACCATGCAGGGTCCACTTCTATCTGTGCACTTGAAAGGCACAGGAAAGTTTGTTTCACACATAGCCAAAAACTCACAAAGAATAAAGGTCACAATACACTTACGACTGCATTTAAGAGATTAAAATGGAATTTAGCTGTTTTATTAATGGTCAAGCACTGTGCAATCGTTATGTAGGAAGACAAATGAACAAAGTCAACTTTGATGACTTCAAAAAAGACAGGTTCCTAATTGAAATAACCTCCTTTGAAGCTGAATCTCAATGACTTATTCTCCAAGTCTGTAACCTGGTATCATTTAATTAATAGCTGTCAGTGAAGAAGTTGCTCTTCCTGAAGTCGGAGTTAAATATTAAGAAAATTCCCAGGGTTTCTACCTTCTCAAACATCCTTTTCTTGGTGTGTACTATTTAGAATAATCGAAATAGTCAATTAAGAACATTTTCTCAATCCAGCACTTCCAATGAAATTACTTTGAAAAATATATTGATTTACCACCTCTACACAAAATCAGTCTAATCTTCCTCATCTGAAAATTAACATACCATGACAGCCCCATCCACCTCAGGTGTTCCATCTTCTTTTATGCCAAACTCCTGGTTTTGAATGCAAAGCTGTAAATGAAAATATATATACATATTGCTCAACACTGGTTTGTTTAACAGAACCCAACAACAGTCAAAGAGATTACAGGTTTCAAGTGAAAATGGATTGTTAGGGAGAAATAGAAAGGAAAAGCTTTTTTCTTCATTTCACAGTAAGGTAAAACTCAAGCAAGGGGCTTGAGTTCCTCTTACAGAGAAACAAGGAGAACAAAATTAGTACCAGAAGAAACTTTTAGAGGTCAAAAGAAACAGACTTCTAAAAATATAAGAGAAAACCCATCTCTAAATTTTAGAAGTGACACTGCTGCTTCATGAGGGAGGACACAATTTCAGATGCCCATCATGAAACTGGTGGCTGTTGAACATAATACTAACACCTGAGCTAGAATTTTTCATCGAATGACCAATACAACGCTGAGTCCAAGCTGAAGATTAGTTACATGTGGATTAATCTGAAATTCAGCTAGCAAACTTGGATGAGGTTCCAGAAGAATTCTGATCTTCCCTTATCCCAGATATTCTCTTTAAGCAGAGCCAGCTATTCTTAGACTTTAATTTCTTTTTTACTGTTTTTTTCTTTCTTTTTTCTTTCCTACTTGCAAAAAAAACTTTTTTCTAGAACTGATAAAGATCCGAATAGTGATGCTGAAAGTGTTCCAAACTGAACCATGTTAATAAATTGTACATATCTATGATATTAAGCTATACTTTAGTTCATCTGTTTCAATAGAAAAAGCAATTTTAAGCAACTGCTTCCTAAAACTGGGAATAAAACATAATGAACAGTGACTTTTATATGAACCAGCTTCATCATTTCAACACAGGTAACCGACAGTGGCTACCTATCAACTTGCAGTTTACATCTGTTAGGGAGGAGTTTTAATATGTAACGGCACAGAAAGGATTACTAAAGCCATCACCATGCAGCTGATGAAACCACCAGTGTTTCCAGAAAGATCCCCTTCTACCTGGAGCTCCAACTGGTACTCATAGAACCAGTTCCAATATATCAAGCGCACATCAAAATCGCTATGTAGCTTGGGGGGGGATTTGAAGTTTTCCCATTCAGAACACAGGGCACTGACACCTCCAGCTGGGGAGGCAGCAATACGGTGCCAGAAGACAAAAAGGAGATGAAGGAGATGCTATGCAACATACACCCTAACACAGGAAAGTAGATTGCTTTCTCCTCCCTGGCATAATACACATTAAGAAACAAAACACTTAGATAAGCACTGTTGCCAGCAACAAAGCACGACAGTCCCGTTCTTGCCTTTATCTTCCCTCTCTTTTGATTTGGGAATTCCTCAGAGGCAAGGTCACAAAAAAAAAAAAAGAAGAAAAGAAAATGAAGTAAGAACTGACAATTCACAGCGCAAGGAACAAAAGCAAGATTTTTGTTCATATTACTATACAAATTACACTGTATGTTTCACAGAAAAATGCTCATAACTGTTAACTCCCATTCATTCCACACTTGCCACTCGGTTGAAAATATGAACACTTATTTCACCAAAACAGCTCAAAGGAGAAGCTGGAGATAACATTTATGACTCTTTATAGGCCTGCTAAAGTTCTGTAATATTACTAGAAAGTCTCCCACATAACATACCCAGAAGAGAAGGCAGCCATAAGCATACATGTCAGAGGCCGGAGAAGCTGGCTGTCCCATCTTCAATTCAGGAGAAACTAAGCTCAGGGTGCTGACAACCATAGTGTTTGCAGCAGCACGTTCTTCCTATGGGGAAAAAAAGGTCCCCATAATTTCAAGCAAGGGCAACAGCATATTGAAGTAAATTTATCTCCCTTTCCCCTTCAATGTGTCAGGCAACTTTACCATAAAGTTCTGTGCTGACCCAGACGGAAATGTAAAATCCTCCTTGACTGATCAAAAAAAAAAAAAGTGGTGTGTAAAGGAAAAAAAAAAACAGATAATGTCACACATCTATCATCTGTAACTGTAACAGAAGAATAGGAATGACAGATTTTACACCATAGTAGAACTGTTGAAGCTCATAAGGTGGTAAAGAATAAAAATTTCAACACTTCTCAAATTAGAAAATTTAAAAAAATCACAAATGTTAAAAGACATTTGTCACTATTTTGGAGAATTTTAGTTCTAAAGAACAGTTCTGCCAGCTTTACCATTTTCTTCTTCTCTGCCTTTCTGATCTTTACCCGAAACTAGCTGCTTCCTCCCTCCTGCTTTCCAGTATATTTTAGAACTGTCTGCTGTTAAAATAAAAGCTATACCTTAAGTTTCTATCCCCTTCCATGACAGCAGTAAGCACCAGTTATAGCCAGGCTGTTACAGCCAGGCTGGAGGAGACTGGTCTCGAGATTGCCAAGACTACTCAGTAACCCATCGGTTACCACCTCCACTCACGCATGTGCAATCATGCAGAAAGTACAAGCACTGAACACTACTGACACCCCTACAGAGAAGGCATAAACTGGATCCAGGCTGCAAACCAAGGAGTGGAACTTTCCTGCTCTATCACACATGGAGCTGCTCGTTTCCGCACAGCCCGTACCGGCAGGGAGGAACAAAGGGAAGGACAGTCTTCCTCAGCTCTTGCAATTTTTACAATGATGCCATCTGTACTATAATCTTTCAGAAAATTCAGCTGTCAGAAATTTTTGAAGCATCTCTCTTTAGCATGTAGCAAATTGAGATTTATTTCAAGGGAAGCACACCTGGCTGTCCAAGCATCCGACACTCTTCATGACACTAACAGGTAATGCATTTCCAAAGCAGAAATGAGGGTTCTCAATGAAACTTACTTTTATTTATATTATGTTTAATATTTTATATTAATATAACATTCGATCACTATTTTAAAAAAATAAATAAGCATGAGCAGACCTCTAGCACAAAAATGTTTTGGCTCAAACAACCTGAGTTTACAAAGTCAAAAACTGACTACAGAAGAGATATCGAGAGATACTACAGAAGAGACATAGCCATGTAAACACAATGAACAGTAAAACAGCTTGTATTCTTAATGAATATTATATTTAACCCAAGAACAGCTATGAAATCCTGTACTACAGACCCTGAGGACTAAATCAGAAGTACATATAAATGCAGGGCAACATGTAAAACGCTGTTAATTTAACATGAGAGATTTAAACACTAACTAGAAGCCCATCGTCTACCAAATGGAAAAGCAAAGACTTCCTATGAGCTTGACTAGCCCTTCTTCAAACCTGAGTTCTTACTCTCACCTCTGATGATGCCGATCACCATTAAATACACAAGACAGCCAACAAACAAGTACTACAACTTCTCTTTCCTGTTCAAGTCTTTTGGTTAACTACAATCCATGCTCAGCAATTCTTTTTTTCTCCTTCAAGATTAGATGGTGTTTACAAAAATTTCAACAAGACTCAAACTGTCCTACCCTATCTAGCACATGAAATGGCAGTCTCACTGCTAAGCATAACATTTAAGAAAAAAAAAAACAAACCATGTTTAAATTGCAAAACCAGTTGTCTGTTTGATACATAATTCTGACTACCAAAAGATTTTTTTTTACCTCTGATTTTGTGAAATCAAAGTCTCCAACAATTCCTTGTTTTCGATTCACAGCAAAAACATTATTGCCATGCAGAGATCCATGTACCATATCAGCTCCATGCAACGTTTGTAGACCTTGGGCCACTCCTTTCATCACTTTTAATGCCTCCTAATGATTTAATTTGTGTGTTTATTATGAAGATAGATATGGAAAAAAACAAAGCACAGTATCAAGTAAGCTTCTATCCAAAACTAAAACCTTTTTTAAGGTTGGTACACATCCAAAGCTCATGCCAATCCATTTTATAAGCATGGATTAATTCCTAGTAAGATTATTACGACTTACACAGCCAGGCAGGGAAAGAAAAAAAATGCAATCACTGAGTAAGAAATCACTAACATGAAAAAATACAGTGGGGAAAGGAAAAAAAAAGAACCACAAAAAAAGCAGGCAATTTGGACCTTTACAAGTAGGTCCAAGTCAGCAAACAGTCTTCTAGTCAAGCAAAACTAGAAAAAAAAGACTGTATTGGCTTCCAGCTACTACTTCTACACGAAGCAATGATTATTCAACCTGCCTATACACTGTGTGGGGAGGAGGATAAAGTAAGGGAAGAGAAAGCACACACAAGAAAAAAGCACACACAAGAGTCCTCTAAAACTTCAATAAAGAAGTGCCTGCCCCTGAACATCTAATATGTTCAAGTCCAGTACTTTTAAAATGTACTAGTAATACAGTTGAGGCATTACTATCAATAAAAGAATAAAAGGATATCCAAGCAAAATGTCTTTTACAAAGTTATAAACTACTGTCTAACCAGATGCTACGAATGCCAGTCAAACTATCCTGTGCAACTTTGTACAGTCACTGTTAGTCCCCAAAAGAAGTACACCGGGGAAACACTAAGACATAGAAAAACAATACGAGTTCAGTTCAAAAACGTACAAAACGAAAAGCTGATGTCTAAGTAGTTATACTTACTTCTAAAGTTAAAGGTGCATTAGCCTGTAAATCTCCCAGACTTGCTCCAGGGTAGTATGGGACCATTAAATACAGCAAAGGATCAGACTTCAACAACAACAGAAAAAAAAAAAAAAAGATTGTTTCAAATGTCAAGGATATGGAGAAGTTAAACATGCAGTATAAGTGTGATAAATCAACTAATTATGTTTACTAAGTAGACAGTCAATCTAAACTTGGAAAGGGAGTATCTTCCTGATTCAATACTCCAGCTTAAAATATGTTAAAGCTTTAAGGCCCAATTACAAGTCTTTCAGCTTAAACAAGAAATCAAGATCATCAATTTGAATCTTGCCTTGCAGAAAAGAAGGAACAACAGTTGTAATAATCCAGATTTCTCCTTCTGCCGATTCCAAGCTCTACGATACTGGGCAACTCTTTCTATTACTTTCGCTTCTGAGCTTACATCTACAAAGTATCCCTTAAAAACAAAACAAATGCCCACATTAGTACTCCTAATGCCTCTAACATTGCATTAAACTTTTTTTTAATTAAAGAAATGCATGTTGTTAGATACCATCAAATTACTTCCTCTTCTACTTAACACAAAACTTAATTCCAACTGTCACAGAACGTTCCCTTATTTTCTTATTACCTCTTAGAAAGTCTGTCCCAACAAAACAAGGACTGGATCTTTAAAGTGAGAGAGAAACAGTACAAGTGAAAAGCAAGAACATTTACAGCTACATCTCTCATAATACTAAATCCCCTATTTTTCCAATTGCTAGCAGATTGGTAGAGACACAGAGCAAGGAAAAGGCAGCAGTTCCCAAAACGTCTCAGTGAAATTACTAGGAAGAAAAACTAGAATATGCAAAAAGAGACAGAAGTAATGAACAGGAAAAAAGGTCCACCAGACACTAGAAATCAAAGACAGCAGAGGGAAGAAAAAAACCAGTAAGCAACATGGAAGCAATCCAGAAGGAAAACAATGCTTCATGTTCTACAGGCCATGACAAAAAAAATGTACCATCTGGAAAGGACTGTTAAACACAGAGTTATGAAGGGAACAGCGGAGCTCACTCAGAATCAGCATGTTAATAAGCCAAGGCTTCACCTTCAAAGTTAAGTGCAGCCAGTGACAGCCTTACCTTTAGAAGAACCTTCTTGCCCTGAATTTCTGAACACACTAAAGGTCGTTTTGTGCTCAGCTCCTTCATGGGTTCAGTATCCAAAAGGCCTCGCTCCAGGCTGTGTGTCAGAAGTCCACCAGAGTTCTGAAGCACATGCACACACAGATATCCACAGTAAGGGCACAGCATCTAAAGCTGGTAAAATTCAGAGGTTTTGACTACCTCTCCTCTTCCTCAATCAACTTAGCAAAGCATAAAACCAGTTGGGGCATGTTAAGAAGTTACAGCACGTATTACCAAAAGGCTGGCCATGATGAGGCAGCTAATGAAATGCATTCCTTTGACATCCCCCAGAAGTGGAGGATAAGGAGGAAGACAACAACAAACTATGTTTGTGGACTGACGCTGCGGAGCTTTGATAGTGCGGAGCTTTGATAGTGCGTGCAAGAATAATGGATGGTGCATTCAGACACAATCTCTGCTTACCAGATAGCTTAAAAGTCCTGCTTCTGGATAAAGAAGTGGCAACTCAGGGAACCATTTCTGTACCAAATAAGTAAGCTTCTCCTAAAAGAAGGAAACAAGACCCACAGCTTCAGATCACTGGTTTCTGACATATATAAACATATACTGACATTTGCAATGTATACCCAGGACATTCAAATATACATTGACCAAGACCATACCTCCTTCAACAACATCATTCAAAATCAACACTGCCATTTGGGTTTTTTTTTTAAATAAATAGATAGATAGATAGATAGATAGATAAATAAATAAATAAATAACTCCACACAACATGAATGCAGCAGTTCAATATGGACAGATTTCCAAAAGCTCTGATGTTGGGTAACCTTGAGGCCCCCAAACAGGTCACGCACTATCACAGAAAACATTTCATCTTTCCTACAAAAGGCTTTAGTAGGCCTAAATAAAGGAAAACTATTTCACTATAGGTAAGGGCAAGAAGACAAAAATCAAACAGTAACACAGATCAGGCCAGTGTCTCATGCATCTCCAGACCCCGCACAACCGTAACGCTGTGCAATCTTGCACACAACTTGTGTGTGTAATACTGCACACAAATGCTATGTCTGACGAGGTAGGTATATCGACCACCACAAATCCTAGTGCCCTTTTACTTGCTCACAAGGCGGGAATGTCCAATTCTTCCCTCCATATACAAGACTTAGAGAACCAGTGATCTCCTTCACTTCAGAATAAAAGCCAGTTATATCCTTAGCCACAAGTAAACAGTTCCCTTTCTTGGAAGAAATAGGCTTTGTTCAGCAACTGAACTTACACTTTCACCTCCAGCTCTTCTGGGCAGAGAACTACACCTCACATTTTTTTCTTACCTCTACTTAGTGAGGGGAGAATGGGGAGGGAGGAAGGTCTGAAGCAACTATGTTCAAAGACAGATAAAACTGATGAGCCCCCATGCCTCCTTCCATAGGTTTCACCAAAATAGGGCCATCTTAACACCCAATACTATAAAAATTGCCCTTTTTATTTTACCCAGAGTATACATTAAAGCAACTGGAACGCAGATGTGTCTCATACAGGTTTGGTTTTGTTGCCCAAGTAGCTTAATACTTACATATTCTTCTTGTTCTTTGGATACTTCCTGAAGAATTCTATTTCTTAGATCAGCTATTTCTTCTTTTATTCCTGTCATTTCAAACTCACTGTAATCATCAGACTGCATTAGGAGTAACAAAAGTTAGTGCATAATTCTCATTCTGCTATTATACCAAACAACGGTAACCTACCATATCAGGATTAAAAAACAGTTTCCATATCACAGTTCTGGAGTTGAATGTATTCTCAAATGCATATTTTACTCAGTCCCCTTCCCAGAAACCCAAGAGAATTTCTTTGAATCTGATGACAGCAAAATAACGGCAACAACTTTATTTATGTGACAGACCAAACGTTCTAGCCCTTTGCCTACTTGTCTAAGTCAAAAATTTCTTCTTTTAATTAGCTGATCACATATAATCACAAGAGCAAGATCATTCATCCATGAGCAACTCCAAGTTCCATAACTCATTCAACTTTTTCTCTTCTAAGCAGGCATTTTCCTCATGTTATCTCATTATTCAAGAATCGTTTTCCCAATGTACTACATTAGCGTGTCTCATTTTAAATCCCTCTTGGAAGCCTACTGCCCCTTTACAATGCTTACAGAGACACATGCAGGTTCTTTTTTTCTTTAAGCATCAACAGGATAATTAACGTGCAATCAAACAAGCAGGACTGAAGCTGGGGTAGTATTTATATTCTGTGGACTTCTCTCAAGGGTAGCGGGTAACCCTGAAAACTAAAACAGACGCTAACTTCTGTCACCAGAGGGGAAGCACACGTGTTACTAACAAAGTAAAAAATTTAAGTAATCACATAATCAGCACAGTAAAAAGAGCTGGACAAAACTGCTCACGCTGTGAACAACGACTGTCACCAGAAGGACTTAGTTAAAACCACAGTCTCCTGGCTGGGGAACTGAAATAGAAAAATTTCTATGTATCAACCTCCTCTTTCTAAGCCATTCAGGCTTGGTCTCAGGAGCCTGTAAAACTTCCACGGCTAGAGGCAAAATTCAGGTCAGAAAACACAAACTCTTCTATACAATTACCACTTACTTGGAATATACAACATTAATGTTTCTAAAACAATTTAAAAAAAAAAAAAAACAGACAAAAACACCAACACTGTAATGTTTTCCTACCTCCTCTAAGTTGTTCTTTGCAACCAGCTTCCACCTTAACTGGCCCTTTAAGCTTCTCACAGTTTTCTTAATTGTTAATAAGTTGCTAATATCAGGTCTTCTATTCATCCATTCCTCAGCCTCTTTTTTGAACTAGAAGAAAAAGCAAAAACAAAAACAACAAAAAAAAAAAAAGAAAAAAAATCAGAAAGCAGTCAAACATTCTATTTTAACATGCTTTAGTCCAAGGTATTAGAGAAACTGCCTGAAGACTATCTGAACTAGCTTTTCAGGGTCTTTCCCCACAGATGATGTTTTTTATTGGTGTTTCATTTTAATTACATTAACAACCTTGTGGAAAACCAACATTCTACTAATGAATGTATTAAACTGAAATGAAGCATTGGCTGAGGTAATGCACAGCTGCAATTCACAAGCTTTAACCCAACCAACCTCCCGTCACTAATCATACTCCTAAAATTTCCTTATAAAAAGATAAAAGGACATCTTTCAAAAAGAAATTATGTCATATAAGGTTACTACTATAGATCACTGTGAAAAGAATAAATAAGGCATAAACTCACCTCAACACTGGCCAAGTATCTGTTCTGTATGACAGCGATCATATTTTGCTCCTGATGAACGTTACGTATAACTTTATTGTAAGCACTCATAATTATTCCCTTCACTGCTTCATCAGGCTCCTGAGTTGAATTACACAGAGGGAGATTGAAGACAGAGTCACTCCTCATTTACACTCACCAGTGCTTAAGAAGTAAAACTTTAACTGAGAAATTCCATTCTTAATGGAAAAAATGATTTATCAGATTTCTCTCTCCCTTCTCAAGGAGACTCTAAAAGGGAAATCTAAGAGTTCATCCAATAGTTGCAATAGAATAAAACTGACTGGCACCTCTATGCAGAAGTTCAATTTCATATTCCACACGTTATAAAATAATTTATTTAAGGACAGCGTGGTTAAACAGATAGGAAGCATTAAAGCATGCCAGCATTTCTACCAGCGTCCTTGATTCTACCACAGAGAGCAGTCACAAGCAGGCTAAACTACTGATTTGTTGTTAGCATGATGCTGCATTGGAGGACAGGTTCAACTTTGGCTGATGCGACTATTCTATGACACAGTAGAGACTCTCATTGCAGAGACAATGCAAGTACCTCAAAGAGTTAGCAAAAGAACAGAGGAAATGCCTATTAGAAAAGATAAATATCTGGGGAAAAGGTTAACAAAAGCACAGAAAAAGATTACAAGGCAAGAATACTTGTCCCATGCAAAAGGAAAGTGATTAAAAGCTTTTCTTAAGACTGGGAAAAGTCAATTTATCCATACACATTCATCCAGACAGGCAATCCCATTATTTTAAACATTAACTTAATTTTCGTCACCTGTATTTCAACACAAGTAGCAAAATTCAGTATAGCTCAAAAAAAAAAAAAAAAAAGCTTCTCTGCACATCAACAGGGAAGAAACAGTTTTCCCAGTATTTCTTAGTTAAGTCAGTTATATATACAGCTAATTTCCTGCAACCCAAAGCTGTCCTCCACCTGTTGCCTGGAAAGCACATTCTCTTCTCTCTGGGGAGTAATCCGAGTGACTTTTAACACATTTCCCCAAAAAAAACATGTTGCCTTGTAGCAAATAAACTACTCATCTGATACATTAAGAAAAGCTTTAAACTTCTTGAAATCAAAGATGTACAAAATATACAGAAGTTGTTGACACAGTAGGCATGATTAGAACTTACACTTAAGACAGCATCCAGTTCTTCACAAATAGCCAACTTGGCCTTTTCAAGAATTTCATCTATATTGCCAACCACTTCCTCTAAATCTAAAGATGCTTCTGACATCAGGTCAAAACACTTCAAAGGGGAAAACAAAATCAATCAGCCTTGGAAAGTAAAGCAAGCAGTTAGCATGAAGGCAGCAAAACCAAGCAAGAAATAGGAAGAGTTATAGCACTAACAGAAATCTAATCAGAATTTGTGTGAGATCTCACCTTTAACTGCCTCACATTTGAGTGATATAAAGACTTCCAGAACTAACAGTGTTAAGATTCACCAGCCAAGAAAAAAGTTGATTTTTGCCTTAATCCAAGTTTTATTTTCTTAATCACATTTTGATTTTTTTATCAATAATGAAATAGTAGAAGAATCCAAATCTTTCTCCTACTGAGTTTCGTGTCAAAAATCAATGTGTGCTGCCCACACAACGACCCACAGGATGCTCAATATGCCAGTTTCACTACCGACTGGGCTTTCCATTCCTGTGTGGTAGCACCTGAGATAAAGACACATCCTGGGATCTATTTCACAGTTTATCAAGTGTGAAATAAGGTTAAAGATTTTACCAGGAAACTGCAGTGTTCTCACAGAAATTAGAAATAACTGAGCCTCAAGACATAAGATACAGAAGGTGCCAGAGAAAAATCAGCAAGATCAACTTATAGTTACAATGAATTTTGTTTTCAGCAAAGTTTTGTTACTCATACCTGCAGAAGAAGACATGTTACACTGGAAACCAAAGCTAAAAAGAAAATATGGTGCTTTATTTAACATGCTACACACACAGTCACAACAGAAATCGGCAAACTCCACCTCAATCATTTACCTATCAAGCATGCATATTCCCCTAAAGATTGTGAAAATATTTTATGGCCTCAACCTTAAGGGAACCAAGGATAACAAATTTAACACTGTAAGTTCAAACAGTACGTTGCTCCCCAAAGCCTGGAGCTGCATACTGGAAAGGAGCCATCCAGCCTCTCAACATTTCCTTGTCTGTCATTGACCCATTTCCTGTCATAGATTCCGATCGATGCTACACGAGATTAATTTAGATTCAGAAAGAGAGGAAAAAGAGTTACCTATTTAAAATAATGAGAGGGGAAAGACTCAATGAAGCACTTGCTCTACATGATTGCTCACACTTCTTTTAAAAAGGAGCTAGAAGTTAAATTCCAAGAGAATAACTGCATATGAAAAACTGAAAAGATGAAGATAAATGAAGATTGGTTGGTTTACCAACCCATTCCAGAAGTCTGTATATTTCCTGTGTCTCTGAACTGTTTGCAGGGTAGTTCAGATTCAAAACAGGTAAATCAGAGTTCACCACTACAGTAACAAATACCAACAATTTTCATACATGCAGAATCACACTCTGAATTGCACCCAGCAATCAATCATAGAAACCCACCTGCAGGCTTGTTTGCCCTCTCCAATAAATGAGATGATTATAAACATCTGGAAGTAATTATATTCATTAACATTATATCGCACATGACATGCACCGAGTCCACACTGCTGCTGAACAGCATTTATTGTCAGGTCAAGGAATGCTGTTATTCCTAACAGAATCAGGCCATAGTAAATGTTCTGGGTACAAAGAAATGCAAGAAATAGGGCAGAAAACGTCTTCACTATAAAAAAGTATAACTCTTGTGGATTATGTACGATTCACCTGGGCAGGAAGGTCATGCTGACACAAACTGAGAACATTTACACACAAATGCAACAAGAAGATCAAGGAGACTGGCCCTGTGGGAATGGAAGGAAAACAGCTTACAGTCTTCCCAGGAAGATTAAGAGTCCTAAACTGAGCAAGAGCATAGGTACTAAACACAGAGACAGGAAAGCCCCAGTATTACCTCCCTACTTTGCACTTTCTTTACAAGCAGAACTCAATGGTAACTCATTTCCACCATCTCCTTTTAAGACAAATAACACACAATTTCAATGCTCCAAACCTCCTGCAACTCAAGACTCGGCATTGGAATGGTATTCCGCAAAATACTGCAGGACATGCAAATACAAGTGGAAAATTCCTTTGCATAAATTCTTCCTGATCAGCATTTCAATGAGGAAAACAATTCCATTATGTATTTGTCTGCAACCTGTACCTAGATCATGTCAAGTCAGACTGGCTGCTTCTTTGCCGTGGTCTCTCAAGACGTCTTTCAGCAGCCTTTTTGAACCAGAACCTCTTAAAATCTGAAGTCTTTCTAGTCAAAGGCCACTTGAAAGAACTAAGTAAAGCTTTTCAGTCACACAATGAACAGATAGAGCACGCTTATACAGAAGTTAAACTTGCATAAAGCTACTGATCTTTATGTAACAGACGTCCTTTCATAAGAAAGCATAAAATGGCTCACCGCAAAGACACACTAGGAATAAAGGTAAATTAACACTCCACTCCTCAACACGTTACTTTCCCCTCTGTGTTGAGGCAATGTCATTTAGTGCCAGTGCTCATATGCACAATCTCCCTCTTACAGATGGTTGTCCATACTAATGCCAACTCCTCGCAAGCTCAGTTAGACAGTGTCATACTTCATCTTTCTCATCAACTTTCCTGTTCACCTTACCTTTACAACGCCACTGAACCAGTCAGCAAGAATTTGCAGAGCTGTATCTGTACGATTTCTGATGCAATTTGATTTCTTCATTTTAATACTCTTCCCCTGAAAGAACTGTTGAAATACCTCCTCAGAGTCATCTGCTTCAGAATCTTGACTGTACACCATTTCCAGAGAAGCAGACAGTTCCTGTGCATCAAATGAATGAAACCAAAACAGGTACCAGAAGAATTTTAAGACAGTATACTCACTTGTACAAAAATCAAGACATTTAACACAGAAAAAGTTAGCATTACCTGCTGTCATAAAATCATGTCTACTATAAAGGCCTCTTTCTATATCCAGTGAAGTGTATCTTATATCCCACTTTCCTCTCAGATGTAGTGGCATTATGTCTACCAGAAAATGCAATACAGAAAAGGATCTCACACGGAGATCATAGAGCCTGACTTACCCCTTCCAAACACGGACACCACAAAAAACTTAACAGCTCCTAAGAAGTCATTTATATTCTACTTTCTTCTTCGCTATGGATTGGACTTAAAGATCATGAAGAGCAAAATGGGTTTCGACTTATAATGTTCCTCACACAACTGCACAAACTCAGAAAAAAAAGTGAACTTGTACTAAGAAGCAAGGTGAGAAGCCAGACACCCAAGGAATGCTTCTGGACTGATCCCTCCCCTCACAAGTCACCAGTCAAATATCTTCTGATGCACCTCTGTCATCACACCACTTCCTAGATGGAACAGTAATTACCTATGTGTCTGACCCCTGAAAGCCCTCTGAAACCAGTTTTATAGTCTGGAAACTTCTATTTCCATCTAAAAGCCAAGTATTCTGCAAGTATAGGAAGCACAGGGTCCACCTCCCACCTCCAAACAACACAGGACACGTAGATGGAGAAAAACACTGACACACCTCTCTCTCTCTGCCTTCTGAGAGAGGTTTCATCTTTGCACCCCGTCAGGCTATGGAAAACGCAATATGACAGAACTTAAAGAAATGGTTTGTCAGGAGCCTTTCAGATCCTTCAAAGACAGAGGTCATACAAACAACCAAATCTAACTCAAAGAAAGAAAGAGAGTCTGACACTGCCATCACAGGCCAGAACTTGGCCACAAGGAACTCTCCTGTGTGTGCTGTGGAGGTAAGGAAGTGAGCTTGATCAGTTTTGCAGAACTATACATGACAACACCACAACCAGGCCCCTGCTTTACAGATGCAGCACAGCAATTCACACTGGGGCCAAAAGCACAAGAACTTCCTCACGTAACAGCTAACTACATACAGTAACCACAAAAAAACCCAAAACAAAACCAAACCACCATCATCAAACACAAAACCCTCCCAAAAAACCAAACTAAAAACAGAAAACCACACCAACAAACAGTTGTTCATAAAACTCTGGAACTAACTTCATAAAAATAGTTAGCACAAAAACAGCATTCATTTAGTACAACAGAGTGTTTAAAGCAGCAATTTCCAGCTGAGCTAGGTGAGCTTTGTGCAGATGTGCTTGTCCATAAGCAAAGACAAAAATGTTCGTGCTAAATTTATGAAGGCTATTTAAACCACTCATGCACAACATATTTTTCTCACATTCTTTTTTGAACAGCTGGATTTTAATACACCAGGATACACGTATGGCATGGCACAGAGGAAGCCAGGTTAAAATCAATAGTCTGAATGAGGAAGAAGAAAAGCCAGCCCTTTTAACAGCTGCCAAAAGCGGGTAATAGAACTGAGAAAAGTTCTTGGTAACAGTTAGATATCCAATATCACATCCTGTTCACAAAACCAGCAGCACTAGTTACACCTGAAGAGTATTCCATCAGACTGTCCTCAAGGAAAGAATCCACCCAAGTATTCTTCATACTGTACACACAGTTCCCTAAAACATGAGCGACTTCACAAGCACATGGATATGGAAACAGCCTCCAGAAAGATAACAAGTGCCCAAATGAAAATGGCTCAGAGGCCTAAAAATGTACTTGTCCCAGCTGCTATCTCTAAGTGTAGTAACTCAAGGGAGCACAGAACAAGCTGCTCCACATCATGCATGGGGCAGAAGAAACGTGCTTACAGACAGCAAACACAGAACAGCTGACAACTGTTTAAATCCTACCCTAGCCTGCTTTACAGTAGCCCGGGTGTGTGCCCACACTCCTGGCCTTCCTCTTGACCAACGCAGTATTGTCACTTGCAAAGCATGGAGCTCATCAACTGGTTTTTTCAGTCCTAGCCAGTTGGACCCAGCTGTGGCTGAAGCATTTTGCATTTGCCTGTAGTTCAATCCAGCCACAGTTCTCACTGGAAGGTATAAAACCTAAGTCAGACGAAACACGTGATGCAGAAGGCAGGTTTGCAACACACAGCCTTGGTGAGAGGGGCATTAACTCCCATACTCCTGTTCTTCTGAGAGAGACTGGAAAAGCATTAGTTTCTCCCAGACAGGAGAGAATGACCTCTTCAGCTCTATAAACTGCAACCCAAGATTCTGACTGATATTTGGTAAAAAAGATCTGTTTCCTTACTTGAGAAAACTATGTTGATCCTCTAGCTCTGAATACAAGAGAGGACCATCAACACAGTCACGCTAAAGCCCAAAATTTACTTGACACACCCAGCAGCATTTCAGGACCCCTTCAAATATTTTCAAAGAACTATTAAAATCTCACTACAGTACCATTACCTAGAAGATGCTTAATGCCTACCACCTAGTGGAATAGCACAGCATAATCTTTAAACACATACCAAAAAAATCCCAACCATAAAAGAGAAAAAAAATACACAACACCACACCTTAACCTTTCTCTGTCTGAATGAGCAGGATCCACATAGGGCCTTCAGTGACAGAAAGCCATGACATGCATCCAATATCTTTTCTAATTAGACATCGATCTGCATATAAGACTAGAGCCAAAAAAGTAAGTGTATCAAAACATTTTTTGAATGGCATTGAAAAATTCAATTCCATTAGAAACTGAGTAAATAATCCCATGAAAATTTGAATGCTTCAATTTACTAATGCTGTTCTAACTTTATACAAACTTATGTGCAGCCAGTAATCTTGGTGATTTTTCATAAGAACCCAAACACATACACATGCAGATGAATACATCTCTGGAATTTGTAGAAACAAGCTGTCTAACTATTGCCAACCTTTTTCCCCTCTCTACATACACTTGTATAGTCAAAATAAAAGCGAGTAATATTTCTGAAGTTGCAAGAAGAAAAGAAATTATTTCTAATAGCAAAGGCAGAAACACCCACACGGTAATACTTCTATCAGCCAAGCTCTCTTCAAAAGATCTTACTGCCTTTACAGAGCCCATTTCCATGTCTACTTCCTCACTTTCTGTTGTTGGTTTGGCTGGGAGGGACTGTTGGTATAAACATGTGTTTCTGCACTGTTTAATTCTCATCTTAGAAAAAACCTTTAAACAGCTTACGCTTTGTTACACTAGTCCAAACTACACAGCCATCTTAACAGAAAGGGCTAGGTAACTTTATCAAACACAAAAAACACTGCCACAACTTGCATGGTAACTGCATTGACATTTTAATTTTAGGTTCTCTCAATCAGTACCTGCCTTCTACTAAACATTCTGTGCTTTGTGAAGCCTTGTTAATTACCAAACAGTAGCATAAGAGAAAAGCTGTTGCTCAAATCCAGGATCTAAATAACAATTTTCCTCTAGAAATTAACACCCAGGAGACCAGGATCATAAGTAACACTGAGAACTACAGGTGTCAGATGTACAACTTAACTCAGAATTGTTAGCTAAAGCTTCAACTGCTGCTGTGAAGGTCTCCAACAAGAACATTTAAGAAATACCCTCCACAGTTTCTCAGTGTTCCAGAATCAACACTGATAAAACAACCTCCTTACCTGCAACTTTCTTGAGCGCTCAGAGAGGGGCAGTTGATCCACTTCCAAAATTAATTCTTCAACTGCTGAACACAAGTTCTGCCGTATCTCATCTCTTTTGGCAATTAATTCATCCCTTTCATCCTTCGCAGAAGGAAAAGCAAGTCAGCAACTCACACTCAAACACCACATACACAATGTGGAAAATGACGCAAAAAAGCATTGATCTCTGCGAAGTATGATTAGTACAATACTGACCAAAACCAAAGCTTTCAAAACGGATGCAGGAAGTTACTCAGAAGCATGCCTGCAGTGTTCTTTTTACAGTGATTTAACCCAACACGCCCAGAGAAATAAGAAAATACATGTGAAGATGGAAGACCAAAGTACGTCTTTACAGACTTGCTGTAAAGACTTGCTATTGCCTTCCACATCTATCTCTAAAAATGAAAAAGTAAGTAAATTGACTTAAGTAGCTGTAAGTCACTGTTCTAACATGCATTCCCTTCCCCATCTTGAAATCTAGTGTGGAAGGCAGTTAGTAAATAAACAGAAAACAGAGTTAACCATAGTATTAATACCACTTTCACATGGAGCCAAAGAACAGCCAAATGAACACAAGCTGCTGACAAGCAATACATAATAGTTATAATATATAACTGCAAAATAAGAATGTATACACGAACACTGGTTTTTGGAGTTTCTAAATTAAGTTTACCCAGTGAAAGCTTAAAAGTTGCCTTAATCAGGAGTTTCTAAGTAAGTTTCTAAGTAAGAAGACAGACTAGAAACCTTTTGCCTGTTACAGAAAAGGGCAGAATAAGATCCAATGGCTGGAAATTGAAAGATAGATAAACTTCAACTAGAAATGAAATTCCAAGTTGCAGCATACACTGCTTTAAAACTTAAATTCACAGTTGAACCAATATTATAATTCAGCCAGATATTAGTGCGAAGGATAATAAAAATCAGTGGATTAAGCCTCATTATAGAAAGTAAACACAATGTATTGTTTCAGCACTTAAGAATATGAAACAACAAAAACTTGTGCACTTCTAGAGCATCTCTGGTGACCAAAAGCACGCACAATTTTTACAGACTTCCTCCTGCATAAGATAGGAGTTAGTTTGTAAAAAAAATACTGCAATGCACTGTACAAAAAAATATTCCTTCTGACAAAGAGTCTTCATTCCTTTATAAGACAGGATTTCTGCAAAGTATTACTTCAAAAGCTAGAGCAATAGACTTAATATAGTAGGAGATTCAACCAGGCCACCAAACTCCAATTAATATCCATTCAAACACTAGAGTACACTTAACAGTCTGCTCATGACTAAGTGACAATCCAGGAACTCAACAGATGGCTGGGGAGCCACAGAACAAGTCTCTTTGCGGTGTCTGCTATTTAATTGGGTACATGTGACAGTTCATGGCTCAGATAATGCCTGTTAAATAACAGTGACTTCAGAGAGTTCACTTCAGAGTTAGGCTGTTAAAATACTGCCAATGTGCTGCTTTACAAGGATGTGAGCTCTTTACAACAGCAAACAGAATAAAACAGCTTTAGAACAGGCTAAAGGCTCCTCAAACCACAAAATCTATTTTATGCCTGGTCCATCTTATACCTCTCAATAAAACAACTCCACTAACAATCCAAACTCAATTCCACCCAACCACCAGACCTGGTCATACCAAACGTCAAGCAAGCTCATCATCTTGTTTCTGGTAACTACAGCAATGCTTATGGAAATACATAGCATCTGGATACATATAATGCAATGACCTCATCAGTACATTCTTGCTTTAGTGTGATTTAATGACCTCATAAGCAAGAGAAAAAAAGGAATCCTCCTCCATGGATAAGTTCTAATCACTTTTTAGAGCCTCTTTCTACTTTCTACCTCAGTTTTCAGTTCCCTTTAGTTCAAGCTACTACTTTGCAGTACATAGAACAGATATAAATAGCTCTGGCATCAGTATCCTCAATAAATCGCTCTGTTTATACCACCCTTCCCCACCTTTTTTTTTTTTTTCCTAAATGACCAAACGAGTACTTTCCCTTTTTTAAATATTGGCACGATTATTTTCCCATCCTTTCCACAAAACCACTGAATATGTACACTACAGTCTCCAATGTGTTTCTAAATCATAGAATCTTAAACTAAACAGCACATCCATAAAACACTATCTACACTGACCAAGAAGTCAGAATTTGTATTATGGTCTGCTATGAGTATCTGCCTACATTGCCATCAGGGGAACTTCTAATTATCTCTGTTTTTTCATCTGTAAAGCTACCATCCTCTCAGTAACGTTTGATAGGAGAGCTAGTTAAGCGATAAGGACCACCAGCTTCCTATTTGGACACAGAATTCAGATCAAATTCTATGATTATTTTTTAATAATACTTTTAAGCATTTGCACTCCAGAAGAACAACCTTTGCTATTTTCATACACACCATACCCCAGTACTACCTCAGTCCACTGATTATCCTCCTACGTTTCCAAGACATACATTACTTAAATACCTTATTAAGAACAAATGCCTCAGTCATCCTTCTTCATTTTGGGGACAGCATGCAGGACAGACACAGGTAAACTACCAGAAACCAACTAAGAGAGTATAGACAATGAAAACTGCAAGGCCATTGACTCCCAAACTGCACTCAAACTTTATTTGGTTTACTCACGCCTGTGATATTTGTTTAAGATGCATTAGGTTTACCCCCAAAAGCAAGACAGTGTCCACTTTCAAGAGCTTACAAACAAATAAGGCTTGTGACAGTGAGAGAGGGCATCAGCACTCCAGGGAGGTTAAAGGAACAGCACATTGCTTAGGCAACTGAATAGTAAGATCTAACTTAGTAAAACCAATTTTGACAGCTGGGTTGACAGATTAAGCAAACTGAGTTAAACAGTCTGCTACAATTTAATAACCAGCTATTTCATCCATCTGGTTGGGTTCACAGGGCTTCCTGTACACTGGATTTACATGCACCTCATTTCAACTAAGCAAGAAACAAAGTCAGTGACGTGAACGTATTCAGTTGTGCTGTTTGTTAGCCCACCCACAGTCAGGATAATTTAAGCAGGAATGACAAGCAGAATAGCAAGCACACCTTCTACTCTGTGCATCCTGGACATTTCTTGTATTTGAAAATGCAGTTGCCAAGATTCCATGACATGTTACAGCACATAAAACAGATCTTTGAAAATCAAAACGATTCTCAGGAAAAAAAAAAAGTCACACCGCCTTTGTGGTAACACAGCTGTTGTGTGATGCAACCAAAACTCTTGTTCTGTGCCCTTCACCTACCTGAGTCTTCAAAATACTTCAGACAAATTCCACAAGAGCCTAGAGACATCCTTCTTCCAGCTGCTACCAATTTGCCTTGAAAACTAAATTAATTCTGCAGGGAGCTTTACACTTCCACACATATTCCCACTTGCATACCTTCTGCAGCACTCAGGGGGATACCTGACATCCAGCAGAACTCGCGTCTCTTTTATTTTTCCACGTTTAAAATATTGGTGATGCTACCATGACAACTTCCTCTCTTCAGATAGGAGGATTTCTTTTTTTTTTTTACAACAACGTGCTCTTGCAATGTTATAAGACTTCATGTCACCACTCGTTTACACCTTAGCTTGAGCAACTAGGAACAATGTCAGAATTGGGGGGAGAGGGGAGTGTGCTGATTTCTGAACAAAACTAGTTTTCAAGCCATGTGTGAGGCCACACCTTGCCAACGTGAAACGCAGGGCTACACAAACCCACATGGAGTTACCAGAAGCAGCATAGTGCTGTAAGCTCGTTTTAGCAGTATTTCAAATATTTTGACAGTGTAACACACTACAGTGCACCATGCAGACATGACTTCATTGTTAGCCATTCAAAACCGAAATGGGTGACGTCCAGACTGCCTAACACATTCCAACGAATTAGTCCACCAGTAAAGCCTCAAGCACTCTTCAAGAATGAAACCTCCTTTTATTTTGTTTCTCATGAAAGCATGCTATTTGTTGGGGTTGGTGACTCAAAAAAAAAAAACAAAAAAAACCAAAGAAAACCAAGAAAATTGGCCCTCACACTGTCACCTGAATGACATGACAGCAACCTTCTCCTCTTTGAATGAAAACTTTGAGTCTCCCCAATCACACTACTGTACCTGCATCTGTCCTAACTCTTGTCCACATTAAGAGTTTTCTTACTCTTTATTCCCAGCCCAACTGAACCAAAGCAAAACTGAACAAGGAGGGGCAGAAACAAGTTGTAAGATGGCTTTGTTTTGCTTGCCTGTGGTTGTTCAACAAGGCTTACAGACCCACTTGAGCTCAACCAGCCCATGTAATCTTCAGAACACTGCAACTGGTATTATAACACATGGGATGAGACAGCCACCCAAGGAAAGTATGTGCAGGTGAATCCCTAAGCAGCCCTGGCTCCTGGGTACCTCACAGTGTAGCTCTTCTATGCATTGCTATTCTACACGTCCAAGGCCAAGCTGGATGAGGCCTTGGGCAGCCTGATCTAGTGAGATGAGTTCCTGCCCACCGCAGGGGGGGTTGGAACCAGATGATCTTTAAGGTCCCTTCCAACCAAAACTATTCTATGATTCTATGACTGCTCCCCTATACAAGATGCAACACTAAAATGTCATCTGCTTATTAATGCTCATCTTAATGTTGTCAAGTTTAAGCATTTGACTTTCTTTTATTTACTAAAAACTGTTTCTTTTCACCTATAGCAATTACACATATGCCATGGTGTAGATGTTTTAATAGCTTTCCCTACACAAGCAAGCACAGAACTTACGTAGGTTCTCTTCACGGCTCATTATTTTCTAGTCCATTACATGAGCTGTTAAATTTGGTGTAATACAGCAATACTTCTTAGGCAAACATGCTTAAAATGTTTTAGGTTATACCTGAGAACAGTCACAACACATTTGCTGACATGATCCCAGACACACAACTACCATCCCTTCCCTGCTTTACCACAACACCTGCCAAGGACCAGGGAACCTTCTCGCTGCCTAATGCAGCATCACCACACACAAGAGACACAGTATATAACCATCCTTATGAATGCACTCGCATCTATATACCCAAGATGGATTTTTCAGATCTGTGGTTGCAGAGAAGTTGCGCTAGATGGCAGCTTTCTTCCATAAAAGTCCACCTTGCTCTACAACTGTATTTGCATACAGCTCTCCCCACGACTCCCCGTGTGAGGAAAGCGTATACCGAGTAGCAGCACGCTACTTTAACAAAACGTTTTAAAGATAGACACTGCTGCACAGTTAAAGTGATTTCTAACAGTTATTACTCAACAGAAACCTTTCGGCTACCATGTTCAGATTTACAAAACCAAGGGCATCAAAAAGTCTAGGTTTAACACAAAAAATAACACTTCACAGATACATCAGTATTTGCAAAGGCAGCAAAGCCTCAAATGTTATCTAGCAAAGGACAGATGCTTCCATGCTGTGCTCATGCTATCCAGCTATACTTACAGAACTAAAATACTCTGCCAACAGCTGTTATAGATCTTGGAAAAAAAAATTCCAACCTACCACATTGCTGCATAACCAAATCCTCTCTTGAGCCAAGTCATACTCTGTCCAAATCTTCTGCAATTTTTCCAAGGAACATGGAACAGTAAGACATCCTTCTGTAACTACTTCTATGGCTTGTGAGAGTTGCTCCCCAAAACAACCGCTCTTATCTGTTTGCCTAAGTTGTAAGGAAGAAAAAAATATTTTACCTCGATTTTTTCCCCCAGAACTTAAGTATTTTAAGAATCAATGCTATTCAGACCCCCTGGAACATACAGATTTTGGAACAGCCATGTTAACAACTTAGTTTCTTTGAAAAGGTAGCAGCAGCAATTTGTCTCATTCAGCCGCAAAATCTTTTTTGAGGAAGGAAGAAGGACCAAGAATACATTCGTTATACCTCAGTATTGGGAAGGCTGGGCATGGAAATTCCCTCCTTCCTATAATTCCCCTTTTGACCTATTTCTTCCCTTGGTGTTTTTTCTAACTCATCTTCTACACACACCCCAATATGTATATTCCTTCTTAAAGGAGCTGATGGGCTTTTCTGCTTCTAGTCTTCTTTCTTGTCCCTTCTTTTAAAACTGTAAGTGTAATTTGGGCTATCCGAAGAGATACACCCCCCACAGCAAATACCCAAGGACAACACAGTTACTTTTAACAACTAGCTGTATTTAGTAATGAGTATCTTCCTCAACGATGGAGCTGAAAGCTTTTCTTGCAACAGCTATGGTAAAGGAGCAGAAGTGAACAGAAGCCATCTAATAAATGCTGAGAAGCAGACAACACAAATTCTTCTGTTAGCTTCCAAAAAGCTCAAGTTTCAGCCTTGCTTTTGGGAAATAGTCCCCTCTGTATGCAACACTACATTTTTCTTATAAAATTAAGAAAACAAAACTTTTTGGAAACAAAAAACCATGCATGACTTCAAGAGATAAAGTGGACAATGACAAATAATACTATTTTAGAAAAAAAAAACATACCTAACTTGTTTCAGTGTCTTCACCATAGCAGCCAAACTTCTCATTTTCGTTGCAACAGAAGTACGTAGGGTTTCCTCACAACTTTTAGCAGTTTTCCTGGATGTTTCCTTCTCTCTCTGAATTATTAATTATTTTGGAGCAGTCAATTAACAAAGAGAAGAAAAGATAGATCAACAGTCACAACAGTCGGCCAGGGCTACTAAAATGCAGACGATAACTCTCAGACTTTTCTTGAAAAGCAGACATAAACACACACATATGCATACGCACAGAGCTGTCCCTCTTCAAAACACTTAACAAAATGCCTAGAAAGATATACATGCCAATGAGAATAATTTTATTTTCTTTAATAGCTTTTTAAAGGTTAATTGTTCATTTACTTCCTCTCATTTCAGCAGTGATGTGTTTGAGTATATTTCTTCAATTACTTCCCATTTACTAGCAAAACTTCAGACAACATGGAATTTTTTTCTCTCTTTGCTGAAAAATTCCTACCCATTAGCCCAGGGAAATGGAAGTCCAGGACCTCATTAAACTTCTCACTCTCACCACCACCAGACCTCCAAATGGTGTGGCAAAACAAAAACTCTGGTTGCACGTACAACCCATCCTGACCTTTTCTACAAGGAATATTCTTAAGAAAAGACATGGAATATTCTTGACTCCCAAAAAACCCACACACCACTGAAGGCCATATTCCTCAAGAGACAACCTACATCTGAAATGTCTTGCTCTCATACCACAGAGATGCTTTTATAAACTCACTTTAGGTAACAAAATACATTTGTTAGCCTTTCAGACTCACAATTAAAAAAAACGCCAACAAAGAAACAAAAAAGAATAATAAAAGGATTTAAATAGTTTTGTATTTGCAGATAAGCATCCAAACTCATGGCTGCAGGGTGTTTTTTTAAGTATACCTCAAAGCCACCACCACACACCACCCTTCTAGAACAAATCGCTCTCTATCACATAGCTTTTAACAGGGAGCTAGTAAGTTCTTACTTAAAAGAACACCCACAATCTTTTCTTTTAAAGCAGTTTAATTGCATTCAACACAAAAAATGTTAATTATGATTTGTAGAAAACAGTTGAAAAAAAAAAATCACCAGACTATACTTAGGAAAGGCTTCTAAGAATTCCTTGAATTCAAGTATTTTTTCTTAGCTGTAGGCATATATTCTATTGCTTGTTAATTTAGTTTGCATAGAAGTGCACAAACCTCCTATCTTTAGTTGATGGGAAACACGTGCAATGACAGGTTAGTTTATATAGAGAAACCCAGATGTTCTAGGCAAAGGTAACTGAGAAGCAAAGCTGGTTATGAGCAGTTTTATTTGGCAAGAAAGAAAAAGGAAACAACTATGGGCAAGATCAGTTTTCTGGATTGTCAAAGGGATTTACACAATGGCAATTTTTCCCATCTATAGAGATAAGAATTGCACATTTCTCTGAATTCATGAGAACATCCTTTCACACAATCTCTTATTAATACTGCTGTTTATCACACTTAAAACCATGCACACCATTTTTTAAGCCTATCAGTAACTATTACTATGCATTGTGCTTCTCAGGTAGTGCTAGGAACAACCCCTGGAAAGAAACAAGCATCTTTTCTATTAAGCAGTAATTAAGAAAATAATATTTTTTACCCATTTCTAAAATTCCACAGCTTCTGTGACGCTTAGGAATTTTCAACCCAACACAGAGAAAGCTGTTCTTCCCTCTAAGTGAATGAAGAAAGGATTATCTCCTTACACAAAGCATGTTTTTAATTGCAAAGTGCAAAACTCCACATTCAAACTGAACTCCTACATCCAAACCAGCAGTTGCACCAAGCGCAGTGGGAAGCCAGGACATACACCAAGGGGAGCTACGGTCCGGTCCAAGTGGGACTGCAGAGCGTGCACTGACACACCACGACAGCATCTCCCTGCACCAGGGCAAGCCAAGTCTTCACTCAACTAATTTAATCCTTCTCTATTCCAAACAATATGGCACAGCTCAGCTGCAGCATAACAGAACCATAAGACAGAAGCATTGCCAGAAACATGAGGACAGACGGGCCCTCTTCACACTTCTACATACCTTAAGTTCACGTTTCAGCTTCTGAACCTTGAATTCTAATTCCTCCTGCCTCTGCAAGAGATTTGCATTCTCTCTTCTGAGAAGCTCAAATGGATTCTGATCTGGTTTTATTTGTGCGAGGCCGCTGTCTGGCACTGGTGTAGAAACCAGCACTTTTTCCCTTTTAGAAATTAAGAGGAATTAATCAAAAAAAAAAAAAAAAAAAAGAAACCACAACAAAACACAATATGCATTCTTTCATGCTACTGTAATTTCAGTAACAATTACAGAATATAACACCAAAAAGCCTGCAGAAGCACCTACACAATCATGCTTTCCTTCTTCAGAATTTGTACCCCTATCCACACCAGTCATTACAAAGGCTGTTATACAACACAGAGGAAAACAACATGTCATTTGAAGACAACCCTTTCATGTGTTTTCATGAACTCAATAGTCTTTTCCATCCAAAAACCATCTTACCATACCACGCTGCAGACCCCGAAAAGTCAAGGTCCATTGCAATTCAAAATTTCTATCTACTAAGCGAACGAAAGCACTTTAATGTTTTGGATCTACATCCGAAAAGCTATTTTTACAACAAAGAAGAGTGACGTGAAGCCATCTGCTTCACAGCACTGTGACAGCGGTACCAAAGCTCCACTAGACCCCACATCAACTTAATCCTCAACTGCATGGCTTTGGTTACATCCTAGCTTCTTTCTTTCTCTGCTGCCTTTGCTGGTGTACCATCCTAGGCTATAACTGCTCCCTCTTCTTTAAAATGAGATTCTGAGCATATCTATAACTCATAAAACAGGCAGCTCAGAATATCAAACTGATTCAGGATGAGATCCATTATTATTAACTTAGACTTATTTGAAGAGCACTTCATTTCCTTTTAGCATGCATTTCATTTAATATTTTACATTTGTTAACAGCACAGACTTGCCTAAATGATCTAATCGTAAACCAGATTTGGGTACTGTGTTGGTACTTGGAAGGACATGTCCTCAGTTGATTAACTAAAACGTTCAAGAAGCCCAAATCACGGAACATCAGCAAATTCTAAAAAAGTTTTTTTGGATAACATTACTTCTTACATCATCTCAACTTTCTGAAAGCCAAATATCATCTTTCCCACTCACAAACATTCTTCTCAGCAGCCTGTTGCCATGGCAATCCTAGAAACTGTACGACAAGCCTCTTTAAAGAGATTTCTGACAATAACTGTAACTGCCAACTTACCACCACCCGTTGTCAATGTAATTACAAGTTGCAGAGACATCATTATCCCCTAAAGCTCACCTCAAACTGTGATTGATGGCTTTATTTCTTACAACAACATGCTGTTAGATTCCTACACAAATAAACCACCAAAACATGTTTGTCCTGCTAGGTAAGCGTACTTTTACATTCCACACTTGTGTCCAGATGAATTTTTAACAGAGGTAAATAAATAGGGGATAGCTACAAAAAGTCTCAGTGAAGTCTATGGAAATTACACAGACACCAAAACAAACATCATTGCATTGCCTATCACTGCAAAATCTGCTAGAAGCCTTATGTCCTACAACTTTCACTTTCCACTAAACTGTCCACTATCTTTTCCTCTGCTTACTAGCTGATATTTTTTTTCCTTAAGGTACATGAGAACAGTCTGTCTCTGGAAATCAAACAAGAAAGAACAAGCTATTTAACCAGTGACAAGACTAATGAACAGCTTTCTACAGATTAATTTCCTAATTCCCACCACGACAGCATGCACACACAGAGAATCACATGTACTTCCCTTCTGTTGAGTCCCAGTATTATTACTTGATGCTGGAAAGACAGAAACTAAACTTCTTAGATACTCTCACCCTTCCACCTTCTCATATACTCACATCCCAGCAACCATACTAATCAGAGCACTCAGAAAAAGCTTTCTATGACATCCCACCGTCTTACTTCAAGGCAAATAAACGATTTCCAGTAGAAATCTCATCCCTTGCACTGGCAGCTACGCTGTCAGAGAGCCCTTTTGGGATACTGTAGTTCACATAACCAGATCTGCTTAGCAACAGTGGTAATGAAAGCTTTATCTTCTGATGTTGGTTTTGCATGCCATCTACTTTTTTCTCTTCTGCATCTTTGGTGTTTCCTGAGGATGTGCATTTTTCAGCAAACCCTGCCTTGGCCACCTCTTCTCCAATATCTACTTTTTCATATTCCACCTGGGCAATAATGGTACCATCTTTGTGCTTGGCTTTGTAATGTACTTTTATTTCTTTTTCAAAAACTAGGCTGCTCAGGAACTTCCTCCCCTGTAAAATAAAAATACGATGAAATTGTGTACTGGACACTCTAGCTGAAATCAGTCATCCCCTTTGTAAAATAAAAAACATGTTTAAGACCAAAACCCAAAAAGAGTCACAGAGTTAAAGCTTACGTTTACCACATTTATTCTGTAAGAATGTTGTATCTGTACAACTACAACTGTACCTGATCTAACCGCTGTCAATGCCGATTGGACTTCAATACCAATAGTTCTCCCTCACTGTTCAGCTTTGAAAACTCTAGAATCATTTATAAGTGACAGAAGTCCAATGCCCCATCATCTCTCAACATAAGTTGGCAACCAGATTATCCAAGTCTTTTAAAGGATACTAGAACAACTATTTAACAGTATTATACAAATTTAAATTAAAAAAAAAAATAGTTACTCCATTGTTTAACAGCCTTTCAATAACTAGTCCAGAAGTTGAAACAGAATACAGTGACAGATAAATTATGTGTACCTACCTCATGGAACCCTGCCCTACTGAAACTGCTTATTTGGAAATCAGGAAATGCCAGAGTCGGCAGCTATGAGTTTCATCAGCAACAAAGAAAAACAGCTTTGAAAGACTGGTGAATGCACTCAAGACCTTCACAAGAAATCTGCGATAAAGTTGTAATTAATTAACAGGGTTTTCTTGGTTTAGCCCTACCACTTCTGAAGACATGTTGGCTTTGCTGAAAATTATGAATGGAAGGGATGAGAGCAGGAAAGCTACATGGAGCTAGCAAAAAAAGCTTTACCTCAAGCAACAAGAACTGTTCAAAAAACAACACAAAAACAAAACCCCAGGGAACTGATAAGAGAGGTTTTCACCCATCTTAAGTAATCACATGAAGCAATGTCAATAGGAACACAGGGATCAGCACGCCATTAAGACTGGAAATGATGTCCCAGAAAGCAAAACCACTACTAGTAAAGCTCCACCAATGGTCACCAGCGCCACTCAAGAGGGCTCAAAGCTTTTATCAGACCTGTTGGCATCAGCCTTTCTATATTCACTGCTGGCCATTCCCACTGCCATTCACATTCACCTGCTACTCCCTCTCCTGACCAAACTTTTGTAGGGTACTCAGGCATACAGTATTCCAGCAGCTCACAGATGTAAGTGAATTTACTGCAGGTTCTGTGACCAAGGGAGGTATTTTTCCCTCTGAAGGGGAAAAAAAAAAAAAAAAAAAAATAAAATAAAAGGTACTTTGTTTCCTCGGTGCCAGAAAAAAAATTTGAGTCAGTCAGAAATAAAATTGAGGCTCTGAAGACGGCAAAAGTGCACTCTAAAGATCACACACACCTCCCAGCACAACATGAACCATTTTTGACAAAACTACTTTAGTTTCTAGTTCAGGCCAACAGATCAGTCAGTCCTTCCCAGTGCATCCTGCCCTCACAGTTATCCATCCAACTCTTAGAAGACTCCCCCTGGTGACACTGTGCTGATATTTGGCCGCCTCTGCTAGAGATCCCACCATCTAAACGCTTCAAAATCTGTTACTTACCTGGTCAAACATGTTCAAGTTTTGACAAGCTGGTATCCGCAGTCCCCAGAGTCTGTACTTCTTGGCAATACTCGGACATTGCAAACTGGATGGGATTTCAACTATGTCTGATCTATTCAGAACCTCAGAATTTCCATAGTCAATGTACAACACTTGACACTGCAAACATATAAAATACAAACCAACAGAGGCTACACCAACCTCCTACAGAAACCTGTGCTGACAACTCCTAGAATACAAGTATTTTAACACGTGCACATTGTAGAGATCAGAATCTTATATGCTAAACCTCAATACCCTTCAGAGAAAGGAATCAAAGAATCTCTTAAGTCGGCACATACCCAAGAGCTTCGTGACAAAATCTGAAGTAACAAAACAGATCTTTGCTGTCAATTTTTATTTTCTCTAGGGGCTACAACTAAGAAGCAATATAGAAAACTTTCTTCAATTGACAGATAGGGAATCTAATGTTCCCAAGCCAACGAGCCTGTTTAGAAATTATCATTTTAAATAGGAACTACTAGCCTTCTGTATCATTCACCTAATGCTGATCAACAGCTCTTTCAGATCATTTGCATCACTCATATCACACAAAGGCTGGCTTTTTCACCACTCAGAAGTTCTGAAACTGAATTGCTTAACATTAACTACCATGCGTGAATCTCTATATAAAGAGATACAAACACCACTTTGCAAGTTGCGCAGTCTTTGCATCAGCATTTTTCAAAATTGCAAGTCATTTGAATGTCCTATGTGTATGTTCAGTAGTTTTAAATGCATTCACACAGGAATTGTCAAAAAGAGAAGAGCAGCATTTATTACTATCATCCTGCATGTAGAATCGATTTACAATTAAAGACTTAAAAAATAGTTCCTGCCTTTTCATTGTTGATCACTTGCTGCACCACGCATCTGTACCAACACGCATCTTCAGAAAAACACCCACCATAAATCTGGAAATTAGGAAACAAAGATGAAGAAAAGCATTCTAAAAATAAAAACATACCTCAAAATGGTTATTTGCAATAGAGTACAAATCTTACTTTCCAACTCTCCTAGAATTATCCCAATAGCAGCATAAAAACAAAGTAATGCATGATATCCTAGCTTTCAAAGCAATATATGCTAGATACGTCAAAAACATAATCCTCTACTCCAACAGCTCAAAGACAATTTTGCAACTATAAAAACACCAACATTTTACACATCAGATGCCCACAGCTTTTCTGTTAATCTGTTGCTGCAACATTTTATTGACATTGATGTTTTAGTAAGCCTGACAAAGAAGCCAGTCGCACTACACATAAAATGGGTTTGTCTTTGGTGCATTTTCTTCCAAGAGGAATTTTGAAGGTCATGGACACATAAACAGTGCAGACGAATTGTTTTATTTAAACCTTACTTTGCAATAAACCATCAGTACGTCACACACAAAACCAAACGCTGCCATCGCTCTTCACATGCTTGTCACAGAACTGACATTAAATATGTCCTTGTTTTCTTCTTACTTTGTCCACCACATTTAACTTTATAGGTTTTTGCACTATCCTCCGCACTTATTGAGATGGAGCAAAAAATCACTCTTCTGAAAAAACACTGCTCTTTTGTTAAAAATAACTCACGAATGTACAGTGGACAGCAAAAGATAATTCAGCATTCTGTATATTAGCCTCTTGCAGTATTTCCTGAGTGTTAAAAAAACCTTACGGTTGCCAAGTTTAGCTGAAGTCTGAAGTGCAGAAAGATGTCAGCTAGTTCACACAAAATAAGCATTTTCTCTAGGAAAGGCAGCAGTTCTTAAAGAGATTGCAAGATAATATATCCCACAGCACATTCAAAGATAAAGAAAATACCTAAGAAAATGGTTGCACAGAATTAAGGCTTTTGCATCCAGGTGAAAAACAAACTCCACACATATACAACCAACTTACCTTACTAAAATCAGGTTTGCCAAGAATTGCATTAGCCCTAGGACAAGTTTCTGCCAGCACACAACTTAATTCCAAGAGTTCATTACATCTACTGACATTCTAAAAAGCAGGGACAGAGGGTATGAGTTATTAACTGTCACTTTTAATAGATACTTGATGGTTTATAACAGCCAAAATTTAAATCAAAACGTTGCATTGCCTTTGAGACAAGTAATGCCTCACCTTAAGCTTTCAATCTGCATGGTTTTAGCAGCATTGGTAAGCCTGCGCTCATTTTCTTCTGAAAATTACTGGAATAGATCAGGGACCCAGTACCACAAAGAAAGCATATGCAATGAATGTTTTTAACAGTTTAATTCCCAGGCTCTGCAGGCAGTATGCAGATCTTATCCTTTCTCACAAATTTTGGTAGGTAATTAGCGTTATTTTATTTCTCTCCTTAATACAAGGAGACAACAGCTCTGGCATACCCCTCGTCCTTTTTGCATGCAAGACTACAGTTTTGGTTTGGATGACAGAAGCAGAGCCTTCCCAGTTACAACTTAGTATCTGAACCACTACAGCACTGTGTCAGTTCCAGTAACACGGCATTTATTAGCCAACATTCTACTCAAAATTCAAAGGAAAGGATCTACAACTCAGAGCAGGGAAGAAAACACCAGTGCAACTAAATTATTTTGTTAACCATAGAAGACGACTCCTAAATTTTGTACCTTACAATACAAGATAAAACATTGTGACCAAGTCTCAGAAAGACAGCGTAAGAACATAAGAGATTTACCTACAACTGTTGTATCTAAAAATCCCTTTATTAGAAGAAGCTATTCCATAAACACAATGACTAAAGTTTGGTTCCCCTCCCCAAATTCCTACCAAGGACATGCAGCATTACCCCCTCCAGCTGGCTCAATGTTACACAGGTCTTGGCTAACATGCACACATAGCAATTAGCCAGCAGACCAAACAGAAAAGGCAAGGTTTGGTACTCCTCCTGGATTCTCCCCTCTCCCTGCTGCACCTCCCACATTAATGAAAACAATTTTTTTTGGTTTTTCCTCATTGCCCCGCCTCCAACATTCTCCTGCCCATCTATCTACACAGAACCTGAAAGCTCCTAGCACCTTTGAACCATCTCCACGTCCAGCTTCATTGAAACTGCCCCAAATGTTCAGCTGTCAGAGCAGGGGATCCACTCCCAGCAAGGCCCCACCTGACTCCTATGCTGTTCTTCGGTCCACAGCAAATCTCTCAACCCTCAATGTTTTTTTTTTTTTTGGTCCACAATTCAAACAGATGAACAATTTCCTTTAACGTTTCAGAAATGAATAACTGATTTCAGTTCAAAAGGGAATAGTACTACTTACGATATTGAAATCTAAATTAACTTTTTTTCTCCAATGTCAAACACTATCATTTAGTCTCACTTGTACAGAAACACACTGGGGGAACAGGGATAAGATCATAGAATCACTAGGTTGGAAAAGATCTTTGAGATCATCAAGCCCAACCGTACCTGTCCACTACTAAATCACATCCCTAAGCACTTCACCTACTTTCGGTGAAGGAAGTTTTCCTGGTGTTCAATGGGAACCTGCTCTGGTGCAGCTTGAGGCCACTCCCTCTCGTCCTATCTCTTGGGAGTACAGACACCTCGAATAACCCAGTTAAAACCAAACAGTTCTCCACATTCACCTGCGCCCAAAAGGTCACAGCATCCTCCACATGGCTGCACACAACTTCTTCAACTTGAGGGAGAGAAGAAAAAAAGTCATTATTCTCAAGCCTTAGGCATGCGTCTGTTGAGTTTTTTTAAAAAGCTACCTGACCTATACACACTACCTTTGCCGTACTTCATGTCTCCATCCATGACAGCGGATCCTGGGACACTGCAAGGTACCTGCAGTGAAGAAGGGGATGCGGGCATCATTCTCGAGGCCAGCATGTGGGGACCCACAGGTGCCACTCCTCCCAGCTCTCAGCACTTCAAGGGCTCAATCTCAGCAGGCTCCTGGCCTTGCTCCCACGCTTCTCCTCGCCTTTTCTCCCCAACAATGGAGAGGCACGCATTCCCTTAGGGAAAGCCGCAAGGAACCCCCTAAGGCTGGCAGAGACTCCACTTCCCATCAGCAGAGCGGGACCCCTCCTACTTCTCTTCCGCCTTCTCCTTCTCTCCCTCCTCTTTATCCTTCTCTTCCTCCTCTTCTCCCTCCTCCTCCAACTCTTCTCCCTCCTCCTCCTCCTCCTTCTCTTCCAACTCTTTTCCCTCCTCCTCCTCCTTCTCTTCCAACTCTCCTCTTCCTCCTCCTCCTTCTCTTCCAACTCTCCTCTTCCTCCTCCTCCTTCTCTTCCAACTCTCCTCTTCCTCCTTCTCCTCCTCTCCTTCCTCCTCGCTCTCTCCCTCCTCTCCCCCCCTCTCCTCCTCCTCCTCCTCCTTCTCCTCCTCCTCCTCCTCCTCCCTCTTGCGCAGCCCCTTGGCAATCTCGGAGAGCGGCAGCTCCGGTGTGGCGCCCTGAGCGCTCCCCAAGCCCAGCTCCGCGCGACGGCGCCCACCCCTCCCCGTGCCTCCGCACGTGCTCCCTCCCCCCGGCACGTGCTCTCACTCCCGCGCGCCCGAGCCCCCCCCGCCGCGCACGCGCTCCCGCTGACACCCAAAGCGGCGGCGAATCATCGGTTAAGGCTCTTTTGGGGGATTTAGGAAGCAAACAGCCTCGCTGAGGGCTGTGGAGCACGTGGGAGCGATCGGATCAGTCGAGCAGCGAGATGAGAGCTGGGACGGGAGGCGTTTCCCACTTACATGCATGCGTGTAATTTTTCACGGAAATCAGAAGCGTGGCCAGCAGGGCCAGGGAGGGGATTCTGCCCCTCCGTTCCTCTCCTGTGAGACCTCAGCTGGAGTACTGTCTCCAGTTCTGGAATCCTCAACATAAGAAGGACATGGAGCTGTTGGAACAGCTCCAGAGGAGGGCTACAAAGATGATCAGAGGGCTGGAGCACCTCCCCTGCAAGGACAGGCTGAGAGAGATGGACTTGTTCAGCCTGGAGAAGGCTCCGAGGAGATCTTATAGCGACCTACCAGAACCAGAAGGGGCTACAAGAAAGCTGAGGAGGGGCTGTTTACAAAGGCTTGTGTTGATAGGATGAGGGGCAATGGATATAAACTGGAGAGGGGCAGATTTAGACTAGACATAAGGAGGAATTTCTTCACCATGAGAGTGGTGAGGCACTGGCACAGGTTGCCCAGGGAAGTTGTGGATGCCCCATCCCTGGAGGTGTTCAAGGCCAGGTTGGATGGGGCCTTGGGCAGCCTGGTCTGGTGGGAGGTGTCCCTGCCCATGGCAGGGGGGTTGGAACTGCCCATGGCAGGGGGGTGATCTTTAAGGTCCCTTCCAACCCAGATCATTCTATGATTCTATGATAAATTCTTGCAGCCCTAAGACAGGTTATCTCTTGAGCTAAACCAGCTTCATCTTACAAGAAAATTAAGCATATCAATAAATTTTTGCAACTCTAAGTGTTTATCTTTTCAGGTTATTTATCCATGTCTGGAGATTGTCTGCTTATTATGTCTTGATACAAGTCAGATTTATATTACAATATAATTAAACATATAAACCAGCTGCAGCAAACCTTATCAATTAATTCTCACACTTGCATCAAAAATATTCCAGTTTTTGCAATAGTAACTCCTCGCACAGCAAACCTTATCAATTAATTCTCACACTTACATCAAAAATATTGCAGTTTTTGCAATAGTAACTCCTCGCACATCGTCCACTGCCCTGCGCTGCAGCTGCCATGCCCACTGCCCAGCCCAGAGGGTCTACCCGTGCTACCCCTGTGCCCCAGCCAGTGGGTGTCCACCCTTCCGCCTGAGGGAGATGGGAGATGGTGGCATCTGGGAAGTGCTTGCACAGTGCATGGGGCACTGCTCCTGCCAGCAAGCGTTCCCTGACCTCAGCCAGAGCAGCCCAACCTGGCACAGGCGTACGGGTGCTCTGCGAAGCTTGTAGGCACCAGGCTTCTTCTGCAAGTCCATAATTGTATGCCCAGATGCGGCTTTCATAGAATCACTGAATGGTTTGGGTTGGAAAGGACCCTAAACATCATCCAGTTCCAACCCTCCTTCCATGAGCAGGGACGCCTCCACTGGTTCAGGTTGTTCAAAGCCTCATCCAACCTGGCCTTCAACACCTGCAGGGATGGCACATACACAACTTCTCTAGACAACCTGTTCCAGTGCCTCACCACCCTCACAGTAACAAATGTCATCCTAGTATCAATCTAAATCTCCCCTCTTTCAGCTTAAAAACATTCCTCCTCATCCTGTCACTGCATTCCCTGATAAAGAGCCACTCCCCAGCCTTCCTGCAGCCCCCTTTAACTACTGGAAGCTGCTAGAAAGTCTCCTTGCAGCCTTGTCTTCTCCAGGCTGAAGAAGCCCGACCTTCTCAGCCTGCCCTTGTGTGAGAGGTGCTCCAACCATCTGCCCATCTTCTTTGCTCTCCTCTGGACTTGCTCTAACAGATCCATGTCCTTCCTGTGCTGAGGACTCGAAACTTGAACACAGGACTCCAGGTGGGTCTCATGAGAGCAGAGTAGAAGGGCAGAATCACCTCCCTTGACCTGCTGGTCCCACTTCTTTTGATGCAGCCCAGGATATGGTTTGTTTTCTGGGCTGTAAGCACGTATTGTTGGCTCATGTCCAGATGTTCATCCAACAGTGCCCGTAAGTCCTTCTCTTCATGGCTGCTTTCAATCCATTCTCTGGCCAGCCTGTAACTGGGCTTGGGATTGCCCTCATCCAGGTGCAGGACCTCCTTTGCCACACGCAAGAGTGGGGGATCAGTGCACGTTGATCCTGGGTTTAAAGCATAAAGGAGGCAGCAGCAGTGAGGTTCCTGCGCTAATGACTTCCTCTTCACCAGCCTCAGCGTACCCTCGGAATGTGTTTGTACGGTTCCCCATGTGCAGCATGTCCATGCTCATCTTTTGGTTTCACATACTGTGATTTCCAATTTTCCTGTCTTATTCAATATGCAGAGGAGAACTGATGAAACCATTAGTGAGCAGGGCTGCCAGTGTTGCAGAATCCTGCTGTGGTTGAGCCTGAGACTTTCCCTAGGAAGGGAACTGCAGGAGCACATGGGCTTAGTGCCCAGCCAGGGCCAACTGGCACAGGCACAGTAAACGTAAAATTAGAGCTAAAACCAGTGTAATGCAAATACTGAGTTACTCTACCAGAAGACAAATGCTCAGGGCTCCAAAGCAAGAGGAGGCTTCTAGACAAAAATAACATCTTTTGTTATGAGAAAAAAAATTACAAACAGGTACAACTTTGCAAGGTCTTCTAGACTGGAAACCTTTGTTGTCATTTTCCACTATATTTGTGCTAAGAAAAAATACCAACGCTACCTGCAAAGTTGTCTCTTTTCTTAGGCCACAAGGCTGCAACAAAACCACCTCTAGAGACTCCAGGGACACACAGATATGAGACCCACAAATCGTTTAATATGCATAACATGCTGTAAAGACACTGACAACTTGACAAAGTAGTTGTGCATGGATGCCGTTCCTGGCTGTGAATTCACACATCACATTCCCCTGCTTCCCAAACCTGAGACAGACATACGCGTTCTATATTTAGTATCAGAGTGGTGCAGAAGTGGAAGGAGCCCTTTGCCCTTCACTTGGATCACTGACCAGTCTCTACTATTGTAATTAACCAAGGCACACCTAAGCCCTTTCAGAGGATAATTAAAAGTAGTCAAAAAAAAGGATGTTCTACACTGTAAGAGTGTTATAATAATATGAAAATACTGATTTGAAAGTCAGCCATTTAAAAAAAATGAGAAGTTCTTAAGCATTGCCTAAGACCTACACAATTAGGCTTTGCCAGCTCAAAGCACTCGTATGACAAGAAACCATTCCTCCCGTGCCAGATTCCTTGGATTAGAGTCAGGAACAGTTAATGTGTCTAGGTGAATGACAGATACACACCCACAAATAAATCATACCAATGAACCGATAACTTACCTGTGCCATGATATTATGTTCAAGGTTCATGACTGCTCTCGGGAAAACAAACCATCAAAAGATACACATTAAACTGAGCTCTTTATTTAATGATCACTGTAAATGGCAAACACACTAGCATTTGGTCTCTGCCTTTACCTTTACAAAACGTTTACCTTTACAAAGAAGAAACTTTTCAATAGAATTGGAGATTGTGATTTTGCTCCTACAAAAGTAAGAGTAATTCCAGTTAAGTGAAAATTTCAGTCAAGACATGACATCAATGCCCAGCTTCCACAGACATCAGCATTATGAAATATATTGTAGCTGTTTTTTTCATGTATATATATGAATAAAAATGCTGCAAGATAAGTACTAGACCAGTACCAAGAAGTCAAAAGTATGCCTCCTAGTAAGGAAAGCGAGTTTCTTTAACTTGGGCATCATCAACATGAGTGGAAAGTGGTCAGAACCCCTAAGCAGTATTTAAAATAGTTGATATTTTTATGATCTCATCTGTTTTCCAACTAAAAAGAAATATCATTAAATAAACGTAATGACTTTTTAGCATTATTTAAGTGGAAATTTTAAATAAGTTTAAGCACAGAATAAATGTTTTAAAACTCACTTTGATAAAACCAATTCATGATGATGAAAGTATGATTTAGTAAGACTGACAAGTCTTTTTAACTGAAAAGGTAAATAAAAGCACAATACGTTATTTCCTAAAAGTAAAAAGTTATAAGTATAAAAAGAAACACAAAATACAAGCTTTTTGCAATTATTAAAACCTCTGTCTATAACAATATTTTGCTGTGAGAAACTTCATCTCCAAAATACACACACAGATTTCTAGAACTGCATTCTGTAATGAGTATAGCCATGGGTATAAATAAGAGAAGTAGAATAAATGTCTGCTATTAAGCTTATAATAATCTCTCTGAAGACTGAAACAAAAATATTTTTCAATATTTTTATTCACACTTTTTTTTACCAGTATTATTTTGATTTGTTTGTTTCTTGTAATTCTATTGTGAAATCCACCTTTGCTTATGACACTGAGGATCTATAGAAGTGATTGCTTATGAGGACCAGAAGAGGGAGCTCAAATTAATATATTTCTTGAATAAGTTAAAAGCAGTATGTTAGAGAGTAGAATTTAAAGGTAAATGTACTTTTAAAACATTACCTAGACATTTCAATATATTACTTATTTAAATTAACATAACAGATTAACTTCTCTGATTGGCATCTGTAGTAATAGCAGTACAGCTTGGACTTAAGGTAAATGGCCTTTTTTAATCTTTTAATTTGGGCAATTTAGCCTTACATTTCCTTCTCACAGAGATTCCAGCCACCTCCATCAGTCGCTGTACAACCTGCATGCACCTCCAAGGACTCTCCTTCCCTTTCACAGCTGAAGAAAAATGCATTCAGCATCACCTCTCTTCCTCTGCTGATCAAGCACATAAAGGCAGCAGGCACATAGAAGCATTCTCTTTGACGGGAATGAGAGCTTTACAAGCTCTTCCCAACTCCTGCTATGAAGTCTCAGTACACACATACCTCCTGAAAAGTCTTCAGCCCAAGAAACATCTTCAAGTATTTGTAAAGACAAACTGACTTACACCTCTCTGTTTTCAAAGAAAACTAACAAAGTTAACTCTGCTTTTGCCTCCTAAACTGCAGCCTCTGCCAGTTATTCTGCACCAAGTCCTTGCTGTGCTGCTTCACAGATTTAAACCATCCCTCAAAGTTACTGAATATTAAATTCTCCTGCTCCTGCCTTTAATACAACACACGCTGAGACAGCTGTGAATATGGACAAAGAATACAAAAGCATATCTCCCTTGAGGGACTCGGTCTATGTTGGATTAGACATAGAATCATAGAACCACAGAATCATGGAATCATAGAATAGTTTGGGTTGGAAGGGACTTTAAAGATCATCTCTTTCCAACTCCCCTGCCATGGGCAGGGACACATCCCACTAGATCAGATGTGATGAAAGAGTATCTGTTGGATAAATAAGTTTATATCAAACCCTATGTAATTATTTGTTTATACACAATAAAGAGCATATCCATTTCCACTTAATGTTTTCAGAATTTTAGTGTAAGAGAGTCATTGTTATGGACAGTTTCAAACAAACAGAATTGGGAGAATGGTACCACTAGAGAAATCTGGAATGAAGTATACAGGCAGGATCCCTTCAAGTAGCTAGGAGGTATGTGTGGAAATGAGTTTACATGCATACAGGACTTTCTACGTAAAAAATGTTTATACACTGGCACATACAGAGTCTAGAGAAGTGTGAGAGAAGAAGGGTATGTTTGAATTTTATATAAAAATGATGAAACCAACAGGAAAAAAAAAAGATTTAAAGAAAAGATTAAAATGTCAGTATTAACAGAACAAATCCCACCAAGTAAAAATCCATGAACAAGATTAGTTCTAAGGACTCTACAAATAAAGAAAGTGCGTCATAAAAATCTAAGAATAGGAGATGTATTTTCTTTGCCCTACTACAATGTAATACTTAAATACACGCTTATTCTCTCAGATCTTAAATAACAGCTCTGTAAATCTCTAAATACTATTTTCCATTCTAAAAGGAATACATATCTATGTAACAATTCTAGCGATTATAAATGCATTAATTAAAGTACCAATTTTATTATAACAAGAAAATTAAAAATTAATTTCAGCTATAGACCTAACCAGCAGCATAAAGAAATGAAGAAACAAAAGTATGCAGGTAGGCACAGTGAAAAATACTCTTCAACACAACAATTAACACTGTGCCATATAGTAGTGTTTATTTATTAATCTCATGGCTTCTTTGACGGCACTGGATTTTTCACTTTCGGTCTAGCAGCCTTCTCCTTTTTCTGCTGTAATGAAGATATCAACAGTGGTTCAAGCATTAATTTGCAAGTCAGCTAGTAATGCAAATAAAAAAAATCTCTACATTCTGTCATAAATTTTCCAGAGTGATACATGCAATGGAGAGAGCTACAGATTATAATTAGCCCAACCTAGCACTGCTTACTTTTGCATCATAGGACTAAGGAGTCCTTCCATAGCTCTGCAGCTCCTCCTCTATTCAAACCTGGGCTGCCTTTATCTCTAATAATGGCGATATAAGTATTTACATATTTCTTGAGGCCAAAGGGCCTCACAAATGTTTTTGGCTTTATGTAAATGAAAGATAAATAAGTTTCATTACAGACATTTTAACAGACACAGATAGACTAACCAGCATGGACAAAATCACACAGGAAGTTTGTTGCTGAGGTAGATGCTAAATTTCCATCTCAGAGTCTCCTCACTGACCCACATGGTCCTGTCTTCCTCTCGTAAGATTTTTCTACACAGTAGGATTTTATAGCACAATATGATTTACCAACACACAAACATCTAACTCTGCCATTTTGCAATAAGACATTATTAGTCCAAACAAATATATCTGTCCATTTTAGAAGCAACAGTTCTCAAGTACTGTTACATTACTGAAAGAAATTATTTTTAAAGCAATTATTTAAAAGGGATGCATGGACTTTTGCGTCTCATCTAACATAAGATATCATGTTGCTATCAAAAATGCAAGGAAATATAAAATTGTATTTTTAACATGCTTTTTTTCCACCTAAAGCAGTGTCAAAAGGAAGCAAAGCCCCAGTCCTGACTTGGATGTTTACAGATGAACTCCCTGCTAAGCAATCCTGGTGGGTCTACATAGGAACTAATTTTAAAACATTATTGCATATTTGGAGGCTTGAGGTTTGTATCTGGAATTCCTACTAACTTTTACAAAGAAAAGAAAATCTTACAGGGAAAAATAAACTTAGCCATTTAACTTGATAGTAACAGGTTTTCTCCTATTAACTGATACTGTATTTGTAACATCTCGCCATATTTTGTGATTATTTCCAAAATAAAATTATTTAAGATTTCACAAAGCTAGAAGAGCTTCTCATTAACAAACACCTTGTTGCAAGCAGCGAGCATAACAGCAAAGATTGTAAAAGTTAATTCCGCAACAGCGCCTTACAAAAGAATTAATAAACAGTCAAGACATACTTCCAGCAGAGATGGTGGAGCTAAGGAGCTAATGTGGGGGAAAAAAAAGTAGTTAAGCATCCAAGTAACCTACATCGCACTGAGTCAGCCAGTGGGGTGGAGGAGGCACCTCTATGAGGGTGATTCAGAGCATCTAAGAAATGTGCACCGGATTTAGCACAACTACTCAGCTGTTCGTAAGGAGAACATCATAAAGTTTTATAAATAAGGTAGCAAACACACATTACTAAATGTCACAGGTGACTTTCGGTGAGTTGGCTTTGTTGTTTCTTTTTATCACATAGTAAAATACTTTGGGTTTCTGTATAGGAGAGTTACCTCAATAAAAACCTGCCCAGTTAAGAGAAATACCATCCAAGTCATGACTGACCTCTGAAATCCTGAAATAGCTCATAACTGTATTTAAGACTTTATTTTTAAGAAGTTAGTGATTTCTCAGGAGGAGAAAAAATTATATAATGCATTTAAATGCTGTTTAAATCATACGTTTATCTTTTTCAGACATCGTCTTCTGGTAATATATTTGAACTAATCAATAAATGTAGTAACTTGCCCGTTCTTGATATCGTCTTTCAAAGTAAGCCATGTCATCATCTTCTGAGTGCTTTCCATGAGAAATTTGTCTTGTGGCACTAGAACCACCTGAAGGAAAAAAAAAACCACCTCAACATTTTTCCATTAATGATACTTGCTCTTCCATTAGTTATGTTTCACATTTGGCAAAAAACATTTAAAATGAGAACTCACCTTCACAGGCAAGTAACAAACCCCAGCAATTTGGACCAAAGAGTAACCTTTTTAGGCTAGCAGCTGTTGTAAATAGGTTTGGAGGAGTTCAACAGTTATTTTCACTGCTAAGCAGCTATAGTCACTGCTAAATTCTTATAGTAAATAAGGGACATAAAATAAGCATAACCAGTCCATGCAGAAAAGACCTTCTGGCAGAAGGCAGTTTCACAGGTTTGTGCTGAATATGTATGATCCATTCAGATATGATGAGTTTCTAGTAGGAATTAAAGAATTAAACTGATCCAATGAGTAAGTGACACCATTAATGGTAAAGATACCAAATGCTAGAAAAAAAAAGATGGTTAAAGTTAAAAAGCACATCATGACCAAAAATAGCAAGCAGTAACAAAGCAGTTATTCTAGGCACTTCCAGTGCATGAATGTATTACCGGCTTTTCACATAACAAGGCTTCAATACTAATTTTAATTTTTAACTTTAATTTTAGCCCGCAGCATCCTTCGACTCAGACATAAAACCAATTAATTTCATATTAAATACTTGTTGCAAGACAGTATTATCCAACTAAAATATATAGCACCTGCAGTCTGTGAGATGGCTTGAGCAGAACTAGAAGGTCCATGAAATGCTTTTAGAAATGGATGATCCATGCTGGTAACAGGGGATTCTAAAAGTTCGGCAGAAGGAGCCCCTGTTTGAAAATAGGTTGAATGAAAGCAAAAATTAATTTCATGAGATATATAAAGAATATACATGATGGGGTCAAAACAAGGCTACAGATTAATACCTACAACACTCAGTGCAAACTCCATAAACTTGAATTTACAAAAAAAGCAAAAAAGACTTCAAAAGGAATGAAAAGCTTTGTTTCTTTAATTCCTACAGCTACATTATAGTTTCTAAACTTCAGACAAATTAAAAAAAAAAAGATCAGAATTTTAAAAAGAAATAATGAGTGCATGGCAATAATAAATAAAACAGTATTTTGAGACAAAACATGCCCATTAAAGACACAAAATCACAGAGCAGCAGAGGTATCAAGGCCAGCTAAAATGCCTGTGAAAAACAAAGTTTTACAAATGACCTCTTTTTTTTTCTTTTAAGCTGAACAGCTATTATCTTTTGAGTTCGCTGGGGGGGGGGGAAGCTGTAACTGTATAACCAAGAAATTCCTAGGCAGCATTAACCTAAAAGATTAACATAGCTATAATGCGGAAGTATTAACAGAAAAACAGAAGTTGCAGAGTTCTTTCTAAAGCTCTGCTCCACTGCAACCAGAAGCTACGGAGCCATACTCCAGAATTATTGATAAAGAGCTTTTTCTCCAGTTCGCTAAAGGAAGCTGGACAAGATGGTCATAGTGGTGTCTTTACACCTAAGGACTGCTGGGAAAACAAGTCTGTCTAAAGTCCTACTCCTATTGATCCAGTTTGCCTGCGAACTTTGGAAGTCTGTGTGGAATTGCTACTTGTCCAAACTACTTAGTTGGAGAATTAAAATTTCATTTCAGGTCAGCTGCACTTACCTATTCCACTGTCATCGAGTCTCATGTAGCCTTCTGCCAGTGAACTAAAACCAGTCAGTCCTCCCATAGCAGCATAAGAAACATCCTGCCCCACAGGCTTTCCTTGCGCTAAGCGCTCTTGCTTAGTTTCCACGACTGTTTCATGAGCGTATGCTGGCTGACCACATGCACAGGTAAAGCAACTATGAAAGCCCGAACACTTGGAACCTAATTAACAAATAAATAAGTGTAAAGAGTGAGATGATGATGGAATTTATACTTCATTACAGACAAAACATTGTTTCCCTAAGCAGATCTTGTCACAAACTAGAGTTCCTTCACTGCAAAAGCACCCAGCTGTGCTTTCTATTTGGAAGCACGTACGTGATTTGGGGCAAAAAAATCAGCTATCTTTGCTGAAATCTTTTATAGCCTCTTTTCATCATGGTATGAAAATGGTGTATAAAACAGGAGAAAGGATGATTGCAGGGATTAGATCATAGGGGTCGTCCAGTCTCAGAGTCTCATTCAAGTTTGAAGTACATCCAAAAATGAAGATTCCAACTCTCTGAGCAGCCTGGACCAATGCTGGTCTTCCCTTGAAGCAGCCATTTCTTTCCTTAATACCTAATTCGATTTCCTATGTTGCAACTTGTGTCCATTGCCATTAGTAACAGGCTCCTCTATCCCTCTATCCCCCCCCCCCCCCCCAACAAAAAAAGAAAAAGAATTCTGCCACTGGCTAAAGACGACAACTTGCTAGCACTTTGGCAGTATAATCTCCAAAGGTGTGCAGCACATATCGATGCTACACAGCCAGAAAATTTCAAATCACAACTTATGATACAAATCACAATTTAAATGTCTTTTGAAATTGGCAAAATTATCTGGGTAGTAAACACAGGCTCCGGCAACAGCAAAATACGTTCTATGTAAAAGTACCGTTAGATTGATTTCTAGGTTTTTTTCAAGCTCACATAGCTACAGGATGGAATTGCAATAGTTACACAAATGACACGTGACATTCAGAAACACAGAGTGAAGTGAAGCCATCTCTCTGCCCTAGCTGCAACTAAGACTGTGATTGAAACACTGCAGGAGCAACGATGTGAACAAGAAATTGAGGAACTGATTTTGCAACTATTTCATTATACAAATTCCCTGTTACAGTTCATTTTGCAGAGCACCAAGAAAGATCTTTTTAAGTCTTGTGTAATACGTTCAAGAGTCACGTTCTTGAAAACCTTAAGTTTCTTCGTGTCATTTTGGGCATTCCTCAGTAACTGAGCTCTCTCACTGTTTGGGTACAGAATAAAATATTTACAATATCTTGCAACATCAATATTTTTTCAGTTAAAATTTATCTGTCACATTAAATTTATACAACATTAGGCTAGACTAATACCAGTACATTAAAACTACAAAAGTCCAAAACAGAAGCTACTCTTGGCACTTCTCTGTGTAATCTTTGAATCCTCAGAAGCATCAGGTATTTTTGAGAAATACTAGAAAAAGTGTGTAATATAAATGGTTAATAAAATCTTTGTGTTCTAAGAATTCTGCATCATCCAACTGCACATTTAAGATTTTCACATTACTTAGAGCAAATTCTTGGAAGGCTGTCATAGAAACATCTTGTTCTGTGGGATGATTCTCATTCAGCAAAAGCTGTTTATGATTTTTCCTGTACAAATTAGACAGACTTTGTGAAAGAAATTTACTAACAGTACAGAACAAAAAAGTCTTCAGCTTATGTAATTTGAGGTTTCAGGCTAAAACTCCTTTATGCATTATTTAGTTTGTGTGGTTAATAATTACTGCTGGTTTATTACAGTAACATTCAACAACTGAAGTAAAAAAAAAAAATACATCTGTATTTCTGGACCCACAACCTGTATGCTCGCGAACTGCTTTGTTACAGCGCGAACAATAGCACTATTTGGGAACAGAACATTACTTCCTGTTGAGTTGAGAAAAGATATGAAAATACATTAACATTACACTCAACCAGGCAATGGAGGAACAGAGATCAACACTTCTCTCTCTCAAACTACCAAGTACAAGTAGAAAAGTCGTGCATGCAGCAGTGGAAGTGACAAATTGCAGACAGGGTGCTTCCATACTGCCTAACTCCAGGCAGAACTTCAGGAAGATAAGCAGGTTGTTTTGAACCCTCCTGTGCAAAAGCCCTTGTCTTCCTTCCCATTTACCATCCTTCCCATTTACCACCCTTCCCATTTACCACCCTTCTGCAAAACATGCTTCAGTAACAAGCGCAGCACATATCTAACATTCTGGGAAGAATACAGATCCCTAACATGCTGTTCCCATTTGGATTCCTAGCAAAGAATGCTTCAAGTCCATCGGTAACTTACAGGCGTTACATGCAAATCCAGGTGCTGCACAGTGCTGCTCCGCAAAGTGTTTGCATCTACAACGGATGGGCTGTGTGCCATTTAGAGGGACATAGTGATAGGAGTGGCACGGGCAACAGCTCACTCTACAGGGCACACAAATAGGACGATCTTTGGGAATCACTTCGTAATCCGTTTTGTGTTCTTTATACCTAGAACAGGCAAAAATAATAACTTTTATAACTTTGTTAGCATTTATCAGAAAACTAAGTGAAAGGTTTAAAATTTATCTTACAAGTTCGGTTTTGAAGTATCTTTATATTAATGACTGTTGTTAATTTTCAGTTGAATGCATAATATCAGGTGCTTTTACATCCACTAATACATAAATATCACAAAACCTGGTTTTGTTTTGCTAGTGCTATCAGAATCATCTGATCTACAATAATTCATGCCTTAAATCTGAATTTATTGAAGACCACAAAAATCATTCAGATCATAAAAAAATGTATCAAGATTTAGATTAAAGACAGCTCTTACAATTTAAAACCTAATTTTCTCAACCTTTAGACTGTAAAATAATTTGCCTGTTCTGTGCTGTAATGTATCTGGAAACATTTTACATTTTCCTGATTTTAAAAAAATAAAACAGTTCAAAAAAATGGAAAGATTCCTACCGGTGAGTACAAAAGCACAGTGTCTCTGGTCCCACAAGCTTACAGTCCATGCCAGTTGGTGACCTCCAGCTCACATACAACCTGTTCTGTAACCGAATTGGTAACACTTTTCTTTTGTACTCCTCGTACTCCTCAGGGGTAAAGAGCTTTCCTCCATCATCATCACCTACAATGCTGTAAGTACGCCACAAAAAAAAACAACATAAAAAAATAAGACAATGAAAGTACATTCCTCAAGATAATTTTTCAAATAAAATATAACAGCACTTTGGCTGTAAATGCAAAAAAAAAAAAAAAGCCCTTCTCTTTCACTGTTCTGGTGATACACAACAGCTGAATTTTAGAGAAATATTGTGGATATTCTTCTCTAACAAATTCTCTCTTCTAACAAATTTGCTCTGATGGACTGAAAACCAGGGTTGTGAGAGAGATAAGAAAAAATAAAGCAAACTACCAACCTCCTTTTCACATGGCAGAAAAAGCAATGGGAATCAGGGGTTGTGTAACCAGCCAGCTTTGCCTCAGACTTCTTGAATAGCCCCTGGCAAGTCACTTCACCCCTCTACACCAAACTGTACAGCACGCTTGAATCAGGTTATCTACCCTTAGTCTGGTCTGGGTCCGGTTATCCAGCTCAAATACGTAACCACGCTGCCATCCAAATAACAAACAACACATCAAGCTATCTTCTGCTTTGCAGAGCCGATGGCAGCTGTATCCCACAACACAGGCCTATTTGTTTAAGCTATCACTACATTCAAATTCAAAGTCGCCAAAATCTGGAAGTCCGGAGCAACATCCAAATTCTACATTTATGGAGAGAGCTGAAGACAATAAGTAAAATCTGTCAAATACAATTTAGACTTAATTGCAGCGCTTACCTACGCTGAATGTTAGGTTATTAATGTCTGTAAATATTTTGGTTATTATTTCTTGGGTGTGCTAAAACAGACTGAATGAGTGACGCTGTCAAATACTGTGTGGATTTGTACATTGCCAGTTCTGTACAGTACCGGAATAATGTGTCAATGTATCTCTGTCCTTTGCTCGTCAATTCAGCTGACACTCACTGAATCAGTGCTTAGTGACTTAAGTAAGAAACACCGCTGTGCCTACTACCTCCAGTGTCTTACTCAAGACTTTTCCAAGCTAAATTAAGACTACAAGTCAGCATAATGGCTGAGTTTGTGTATATTTTTTGCTCCAGATCAACTCTTCAAGAGGAGCAATGACAAGATTCACAAAGATGCGTAGGAGTGTACACATTCATACGCTGCAAACGTATTCACAGTGCAGAAAAGCCAGTGTGCCCAGAGCAGGGCAGTTGCCAGATGCCCCTCATACTCCATGCCACAGCCCTTGTGCCCCATGCTATGCACCTCAGACGCCCTTGTCAAACCCCTTGTACCCCTTGTTGCACCCCTCGTACCCCACATCACGCCCCATGTCACACCGTCATACCCCATGTCACACACCTTGTGCCCCTTGTCACACTCCTTGCACCCATGTCACTCCATTCACATCCCGTCACACCTCTTGTACTCCCTGTCACTCCCTCCATACCCTGTGTTGCACCCCATGTCACACTCTTATACCCTTTGTCACAACCCTCACACCCAGGGTCACACCCCTTATGCCCGTCACACCCCTTGTACCCCTTGTTGCACCCCCTGCACCCTATGTCACACCCCTCATACTGTGTTGCACCGTCACACTCCTCACACACCTCGTGGCCCGTGTCACACCCTTTGTACCTCATGTCACACCCTTTGTACCTCATGTCGCACCCCTCATATGCCCTGTCACACCCCCCCACCCCAAGTCACCCCCTTCGTATTGTCACACACCCTGTACCCCATGTCACACCCCTTGTACCGTGTCACACCCTTTGCACCCCGTGTCACACCCTGTGTACCCCCATCACACTTGTACCCCATGTGCCACCCCTCACACCCCATGTCACACCCCTTGTACTCCATCGCACCCTGTGCCACACCCCTTGTACCCGTGTCACACCCTTTGTACCCCATCTTGCACTCTTTGTACCGCATCACACCCCTTGCAGCCTATCACTCTCCCCGCACCCTGTGTCACACCCCTCAGAACCCCCACCACACCCTTCACACTCCGTGTCACACCCCTTCTACCCATGTCACACCTGTCACACCCCACCCCTTGTACCCCTTGTCAGTCACACCTCTTGTACACTGTCACACGCCTCATAACCCGTGTCACACTCCTTGTACCCTTGTCACACACCCTGCAGTGTCACACCCCTCACACCTCATGTCTCACCCCTTGCACTCCCTGTCACACACCCTGCACACCGTGACACGCCCGTTGTAGACCATGTCGCACCGTTCTACACTGTCACACACCTCATAACCCATGTGTCACCTTGTACCCGTGTCACACCTCTCACACTCCTGTCACACCCCTCGTACCCTTTGTCTCCCTTTTACCCCGTGTCACACCCCTCACACCCCGTATCACGACCTCTATACCCCTCGCATTCCCACCCCGGGCGCCCCTCTCGGCCTGGCGGGGGAGGGGGGGGGGGGAACACGACACGTGACCCAGCGGATCCGCACAGGGAGTTAGCGGGGGGCGGCTCAGGGGTGTGCGGACGCAGAGCGGGGTGGAACACGGGGGCGCGGAGGGGGGCGGGCGTGGCGCAAGGAGGCGGTGCGGGGGCGAGCGGAGGGGCGCGCGCACGGGGCGGTTGCGGCACGGGGGGGGCGCAGGGAGCGGGGTCGGCTCGGGGCGCGAGGTGGTGGTGGAGGGGCGCGCGGAGCGGGGCGGGGGCGCAGGGAGCGAGGGCAGCGCCTGCGCGGAGGAGCGCGGGGGGCGCAGGATTTGCGTGAGGGGGCGAGGCGGGGGGGCGCGGGGTGTTGGGGTCTCGCCGCCCGCCCGAGGCCGCCGCTCACCGGCGATATTCCGCGTACTCGTCCAGCGCGGCCGCCCCCGCCCGCAGCCGCTCCATCCGCCCCGGCCCGTGCGCGGCGGGTGCGGCGGTTGCTGCGCAGCGGGTCGCTGGCGCTCGGCTGGCAGGTGGAAGGCAGCGAAACCTCGGAGAGCTCGGGCGGCACCGCCTTCAAGGGAGCTGCGGGCCTTCTCCGCACCTGAAACCGCGCCGGGGCGGGCGGACAGTCCGATGGGCACCGGAGCGGTGGGGTGGGGGATGGTCCCTGCGGTACTCTGGCAAAATACAAAGGGCACCTTCGTTCTTCAGCTGCGACATTGTCCTCCGGCCTGCCTGCGCCGAAAAAGACGTCTTGCGCTCGAAGTGCCCCTGCGATGGTTGTTGATCGCTGCCTCCCATCCCCCTGAGCTGTGAAAAGGTTGTAGTGTGGGTCATAGAATCATGGAATGGTTTGGGCTGGAAGGGACCTTAAAGATCATCCAGTTCCAACCCCCCTGCCATGGGCAGGGACACCTCCCACCAGACCAGGCTGCCCAAGGCCCCATCCAGCCTGGCCTTGAACACCTCCAGGAATGGCGCATCCACAACTTTCCTGGGCAACCTGTGCCAGTGCCTCACCACTCTCATGGTGAAGAAATTCCTCCTTATGTCTAGTCTAAATCTGCCCTTCTCCGGTTTATACCCATTGCCCCTCGTCCTATCACCACAAGCCTTTGTAAACAGCCCCTCCTCAGCTTTCTTGTAGCCCATTCTGGTACTGGAAGGTCGCATCACCAGCTTCCCTGGGCTAACTGTGCCAGTGCCTCGCCACCCTCACGGTAAAAAATGCCTTCTTAAGATCTAATCCGTCTCCCCTTTTTCAGCTTAAAACCATTCCCTCGGTCTTGTCACTGCACTGCCTGATAAAGAGCCCCTCCCTAGCTTTTCTGCAGCCCCCTTTAACTACTGGAAGCTGCTAGAAAGTCTCCCCACAGCCTTGTCTTCTCCAGGCTGAAGAAGCCCGACCCTCTCAGCCTGCCCTTGTGTGAGAGTTGCTCCAGCCATCTGCCCATCTTCTTTGCTCTCCTCTGGACTTGCTCTAACAGATCCATGTCCTTCCTGTGCTGAGGACTCCAAACTTGAACACAGGACTCCAGGTGGGTCTCATGAGAGCAGAGTAAAGGGGCAGAATCACCTCCCTTGACCTGCTGGTCACACTTCTTTTGATGTAGCCCTGGTTAACGGTTGGCTTTCTGGGCCATGAGTGCACATTGCTGGTTCACGTTCAGTTTCTCATTCACCAGCACACTCAAGTCCTTCTCTTCATGGCTGCTCTCAATGTGTTCTCCACCATTCTCCACTTTAATTGTGCTTGGGCTTCCCTGACCCAGGGGCAGGACCTTGCAGTTGGCCTTGTGGACGTTTGCACAGGCCCTCCTATTGGGTCCTATATAATCATGTGCCAGGGCTTTCACACAGTACAATCTGCAAGCCTTGTTTTTCTCTGCACTGCAAGGTAGTAAGTATTGGTTCTGGTACTACATTTTACCTCAGAGGCACAAGTTTTCAACAACAGTAACATTAACTGTGCTAACACTGTCACCTGCAATCATTTGATCCTCGTAGTAGAGTCAATTTCCTCTTTTTAGTTAGAAGTAAACCTGTTCTGCAGTACCGTGGCTGTCCTCCTAGAAGGTAAGCGGACTGCCATCACTTTAGTCCCACCAGGAATAATTTGTGCGTGTTTGTAAGGCTTACTCAGGCTCCAATTTTTGCTATAGTCTTGTTTAACCTTTAAACTCCCACTCAGACTAAATCACAGAATGCTTTGGGTTGAAAGCGAACTTAAAGATGATTCAGTTCCAACCCTGTGCCATGGACTGGGAGAGACACCTTACAGTAGATCAAGTTGCTCAAAGCCCCATCCAACCTGGCCTTGAGCACCTCCAGGTTTGGGGCATCCACAACTTCCCTGGGCAATCTGTTTCAGTGCCTCACCACCCTCACAGTAAAAAATATCTTGCCAATATCTAATCTAAATCTCCCCTCTTTCATCTTAAAACCATTATCCTTTTATGTTACCATTTTTTCCCAGTTCCACGCTCCAGCCAATATACGTTCTTATTTGCTTCTGATTCTGCTGTGCACTGTAAACACATCAGAGGCCCTGGGATTGTACTATGTTCAAAAAATGCTAACAGAATCCTGTATGACTTGGCTTTCATTCCCCATTCAAGCCACATAATGAATGTCAACAATATTATTCTGTTTATTAGGGCCAGAAAGACAGGGTGTGGCTGTAACTATGTTGATGAGCTGTATCCAAGTTGACTATTGCCTGATGACATGTCTCCCCTTGACTGTGGATTACAAGTTTAGTTTTGCAAAGTTTATCGAGAAGAGGTAACATCTTTTATTAGATAACTGATACAATGGGAAAAACGGACAAACTTTATGGCAAAAAAAGCCTTTTTTCAGGTGTGGCTTTGACAGACAAGGTACTACCGCAGAAGAAAGGTGATTTGGTTCTTACAAGCTTAAGCTGATGGCAAAGGTGCTACCAAAGAGAAGAGCACTAATTCAAACATTATATTCCTGTCTTAAAATTCTGGTGTTCAGTTTATTAACTAGAAAAAGTTATACACCAAAGAGAAGTTTACATCCTTGGTAGAATGCTTACTTGAAAAGACATGTTGAAAACACCATTCTGGGATGAGCATGACCAGTTTTCCATGGGTTTTTTTACATATTTCAAATGTTTTTACTGTCTATTTTGAGTCAAATGATGTGACTGCAAAGAAAACCATTCCAAATATTTATTTTTTCAACAAACAGCTTAAATATTAACATTTTGAGGCAGGTTTAAAGAACATAAACAGCATAAGATTAAATGTACACTTTATTCTTGATATTTAGCATAATGCATTATAAGACTTGTCCCATAATATATCGTTTAACAGAGAAACCACCTCCCCTGAATTTCCCATTGTAGATCCTGAATCCCTGAGTTGCGTCAGTGAGTAAGTTTACACCTATGGAGAGTTTCATTCTTAGAGAATTAAGGAATCTACAGAGAATGCAAAAAAACATGAGCCTGTTACAGCATCAAGTAATTCAACTGTAAGACTCTTCAGAGCAGAGACAGTTCCTTTCTTTGTGTTTTAGAGAGAATCCAGAGCTCTTGATCCTAAAAAACAAAACAACAAAAAACTGTTGCCATTTGTCTACAACAGCTTGAAAGATTTATTTCACCTAGGACATGAAAGCTGTCTCTTGATATCCTAAATCTTACCTCAAACTTGCTGATGTTCTTTGAAAGCTCTTCCATTATAAAATGCATGTTTTGTTCATAGTTGGGACAAAAGGAGGCCACCTTTGGGAAGTACATGGATCAAAAGATATTTCTTAGACTGGCAATCTGCAATTCCTGTTTCCTCTCCCTGTGCCACAGACAACGGCACTGTGTTGAACCAGCTCCTCCAGTGTGTTTGAAGGCTGTAATAAACAGACCACAGGCTGCTATTTCTGATACTGTACTATCTGCGTACATTGACTGCTTCCTCTTGATACAAACATTGGTCACTTAGTGACTAAATATGTAAGCAAAAGATGTAGAATGTTTTTCTTAACTGAGCTTTAGGAAACTGGTACTTAAATTTCAGGAAGAAATTCTTCACGCGGAGGGTGGTAAGGCGCTGGCACAGGTTGCCCAGTGGCTGCCCCATCCCTGGAGGTGTTCAAGGCCAGGTTGGATGGGGCCTTTTGCAGCCTGATCTAGTGGGACATTTCCCTGCCCATGGCAGGGGCGTTGGAACTGAATGGGCTTTTAAGGTCCCTTCTAACTCAAACCATTCAATGATAAACTGTGCTCTGCATGTTAGCATGAGCTGCAAGCCCTCAGACTCTCAAAGTGAGACCCAAGACGGTAAGCTTTTTCCACAGACAATAAGAAGGTGCAGCAATTCAAGGCAATGTCTGGATTGTTTTGCACTGGGGAAGCCACCAATAACAGAGCAGAATGTGAAGAGAGACAGCACAAGGACTAAGGAAGTGTTTTGCCAGAACAACCTCCAGAGAGAGAAAAAAAAAAAAACAACAGGGAGACTCTCAGATTCTCAGCAGCCTCTAAATAAGGGAATAAGGCATATGGTCTGGGCATTTGTCCTGTGGCTGTGCAGAGCAGCCAGTGCTGCAGTACAATGCGCGTGTTCTGTCACACTGAGATCTGAATGTGAACAGGCCCCTCTTAAAGGCAGAAAAGATACAGAGGCAAGTCATCATTGCAATCAATATGTCTTCAGGTAAGCTAGCAGAGGAAAATAAAACCACATAAAACAGTCAGGATTTCTCCAAGGAGAAAAAAAAAATTCTTCCTGTGACCAAAACTTTGAAGAAGAAACAGATGGAGAAAGTGGACCTTAAAAGCAGGAGAAGCTTTATGGACAAGGAATCCAAATGTACAGGGAAATGTTCTGCTGCACGCGAGCTGCATAAAACTGAATGTCTTTGAAATACCTCACCTGCACACACATTTCACTGGTGCCAAAGTTCTCAGTACTGCCGATAAAATTGTGTGAGAGCTCTGGTAAGCCTGGTTCACATGGAATGAGTGGAGCTTCTGTGTCATGGACTGATGTACCTCATCTGTGCAAGATTTTTGTCAACAACAGTGCTCTGAAACAGGTTGGGGTTGAAGAGCAGAGCCACATTTCTGAATTAGGCAGGTTTGGGAGAGGGTTCCCAGTGTTAGTCTATATTGCCCTTTAGTGTCAGATTACTGGTGGAAAAAGTCAGTGGGAAGTTGCTGAAAGCAGGAAATAAAAAGTAACATTTTCTGTAGGGCACCTGTCCAATAACTATCTCCCATCTTCAAAACTGAGGATTTATTCCCAGATTTGATCACATGAAGTGTTCTCTGTGATAGAGACAGTGCTGAGCTTATTAGTACCCCAGCATCTGCTTTGATCCAAATTTATACCCATAGGCTTACTTGGGAACAGATACATAAGGTCAAAGACTTTGTAATAAGAAATCAAGTTCCTTCCAGTATCTGAAGGGACCTACAAGAAAGCTTGGAGGGACTTTTTATAGAGGCATGCAAGTGGTAGGACAAGGGGGAATGGCTTTAAATGGGAAGGGGGATGATTTAGATTAGATATTAGGAAGAAATTCTTCACTATGAGGGTGGTGCACAGGCACAGGTTGCCCAGGGAAGCTGTGGCTGCCCCGTCCCTAGAGGTGTTCAAGGCCAGGCTGGATGGGAACTTGGGCAGCCTGATCTAGTGGTAGGTGTCCCTGCCCATGGCAGGGGGGTTGGAACTGGACGGGCTTTAAGGTCCCTTCTAATTCAAACCATTCTATGATTCTATGATTCTTAGCTAATAAAGGTATTTCAAGCACCCACTGTTTTATTGTCATAGCATGGGTATTGGAATACATTTTGGATTCAGAAAACACTCTCCTGTCTCCCATCCCTTCTAGAAGATTTTTAATGGACATCCAAAATAAAATTAAAGACTGAGACAAACCCTATTTTCTATGGTAAATTATTGAATAATTTTGAATAGCAGAAAAAAAAAACAAACCACTTTCACTACTGTAACAAGGCTGTGCCACAAGGTAAGTAAAAGGAACTGAAATCCAGATGGCAGGTTTTACCTCCTATGGTTGTGACATAGCATATGGACACTGCTGGCCCAAGATCTCTGAACACATCAATGTGGGTTGAACATATGGGCACTCACAGTACAGCTCTGAGAGACCCACGGTGCTGCCTACACATCAAAGGCAACAGCTTAATGCTGCACAGGGTGTTGACAGTCCCACTCAACACCCTCTGTTAATAATAAAATGTGTGACCCTTTCAATTTTTTTAAATTCTTACGTGTTTGACAAGTGCTTTAAAATTCATCTCTGTGAAATATCCATACAAATGGAAGATGGCCACTTCATTCATGCAATAATAAATAACTTAGAAATAGCAAAATATTTCAGACCTCAAGTCATCATTTTGAAGTAGTAGTAATTCTATGCATTTAGTCAATGACTATCTCTATTTAGCTATTCTGAAAACAAGAAGTGGTACAAAAGACAATGGAAACAGTTTCAAATCATTTCCTCCCTCCACATTTTTTATCAGTATTCTGATACACTTCAAAGCAAATGGAAGCAATACTCGCTTATTATAAACTTCTAACCACAGCCATACATTATGCTACAAAAAAAATCAGTTTGTTTATTGCTAATCCTAGTTTACAGGCATTTAAAAATGTCAATATATTTCTGTTCAGTTTTGCTATCAGAGAACATGATTGGACATCTACTGAGCTGAGTAAGCTGATAAACACCTCAGGGAATATGCAAGATCACGTGCAAGAAAGGGTCAATTAATAATGAGAAGTGTTTGCTGGAGGTACTGACAAACATAGTTGGGAAATGTGTAGTAATTAAGATCACTTACAGATAATTCTGTAGCATGTGATACCAGTGGTACTTAAGTGATGTGATTTAATAGATGTAAGTAATGGAAAGTTTTTTTTCTTTAACTTGGGCTTCACTTTAACAACCTAAGTGATGTTTTTAAACACATACAAATGCATGTGTGCATCATCCCAGACAAGCTAAGATTTTGTGAAATATCGATTCAGTAACAGCCTGTTCCACAAGAAAAATATTGCAGACATCTAATTCACCTTCTTAGCTGCTACAATAAGATGTCTCCAGTTTCACCTTTGCCTTTTAAAAAGTATTCTATGTATTATCAAACTCATTAAATCAACCCCCACAGACAGCAGATGGAGTTTCGTGAAGCACAAACTAATGAAAGGACACAGTCCAAGGGAAGGAGGTCACATTTGGATTGCTAAAGATTTCAACAGACCCTTTACATGATCTTCAAAAGACCATACCAATTAAGTAAAAATATTTTAGAGATCTAGCTTGTTCCATTAATTTCAGTATTCTGAGGAAGTATTTTCTAAAAGGTTCTTAAGGATACATTATAAACTGGAACCTTAAATTTTATGTAGTAATTTTTCTAAATAAACTTCTTATACAGGTTCCCAAATTGACTCTGCTCCTACGTTCCCATGAACAAAGGCCCAACAGCAGCACTTACGCCCAGAACATGTACCTGCACAGGAGGCGCTTGGTCACTTGGTCACCTTGCAGACATGATGCAATTTGGAAACCTCTGCATTAGCAAATATTTTCAGTTAGAATTTAAATCCATCTAGCCAGCACCTTTAAATAATTGTGTTAATAAAAAAGAAGTATTTGGCAGTTACTTTGAAAAACACAGCTGTGCAATATGTTAGGCGCATTACTGGATGCCAAGGATAATAATGTTTCGCCACACTGATTACAAGAACCTCTACATCCTTGTGCTGTGCTTCTGTATTTTTAAAATCACTTCATTAAAAAGAGATCAGCAAAATTCTGTGACCCTAGCAGTGGATAATTAGCTTGTCAAGAGCCATCTCAGTATGTTTTGGAGGAGTATGTCTGTCTGCCCAGCCATTCATCTCAAATGTACTTTAATGTGGGACTATTCAGTGTTTTTACACACAGGTGTGAGACAATACTTGGATGTCTTAATTAAATCAAGGTTACTACAATGGGATTCAAAAATTACTTGGGCAAGGGAAGCAACAGAAAAACTAGAGAGTTCAGACAATCATAGAACGGTTCGGGTTGGAAGGGATCTTAAAGATCACCCAGTTCCAACCCCCCTGCCATGGGCAGGGACACATCCCACCAGACCAGGTTGCCCAAGGCCCCATCCAACCTGGCCTTAAACAACTCCAGGGATGGGGCATCCACAACTTCTCTGGGCAACCTGTGCCAGTGCCTCACCACTCTCATAGTAAAGAAATTCTTCCTTATGTCTAGTCTAAATGTGTCCCTCTCCAGTTTATACCCATTGCCCTTAGCCCTATCACTCCAAGCCTTTGTGAACAGTCCCTCCCCACCTTTCTTGTAGCCCCTTTCAGATACTAGAAGGTTGCTATAAGGTCTCCTCAGAGCCTTCTCTTCTCCAGGCTGAACAACCCAAACTCTCAGCCTGTCCCCGTACAGAAGGTGCTCCAGCCCTTTGATCATTTTGTAGCCCTTTATAGACCCGTTCCAACAGCTCCATATCTTTCTTATGCTGATGTTTCCATAACAATCTTCCCTAAAATACTTTTTTCCTACTAGTTATTAGTTGTAGAATTTAGAGCTGTATTGAGACCTGTGGTGCTTCTAGCTGTTTAGACAGCAACCAAGATACTCTTTCCTTTCCATTTTCTTCATTAGAACTTTTGCTTGAGAGCCAATCTCACTCTCATTTTTTGCTACCCACATTAAACAGTCACTCACAGGCACAGAAATCAGCTGGTAAACACGAGGCAAATTACAGCTGGGAAAAGTCAAGTCTGTTCTATAATTTACAGAAAAGATTTAAAAAACAAAACCAAAACAAAATGTTAAACGAGGTGGTGATGGCATTTATTACTGTTTGTAGCACAAAGGGATAGAGCCCATCGAGTTTTTTGTTGGTACCAATCAAGCACACAGAGAATAAAAAGCAGAGAGAGAGAGAGAGAGAGAGAGATACAAAAACCTGTTTTCACATTGTCAATAGAAAATTGCAGGTTCAAAAGAAGTTATACATGCATCTTCTTCACTCTTGAAGATTGAAGTCTTCGCCATTAAATTAAAGACTGAAGTCTTCACCATTAAAGATCTAAACCAGGCATTTTCTTTTCTTTTTATTTCTTTCTCCCCTCATCTTTAACCTGAGGAAATTTTGAGGGCATTAGAATTTCAACAGCAAAAGAACTCAGTAATCAAGCAGGAAGAATACCAGACAGACCACTACTAAACTTCAGAGACATACAACTTTCCAAACCAGGAACGCAAGCAGCAAGAATGACAAGACTTACGTTAAAACAAACAACAAAAACACCAAACAATCCCCTGAAAACCAAAACCACCAAACAAAAAAACCCCAGATGCCTTCATAAGTACAATTAAAAATTTATTTTTCTCCTTCTGCATGGAAGTGAGTACATGTTTACACACAATGTGACAGGAAAAAAAATCATCTGGACACTAATGTTGTTGGTGTATTTTCTTGTATAACAGTCCAGAATATCAGCAGGGAAAAAGAAAAACACATAACTTCTGATGGCATCTCATCCAGCACCTATGGTTTCACTGGTGGCTGTTCTTCCTTAACGCAGGATCAGACCACCCCAAAAACCCCTTCACAGCACACTTCTGGTAAAAGTCCCTGAACACGGCCCCCCGTAAAACATTCAACACATTTTATAAAACAGGCTCAGTGGCACTTTCTCTTTAGTATGACTTCACTAACAGTTTGAAATACAGTGCATCCACACTGCAATTCACTTTGCTGTAAGGCTAACGTAGACATAAGGCAAACATTACCTCAGCTCTCAAATAGTCCATAATAAGATACCCTAAGCACGTCTACCTGTTAAATGCAGAGGTGCCTTGTCCCTTCATTGCTTTTCCTCCTGATCAAAAAAGCAATTCAGGGAGACGGTGTGCTATACTCATCACAAATTGCAAGGTACTAAAAAGTTAAAAAGAAACAGCAATGAAAAAAATAAACAGCATTCACATATCCAAAACTTATTTCCATCACTTAAATAATTTTATCTGCGATTACAAAATACATACACTTAAATAGCTTTGTAAGAAATAATCACCTAAGGTATCACAGATTATTATTTGCTTTTGATAATCTAACTGCTCTAACTCTGGCATAAAGATATACCTAGACAGTGCAGAACCTAGGGTGTCTTCCTATTATAATTAATTTTCTTAAATATACAGTAAATTCACTCTAGCGATTCTGACAGATAGTGCAAATAAAGACATTCTTTGGGTCACATTTTTTAAATATTACCCCAATGCTATCCTCAATTTAATATTGTTTTAGTAAATGCGTAGCAAAATATTATATGTATACACATTTTCTAGCATCTGTTTAACAACGCATCTTCCTCAGTTACCTCGGCTTAATGCAGGTCACAAAAAATGAATAAGCTACAATACTGCTCACCTATCCAAAAGAGATGTTATATTTATACTTAAATAAATATATTTAGAAACCTACCTATAAGTTCTCCATTGCTTTCTGTTTATTATCCAATAGCATACTACATCAAATCATACCAAAATATCTTTAAAGACAACAAGGATCACTTCAGAAGTACTGCTCAAAGGCAATGAAATAATGCTTTGAGAACCTATGCACATGAGTTAGGCCTACACAGATCCAGCACATTGCATAATAGAACGGTTTACGCTTCATTTAGAGTCAACTACTGCTTTGCTCTAGCCAGAGACAAAAAGCTTATCTTAAATATTACCTATCATAGATGTAGCAACACGAAGCAGCCCTGTTTGCTATCTAACGTTGCTTGCTGCTTTTACACGTTTATTTGAAGTTACTGGCATCTGATTGCTAGTTCCATTGGTGGTATTTGTTGCTGAGCCATTCACGACAATGTAATCAACTTTGTTTTCCAATTTCACAAGGCGTTGTAAGATGTCATCCAGAAGAACAGCAATCGTTCTCTTAAGATCAGCTGAAGATAAGGGAAAAAAACAAATGAGATCCTATTATTTACTACATATGGAAAAGGACTGCTATTTCAACGTATTCACATCTTAGGACTTGCTATCCTGTCTATTATACGTTTTGAGAAACAGTGCACATTAGTATACAAGAACAGAATTAAACAGCTGCTTGATTTTTATTTAATACCATTTCTTTGTTCTTTTAAGCAATAAAGATACCACGGTAATAGTAAACTGATTATGGACCAATTCAATATTCCAGTATAAGAACAAAACCACTAGCTGGAGCAGGGCACTAGTGACTATTCAAAAGCAATGTTTCCATTTTCATCCAGACTACAGCACTAGATTACCCAGCTATGACACCTTTCAGCCTGGCACAGCAACAGAATAAACTGAAATACTTTCTAACATTAAAAAGGTAGTTCTTAGTAGCGTTCCTCTAAATAACAGATATATCTCTCAGAAAAACTGCTATAAGAAAGCACCTTGTCACTTCTTATGTAAGCTATGAAACAGGGGGAAAAAAATTTATTTAGGCTTATGCTAATTGAAAAAAAAAAGGCAGTAAAAAAACACCCATATTCTGGAACACAAAACCAGTAACAGAACTTTCAACAAAAGCTCATTACGCTGTTGCCAAAGTTCATCCCACTATCTTCTCTCCGATTTGGAAAAAAATGAAAAAACTTACCAGGTTTTACCCCCCAAACACCCACAGATGCCAACATACAGAGTCTCCCTCTCCCCTCACCAGTTCTTGACTAACCAGAAAAATTGGGGAGGAGAAACACAGAAAAAAAGTGGAAAAAAAAAAAAAGAGTAACTCAGATAAAATTAATCAATGACATGTGGTGGGTCTGAAGCGACAGGGCCTGATCAACAGACCTAAACCAATACAGGTGACTCATAGCTGACTGATATTGCATTGCCATGTTTAATCCTGTAACTACTATCAGTAGAATTGCACTGTGCAATTTTTGATGCAAAGAGTGTGAGAAAGTGTTTCATGGCTGGCATTATCAGCAGAATTGGGCTGCGTCACCTTAATTGTAGATTCTCCAGTATATACTAGATGACAAAAGACGACCACCCTGGCTGACCAACCAGCACAAGCATGGGTGCTGTGTGAAGAAGAGAGGAGCTGTGCGGCAATGCTGCATTTCAACAGCCCCATAGCTTAAACATGAGATATCCCGAGCCGCTTCCTTCTCTCCTCTGAGGAGGCGGGGCAGCAGTAAGCAGCTGGGGCCAGACTCCTCTTTTTGGGTTGATGCAAGTCGTTTACTCAGTGGTATAAAAGCTAGACCCTTTGTGGTGATGTTTTGTCTACATGGACACACCGTGCAGTCCCTCCCAATTGCCAGGAAAGGCTCTCCAAATCCTTACTTCAGAGAAAAAGGGCTCCCCAGCACTGCAGATCTGGATGATGATTATGATAGGGCAACTGGTGATGTATCTTTCTTAATTACTACACTTATTATCTTGTAGTAATGATTAGACACATTGTCTTGAAAGCTGTTAATTGTTAACTTGTTGTTAGTCACTACTAACCACTTGTTATCTTTCTTGTTATAGTAAGTTGAGTAAAACTGGATTTCACAGAGTATATGAGAGTTTGGGCTTTTATGCCGATTGTGCTTAGCACCTTGTGGCAAAACAGGGTCACGTACTCTGTTGTATCCTTTGCTCAACAGTCTGAGGGACTGAACTGCCCACTCAAGTTCCAAATCTGATGATCACCATGTGGATCAAGAGTTGACTTTATTCTTCCATTAAACTTCAGACAAAAGCTCAGAAGGCAAATCTCATTTGGAAATAACGCTGCACATCTTACGCAGCAGTAGAAAGCTGCGCTACACTAGTTTTTTTTAAAACAATTTACACAGAAAAGTAATTACACAGCAGATGCAGGACTCCTTGAAGGCAAAAAAAAAAAAAAAAAGAGGGGCAGAGGGGGAGGGGAAAAGTCAGAAGAAAAGAAAAAGCAGTCCCTGACTGTGGTAAAAATGTTAATTTAATGAATGAAAGCATTAAGGGCAAAGACATTTTGATACTGTCCTGCTCCTCCTGGGCTGCTTCCCGCAGATCTTGTCATCAAACCTGCCTCCATGTTCCTAAGCAGCAGTGATAAGAGTTCAGACACATTTTTGCTGTTCATATTCTTACCAGAGCGCCTCTAAAGGGTAACCTACAACTGATAGAGCCCACTCTTTTAAGGATTCCTTAAGAACGAGATTGAAGTACATTAATATGAATCTTCACGTATAAACTTTTTAAGAAATATATTTCTTTTTAAGCCTTGTACTACCCTTTTTTTCACTACCCTTATTTATGACAGAAAACAGGTAGTTTCCCTAAGGTATCAACTACAGCTCATTGCAGCCTTCCCTCAAGAGGAACCTGCAAAGGACCAAAGAGTTAAAATTAAGACATTTTTATAGCTTTGCTAAAAAGATCTCAGAACTATAGTCTCAAAACTATCTTTTCTGTATTTCAAAAGACAGGCACAAGATCTAGTAATGTATTACCAGTGAATACTGGACACATACTCATCAAGTTAACAGGTGAATCAAACAGAGATATGATGGAGCAAGTATGAAAGCTCTAGAGACAAGGGACCTTATCTCGAATGGCTACTTCTAAAGCAAGGGGAAAATTCTGCTAAATCCGTAATAGCCTTGCAGTTTCGAGACTACAAACTAAACTAGCATGTTGCTTTTTCCACTGCTTTCTTACTACTTAAGGATAAGAAAAAGAAATAAAAGCAGAAAGAGCAATGAGGCACAAGAGGAATCTGGAAAGGTTGAAGTAACTTTATCTAAAACTTTGTTCCCATATCAAGCATGTATTTATTTCTCAATAGTTTAAAATTCAGAGAAAGCACATTACAGTTAATCCTGTGACTAACAGTAGTCATGTATCTGGAGATATCCTAAAATATTCTTAGAAAACAAAAATCTCATGTCTCAAGCTTGATTTTGGACCTTGGATCCTTTTGGATCTTAGTCTTCAGTGAATAAGCTAAAGTCAAATCAGTTACTACAGAGAGGCTTTTATCTTAAAGAACAGTACTTAAAAAAAAAAACCCAAGCAGTGTAATGTTACAGTTTTCAGGAAAAATTATATCTGAATACTAGTATGGTTTTTCCTCTTACCATATCCTGCCATAGAGGCTCCACCGCCACCATTCATTAAATTTTTATTTTCTTCTGCCAGCGCTTTGACATATCTTTTACTTAGATCTAGTATCTGTCCACGCAACTCAGCGCTGCTTTGACGTCTTGGATACTGGAAAGTGTAGCGTAGCAACATCAAACCCCAAATGATTCCAAAAATTAGTAAAAACATACTCAGTTTCTGGGACATATTTTTCCTTGAGAATGTTAGAAACATTTCCGATGAAGGCCACAGGTGTGTCTTAACTTTGGGATAATTAATTGAACTTGGCTTTGTCAGATTATATTACATAATAAACAAAAATAAGATTTCTATGAAGTGAAAAATCTTCTGGATGGATCATCTTGCATACACACAGCTTCTCATGTTTTAGTTGGTCTTGATTCCTGAAATTTGTAAAATATCACTTGGTTATTCAATACTGCTACACTTGTTGAGATCAGGGACAAACAGCAGTTCCAAATACAGTTTCATTGCATAGTCTAACAAATAGCTGTGGATTTTTATCTGCTCAGAGAAGCAGCCATCTTTCTGTGTCGCCTCCTGTTTACAAGGTTTCTTTCCTCTTCTTATTTTTACTAATTTTTATTCTCTAAAAATCAGAACTGCTATGCTACGAATCACCTTAAGTATTTTAAATACCATAAATTGAACTCACATTAAATCTAAAAGCATTTAAACCAAAATGCAAAATCTAGAATGGAGTTGTAAAATACTTATGCACATTTTGATGAGTTATACACATGTATCTACAAAGAAGAAAAAGATCAGCTGAAATTATTCACCCGATTCTTATTTCTCACTTAGAAGCACAGGGCAAGTATAAACAGCTAAAATGTAGAACAAAGTTCAAAGTTGGGCATCACCCTCTTCTGGTTTTGTACAACTTCAAGAATTATTTTTTTTTTTTATGGTGTCTTATAATAAAGAAATAAAACCAAAATGAACTTGTACATTGCACCCACTTTCACCATTTTACTACCACTTTAAAAAAGTCTTACCATAGCAGCCAATTCTGATCCCTCAATAGGTTAAAGCTTCAGGAGAAAAATAAACGGCAGGAAAGCTTTCAGCAGTTAAACAGTGAGTGTTCAGACAGTTTGAAGCAATACACACCAGACATCTTCAGAGAGCTCTGTATGGGAGGGGGAAAAAAACATAAGCAAAACAAAGTGCAGGACTAAACATACTCTCATTTTCACATGGAGTGGTCAAAGTTGAGGACTTCAAACCACCTTTTTGAAACAGAAATATTTTTTTTAAACATAACCTGAAGCAATTGTTAGAAAAAACCATAGAATCTATTCCTACTTTATTCTGAATGCGTACATTTGAATGTCCAATAATTGATTCCAACTTGCTTTAAAAAAAACTTGGTAAGAACCTCACTGAAACATGTCCCTCTTCCTGTATTATAAGACAGTGACAGCAGATGTCCCACTTTTATCATATATATATATACACACACACACATATTTACATACGCGTCATTCTCCTATTCATTCCCCCCAACCAAATCCAAGCTTTTCAGTCTCTTTACCTCATACTTCTCTGTTTTTCAGCCACCTCTAGAACTTCTCCAATTATTCAGTACTTCTTTGAAAGGGATTTTGTATATACAATATACAAATGTATATACAATAGTCTAGATTATTATTATGTAAAATGAGTAGTTTTATGTTTTCCCTGTTGCTCCCCATTCTTCCCCACGTATTACCTGCCATGAGCGCTTTTCAGGCTGAAGTTACACAGTAATAAGAGTTCTCCATCAGACCTTCTATGATGGTACTTATGTCTCTGTTCTTATCAGAATACTGAGATCAAATTTCTTATCTTGCTAAGCACTCATCTAAACTTAACTCCACCTCCACGGTATTTTTCACTGCCTCTGCTGACCAGTTTGACTGGCTTCATGCCGACACACCGCGGTCTGCTGCAAACACAAGTGTCACTGCCAGCAGGGTTCTGAGCTGTGCATGTTGCCTACCCCTCACCTTCGCTGTTCAGATGATCCTCTCAATAGGGAGGCCAACGTGACTGAGTCAAGCGGCAAATTTTCAAAATGCTTTAATTTCAACATGGATATTTAAATTATCCTGAAAATTATCATCCCAAGACAACATGAGGACTTGGACAGCAAAGCTGCTGTAAAGTAACAAGTGCCCTATAGTAGCTGCCAGTACATAAAATCTTACTTTTACTGTTGGGTGTACTAATGTAAGTTGCAATGACAAGTCACTGAAGGAGGGATAGTTTACTTCATCTTAACTGTTGGATGTGATCCTGCACATGGACAGAGAGCCAACATGCAATAATTTGAAATCCCACTGTACCTTCAGTGGGATGTACTTTGTTCAAAGGATGTGCTTATCCCCCAAAAACATGTTTTTAAGACACAAATTTGTCTTAAATGCATGAAAGAAGAGAAAAAAACCAATAAAAGTATATTCTACAGTGTCAGCATGAATATTTGGAATTGTGTGGTTAAAGATTTCCAGAAATAGATCCTCCCTAAATACAAGCTAACCAAGTCTTCTTTGTCCTAGCTCTTCACCAAATCCCTGGCTCTGCTCTCAGAACTGAAATCATAAATTGCACCTACATCATGATGCATCTACATAATCCCTGAATAGTATCAAATATGATGAAAAACATTTCCATATGAAGTCCAAGAATGAGGTATTCACATGATGGCTCAGAAGACCGAAGAGTCTCTCTCAAGGAAAGACCACAAGATTCAACCCATCTGTGGGAGCAACACCAAATATAGTGAAGATTAATTGGGACTAAGATAGGCATGAAACTGGCACCAAGCATATTAGAATAAACATTATTTAAAAGACCAGGTGTTCCAAGCTAGGCATAGAGGATGACATATCTAGAATGTGTGAGAAGGCCAGGCTGGAAAAAAACACCTGGGAATAAGTGAATTGGAGACTGAAAACAGTCACAAGAGTGTGGAACAGACAAAACCAAAACCATCCTGTTTGTCTGAAGTTCGGAAGCTGAAGAATTGTATAAAGATCAGCCCGAATGAGAGAAGCCAGTAGTAGCAGTACTTTCTTAATTTGACTCCTGTATGCTGTGCTTATTAAAAGAATATGCTTAGAGAAAACCAAGAGGTCTGTGTCTTCATTGCTGCACCCATCTTCCCAAAAATATGCATTTTATATTTAAAAATAGAAAATGCTTGAAAATAACAGACAGCTCTTGCAGAATTTAAATTAGGTTGAGCTCTCCACAGATCTCCAGCCATATCTCATCCTGAAGCATTTAGACAATATCACTACAGAGCTTTGGAGTGGAAATAACTCTGCCATCACACTGCAAATAAGACCACAAGCCAGGACAAGAGTCCTAGCCAAGAGGAACAGATTGAATAAACTCCTGCCAAGGAGCAGTGGGAATTGCAGACTGGGTCTTTGCCATGTGTATTCGATTCACAGCGCATACACTGGCTACTGAACTAACGGAAATCAAGGACGTAACCTGCTGGGCATAGCATGACACCCAAATACTGACACTAAGCAAAGGAACTGTGAGTAAGGTGTACTGAAATGAAGGAGACTATTTGTATTTGGCAGTTTTCCTTTGCATTTTTAGAGGCCATTCCCCCTTAATGAATTTCAGGGTAATCTCCAAGTTCTGGAGACTCTGGTCTCCTTTTTCTTCTGCAGCATGCCCTCCTAGTGACCCGTAAAACTCTCCCTGCAAGACTGTTTGGAGATTACACAAAGCAAGTAACAACGACAACAACAAAAAAAGCAAGCTTATACCAACATGATTTGCAAGTAGGAATAGAGAGTATTGGAACAGCAGGTGTTCATATTAGGAAGAAAATAGCACAATGAGTAAGATGGATAGATTGGAACAGTCTTTTACTTCTTGTTGCTGTGAATGGTCAGTCAGCAGTTCTCTACATGAACATTACAGTTTAAATAAAACTTGTCCTCAGAACAGACCTTTGTTTACAGTAATTCAAAGGTAATATCTCAAGAAATACCAGCATACATGTAAGAAGAAACATGGTCCCTTGTGATCTTTCTTACTCCTCATTTTCTCTACTCCTCCTTACCCACCACTTCCCCACCACATGGGAAAAAAGAGGCCACGACTTCCTTCTTCACACTGACTTGGCCTACGTAGGAACGCAGGCTTACCATTCTCCCAGCCACAGCTGAAGGGCTTTCACAGCAAAGGAGGTCAAAGCACTGTGGAGAGCAACAGGAAAAAAAGGCCCATTAGAGCTACATCTTGTTGGAATTCCTGCTATCCCTAATGTGAGACAAAACAAAGGCAACCATGAAGATGAAAGAGTACAGCCAAGGCAAAACCTGAAAATTTGAGAAGGAAAAACCAAAACCCAACCAACCAAAAAATCCCCAGAACACACCGACCCAAATCAAACAAAACTCCTGACCTGACTGTGCAGGAAAAATGTCATTCCAAGAATCTGTGAAGAAGAGAGTTCTCCCAGATAATCCTCTCGATAGGCAGCCTGAACTGACTAATTCAAGTGGCAACTTTTCAGAGTTATTTAAAATCAACATGCATATCTAAATTATTCTGAAAATGACAAACCCAAGCCAGCAGCAACATCAGAACTTGGAACTGAACTACAAGCAATTCCTGAACAGAGGATCTGACGCTAGGTTTGCCTTTCACAGATGTTTAAAGGGTTTGGTTTTCTTCACTGTTGCCACTGCTGATTGTCTAAGAAATGTATTGCCAAAGCCTGCCAATGTGGATTTAACACTGTCCTGCAATACCACAACATTCACTGAACTACATCTGCCAACGAAAGCAATGAACTAAGGTACTCACTCTCTCCAAAATAAAATTCTCTCTATCCTAGGCATTGTATTCCAGCATCACTCATATCTATATATATATATCATGTTATACAATTGAGTGAAGGAAACAAAAGGAACAAGGGCCAAAGAAAAATCAACAGAAAAATCCTTTAAGTTCAGTAATAAAGCAAAGTTCTAGTATCTCTGATGCTACTTAACAGTAGCATTGGACTTCAGTTTGAATACCAACCTTTTTCCATGGAAATGAGCCCATATTTACAGAACATCATACTTGAATTTTGTTGCAAAGTCTTCCTCAGATTCTGTTTTACTTATTCCCAGCAAAGCCCAACATTTATATTCATTCAAAACACAAAAAATGCCAATCTGTAAGGCAAAGGAATGCCTCCTATATCCTCTGAAACAATCTCAGAGTGTCATGAAAACAAGGCATACCCAAATCCTTAAAAGGTTACAACACACACAGAATCACACACAGAATCACAAGGTTGGAAAGGACCCATTGGATCATCGAGCCCTGACAGTTCTGCTTGTCAGTCAGCTCATGATAGACCTGTACATACTTGGCAATGGTTTTCTAGTCTGTCTGAGAGATCCCAGCCTTCCTAAACCACTAGGAGTGGTTATCAGCATCAGCAGGGCAAATTTAAACGTGTGCCGCAGAGATGGTGTGTACCTCCAGGTTCTGAAAAATGTACAGGACGCATGAAGATGATTTCTTATAAGAGAAAAAGAAAGCAGCAGGTCCATCGTGTATTTTTGGTAGTTATTAGTAAGCAGCTTTAGGAAAAAAATAACAAAACAGAGTCAACAAGAGGTGAAGAACAGAGAAAACTGAAGCCTGAGAATCCCATTCCACTCAAAGATCAAAAAGACTTTAAGGGTAAAGCCAAGAGAAATGCACTGAAAATAGCATTGTTAACATACAGTCCAATAAAATCAACTCTTAGGTCATATATTCTGAAAGATACAATGCCAAATACTGAGGCAGCCGTTCCTCAGTGATACTCCAGAGACCCATAAAGGTCTATAATGAACTAATATATTAAGAAAGTAACTTGGATAAAAAGGAATTTTACAAAATCTACTACCTGCTACCGTAATACTCCTCTCTTTCTCACTGCCAAATTATGATCAACAACGTGACACATTGAATTCAAAAAAGTCTGGCTTTCTGACCAACAATTATTAACTATATAAAGACAATAAGTGATTTATCAAGACAGATTTAAAAAAAAATTAAATGCAGACATAGACATAGAAGATTGCATCCAACTACAGGCAGAGGAAGAGGAAAAATATCTTGTTACAGAACAGACAGCAGACAAATTAGGACAGTATAAATAAAAGCTGACATTAATAATTACTATAAAATAACCGCACAGTCCAAAATTAGAATTTATTACAATCTCAGTGGGAGTCTAACAAGTTTATGAAATTATTAAGGATTTAAAATTAACATACTAAATTTTGTCTGGACAAGAAGCTTCTATGAAATGCATGGCAGCAAACATCTCTCAGTACAGTGAGGGTACTGTACTAGTAACCAATAAGTTGTGCTGTAGACAGGCATGATGAGACCTCACCACACTAGCCAATGAACATGTCAGGAAGGCCAAAATCACAGGGCATTACAGAATACCAGGAAGTATTTCCACAGTTCTACTAGCTCTATCCTATCAGCTTTCTTTTTCACATCTATTTAGAGTGCGCTCCCCCGGCCCAATTACCTCCACGACCTCTGAAATCTTTTGGTTTCCAGTTTTCCAAAGGAAAACTTTTAGCATTACAGTCACTCAGCTGACAGACGTAGCACTGATCACTCAGAGCAGACAAGCTAGTTCTGTCTTATTCAAAAATCTATCAGTGGCTGTGCTGCAACGAAAATAGGAAGTCAAAAAAATGACTGACACACCCTGAAAACACATAGAACATATCCACTAACCAATTAGACTGTGAAGACAGGGACAATGAAATAAGCTCAGGAGCTGTGTGCTGAGATGTTTTGGAACACTACAGACTATGTTTGCATCCTGGTAATTTGCAGTCTTAGACAGCAATCAGTTTGGCAGTAGGATTAAAATCTGCATGAGGGGCAGCTGACAAACAGGGGCCCACAGAAGTTGAGAATATCCCGTCACACAGGGCCACAATTCCTAGCATACACAAAAACTTCAATTCTCTCTTCCTACATGTAACAAAAACTCCCTTTAACAAATTATCTTACCCACATCATTCGTATTTAAAACTGGTGCCCAAGGAAGAATCGAATTCCTTCTATTTATAAGAGCACGAGTTCTTGAAAATATGCCAATAAAAAACATTTTCCTGTACTGGATACTTGCAGACCAACATTGCCTTTTGGTTTCCAAGTTCGTTAATTGGGTTCACTCCGCTGCACAGCACCACAGAAGAGCAGAATATTCTACTTGGAAGCAAAGTTATCAGCAATGAGTGTCCCCAGACAAGTGAGACCATGTTTGAGCTGCATTTTGACAACATCAACTCTCAGCACGTTAAATATTCCTGTCAATGTTGCTGTACATATGGTCAACAGAAAAATGTCACCAACGGAGAGGGAAAAGAGAAGGATATCTTTTTGTCAAAGCCCCATCAATGCCAGACACAACAGAGCACATCAAAATGCTATAACTGTGTGCAAAGGAGTCTTGAGGGTCTTTCGAGACCGCATCACAGATTAGTTGGTAGAAGAGAGAATTAATATCTGCTAGGCCCAAGTGAAAAGAACAGCACTACGCAACACACTGCCATCTCAAGAATAGGTAAGAAGGCATCTTTTCTGGCAATAAAAAGACCCTATCAGTATGACAGCTGCAGGTTTTAGCAGTTCTGTACCACTTCTGGAACGCACTGCCAAAGGAGTCTGCCTACTATTTGGTGTCTTATCCAAGATGTCTGTCTTTACACCTTCTCTTGCATCACAAGTTCCTTCATTCTCTGCCTCTGCGTGCCCTAGACTTGGAATTACAGAGGAATGCTGAAAAAAAGAAAGTATCCCTCTGCCTTACTGCCACCTGTCTTTCAGGGAATACCTCTAAGGGATATTCCATATGAAATCATAGAAAGACATTATGTTTAAGTGAACAGCAAAAACAAGTAACTACCCACTAAGAATACCTAATGCTGCAACAAAGAAAGAAGAAAATCTCCTTGCATGCTCCCACCCGTCCCTGCCTCTCAATGCAGCCAAAGGATATGTGGGCCAACCAAAGTCACAGCTCACTAAGCAGATATAGTCACTGCTGACAAACTGCTGGGACTACCTCAAACACATCTAAAACCAGGAACAGTTTTGCCTCCTACAGCCTTCTAAGAACCACACACACATAATTTGGTTTGTAGCTGGACTTAAGATTAAAACCAAAACCATTTTGCTTTAGACTTGAAAACCCACACACTAAGTTTACAGTGGCTCTGGTATAAAATCATCTGAGTGCCCTAACACTACATTACCTTCTGTATTTCAGTATTTTAGAAATACTAGTCATTTGTGTTTATCTTCAATGCATGTAGTCCCACTTGCATTGTTTGTATTTTACACTTTCTGCCAACAATTGTTTTTATTGTGCATCATGTTTATGGAATCTGCTTAAGTACTTTCTTGTACCTTAAAGTATCCTGGCTTTTTTTTCAGCACTGTCCTCCTCCCCCCGCCTTTTGCCTTCTACTGACAGTGGATGCTTTTAAAATAAACCAATTATTTAAAAACAGAAATCCTTTGTTCCTTGTCTGTGGGCAGACAGCCAAGACTCAAGACTTTGAGAGGGGAAATGACTTGACAACGGTTGTGAAGAAAATTAAAGCAAGCAGATATCAATGGGAACAGTATATTATACTTGCTGAAGCTCCCCTCCTCCCACTGGGTCCATCTGGGCCTTAGAAACATAAATCTCTAAATAAGCTTCTCAAAAAAAAAAAATCAGCTTCATTCTGTCTGGGACACTATTTTTTCTTTATGCTTTATTGTTGCCATTCAGGTTACAGTAGGACCCTTGCTCACAAGAACCACAGTTACCACAGAGCATGAGGTACCTTTTAGCTTTTCAGTTTCCAATAAGATCGCCACAGTTTTTTCATTACCACTGAACGCTAGGCTGTGACAGGTACTCAGTTACAAACCGCTAACTAGTGCCTCCACTCCCTTGTGAAATTTCACAGCTGTATTTGAACCACCCTTTCCAAAGCCCCTGGGACTTCAGAACTTCCTTCTGAGATGATGATGAATAGATAATTTTAGCTAGTTTTACAGAGAAACATACCTGCAAGATGATGAACATAGGCAATGGAGTAAAGAGGGATTTTCACTGAGTATTTTAAAAAGAACTGACAGGAAGAGGGGTGGTGGAAAGGAGAACTAAAAGGCAAGGGGAAGAGGGAGACAACTAACAAGTGACGGCTGCAGTGGTGGAAAAGATTGCCGCTGCAGAGCTGGTCATACACATACACACAATGCAGCACCCACACAAACAGTATTCCCATAGAACAGTTACAAAAATGGGCTTGTGCCACTGGAAGGAGAGGCAGAATTGAACTGTGGTTTCATTTCAAGAAGCCTGCAGAACTCAAATTAAATATAGATGCGTGCAAAGTGTCAACTAAAAGCACATTTCAGCGGTCAAACTACGACACAGACCAGGCCTCAGATTCACACTCCCTCCTAGGAGGCTGATCCAGTTGAAAATGTTAGAAAAATAACACTGAGGGCAATGTTAAAGACAGATAAGTTATTTTCTTCTACATCTTTTATTATTTCTAGATTGACTTGTCAGTTTATCTTGGCACAGCAAAGGTTATGACAGACAGTAGTTAACCACAGCACCACAGCAGTATGCACTGCAAATTAGTTTATTGTTAAAATTAAGTAGAAAGTACCTAGAAATGTAAATCGGTCATTCATATCATGGTAGCCTCTTATTTGCCCATTATTACAGAAAAGACTAATTTCAATGGAATAAGTCTTAAGTCCTCTTGTCTAGGCCTCTCCCTCTGTTTTGCAAAGGGAAAGCATCCGTTTTGTTTTGAGCAATCCAAGTTTTCATCACAGGTGAAAGCACTTGTCCAATAACAAATACCACATAAAGTACATTTTAGCAGTAAACTTGTACCAGGACAAAACACATTCATTTGAATGACTGAGCTCCACAGATTTTTGACAGTTACTCGAAACAATTTAATGGCTATTTTTGACACTTTAACTAGTCTTCAGATATGCTGACTAGTCGGCTGACAGTTTAAGGTGACAGCATGCATTTATCCTACTTAGAGTTTGGGCAATACAAGAACTGGGACCCTTAACTGTTCTTGGAAAAGGTACAATCAATCATGAACTCCAGGGGAAACATTTTACTTTTAGCAGTTAAATGACACCCAGTCCTCAACCTAAATCACAACATGTGATTAGCCAATGCCAGTGTATCCTTCAAAAGGCTAAAAGCCAAAAGGTGTTTCTAAAAGCAGAGACTACAAAAGCTTTTTTTAAAAAAAGGAAAAAAAAAAAAGTAGCTTTATTTCCAACTGTAAAAGCTTCAGAAAAAAAAGACCTATTTACTAGACCAAAGGAATTCCAGTGTAATTGCTTAACACGCTAGAGTTCTCAAGTACCTGAACTGAATTATTAAACAATTAAGTATTGTAACACATAAATTAAGAAAAAGAGGTCAGAATAATTTAGGCTTTTTACACATGGGTATCTCCAGCAGCCAAAACGGGAACAAAGTTAGCAATAAATTTACACATTTGATCTAAAATTGCAGTCACTCCTTTTCTGACACTAGAACAAGATGCTACTTACAACATATTGTTATCATCTTCATACTGTCTCCTTTCTTTGATATTCTCATGAGTGAAACAGCAATTCATTACATTTGCTCCAAAATAACCAGCTCATTACAGTTAGAAAAAAATCATTTGCATGCTTAGCTGTTACATTCAGCATCTTCATATTCCGAAGATTCTGTTCAAAAAAGTCACAATTCGTACAAAGCTCACTTTCTACCATGATAAACTGCCCCTCCAATTCCACTCCAATGATCACTAAAGGGACAAAACAACAACAAAAACCACAAACCAACAACCCATCCCCAGTCCCTGATTGAACCCATCCCCGATTGAAACTAAAGAAACTCCACATCACATCATAGAACAGAAGAAAAATTCTCTCTGCTTTGCTTTGTGACACAGAAACACAGAAATGACACTCCATTCTAACTGCCGGTATCTTTTAGATTACAAGAGAATTTGCATAGAAAAGAATTTGCAGAATGCTACCATGTCAGGTTAGGAAACTGAAATGAAAGATTATTAATAATGAATGATTAACAGAGCTACAGAAAAAAAAGGTAAAGATAATAGTATGCTATAATTATTTGGAATTAATTATTTAATCATGGAAGATTAAAAATGTAGTTAAAATATCTTCAGACGTTACATAACAAAGCAATTTTATTATATTGTAAGAAAAAAGCATTATTCAACAACTCTTGTGGTCAGGAAGTTTCATATATCATGACCTCCTAAAATTAAAACAAATGTTTTACCCATTATTTTTTCTATGCACGCTTGCTAGAGCCAGAAGACCAATTAGAATCATAGAATCACTAGGTTGGAAAAGACCTTTGAGATAGAGTCCAATCGAACCTGTCCACTACTAAATCACACCCCTAAGCACTTCATCTACCTGTCTTTTAAATACCTCCAGGGATGGTGACTCAACCACCTCCCTGGGCAGCCTGTGCCAGCGCCTGATAACTGTTTCAGTGAAGTCTTTCCTAATGTCCAAACTAAACCTCCTCTGGTGCAGCCTGAGACCATTCCCCCTTGTCCTATTGCCTATTACTTCAGAGAAGAGACCAACACTAACCTCACTACAACCTCCTTTCAGGCAGTTGTAGAAAGCGATGAGGTCTCCCCTCAGCCTCCTCTTCTCCAGTCTAAACACGCCTATTTCCCTCAGCTGCTACTCATAAGACTCGTCCTCCAGCCCCTTCACCACCCTCGTTACTCTTCTCTGGATCCACTCCAGCATCTCAATGTCTTTCTTGTAGTGAGGGGCCCAAAACTGAACAGAGTATTAGAGCTGCAGCCTCACCAGTGCTGAGTACAGGGGCAGAATCACTTCCCTGGTCCTGCTGGCCACTCTTTCTGATACAGACCAAGATCCTATTGGCCTTCTTGGCCCCCTGGGCACACCGCTGGCTCAGGTTCAGCCGCTGTCACTCACCACTCCCAGGTGCCAGGCAGTTTTCCAGCCACCCTTCCCCAAGCCTGTAGCGCTGCACAGGGCTGTTGTGTCTCAAGCGCCGGACTTGGCACTCGGCCTCGTCAAACCTCATCTCGTTATTTAACCTACCATTATTAAGAATCCTGCCATTGCTTGAAAATGAATGAAACAAAAAAATTCTCCCTTCCTTCCAAGTCCCATCAAACCCTTGCCTTTTTGAAAGTTTGGTCCTTCGCATGAGAAACAGACATGAATCTTGCAGAGTCACCGCAGTCACTGTCAATGACTGGAAGGCCCCCGCAAACAGGGAAGGAACCCAGGAACCCTCGGGTCCCTCACTGCTTCCTCGCCATCCAAGGACGCTGCCCCGCAGCCCGGCTGCCAGGCGAGGGGACACCGCGAGCACTTGGAAAGAGGGGGACAGGAGCAGCGCCCGGAGCCACCGGAGCCCCGCGGGGACTCGGGCTCTGCAGGGACCGAGACCGGCTCCGGGCAGGACCGGCAGGAGGGAGCGGGACCGGGCGGGGACGTGGGACGAACCGGGACTCGGCGGGGAAGGAACTGGGACCGACGGGGACGAACCGGGACGAGGCGGGGACGGAACCAGGGCCCGGCGAGATGAACCGGCGAGAGGCCAAAGCACGGTGCAACCCAACGTGAAGCCAACCCCTCCCCTCGGCCCGCCAAGCCGCGGCCGCCCCTCGGGCCACCCCCTCGCCCTTCCCCGGCCGAGGGCCGCAGCCCCGCCTCCCCCCCCGCTACCTGCGCTGCCGCTCGCGCCCGCTCCTTCCGCCCGCCTCGCAGCGCCACCTGAGGCCACGCCCCTTCCCCCCCAGCGCGGCGTGGCTGCAACGCCCCCGCCCCGCGCGGCCTCGTGCGCATGCGCGGCCGCGGCCACCGCTCCCCCCGTCACCTCTGGTGGGGCTGTGTCAGTGGGGCGGTGACGGCGTCGGAACTGGGCTGCGTGCGGGCGCATGCAGTGTATTAGGCTGGAGAGGACCTTAAAGCCCAACCAGTTCCAACCCCGACACCTCCCACTGCATCAGGTGCCCGAGGCCCCATCTAACCTGGCCTTGAACACCTCCAGGGATGGGGCAGCCACAGCTTCCCTGGGCAACCTGTGCCAGTGCCTCACTGTTAGAAACACTTATTCACTGCTAAAATATTGAAAAACACAAAAGTCTTCGAAGCAAAGACAATATTTTTATTTTGCAATTCAGCGTTGAATCGGGTGCCCTTCTAAACAAGGTTCCCATCTTACAAGAGCAGTAGTGCCCCTCTCTTCCCCTCTTGTGAGACCCCACCTGGAGTACTGTCTCCAGTTCTGGAATCCTCAACATAACAAGGATATGGAGCTGTTGGAACAGGTCCACGTAAGGGCTATAAAGATGATCAGAACGCTGGAGCACATCCCGTACGAGGACAGGCTGAGACAGTTGGGCTTGTTCAGCCTGGAGAAGAGAAGGCTCCAAGGAGACCTTATAGCGACCTTCCAGTACCTGAAAGGGCCTACAAGAAAGCTGGAGAGGGATTGTTCACAAAGGCTTGGAGTGATAGGACAAGGGACAATGGGTATAAACTGGAGAGGGGCAGATTTAGACTAGACGAAAGGAGGAATTTCTTCACCATGAGAGTCATGAGGCACTGGCACAGGTTGCCCAGGGAAGTTGGAGGTGTTCAAGGCCTGGTTGGATGGAGCCTTGGGCTGCCTGATCTAGCAGGACGTGTCCCTGCTGATGGCAGGGAGTTGGAACTGGATGATCTTTAAAGTTCCTTCCAACTCAACTATTCTATGATGAATTCTCACAGCCCTAAGACAGATTCTCTCTTGACCTAACCAGCTTCATCTTACAAGACAATTATGTATATCAATAAATTTTTGCAACTCTAAGAGAGTGTTTATCCTTTTAGGTTATTCATCCATGTTTAGAGATTGCCTGCTTATTATCTCTTGACACAAGACAGATTTATATTACAAGATAATTAAACATACAAACCCACTGCAGCAAACCTTATCAATGAATTCTCACATAACCACCCTCACAGTGAATATTTCCTGCAAAACTTATCAATTAATTCTCACATCACCATCCTCAGTGAATATTTTCTTCATAATGTCTAATCTAAATCTCCCTCTTTCAGCTCAAAACCTATTACCCCTTTTCCCATCCCTGCACTTCCAGATGAAGAGCCCCTTCCCAGCTTTCTGTAGCTCCCTTCAGATACTGGAAGGCTGCTATAAGGTCACCCCAGAGCCGTCTCTTCTCCAGCCTGAACATAATTCGTATGTCCTAATTAGTATGCCTAGTAGTCATTCCTGCAGACATGCACCTCTGGGCTCCAAGGAGGAACCCATGGGGAAGCTGGAAAGCTGTGTGGCCATTCCCATCAACATCCCTGAGTAAAGGTTACCTCCAGAAGTATGAAATTTCTGCCCTCTAACGGTGTCAGTGAATTTTGGCAGCAGCATTGGGAAGGAGGGATGTCCCCGTGGTGCCAGGAACAGTTTGCTCTCTGTCATCCATGCTCCTGTAACCTGCAGCTGCACAAACTGGCCTGTTAGTGGCTTTGATCAAACTTAAATTCCAACTGGGACAGTCACATAACTAAAATCCATTGTGGGTACAGGAATGCACTAACAAGTTACCTCAGGCTTTTCCTGCAAGGTGATACTGAAAAGCAGACGGTATTGGTTTGGTATGGGCGAACGTAAGGGCATGTTGCAGGGTTGCTGGGATTCAGGACATGGGGGACATGGAGAGACATGGGGACACATAGGGGGAACATGGAGAGGCATGGAGGGACATGGAAGGACACGGGAAACATGGGAACATGGGGACACGTGGACATGGAGGGACACGAGAATACTCCTGAATCTGGGATTGCTGGGATTCAGGAGCAGCTGTTGTTCATCAATCCCTTCAGGACTGTCCCTACTCAGGCAAGCTGAGGTACCAGTTACAAGCCAGAAGTTGCAGGTGGGCGTAGGGAAGGGTTCTGCTTGTGACATTGCAGCCTCTGTAAAACAAACACAGTTAGAGCAAGCCTGGTCCCAGCAGCTTGCTGACCCCACCACCACTCCACCTGTACCCCCACACCTGCGCCGCAGCTTTCCCTCCTTTCCAGTATGTGCTGAGGCTGCCGGGCTCCTCTCTGCTTTTCAGCCTTTTCTTTCCATATGGATTAGATACATGAACATGCAGTAGTTAAATCCAATGTTCTAAAGGAAAAAGGAATATTGATCCATCAGAAGGGCTAGTGTCGTGGGCCTGAGTAGACAGACAAAGCTGATGGCTGGTGGGACCATGTCAGCCTGTGACTCAGTTGCATATGAAGCTTTTCTACTGCCAACTAGTTCTCAGTCCCTTATTTCTGAGTCTCGCAAAACATATTTTGGAAAAGTTGGTTGTTTTTTTTCTCATTGTCTCTGGAAAATCTTGGTTTTTCACCTGAGAGTTAAATTTGAGAAAATGAGGCAGTTGTTGAATTGAAGGGTGCATTCCCACAGAGAATTCAGAAGAAGCTGCCTTAAAGGAATGATACATTTATCTCTTAGAGTGAGTCCAGAGAAGGACCACAAGGATGATGAGAGGGCTGGAGCACCTCCTGAATAGGCTGAGAGAGTTGGGCTTGTTTAATGTAGAGAGGAGAAAGCTATGGGAAGACCTTATAGCGGCCTTCCAGCACTTAAAGGGAGCCTGCAGGACAGCTGGGAGGGGCTCTTTATCAGGGAGTGCAGTGACAGGATAAGGGGTAATGGTTTTAAGTTGAAAGAGAGGAGATTTAGATTGCATATTAGGAACAAATTTTTTACTGTGAAGGTGGTGAGGCCCTGGAGCAGATTACCCAAAGAAGTCGTGGATGCCCAACCCCTGGAGGTGTTCAAGGCCAGGTTGGATGAGGCTTTGATCAACCTGACCTGGTGGAAGGTGTCCCTGCCCATGGCAGGGGGGTTGGAACTGGATGATCTTTAAGATCCCTTCCAACCCATATCGCTCTATGATTCTATGACGCAATCCGTCCCATGGACATAAGTCTTTTGCGAAGTTATACAAAGCTGAATAAGGACAGGCAAAAAGAAAAAAAACAACACACAAAAAAGCTCCACCTGAACTATTTGCTAAGTAAGCTTTTGGGTGAACAGATTGACTATACACTGTGCAGCACCAATAAAATTGTTGGTACAAGTATTTTCTGAAGCAGAATCGCCTCATCAGTTTCTGTGGGTATCTTCTCATAAAGATTTCCTCTTGAAAAGACCAAAACGAGATGGTCTGAAACGGACCTCACATAACAAACATACTCCAGCCATTTACTGCCATTTATTACTGTACTACTTGCTCAGTGATTGATCCTTTTTTTTTCAGAAACGTGCAGTGAGCAGCTGCAATGTCTTTGCAAATATAATTTATATGATATTTGCAGCTTGCTAGGGAGAGAATGGAAATCTGTCAGTTGTTTAGTAACAGGAAGAATTGCTTGTGGAGATCACAAAATTGTATTAAGAAATCCATCTCCATTATAAAACTACTCTTTTGACAGGAACCCTCAACTATTAATAACATTCTTAATTCCTGTAGCCTGAAGGCCTCATGGATTTGGTCATCTTTCATGAACATGTATCTCTCAATACCATGGGATACTTTTTCCTCTTATCCAAGATGTGCGGAAAAACTGTATCACAAAATAATACCGAGTATCTTGTTTCTCCTCAGTGACATACAAAAATCAAACTTTAACAGTGTTTACATAGTCCTCATACTTGTGGATAATAATATTCTCAGCATCAATTCAAGGGATGGATAAAAGTCTAAGACTGCAGGAATAAAACTTGCTATGCTGCAGCATTCTGCATTCTTTTCCAAAATCAAAAAAAGCAAATATAGGTTGCAGCTGCCATGGTATCTTTGTTCCTTTCCCATGCCATTCACTATCTCTGGACTATCCTTTAGACATCAATTTGCATATCTATTGCTTTGTCCTTTTCAAATAGGTATTGAGAATTTCCTCTCTCATGATGTTGAAATTGCTTAATGGTAATGGCTAGAGAACAGCACTCTGATAAATATGCTTTGTGATTAGTGTAGCTGCTGCCTTCTCTACTTGACCAATCAACCTTCTAATTGGTATACTTAGACAAGTATGTACGCAACCTTGCATTTTCTTTACTGCCATTCCTATTTTTCTCTCTTCCCAATCCCTTAACCCAGTAATTTATACTCTTTCACTTTAGGCAATGGGCCTGATCTTGGCCTATCTTTCCCCCAAAGTGCATTTTTTCCCAGAAATTGTGAACACTGTGTACTCACTACTGCATTACAGCTAACAGTACAATACAAGACTATAGTAATATTGCTCGAAAAACCTCTATAAGGCATGCTTGAAAGTACATATCATTTTGTCATGTTAGTGTATCCTTTACACCATCCCTAGCCGTTTTCTCTGTTTGGACCATCTACCATTTAGCAGGGAGGGTCCAAAAGATCAGCTTCCCATTCTTACTAACTAATAAATAGTGAAAGTTGAAATGCAATAAATAATTATTGTCTTTATACTCCAGGAAACTACCGTGAAGTTATTGTAGAGAACAACAAAGGCAGAAGTTTTATGGAAAAAACAGCGACCAGAGCTTGTAGTTTTCACTTTAAAATGTAAACTTGAGTAGACTTTTAAAAGTAGGTATTTGTGTCAATGACTGCCATTTTTATTTTAGGTTTAATTGCCAGAACATTTTAGGATCATGGCAATAATAATGTCCTGCTGGAATAATGCAAACATCTTCAATGTGTAGGTTAATATTAGTGTAATTCTCAGGAGTTGCAGTCACCACGTGGACTATAGCTAGATCCTACACATTTACAAGTTAACACAAAGCATATTCCTGTCCTATGTTCTCCTAACCTTTTCCCTCCCTTGCTCACCTGAGGTGGTTTCTTTTAGTATAACTGTTATGTGTTTTTAATGAGTTCTTCATACTCCTTTCTTTTTTTTTTTTTTTTAGTGGTCTACATTATGGTAGAAAACTGGTAAGCATTTTCATCTTAGAATTTAAGCACGCCCTTCATGCTCATTCCCTCCTGTTCCTAGAGTTAGATTATAGCAGCATCGGCTAGGATCAGAATACAATTATGCCAGAGCAGCACGCAATCTTGCAGTAGAATAAGTGCTTTATTAATAAAGTTATACTTGAAAAGGGAGATGAGCAAATCTATCTTCTTGGGGCCAAATGGAGCAGAGCTGGTATAAAAGACAAACTGTAACATGAATTCAGAATGGCTTTTGGAAAGCGAGATATCAGCAGAGGCTAAGACTCAGGCCAGCCTCCTGGGAATGAAAATCTAATTGTAATTAAACAAGAACTGGCTAAGGAGTTGACTAAAACTTTTAAAGTAGGTGACATGCAAGAAATTTTCAGCCAAAATGAAATATTTTGCAAGCCTAGAAGATGAGGAAAATCTTTCCCCAATACCTCCTTTACCACTATGAGCTAATTTACTCTTTATTACTTCTAGTTCACCAAGCAAAAAGAGGAAGGCCTGGCACGTACAGTTCCAGCCTTCCATTTATAATAGATACAAGAAATAACCAAGATAATTTATGCTCCTGGGAGGAAGCCATATGAACCATTTCCATAAAGACGAGCCTATGTCGAGACTCTGTTAGAACCTGTGGGTTGAGCTGTGTGTGGATGAGCAGCATTAACGTGGCTTCTCCTCTGGGACACCTTGCCAGCAGGGCTGTGCTACCACAGCAGCTATTGGAAACTCAAGATCATGGGCTGTGGGGCTGTGGAAGAAGCAGCAAGTAGTGCTGCAGATGCAGCCACTGTCTAAAGCCCCGGAAGCATGCTTCGTGTTGCACAGGCACTTGATTTCTAGGGAAGTGTCTCTTGCTTGTGAATCAACCTCTGAGCTTCCTAGTCCTTTTTGGGAATACTCACTCCATGAGCACTCAGACTGGTCATTTCTTGGTTACAACCACGGTGAACTGAAGATAACTAGCCTCAGGAATTTCAGCAGAACAGCCTCTCAGGCACAAGGAAGCTCCAGCCTCTGGAAAAAGAAGTACAGGGAAGACGTGATACCAAAAATGCCAGCAATTCTTGTATCAGATGCAGAGATGGGCAGAGGCAGCCACTGAGCTTTCTGCAACCGCTACTGGCAAGGGGCTGAGAAAGGAGGGTAGGTGCTACTGCTTCTGGAAAGGGCAATTGTCAGCTACAGCTGCTGGCCACTTGTCTTCACCTGCTCTTCTGGATTTCTGGTGGTGCAGCCAGAGCCAGTCGAGCTGTTTCATCATCTCTGGAAAACTTCTGACCAAAGGAACTATCTATTTGGCCTCGGTGCTGGGCCTCCACTGCCTGTGAGGCATCAGCTGCTGTAGTTTCTGATGTCTGCTTGAGAAAGAAGTGCTAAGAATGCACAGGATATAGAGAAGGAAAAGCCTTTGTAATGTGGCTGAACAGAAAATAAGCCTTTAGGTAAAATCCTGGTTAAGAGGAAATTCAGCAAGACTGCCAGTGAAAATTCAGGCCTTTGTTTCCTAGAAGTAATCAAGATTGAATCACATGGGTTCAGTTTCATTTTTATATACAGAATCATAGAATCACTAAGAGTGAAAAAGACCTCTAAAGATCATCAAGTCCAACCATGAACACACCACCACTATGCCTACTAAACCATGTCCTGAAGCACCACACCTACAAGTTTTCTGAACACCTCCAGGGATGGTGACTGCACCGCTTCCCTGGGCAGCCTGTTCCAATGCTTCACCACTCATTCAGTAAAGAAATTTTTCCTCATATCCATTCTAAACCTCCCCTGGTGCAACCTGAAGCCATTTTTTCTCATCCTATCACTTGTTACTTGTGAGAAGTGACAAACGTGCCTTGCTACAACTTCTTATCAGGTAATTGTAGAAAGCAACAAGGTTTCCCTTCAGCCTCCTCTTCTGGAGGCTAAACAACCCCAGTTCCCTCAGCCACTCCTCATAAGGCTTGTTCTCCAGCCTCCTCACCGCCTTTGTTGTCCTTCTGTGGACACGCTCCAGCACTTCAATGTCTTTCTTGTAGTGAGAGGCCCAAATCTGAACACAGAATTCAAAGTATGGCCTCACTAGCACCAAGTACAGGGGCAGAGTCATCTCCTTGCTCCTGCTGGCCACACCATTTCTGATACAAGGAGGGATGCTGTATTACATTTGTCTATGAATCCCAGTGTGCAAATACAAGACTACTCAATAAAGGTTAAATCAAATATGTTCTATTGTTCAAATAATCTATTACATCTGGCTACATAAAAGCTTATAAATTTACAAACCTGTAAAGTGGCATCATCTCACCAAGCACAAGGAGACGAAGCATGATGGTTGGACGGTCAGAATTGATAGGTATTGCGTCTTCAGGGTGACCTCTGGTAAAAGGCATGAATGTAGTCCTCCTCCATACCCACCCATCCAGCCCAGCTCCTTTTATCTTTCTCTCAGGGACTGGTTGTCTCATGCTAACAGTGATTATGACACTACGCCCTATTCCCATAACAACTATCAAGGTATTTATACTTTCCACCTTCCCTGGCTGCGCGTGCTCCTTGGGCTGTACTTCAAGGTCTTGTAAATACTAGGCAGTTCCAACTGCTTTTCTACTTTTTTTTCACCCCATTCCCTGCCTGTTATCTGCTTAGTTAAGTACAGTCACACACTTTCTCACCGCAAGATGACTAAGAGTTATTGGTTAAGCTAATTCACTGCTTTACTTCTCTAACACAGTCACATACTTGCTCACGGCAAGCTGGCTAAGAATTGTTGCTTAAGCTAATTCACTGCTTTAGAATTATACAATGGTTTGGGTTGGAAGGGACCTTAAAGCCCATCCAGTTCCAACCTCCCACTGGTTCAGGTTGTTCAAAGCCTCATCCAACCTGTCCCTGAACAACTCCAGGGATGGGGCATCCACTACTTCCCTGGACAACCTGTTCCAGTGCCTCATCACCCTCATGGTGAAGAAATTCTTCCTTATGTCTAGCCTAAATCTGCCCCTCTCCAGTTTATACCCATTGTCCCTTATCCTATTACTACAAACTTTTGCAAACAGTCCCTCCCCAGCTTTCCTGTAGGCCCCCTTCAGGTACTGGAAGGTCACTATAAGATCTCTGAGCCTTCTCTTCTCCAGGTTGAACAAGCCCAACTCTCTCAGCCTGTCCTCATAGGGAAGGTTCTCCAGCCCTCCAATCATCTTTGTAGCCCTCCTGTGGACCCATTCCAACAGCTCTATATCCTTTTTGCATTGAGGATTCCAGAACTGGAGACAGTACTCCATGTAGGGTTTCACAAGAGAGGAACGGAATCACATCCCTCGCCCTGCTGGCCACGCTTCTACTGATGCGGCCCAGGATACGGTTGGCCTTCTGAGCCATGAGCACACATTGCCGGCTCATGTCGACCTTCTCAAGGATCAACACCCCGAGCCTTTCTCTGCAGGGCCGCTCTCAATCACCTCATCCCCCATCCTGTGGTGAAACCACGAATACGTTCCACTTCGGAGCAGCAGCCGCCCGGCAGCCGCTTTTGTACGGCGGATTGGTTCCCGCGAGCACATGGTGGCGGAGGCACGCATGCGCAGTGCCCGCCCCTCCCGCGAAGCAGGGGCTCAGCCTCGCGCGCGCGGGGAAGGGTGGGGAAGGTGGGGAAGGTGCCGCACATGCGCCGTCCCTATCCCCCCCCACACACTCCCCCTGCACCACCTCCTCCTTGGGGGCGGGGCCGCGTCGCGCACTGCCCCCCGCGCGGTGCCGGGCGCAGCCGGAGCGGAGGCGCCATTTTGCGGTGCAGCGGGAGCCGGGGCCGGGAGGCTGTGGCGGGAGGGAGGCAGGGCAGGCGGCGCCCGTGACGGTAGCGATAACGACAACCAGGCACGGTAGTTGCGGTCGCGGGCGCAGCTGCAGCTCGGGACGAGCGTCCCCGTTCGCCCAGCCCCGTGGCCAGGACCCCGCCGACATGAGCGACGTGGAGGAGAACAACTTCGAGGGGAGGGTGAGTGGCCGGCCCTGCCCGTGCCGAGGGGCCGCCGCGGGGCGCGGCCGGCTCTAAGATGGCTCCCTGAGGCGCCCCGGGCCCGGTCGGGCCCTGGCGAGCCGCCGCCGACCCCCCCGGCGCTGGGAGCGGGGCCCCGGCACAGGCGGGGGCGCCCCGATCCGTGGGGGCGCCTCGGTCACGGAGCTGGAGGCTTTATCTCGGCGAGATGCTGCGGTCTGTAACCTTGCCGGGCCCCTTCTGCTCTCCTGACTCTGGCGGCCGCAGGGTTTTGTGTACGCCTGTGACCGGACCCTTCCTTTTTCAGTGTGGTTTTTTTTCCTTAGGCCAGGTTGGATGGGGCCTTGGGCACCCTGATCCAGTGGGAGGCGTCCCTGCCTGTCGCAGGGGGTTGCAACTGGATGAGCTTTAAGGTCCTTTCCAACCCGAATCGTCCTGTGATCAGAGCAAGCAGGAAGTAGAAGCTCGTTGAGGGAGGAATGAAATGAGTGCTTTGTCCTCACTCCATCACTATTTGCTGTTTTAATTTTGCAGAGATTTTTTGTTGTTGTTTTTAGAGGAACACCTGAGCATCCTTTTGGTGACTTCTCTGATGAACCAGCTTTGCAGTTCTGTAGGATTGCTACCTTGGGAAGCAAGCAGTGAAATTTTGGAAGAGCTTGGAAGAGCGGTTTCGTATTCCAGTGATTAGTTTTACACGAATAGCGTTACCTTTTGTAGTGTTAGTTAAACAAAACAAAACGTTCCCTAGGCTGAGTCCTCTACCTGGCTGTGCAGTGACTGCTGCTGGTTCTTCAGCTGAGGTAAACAAAACTGTTCTTGTGTTGGTTGTTTGTACAGAGATGGCCATATAGCTCAGCTCTTTTCAGCTAAATAAACCGATCTCTGAACTAAATCTGAGACAATGGAGCAACAAGTATGCTTTCTTGTTATTCTTTTTAAATTTTTACTAAAATCTTGCATTTTACAGTAAGGAGTATGTTTTTAAAAAATTATTATATTGGCTGTATTCCCACTGCTTTTTATTGTTAGGAAATACTTATCTCAGATTCATCTACAGAACATTTGTATTAGGTTCCTCAGTGGATCCGTTGTTCCTTTTACAAAGCTGATATAGCTGTGTGGTTTTAGTATTTCTGCAGGCATTCTTCAGCCCGGTGTAGAAGTACAACATTTCGAGAGTATGAGAAGTCCTATGTAGCAACTTCTGTGACTTCTACTTCTTAGTTGGCCTGTTTGGTTGTGGTTTTTTGTGGTGGACAATTTACCTGTTGGAATCAGCTGCTTGGAGATGATGGGGCTTCATTTGGAAAAATACTCTTTTCCTAGCACTGGACTTTCTCAGTCAATCTGGCTTGTGGCAGTGTCTTATCCACTATTTTGGGGTTTTTTTTTGTGACAGAGCATAGTGGCAGGTACTTGATTCATCTATAGTTTTGGGTTTTTTTGTTCTACTAATGAAGAACATTTGTAAGCAGGGTTTTTTTTTCTGCAGTAATACTCTTTTTTGTTCATACTACTAACGTACTTGAAATTAAGAAATTACATTTCAGACTCTAACATTTTATATTTTATGTTCACTGAAAGCACTCACTGGCATGAAATTAAGCATATGTAATTTAAGGACTTTAGTGTTTAGTCTGCTATTCCCAATTGGATTGAATTCCATCGCACACTGAATGCCCTGGTGTTTCAGCTTTCTCTGTGCAGGCATGTGGAACTGAGAGAGTATGGCATAAGTTTTAAATGGGAGTAAGAACTGCAGAAACTGGAAACAAATTTGCGAAGAACCTGCTTTCCTGGAAATAAAAATCCTCAGTAACCTTTCAGTTCTTTCCAGCCCACCTTCAGTTTAAATTCTAGATAGTGTGATATGCTTTTTAAATAACAAATTATGCCAGAGGAGTAAGGGGGTTTAAATTTAGCTTAAGTGCTTTATCTAGTGATGAAGTCTCATACCAAGATGAAGGTGCTTATTGATACATATGAAGTTTTGTCTTAAAGAAACATTAATTAGAAAGTGTTTTCCTGTTGTGCTGTGTACTTTGAGGAAGAAGGTGTTCTTATGTAAATAATGATAATTGAGTTAATTTTTTTTATTTTATCTCATTATGATCAGAGATTTTACTTTTTTTTTTTAAAGAAAAGCTTATCTTTAGCAGCATTGAGATACTATCCATGTGTATGCTTTGCCTGTAACTTATGATTTTAAAATAATCCTAAATTTCCAGTTCAAATTAAAATTACGGTCATGGAAATGATGCATATTATTGCATAATTTGTACTATTTAAAAGCTTTTATTTCTGAAGTGTTGGGTTAAGTCATTGTGGAGATTTTTTGTTGATGTTATTGATCTCACTTCTTTATTGGCTTTTTTTTAATCAGACTGATTTGACATCTGCTCTGTTTTTGTGTTATTTTGTTTCAACTTAAGCAAGTTCTGTATTAAGAATGTGGCTGGTTGAGTGGATGAAATTCCCCCACCCCCCAAGCAAGTGTGGTGATTTAATGGAAATAAACTGGCAGAAGAATTAGAAATATAGTGGATGTGCTAGAGCTAAGTTTATGGACATTAAGAAGAACGAAAGGTTTTTAAGTTCTGCTTCTTATCCAGTGACTTGACTTTTGGGAAAGTAATAGGATTTTATCACCACTGAATGTTCTTTGTGAGCAGGTTAGACAAATGAGGCAGTTTATCTTTTATTGCTGTCAGGTGAGGGGCAACTCATATTTCCTTTTTTATTTATCATTATTTTTAATACCGCATTGTTCATTTGGTGCGCATTCTGTGATGTTTCCCAGAGCAATGAACAAGCGGGAGTCTGAACAAACCTGCACTTCAGAAGCTTTGCTTGAAAATTCCATCAGTTATTTTTTTGAGCTTCTGATAATGTCTGATTTCTGTAATCTTAAAAGTTTATTAGTTTTCTACAAATATTCATGTGCTGTTTGTCTAAACAGATAGAATTTTTTATCAGAACAAAGATAGAACTCCATTGTAGATCGCCATCTTGGTTTTCTTCCTTTATTTGAATGAGACACCTTGTTGTGCTCTGTGCAGAATCAGTGATCTCAGTCTAGTAATGCACTTGAAGAAGTATGTGATCTTGCATGTGAGCCATCTTGTTGAAGAAAGTGTAGCTCATATATATGGAATGGCTTTTGGATTAGTTTGATTGTAACTGTGTCTTGTATTCAATTCATGAGGCTTGTATGTAAAATACTTCATTTCATGTGTATTTTAATGTTCCTTACCTAAATCTGATCACCTTTGAGATAACGTTTTTGCCAAAACAATAATGAGGGAGAAGTCTATTTAGCTATTGGTTGTATTCAGCCTCTCCCATAGTGGCAGTTTGCCACCTCTGGAAAGGAAGGCACGTTGCTTTCTGTACCTTTTGAAATACAGACACGAAAGCCTGCTTATGCTCAGGAGCTCTGCATTCGCTTGGAGAGTGCTGTGATCACCCTGTGGTTTCTAATGACCAGGAAAAGGAGGCGTTTTTTCTGGAAGTCAGTTTTTTGTTGTTGTTTTTAATCAAATGTGATAAATTCTAGATTGTTCTGGACCATGTCAGCTGGGAAGACTGCTCTTTTTGAAAAGAAATTCCATTCCTATTTTCTATATGTGATAAAGCAGTGAGTACAGAACCCTCCCCGAAGGCATATTTTCAGGGCTCAGTGAGAAGATTGACTTGCAGTTTCGAAAAGTTTGTTGCTGGGGCTTCCTCTTCCCTTTTTTTGTTTTACTCAGAACAGCATCATTGAGAAATGCATAAAGTTTGTTGATGTTCATAACAATATAGGTCTTCTAGATAGCACAGCTTGTGAGTTGCTTTTCATACAGAAGGTTATTAGGTATAGTATTGAAATATTTACAGAAGAACAGCTAAGTAAGGGATCAATTTTATTTTTAGTGTTCAGTGACAGAACATGGTCTGAAGCAAAAACTATGTATCTTCTCTTGCAAGTTCCAGGGATGGTTGGTAGATTCCTGTCAAATCAGTGGTTAAAATGTAATCTTGTCCTTTCTCATAAATGAGATGGCACTAAATTGTCAGTTTCATCCGGTGAATGTAGGCTGTTACTACTGAGCTTCCGTTTCTTTTTTGACTGCTTATATTTATCTGTCCCCTTATGAAGTTGGACTTGATTTTTTGAGTTTGGTGGGGGTCACTATTAGATGGATTAAGAAATTATCTTCAGTGCCCTCCAGGAGTCTCCTGGATTGCTTACAGCTGAAATTTGTGTGATTTGATTAATTTTTTTTTCCTGTTTCACTTCCTATGCTTTGCTATAGAAAGCCTAATAAAAGCTTATTCAGTTCTTTTTATTTAACTTCTCTAAATTTTGATAGACTTTCAGTCATACTCTGAAACGATGAGGTGAGAGGTGAGGTAAGGCATGACAGAAGAGTGATGAAAAAGATGGAACAATTTTCTTGGGCCCACCCTGCTTCTTTATCATATTCATAGTAGGTGGAAAATTGGAAGAATACTTCTTAGACTTTTGCAGTTCTGCTTTGCATATGTGTGTTTTGAACACTTTTAAAGTTACAGTTATATTGGAAAGTAGCATTTCTTTTGAAGGATGCAAGAAAGGTGAACGGTAGATGTGACTTGCATCAATTATATCACTTGAAGAGTTGTACCAGTATGGAGGAACTGCATTGACATGACTGACATCTTGCTCAGCCGCGTCATCTGAAGTTGTTGATGGCTGTTTGCTGTCTGGGTTTATGTGATCATGAGGTAATAGGGTGGTGGGGGAGGTACCCTTTCCATACCATTTTGGTTTGTGTTGCTCTTTCTAGAAAGAGAGAAGCTAGAAAGGATGAAAAATACTCTTCAGTTCTCTCTTTTAAGTACTTACAGCTGTGCATCTTCTTATCCAGAGAATCAGTGACTGAAGTTGTAGTCTTTAGATTTTGTGTTAACCTACAATAATTTCTTTGGATCCAAGTTCCACTTCTTGGTGAATCATTAATCCTGTTTGCTGGTTTGTACTTGAGGAAGCCATCACATCTTGTTCTGAGGAAGCACGCTGTTACAATTGAGTGTTTAAAAATTATTATTTTAGGTTGAGGATTTGGTGTAGTTTTTGTTTGGTTTGGCGTTTTTTTGTGGGTTGTTTTTTTTCAGCTTTGCCATGGGAAAAGGGTTATTGCAAGTGTAGCATTTGTTTTGAAATGGAAGGCTGATCTGAAGAATATTAGGAAGTTAGCTGAATGCCCCTTGTACAGGCTGTAGTGATAACTCTAGATAGTTTGACATGGTCACAGTGAGTGTCTGCCTGTAGGTTTGTAAGGGTGAGAGTAGTGACTGAATAGCTGCATAATAAAGCTGAAGACATTAAAGTACATACTGTTTCTTAAGACAGTCAGGGGATTGGAAGCTAAATTTAAGAAATAGTCTTATCTCTGACCCTTAAATGGCTGAGGATCTTTAGGACAGAAACATAAGAAAATGTTGAGGATCCAGAGAGGTTTGTCGTCTCTCTCTTAAGCAGTATTAATATCAGTTTCTTTGATAGTGATGGAGCTAAGATTAGAATGTATAAATTGCATAAACGCCAGTACAGAATTGAGAGATTTTAAGGCCTTGAATAATAGGGATGTCTTATTTTTTTCTCGTTAAACATTACATACTAAGAAATTATGTTACTGTTTGATTTTCTTTTTCGTATTGCAGAGTGGATCTAAATTGTTTACACAGAACAGTTGGGGTGGTCTGTAGTATAGATGAAGATGTAGCTTGCTAATTGTTTCCTTATAGGAGGAAGTAGAGGAGAAATTTTTTTTAAAATCTCCCTTTGTAACTCTTTAAATCTCTGAATCTCTTAATCCCTGCCTGTAGTCCTGCCAATTTAAATCTCATCAGGTACTTTTTTAGCATCATCCTTAAACTCTTGGAGATTATTGTGATTCCCTTGGTCTCTCCTTTTGAAGCACTGTAGGAGATACAGCTAGGGCATCTATGTTGCATCAGAAGATGAGGTGTAATTGCCTGCCAGTGACAGACGTCACGCAGACAGTATGCAACTGCTAACAGGTAATTTCTCTTTAGCTGCAGTTTACATGTACAGTTACTTTGAGGAAGTTTGAAATGTGTCAGAATTTATGCTGTCACCTCTGTCACTCCAATTTCAAAGTTGTGGGTTTGTGAGTGCAGCCCCTGAAGGGCTTAAACAGATAGTTCCAAAAGGACTTGGCCTGTTAACATTTGCTTTTGGCTACTGTTAGGAAGTCTGTGGGTAGTGTGGTGAAATGCTTCAGTTGAATAGATAAGGACACTAAGCTAGCTTTTATATTGTATGTGAGTGATTCGGACCTCGTTATTTTTGCCACCTCACACCACTTTTAGATTGTGCAGTGTCTGTTTTTTTGTGGTTTCTTGCTTTGCTGATGTTGTTCTTGGTTTTCGTTTTGTTCAATTTTCCAAAGTTCTGTTTGAGAATTCATATTTCAAATATATGGAATATACAGCATCCTCATGAAGGAGTGCCTGAGGAGTGTGGATTCTTGGTTTTGGTTTTTTTTCATTGAAAGATGCTTTCTAAATCAGAATGATGTCATGATAAATGTTTTTCTGTATTGCTGATTCCTTTTACTAACATGGGAAATAAAAGTAATTCTCAGAGAAGCTGGTAATTGTTCCGGGGGATGAAATGTGAAGGGAAGAATTAAAGAGACTAGCAAACAACAAGAGTGCAGAAATAGATTAAAAAGGTTGTTAGTGGTTCTAAAAGGAAATGTATCTTTATAGTGAAGAGTGAATTTCAAATGTAAAATAAAAACACCAAAATAAAAGTCAGTAATGTTTAATTGCGCATACATCCTTTTATGTCAGTGAAAGTCATATAGCTTGATCAGCAGATAGCCAGCTTAGGAAGGGTGACTTGTAATGCAGACCTGATTATGCGGTCCACATGTCACAGCCAGGCTTCGAAGTCGGCCTTCATTGATAGCTCGGACAGGCCTATCATCCCAGTAGGTGATATTCTCCATGCATCCTTTGTTCTTTTCATTGAGGTAAAGGGGAAGGGCAGTGTGGCTGTAATAACTGTTAGTAAAGAGTCTCCAGGGTTCTGTTTCGGGGTGGGGGATAATTGTCTTGAAATGTGAGGACAGCATCCTTTGAGATGAACTTCAGGCCAAAGTACTGAAGAATTTAACTGCACAAGAAAATGCAGATCTGGACATATGCAGAGTAAGAAATAATTTGAGAAAAACATTGTGAGGACAGGCAGGAGAAGAAATGATACTACTTTAAAAAAACACTTGTGTGAAGGAACTTGCTATATGTTTTTATCAATAATTTTGCACTTTTTTGTGTGAAGTAGGTAGCATACTATCCTGTAGGGGTTTTTTTATAGCTGAGCTCCCTAGAAATGCTGTACATTACAAACTGTGAGGAAATCCTAACCTGCTCTTTGTTTGCTTGTTTTCCTAGTTTTTCTCTTGTGTGCGTTACCATGCAAGAAAAAAACCCTCCTGTCTTTACTTTTATTGGATGGCTTTGAACTGTACTATTATGCATCTTGTTTTATATGGATTTTGTTGTATGCAAGGAAAACAGGATAACAATGAGGAAGAAAAAGTAGGAAGAAAAACAATTTATGTTGCATATATGTGTGCCTGTATTATGCGAGTAAGTATGTGCATAGATAGGTTTTGACTAGAAATCTGTGGCCATTCTGTTGAACTGAGAGTGTGTTAGTAATGTGTAGGAGTAGGATTTGGGATATTCGATACTGAGAAGTACATAGTTCTTATTTTAGGGGGGAAGTGTCAGTTATGGGTATCAATACTTTAATATATTTGTGCTAATTAGTTCTTAGTGTATTTATGTATCTTAAAATCTGAAAGGGGAGGAGGGTAGCTTTGAAAATGCAGTAAAACACTGAGAACTCAGTAAGATCATTGTTAGAAAGTAGAGACTTATACAGTTATAAAGATATTTTTTTTTAAAAAAAGTTGTTTTGTAAAGTAGTATCTTGCACTTTACCTGCTGGCTTTTCAATTTGGTAGATAACATCTGAACTCCAGCAGAGTTTTATAATCCCCACGTGCTTAAATATACTAAATGTTCTTTTTCCATTAAGGTTAATGTTCGTGAAGAAATTGAAGAGTTTTTTCCAAGAATGTGGAAGATAAATCAAGATAAAAGAAGGCTAATGAAAAGTATTAAAGATCAGAAAATTAAAATTGAATGGGGGAAAAAATTGAACAGAAGATTGGTCAGATAGAAGCACTTGAATATTTTTTTAAGGCTATAATGAATTGTTTGAATTGGGGAAGAATACACGAAGTATGAAAAATGAAAAACTCAATGAAGAATGAAGAAAAGTAGAAAGCAAGAGTGAAGTAGAATTAAAAGAATCTGGAAGAATGAATGGGTCCTAGGTTAAGTAAATGTATGGTTTATGTTCCAGTGTCTGTATGATCAAGTTGTAGATGAATTTGCATGATTACTTAGTTAATAGAGAATTGGTGATCTGGTTCAAGCAGGGTCCTATTTGAGGAAAGCATACAATATTAACAGTGGGTTAGAAAAATGAAATTTGTTTTGGAGGGTGTTGCCTAACCATTTGTTTTTCAGGAGCAATCAATATAATAGAATTACTGTACTTTAAATGTTAGGAGTTAGGCATTTATACAACCAATACCATTTTTAATACTGTCTTTTTTGTTAGGAGTCTCGCTCCCAGTCAAAATCTCCAGCTGGGAGTCCTGCTCGTGTAAAATCGGAGAGCAGGTCAGGATCTCGCAGTCCATCGAGGGCTTCCAAACATTCTGAATCTCACTCTAGATCAAGATCAAAATCAAGGTACGTCCAGGAAATTATTAATGGCAGTTCCATGTTACTGCTTATGCCTATTCTTGTGATTTCTTTTCCCCTTGTAAAAATGATAAACTTTCTGGATTGTATTAACAGGGCTGTATTGATTTGCATGTTAGTGCTTATGTGGGTGGATACAGTTGGTGCAAGATTTCATGAGTAATAAAGCATGGATACAGAAAGTGAAAGTAATATAAATAGAAGAAGTAATGTAGAAATCGCAACTAACAGAAGAGAGAGAAGGAATTGCATCTCAATTCAGACGGGGTTGCACGTGAATTTTTTAAAAGCTCTTGCTTCCTTCTTTCAAAATCTTTTGGATGGGAACTCTTGTGTGGACTTCTCCATTCGGAAATAAAGAAAAGTCAAGTGAGAATTGCAGCAAAGGTAGTCTGAGTTATATGAAAGGAGTAAGCTCTGTAACTCTTGGAAATGTTGGAAAACACTGCTTGGGAAGGTTCTTGACATTCGTTCATTAGAGACTTTAAAAACAAAATCTGAAAACTATAGCTTAAATTGGGTGTGGATAGCTTCTTGATTTATGAGAGCTTTAAGGCTTAAATTCTTTTTTTGGTGCTGCATGTGTCTTCTGTCCTTTTCTACCTGAAGTGTGTGCGTGCAGAGACAAAGTTTTATACTTCTCAGTTCTGAGAGAGCTTGCTTAGAACAGAGGAGAGATATCTGTTGTTTTTTTCTGAGTATGCCATAAATATTACCTGGCATATACTATCTTCTCTCTTCCCTTGTACCATCATACTGATAGAAATAAGAGAGCTACCAAATCATTTCATCAATGGAGAGAAAAGCCAGAAATAAACATTTGTAGCTCTAGAGGGGGAAGAGGAATTGTGTAGTATTATGTTGGTCCTCCTTCCCAGTTCTTGGGAGATATCAGTAATCCATCTTCCCTATTTATACACTGTAAACCAGGACAGCCAAAAAAAGTGTTACTGTGTTCTGAATTGCATGGGTTCAGCCTAATCTTGCAGCGTTTAGCTGGATAACTAACTTCCTCTTATTAGGATATAATGCCTGTATGAATTCATGCAACTTTGATAGAATGATGTCTGTTTAAAATTGAGCTTATCATTGTCTAGAATGCAAAGAAATGCTTGAGGAGTTAAGCAGGTTTGGTTTTTTTTCTTGAATTAAATTCAAGCATAGGTGAATAAAAACTTCATTTGTAGATACTGCAGGACTTGTAGTGCTGCTGTATCTTTCAGTTTTCCAGCCAACACAGTAGTTTGCAGCATGGCATATCTGGTTTCTGTATCATTATGCGAGTGTTAGTTACGTGTGCAGCCAACTTTAAACTTTGAAGGTCCCGAAAACTGTCGTGAATCTAATCCTCATTGTGTGCAGAAGCGTTTTCACAAATGTGAAAAGGATGCTACTGACCAGGTTATTAAGAGATCCATGCAATCTTTAGATCAGTAGAAGAAACGTACCTGTTTTAATAGTAGAGAGCATCTAAAGAAAAGATTTTTCTCCAAGAAATGTAAGGCTTACAATTCAGTAGATTATGTGCATATGACCTAACTAAAAGCTTTCTTTTTGTTGAAGATCCAGGTCCAGAAGACATTCGCACAGACGTTACACTCGTTCCAGATCCCATTCCCATTCTCATTCTCATAGGAGACGTTCTCGAAGCAGATCGTACACACCAGAATACCGTCGTCGAAGGAGCCGTAGTCATTCTCCAATGTCCAACAGGAGAAGGCACACTGGCAGCAGAGTATGTCATGTTCATCAAGGCTGAGTATTAACAAAACAGTTGCTGCTTATATCAGTAGTGCAGGTTACCTGCAGCCTGAATTGGATTTGCTGTCTTGTTGCTGGAGGATACAGAAGATTGAGGGTGGGGAGAGGAACAGCCTCTGTTCTTACAGTCAGGCACTTATTTCTTGGGCCTGCAGCTGGCAGGGCAGTTGTAGAAATCCATTGAAAATTACACCATTGCAAGTCGGTATGTGCAGGTACGCAGTACCTGCTTTTGTCTGCTCTAGAAGTTGAACCCCTCTGATATTTTTTGTTATAGTTCCACATGTATGTACCCTTCACAAAAAAGACTTTTTCTGTGCATGCTTGCAACCTGACAATATCGATAAAATTTACTAGAGAGCCGAAGAAGAAAACTCTCAAGTGTTTATTTGCTTATAACATGCGTCATTGTATGTTGAAGGTTGATTGTGATTTTATACCTCTGAATAATTAATTTGGTTTAACTTGAAGAAATAACTCCTCGTGTTGTTTAGCTAATGTATAAATCTTAATAGACTAGAATAATTTACAGTTATGAAGAGAATCAGTATGCTTCTCAAAAGGTGAATAAGAGGTATCTCAGTATTGACAGGAGGATGTATAGATACTAATCTTGCATTGCTCTGAGAGATTTTTCCCAGTGGCTGCCTTTATAAGCCAGGCTTAGTTTAGCTTCTGGTTCCACATCACTTCTGGCTGATCTAAATGAGTGCTGTTACACACAGGTCTGCCTCTTTCTTGGGGAGGGCTGTTATACTTTTCTAATCCTTTTAGTTTTGATCTCATTTAGTGTTCCTCTCAATTTTTTACTAATCCTGTCAAAAAGAGTATAGTTCTTTTGCGGGCATCTCACCAGAACCAGATGAGACCAATGTGAGAGGGAGACAAGAGTGTGTGGAAAGGGGCAAGACTACAGCACTGCTAATGTACAGTGACTTGAGCTGTTGTGAAGCAACATTCATAGATACACTTTTTGTGGATTGTTGGTAGTGTGTAATCATGATGTAGTAAATTTGTATCTAATGTCTTGAAACAATGGCAGGAGTAACTGACCTTCAACACCATTAGTAGATTTCCTGGTGAAACATGAATGAGTCTGCTTTACTACTTCAGGAATTACTGGAAGTCCTTTTGCCTTGGAAATTACTCTGTGAAACAAAGTTTGTTTTCACAGTGAATTTCACATTATTTGTAAGAAGTAGTTCTAGTAGTGTCAAAATTAAACTCAAATCAAGATTTGAGTCCTCTAAATAGCAGGGTCCTAAAGAAACCAGGAAGATTGGTAGCAATTTTGCCACTTCTGATCTTGAAGAGAGAGCTCGCATACTGTGTTGATGGAAGGCTGTACAAAAACCTAGTATAAAAGCTGTCTTTTAGTTCCTCGGTCAATTTAGTCCTTCCAGTGATGAGATAACTGTCAATTGCTTAGGGTGCATAGACTGATTTTCAGTAGTTTTCTTGCCTCAGAAAAGGTGATGGCATTTAAGTGTTACGGGTGTGTGGAGAAACAAAAAGACAATATTGATACACATATTGATACAATATGTGTGGTGTGTGGAAGGACTTGTCTGAACAATTACTTAAGAGTTCGAGAAATTTCATTAGACTCGGAAGAGTTTCAGTAATAAAAGGAGTATAGCTGTTATTGCCACTGAATTATCAGATGGATAGAAACATGGAATAAAACTGAAACCTAAACCTGGAGAATTACAACTTTCAAATTACAAACTCCCAATTTTTGTTGTGCTTTTTAGCTGTAATAAGGAATTGTAGAAGATTCCTGTCTTTTAGAGTTTAAACTTTGACAAATAAGAAAGAATGAGTAATTTGAGGATCTTAATTTCACCATGAATTCCTGAACAAAAGCTCTGAAAAGAACATGACAGAAGATCTAAACTTGTTCATTCTTCGAATTAGGCTGGAAGGCAAGCTCTGAGGCATGAATTACTGTGAATCGGTGGCTTTGAAAATCTTAAACTGAAACAGAAATTTCAGCTGTGTCAGCTTCCAGTTATTATTTTAAGAGAAACATTAAATCCCTATTCCTGTTGCTGCTGTTTTAAGTTGCTGTGTCTAGTGTAACAGCTGCCAGAAGCTTTGTTGAAAAAATGTTAATTTTGATCAAAATAATTCTTAGAGTGGAATTGGCATTAGATGAACTCTGGCATGTAGAGAAAGTTTAAATCTTTGTACCTTATACAATTTCATATTCGACTTCTTTTAGTTAAAATGCAGTATATTAAGTAGACCTGCGTCTTACATCATGTTAAAGAACCGAGAGACTTACTCTAGAAAAGTGTGCATGCTTTTGGATTAGTTTCATAGAACTGGCATAAGCACTTGTTACTATCTAGATGAAAGAAGCTACCAGTTAGAAATGGAACAGGATAAACTTCCAAATGTAAATATTGACTTTCAGTATAGTTGGATAGGAAGTGGCGGGGGAAGGTTTTGGTAGAAGCTAAATTATAGTTCAACTTTCTGTGCTTAGGAGCTCAAATTCATTTAGTGTGCACAACTGGAGTCAGTGTGCACTCTTCAGTATGGGTGGTGACCGTGCAGGAAAGAATGAAGATGGGAGTTCAGCCTGGCTAAAATGTTCTTAGCACAGATTTGTATGTCACATCTGGAGCTTGTTTGGTGATTCAAGTGTGAAATACTATTAAAATGGGTTTCTGTTATTCTATAGCTTTTCTGTAGTCAGAATACTTAATTTTTGTCAACCAAGTTTTTCACCAACATGAGATCAACTTTGTCTTTTTCCTAAAATAAAAATCACTAAAGTAGTTGCTTTTTGAAAACATCTTAGAATTTGAATTAAAACTGTCACCGTGTTAAGTCTTGTAATAAACTAGTTTTCTTCAGATTAAAAATTTTTAACCATTGAGAAATTTTGATATGCAAATGTATAACTTGTTTTTTATGAAAACTTAATTGGAGTTGAATGTGTGTCTCACCAGGCCAATCCCGATCCTAATACGTGTCTTGGAGTGTTTGGTCTCAGTTTGTATACTACTGAGAGAGACTTGCGTGAAGTCTTTTCCCGTTATGGACCTTTGACTGGTGTCAATGTAGTTTATGATCAACGGACTGGACGATCAAGAGGATTTGCTTTTGTTTATTTTGAGAGAATTGATGATTCTAAAGAGGTGAGTTCATACTTTAACACTTTGAACATGTGTGCTCCTTGTGCATTGTCTTCATGGATATCTCCGTTATTATATCCAAAAACCACAAACCAGAATAGTTTTGTGTGTGTTCACTAGCAAGTTCTCGCAATGAGATTAAATTTTCTTTAGACAGACATGGAAGCCTTCTAGTATTTTTGAAATGTCTTAGAAGTTGACTTTCCAAAATAGCTTTCTGTATCTGTGAAAATCCTGAAGGTTCTCTGTGATTACTGTTTTGTTCTCTAAAAGCATGTCATCACACATTTGAAAAATAGTGGATGTTGCCTTGATTTGTGCCTTGGTTGCTGACTTTGCTACTCATATAGATAGCTTTTTACAGCTGGACTGAGTTGTTAGTATAATTGATCCATGAGGAAATAATCAAAGAGTATGTACAGCAGCCTGTATTACAGTTCACAGGAAGCAGTATTTTTTTTTTCACCTCTGTAAGGATACTGTGGGCTTTACTAGAATTACTGAAATTTGTAGTTGGAACTCGTGTTAAAACTGAAGACGTACTTTTCTCAAAAAATGTTTTCTTTAAGCTTTCATGATGGAGTTAGCTCTTTCTTCTGGGCAAACTGAGTTAGACTTCAAGCATCTTTGTAGATTAGTAGTCTTGGGCAGGTGTTTCAGATTTCCGGTTTGATTGTGTTTACGTTAGGTAAGTATAGGCATAATACTTCACCGTGACTCTTCTCACTTAGCATTGAAGGGAGGGCAACTGTGGAACCTACTGCGAGTAGCTGAAAAAAATGAAAACTCCAGTCGTAGTAGCTATTTTAATGAGGAAAAAAGGTATTTAATGGATGACTTGGTTGGACAAAGTCACTCAGTTCTGATCTTTGATTTCTGGTATGTAGTATAAGAATCAGTTTATCAGAAGAGTAGAATTTGTAGATGTATGTATGTGTGGTTGTTGCAGGTTGTAGGGGGTAAGTACAAGGACACACAACTTCCTTTAGTGTCTCTTCTGTATTTTCCCGCTATCACTTAGGTGGAGAGAGGAGTTAATGGGATGGATAGCTGTATACCCACCTTTAGTGACCTACTCTCTTCTGACTTTTAGCCTTGTATTTCTTTGCGCTCCGAGTTCAGTGGGATTTTGAAAATGTGACTGTTTTCATGGAACGTTTAACATCTAAAATACTTGCACAGTGTTTCTTGTCACATTCATGGGCTAGTCTTGTCTATTTTACAACTTCATCTGTCTTCGAAAGTAGGGTTTTTTTCCTAGTTGCCATGGGCAATGGTCATGCATGACACCATGCATTTCTTAAAATGTTCCGTGTAAGTAGCATGAAGTAATTTGTTTAGTATAAAGCTGTTTTGGCAGTTACTACAAAACTGGAATGCAAACAGAGAGAAAAAAAAAAAAAAAGGGATGTTACTTGCAGTCAGAAATGCAGAAATAAAGATGAGCATCTTGAGCAGGAACTGTGAAGTGATTTGGAATGTAATTAAACCCATTTTTTCTCCCCAACGGGCTGGTGCATGAAGATGGGGAAAGGATGCAAAACCTCCCAACATTTCGAATTTACATAACTGAAGTACTTTGGCAAAGAGGACAGGAGGAAAACCTGTTTATTTGATCTGATTTCATGGGCCTTGAGGAAGATTTGAAGATGACAGTAAGTGGCAGCTTAGTGTAGAAGAATGAGCTAGAGCTATAGGCGTGAAACTCTGTGACAGGCCCTGCAGGAGAACACTGAAGGACATGAAGTAATTCTCTATGTGGAAGATAACTCGACTTTTCAGATTTGATCTATGCGTAGAATAATAGTACTTGATCTACTTTTGTTTTGAGTAAATACCTTTCCTCTTAGAAACCCAAGCCCCAACGTCCTAAGCCTCCAAATAAAGAGAATATAAAACTCTAGATGAGACGCTGAACTAGATGTCAGCTGTATTAAAGCAGTCATAGATGCATGAAATGTGTAGAACTCTACCAAAAAAAAAAAAAAAAAGGATTTCCCATTTTTCCCATTATCTTCACACCATTCTCCTTCCAAGAGGGGTAATGGTGGGAAGCCTCTCGGCTGACATGGTCTCAAACACTGTTAATATTAAAAATTCAATACCAGATGAATCAAGTAGTTGTATCTAAACTTCCCATAGCTTGGTTTAAGATAGGTGGTATCCTATTGTGTGGATTCTGTTGCAGCTGAAATTCTCCAGATCTTTGTAGTTGCTGGTTACCATTGTTACAAATTTGATGGGTTATTGAGCTGGTTAAAATGTTGCTACCTGCCAGGCTTTTGAAACCAAGGCATGCAACTTCTTGCTCCTCATGGTGGTGAAGATATTCAGAATTGTCAGCTGGCTCAGCCTATGGGAATCCATAGGCAGTGTAAGAATTTTTTAAAGGTGATACTTTGTTATTTTTAGGACACTACAAAGAGGCAGCAGTAAAGTTTTTTACTTCATCTGGTTTAGACTTGTAGAACAGACTGATTGTAACACCATAGCATCCTTGTTATTAGCTGTTTATGAGCCTCTTGGTTGTAAAGAGGAGCAGAGTTTTAGCATCTGATAACTACTAATAGAGCAATTGTCAGAACGTCACAGTAGATTCAGCCATTCCACCTTAACAGAACTGGGAAGGACCTTTCGGGCCCACAAGTCCATTCTAGAGGAGATTTCTTATGGAATCTCTTCTGCTCTGTGTTTTCAACCTCTGCTGACATAGAGATGAAACTTTATGATCTGACAGAAGGTACATTTGCTATTGGATGTCTTTTATTGCAATGGTGTAGTGTTTGCAAGATAGCCATATTAAATATACTTGTGGACACTGTCTTTAGTTTAAAACTTGATAGCAGACATGTCCAGAAAACCTGACCATTTCCTGTGCTAATGTTCTTTTTGCTGTTCTTGTTCAAAGCTATTTGAAAAGCTTATGAATTATCTACCCTTTTCTGGAAGGAAGGGTATTTATTCTCTTACAGGTGTTGTTTTCCATTTTTTGTGGTTATATCACTTTTCTTCAAATCAAAAGCTTTCCGAGTAATATTTGGTTTTACTTTCTTACCTCGCACGTTGAAGTTTCTTGTCTTATGTTGGCCACCCTTCTGTTTGGTCTTCAGAACTACATGTGTAACATTATGCAAAGGGCAACATCTGTAAACATCTGTTGAAGACCTGTTTCTCAAAATTGGCTTTCTTTTTTATATACTTCTCGGTCTTTGCAGTGCTGGCACTGAGCCTGTGTTATAATATTGCAGTTTTCAAATATTTTCACTAAATTATAAAGGATATTCACCTGCCCATCACATTGGGATTTTCCTCCTGTGTTTAGAGGGATGCAAACCTTTATGTACTGGGATGAGGAAAAAAAGCTACTTAGAGGGGGGCTGATTTATCTCAGGGCTAACAATAAATTGAAAGGATGATAAGTAAAAAATGCAGGCTATTTTAAGGATCTGGTTTTTACTACGATTGCCAGGGATTTCATGTGCCACTAGCTTTTCAGTAACTTGAAATATGAAGTATTACTTGTCATTTAAACTGAGGCTATTATGAATGTACTGTGTGTTTGTAGCTAGAACTCATCTGAGAAGCATTAGCTACAGCAGCTGTTTGCAATGTGGAGTTTTCTGTTTTCTAATGCTAGTTTTATGCTCTTCATAGTTTTGGCTATCTATCAGAACCATTTTCTGAAGTAATGTTCGTTAGCAGTCAAGACAAACTTTATACAGGCAAACTGGACTATTAGCATAATTCAGTTGGCAAAGACTGGAATAATGACAGGGTATTTCATTTTAATTTGCAAGGCATTTAACCTGTGGTACAAGCAAACCATCTTAGAAGCATCATTATTCACCAAAACTTCTCCCACAGCTTCTTGAAGAAATGCTTTAAGCATTGTTTGTAGTATCAAAAGAGACCCTTGATCTACCAGAAAAGAACACAAGAAGGTCTCAGATGTTTGGAATTACAAGTTTACAGACTTCTGGAGACTCTGAAATACCATGAAATTGCTAATACTTGTGGAAACATATCCAGTTACTCATTCTGTTTCTCTACAACCCTGTATTTTTTTACTCTGAAATTCTTCAAAGTATGCTTTAAAGAGTGCATTTAGCTTAGAAATTTAAATGTAAAAAAATTATCAGTGACATTTCAGTAATATTGTAGAAGAACAAAACCTCAAACTGGAGAATATAAAGTGACTCATTTTCAAAGGTGAAATGGGCACTTGAATTCAGCTTGGGAGACTGCAGTTAAGTGTAGAAAGCTGGGTTTCTTAATTTCTTTTTCATCCCGTGAGGTTTTTATTTTTTTTTTCAGAATGTCTTTTCAGATGTCCTCGTTAAATCCAGACCTGAACTGGTGATACCAGTGTACTGCAGGGTGGAAAGCCTAATCTATTATGTCTGTTCATCCCATGCTGTACCAGTGATACAGTGGAGATTATGGTTTTATTGGAGGCATTAAATACAATATCGGAAGGGCTTCAGGTGAAAAAACAAACCAGATCCCCACAAAAAAAAAAAGACCAAACAGAAAAATTTCAGTGTCTTATAAGTAATGAAAGTACATTTTCAAAATGAAACAAATTGTTCGTATTCAACTACTCAAGCGTGTTCAGTCTGTACTTCACTAACTTTATAGAGATGTCACGATATTGAAGTGCTTCAAAGCAGCCAGGCACAGTTGAAATGAAGGCTTGATGATCTTTTGTACAATGCAAATGGTACCTTGAACTCCATAGTAGAAATGTAAAATGACTGTGACATCATCTCTGCTAAGTTAAGTTCTCTGCTTCCCTTCTCTCCACTTCCCGCCACCCCCCCCTCCCCCCCCCCCCCCGCATGGTTCCCCCAGTGAGCACAGTGCAGGTTGCAGAAATTTCAGTGTTGTTTCGTTATCCAAGCTCTCCTTTGTGGCATTATGCAGACTGAAAAATTATTTGATTTCTTCCAGTGAATTCTTGATTGCTTAACTAATACCAATCACCTGTCCAACTTGTGCATACAATTAAATGTTTAGCGTTTCCAAACTTGTATTAGCATTTAAGTAGAGCACTGCATGCAGAAAATGCCACATACTGTGACAAATATCAAATGAAACTGAAATCTGTTAAATTTAATGCTTTCTTTCTAGCTGTTTTGAACCACTGGAGGCTGTGATCCTATAGTCTAGGAACTAATCATTTTGTCAAACTAACACCCTATAGATAACAATTTGAAGGAGTTTTGTTATTATGGATAGACTGCTGTAGGTTTAAAACTGTCATCTCAGATTGAGTTATTACCTGGGCCATTCCCAATTCTCTTTCTGTTTTCTGACTGCAAAGACATAGATGTGTATGCTGGCCTCAAAGTTAATTTTTCCTTAGAATTTGCAAAAATAACAGTACATATTTATAGGAATCCTGTTCTCCTGCTTGCTTACTGTCATCTTGCAAAAGCCGTGCAAGTCTTTTAACAATATTCAGATATTTGGAAGAAAAAACAGGTTGAAATAAAAATGGATTGTTGACAGTTAAGGGTTCCCAAGAGGGTATTGTGTGTCTTAAACCCCAATGTAATTTGATTTTCCTCTTCAAAAGGTTTCATTTGATTGTGTGGAAAATACAGTTCTATCTTTTAAACACTGTTTGAGGATGTCTTCCGCATTGTTAGAGTGAATGTGCAGGTTTTTTCCCTTTGACACTTAAATATGTTCTTAACACAGCGTTATGCGTATGCAAAACCAACAGGAAAATCAAACTGAAATTTGTTTTGAATATGACACTCTAGTCTAATAAAATTGTAAAATCCAAAATTTGATTATAAACTGTTTTAGGTTTACCCACAAAAATGTCAGTAATCAGAATCACTAATATCTTTTCACAGCCTTTGTACAAAATAAATACTATTTTGTCACTCGTCTGAAAGCAGATTTTCAAGTAGGGCTTTTCATCTTATTGCAGCATTTGTTAGCTAACAATGTAAACTTAAGTACTTTGTTTCAAAGACTTGAGATGTGCACATTAAGAATGATATAGAGAATTTGAAAGCATCTTTGCAAGGAATTCCCCACTTGCTAGCGACTAAATATAAGTGATACTATCAATTATTGTTGGATTTGTAATGGCTTATTGTAGGTTTTGGCTTTTCTGCAGTTGGAGGACGCAATCAGAACTGTAAGAGGCTTTGCTATGTCTGTATATCTATTAAAGATTGTTATTATTGTTTTTTTTAATAGATAGGTATTCCTGACAGCTGTTGAAAGCTAAGAAAAGTAGAGAACTCTTCCTCTTAAGAAGTGTTTATTCTTTTAGCTAAGGCAGACATATGTACCAGGTGTTCTTGATTTGAGGTGGCTTCTTGTCAGCTAAGCTTATTACTTAGCGAGTTTGTGATCGGACAAAAATGCCATGAAGCTGAAAATTTCTTACCTTTCCAGACAAGTTGCATATTTTCATTGCAAAGCTCATTTTTCAGCCAGCTGTTTGCAGCCTTCATTTGTAGGTTTGCGCACATATGCGCTCCTAGTATGTGTGCACAGATTTATTTTAATTTAGATCATCCTTGTGGAATAGGGCTTCAGAAAAAAAGTCTCAAGGCTGGGCAACTAATGCTAATGATCATGTTTTGTTCACAAAACATGCTGTAGTGTGTGTTAAAACTTGAAATGCTGCTCCTCGGTTCTGCCTTGCAGCTAGCTAAATGGAGTTGTATTTTTGCGTGGGAACAGAACTCGCTAGGTGGCGATATAGTACAGCTCTAAACAGCATTCTTAAAACACGAACTAAGTGTAGTGAAATAGGTTAGTGATAATTCGGTCACTTCCAGTTTGGGAACATCACAGTTGAGTCATGTGGGTGTCAGGTTTTTGTCTCCTCCTCTTTAAACCTGTATGTAAAGTTCCTGTTAGAGAACTGCAAAAACTTACATTTCTGAATAATGGTTTGTTTCATTATTTAAAACCAGATTTTTTTTAAAAACGCTCTGCTTAGAGACAGCTTTGTGTTTTGAGGTTGTGTATTGTTCCTCAATGTTTTATAATAGAAAAATGGTGGTGGTTTTAAGTCAATATTGCAGTAGTCTTTTTTCTCCACACGTGAAAAATGAAAATTATATTGGGCTAAGTGTTGTAAGTGGCGTGTGCTGGTATTTCAGAGATCCTGGAGCCACTGATGAGAGGAGCGAAAATATAAATTTGCTTTGCAAATTTCAATAGCTTTTAGGTCCAGCATTAACTGTTTTCTAAATTCTTAAGTTTGTGGGTGTGTGTAGGGTTTGTTGTTTTGGGTTGTTTTTTTTTTTTTGAAGTTACTATTACATTAATATAATTCTTAAAAGTATGCCGTTCTCCTTTGCAAAACTATTTTCATGATTTAGAGTTTGTGAAAGGCCATTGTATTGATTCTCAAAGACTAGAGAAGCGGGGGCTAGAACCCCCAGTGAGCGTGTGCACGGGCTGCAGACGGTTCTGAAGGCACAGCTTCTCCGGCACAGACCCTTCTGCGTATCGCTGTAACGAGCTGCTATTGTGAGAGTGAGTGGGGAGGAAGGTTGTAATTAGGTATCCATGTAGGCTGAACCCGCCATTTTACTAAGCTCTGCTGGAGTAGGTCCTTGTAAGGGAGATGGCAGGAGGCTGGGAGAGCATGAAATGGCAGCCGACTAGCAGTAATCCAGCCATATGCACCCTACAGGAAGCCACTGTTTTGCACAGCTTTTGAATCCGCCCATCCCCACTGAATCGGAGACGGCAGGAGGAAAGATGCAGGTTTCAGAAAAATGTGTTTTGACTTTCAGTTTACCTCTCTGATGGGAAGAAGACAAAGCCTAGGGAAAGTGACTGTTAATGGTTAGCACCGTGCCCTTTTAAGAAGGGATGGCGTGTCAAGTTACTCCCCTGTAACACTGCCGGCGATCAGGCCAGGGGACAGAGATGAGCCACTTGCCACAGTGGGGCACTAGAAACCAGTCAAAAACAAAGCAAGTTCGGGGCTTGTTTTTCTGATGGAAAATAATGTGTTTTGTACGTAGCCCACCATAGTTGCCACTAGGTTGCAGGTTTCATGTCCCTCTTCCTCTTCTCTCCTGCAGGCAATGGAGCATGCGAACGGTATGGAGCTGGATGGCAGGAGGATTCGGGTGGATTACTCAATCACCAAGAGAGCACATACACCCACCCCAGGCATCTACATGGGCAGGCCAACACAGTAAGGAGTTCACTAGTTTCCTGTAATGGGACTGAAATTGATTTAAACTGAATGTTTGGAGTCTGATTGAAGAAATGAATAGAGCTGTCTTTTTTTTTGACATTTTAGAGTTGTGCAGATTTTACTTTATCACAAAGTTATTTGTGTAAAGAATGTGTCACTGTGGTTCATACACTATTAAATCCTACTGTAGTTTATTGTATTGTTATTTTTAAAGAAATGCTGAAGGAATTATTATTTTGAAGATATGTATCCAGCACAGTCAGTTAATGCACACTTAGCTTACTGAAATACTAGGGTGCTTATTTGCCTTCAGTTTTGAATTAGGCTAAAATCCCTGATGGGTTTTCTGGGTTTTTTGAAGGAGTTTTTCTTTAAATGTTTCATCATTAGATTGTTTTGTGGCATAGACCTAAGTGTTTGATGTACGAAAACACTTTAAAAACCCTTTAAAATAGTTTAAATCAAGATGAAGACTAGATGTCTAAAGTAATATTTCTGCTTTTTCTGTAATAGCAGCGGAGGAGGTGGTGGTGGCGGAGCAGGTCGTCGCCGTGACTCATATTATGATAGAGGGTATGACAGAGGATATGACAGATATGAAGAATATGACTACAGATACAGGTACCTAATGCTTATTTTATTTCTGTAGGAGTTGTGGATTTGTTGGAAAAACTGAGAAGTTAGGTTGCAGAAAATGTTATTCACTTTGTAGCAAGATTCTGCATATGTGCTTGCTCAGCGTTAGAGCGTCATTATGTTAGGTTTTGTGGGATTAAAGTAGTTGTAATCTTCAGCGTTTATGTAATTCTATTTTAGAGCAAACAGTTGGGCAAGGGGTTAATTTTGCTACCTGAAGGAGGTAGAGCATGGGCTCTGTGGATATTGTGGACACATAGAAAGGGAACTCATGTTTCCATGCTGTATATAGAACCAGGGACAGCTGACACACGGTGCTGTTTAAAAAGGGGTTATTTGTAGATGAGGTTTTTCATGCTTGACATTTCAGAACCATCTCACTGTTTTGAAAGTTATCTAGTTTCAGAGAATGTTGTTCAACAAGAATTATAGGCATCTGTAAAAGCACTTCATGTGTTTGCCAGGCTAGTGAGACTTTATCAAATTCTGTGTCTGGGAATATCTTACAGTTTTAAACACATCAAATAGAGAAATTAAAGCATTTGGTAAATAACTGTAAGCCCCAGCCAAGTAAAGCTGAAATCATTCATGCAGGCCAAGTCTTTCAGTGCTAAGGAAATGGTTCTGCACTGTAGAAGTGATGTGAATAAGACTTCTTTCATAATGGGTGTTGTCTGGTTTCTTTTTTAATTTCCTTTAAAGGAGACGATCACCATCGCCTTACTATAGTCGATACCGATCACGATCAAGATCGCGTTCCTATAGTCCAAGTAAGTAAATATCAGTGAATAAATAGTCTGGCTGCCTTAAACCTGATTGGTACTAGTATTAATAGATCAATGAAAGTTCTGAATTCGAAATAAAAAAATCTGGGTACATTAAAGCTGAGTTGATGTGTGTGCAGTTAGTTTATGGTAATTGTGTCATTTTTTATTTTCTTCCAGGGCGCTACTGAAGATCAGAAGAGTTATAGTTGCAGACGTGATGACGTAATTTTTAAGTACAAAGTTCGGATCTTAGCTTCCTTACTGCTTTCCCTCCCATCCCTTCCTTCCTTGTCCTCCATCCAGCTCTTCTACGAATCTTTGGTTCATTTAGAATTTACATATTTCAGTTGAAGTATTCCTGTTTTACATCCCTTCTTATTGTAATACTCTTAAATATTGTAATTGTTGTAGTTTTTGTGTAGTAAAACATCTTCAGTAAAAGGAAATAGAGAGCCCAAAGTGCTGATACATTTTGGATGTCATTCCTATTCTGTTTTTAAAACAATTGGACTCCCAACTAGTGACAAGAGAGCATTGATATTTTTAAGGCTTGCATGTCATATGTAATATACACACTCGGATACTTTAATATAAACCTGCATTTCCAAGTAACTCGTTAATCTTTCTGTTAAAATGTTTACCTATTACTTTGATAAACAAGTAACGACTTTGAGCCTTTTCTGTAATGACAAATTTACTTAGATAGTCATGAACCAGAGGATTTTTTTTTTTTAATTTTTTTTTGTCAGGTAGTTGCTTTGAGCGTAGAATATTTGAGCTAGAGCAAAACTTGGTATTTGACTGACTGAGAAAACAGATCCTTGTACATTCAAAATTAAGCTTGTGTTTTATAGATAAATTTTCTGGGTTGCTACACAGTGGATAACATTTGAAGTTCAAAGTGTAAAAGTCCTGGTGCTTTTATTGTACTTGGTTGAATATTTCCCCTTAATCGGTGCAGGAGCAAAAATATTTATTGAACATAGCAATTAGTTCTATAATTTGCTGTTCATTTAAATGACAATAACAAAACCCACCAACTTTTTGGTATTGCAATAATGATTAAGCAAGTTTGGTTTCCAGTCCTTTCTGGAGTTTTGGAAGTATTGGATGGAAAAACCTACAACTATATGTAAACCTTTTTTCCCATCAATAAAAGTTAATTCCACTGAGATGTGATTGCTTTTGTCTTGCTTTTTATATCAACATGTGATATGGGTTAAACAAAGCTTGATATTCTGTATGGATAATAAAGTCAGTATTTATCTGTCTTCTCAGGAGCCTTATCTGCCGTGAGAATCAATGTGCAGTTATATGGGATGGCTCAGCAGAGTGGGTAGTCCAGCTTTCTCTTTTGCCATCTTTGGCAGTTGCTGGAGTCATGGTGAGTTGTTTTGAGGAGAGAAACACTATTGACTTTGTTTGGATTTCTGGCAAGTTTTGCTCTCTGAAATAACTCGCCATGTGGCTGGTTGAATGTTGATGTTGGCAGAGCAAAAGGAATAGGACTACAAAGCCCTCACAGCAAAAATCGTTTCATCCTGATTGTCAGGGAATGCCACCAAAAGAGTTTGTCATAATTTTAAGCGGGTAAGCCTAAGAAACATGATTTTGTTAACTACTTCTGAATGTCAGTGCCAGGAACTATTTACAAGTAATTAAAAGAATCACAAAAACACATCCAACTCTTTTTAGAAGCTTGAATACAGTATGCCAGGAGAAGCTGGTGACAGAACAAGTTCTAACCTAATGGTTATTACTCAGTACTTTTTATCCATTATGTTTTATCCATCAGTTGCAGTTGAAAACTCTTGGCAAGATGAAAGCAAAATGCTTGAAATACTGAAGTTCAACACCACTCGTTTTACTGGTGATCTAGAAAAATTAGGAAATGTTAAGAAGTTGTTCTCTGTAAATAGAAATGCTAAAGTCTAATGGAGAACTGTGGGCATTTCTGTAGTCTGCAGAAATGGTGAGGCAACAGGATGCAAAAGCGCGGGGTATCATCAGAATCATAGAATGAGTTGGAAGAGACCTTAAAGGTCATCCAGTTCCATCCACCCTGCCATTGGCAGGGACACCTCCCACCAGACCAGGCTGCCCAAGGCCCCATCCAACCTGACCTTGAACACCTCCCAGGGGTGGGGCAGCCACAGTTTATCTGGGCAACCTGCGCCAGTGCCTCACCACCCTCAGCATGAAGAATTTCTTCCGAAAGTCTAATAACCCTGGGGCTGGTGGTGGGGAGGCAGTCAGGCTCAGGGAATTGCGCTAATCAAGAGAGAGGTGACCACTTCTTGCCAGGTTATGGTATTTATGACCTGTATTTATCAAGAGTTGCGAAGTTGTGTTAGTCAGCTAGGGAGCAGTAGTTCCACAGATGGGTTGTCTGGGAGCTAAAACCAGAAAGCACCATCTCAATCCTCAGCTTGAGGGTTGTTTTTTCCAGCACTTAGACCTAACAACCCAACAATGCCATTTGTCACTAGTCCATGTAAATCTGTAAGCGGCAGCAGCATTACCAACAGTGTGGTGAGTTCCATACTTCTGTTGACTGATGTGATACCATCTGTTTGAAGAACAGGTGAAAGTGGCAATTCTTCCGGTGTTGGACATGTATGTAATGTATGAATCATTGCTAGAATTAGATGGCCATTTCTAAAACTCTCGATCCTGAAATAATTTGTAACTGTTTCTTCATTATTTTATTCTGTTTGGTTTTTTAACTGAGAGTGGTTGGGCAGAGGTCTCAATGTTGGCAGTTCTTCTGTGGCTTGCGTTCTCCCCAAGGATGGCAGACTTGTCACTGCTTTGATGTGAATGGATTTGAGAACACCATTTCTATAAGCTACCGATACTGGTTGTGAAGTACAATATCCTGGGTGACACTTGTACTGTGTCTCTAAACAACTGGTTAAGCTTATACATACTTTCTCTAGTCACTTTTGTGTTTTCATCAGAGGGCTGGAGCACCTCCCCTATGAGGACAGGCTGAGAGAGTTGGGCTTGTTCAGCCTGGAGAAGAGAAGGCTCTGAGGAGATCTTATAGTGACCTTCCATACCTGAAGGGGCTATGATAAAGCTGGGGAGGGACTGTTTACAAAGGCTTGTAGTGATAGGACGAGGGGCAATGGGTATAAACTGGAGAGGGGCAGATTTAGAGTAGACATAAGAAGGAATTTCTTCACTGTGAGGGTGGTGAGGCACTGGCACAGGTTGCCCAGGGAAGTTGTGGCTGCCCCATCCCTGGAGGCGTTCAAGGCCAGGTTAAATGGGGCCTTGGGCAACCTGGTCTGGTGGGAGGTATCCCTGCCCATGGCAGGGCGGTTGGAACTGGGTGATCTTTAAGGTCTCTTCCCACCTAAACTACCTCATGATTCTAGGCAAGGAATCCTGAGCATGGTCAGATCTCTGTTCATACACTGAAGCTTAGCAACAAGGTTAAAGTAAGTCAACCTAAGTAATAAATGTGGTGTTACCTTATGCTCCTACACATGAGCTTAAGTTCATAATTGAATTACAGGGAATATTTAAATAGTGACTTCAGGCGAAACTGTTAGTTCATTCTGGTTTTCTTATAGCCTTAATTCTAGGCTTTGGAAGATAGAATGCAAGACATAATACTTGCTCGTAAACATATTCTGTTCCCAAATGCTTCAAAGAAGTGGCCACAAGAAGTTCACAACAGCTGCTCTGCGGGCTGAGGCTGTGTGTAATGGAAAATGTGCACCCGCTGACAACAGTCAGAGATGCTCTAGTTTACACATTGGGTCAAAATAACTTCTGAGCATGTGTGTCTGTAGAGATCATGTGCATAAGGTGGAGTTTATTAGGGGTAGTGCTCTGTCGTTTGTCCCATGTAATCATACTTCAGATCTGGAATGACGTTACACCTTCCACTTTGCAGTATTTACCAAAGTGTTTGACTGATGCTTTGGCGATGGGAGAGGAGTCACCCATCCGGCTGCCGAATCAGGATGCTTTTCAGCAAAGCACCTTCTGTTGCATGGCTTCCCAAAGGAAGAGCAGATAGGAGTGCTTACACCACCAGCCGCTCATACCATCGATCTTTGTTTAGCTGCTGCACTCCTCTAGAACTGGTGTGAATTCTCAGGAGCAGAGAAGGAAAACAATCTGGAATAAATCTTTTCTAGTGCTTCCTACAAAAGCAACTTTCTTTGGTTGGGCGGATGATGCAAAAAAACTGTCCTCGTGCACACAGTCAGTGCCTCTGTCTTTTAAACTGGTGTGAAGGACAACATGAAATGCAGTGTCAAGCCCCACCAACTGTAGTACCCGTAGACATCATTCCTTGCCTTGCTTCCACTTTAACCTGTGTAAAGTGTTTCAGGTGGGGCTGCCTCTGCCCATGGACAGCTACGGGCTGTCCGATTCAGCAGAGGAATGTTTTCTGCCATACAGAGGTGTAAACACACCGGTCTGATCAGGTTTAGGTGCAAAGCAGAGCTTCCCTTGCACGGGTCAGTAGTATGTCCAGACAGTGCAAAGAATTCCATCATCGCACTTCCTCAGTTTGAGTTAAACTTGTTATTAAACTGAAGCAAATGAACTTCATTCTTCTCATAGACTCATAGAATAGTTCAGGTTGGAAGGGACCTCAAAGGTCACCCAGTTCCACCGCCCTGCCATGGGCAGGGACACCTCCCACTAGATCAGGCTGCCCAAGACCCCATCCAACCTGGCCTTGAACACCTCCAGGGATTGGGCATCCACAGCTTCCCTGGGCAACCTGTGCCAGTGCCTGGGCACCCTCACAGTGAAGAAATTCTTCCTTATGTCCAACAGCAACCATTTCGTTCTGCTTTAGATACACAAGATTAAACATCCCTTAAAGCTGGCAGATACCCCAGGAAGGGCTATGAGCCACTGACATGGGGCTGTTGTTGAATTTCGTGAGGAAGTGAGAGACCAGCTTGCACAGAGTGGTTACATTTTTGGTGTCTTGTAGCAGATATCTTTCACATTCAAATTAATTACCACATTTATTTGGTAAAACACTAAAGGTCTTTGTTAACCAAGATCCTCAAACCTTTCTTTAAATCAGTTCTCGAAGAACAAGTGGCTACTGTGGAAATAAGTTTCCCACTGTGAAAAAGGCTAATGATGCTTCCTGTATAAGATTGCTTGTTAAACTTTAGAAGTACTTATTTCTCCATTTTCCCTCTTTTTAACATTTTTTTTCTCTTCTTTTTGATGGAGATTTCCAGCTGTGAAGGTGTCTGATATGTTAGGGATCAAGAATGGAGAATTGTGGTCACCAGGAACCAATACTGGTATAGCTGTTCCACCAGCTTGATCTGGTTCAGTTATAGCAATATAGGGTTAACTGTTTTACCGCCCTCGTCCTTCCCCCAGTGCCTCGTTAGGACCAGGATGCATATTCTCAGCATCTCAAATTCAGTAATTTATGACATCCCAAAACTTCCAGACTGGATTTTCTCATACCAACGCAGTCCCAAAATATATGGAATATAATGTCAAAAGTAAGCAGCAGAAGTACCAGATATCCTTACAAATCCTTCAGATTTACCCCAAAATAAAGTACTGACAGAGAAGTCCTCAAATTGCATCAGACATATCACAGGAACTTGCTTAGGTCTTGATATTTGCTTTAAATGAAAAACAACAAAACAACCCCACACAGAGAAACTTATTGAGGTGAAGCAGAGGGTCCGTGTTGTGCAGAGATGGCTTTTGCAGATCTCTAGATGGAGGAACCGTGGGCCGTTTGGACACCTCTTCTTCACTGCTCCATTTTTGCTCCTGTTCTCAGCATGATGATAACTGACCAGTCTTTTACTGGTTTATGGATCCAAAGTTGTGAAAGAGATGCATATTTACGGTACTTCTTCCGTAGCTCTATGTTGGCCCTTTCCGTCTCGTGGTAGAAACCATGTAAATTCATGGAGATAAAAGAGACCTGATGGATGAAGGTAAGCAATGTTTATATACCCTGTATCATGTTAGGCTTTGATAATCTGCAGCAGCTCCACTATCTCTTACAGAGTCTGTGGAAACAGACACCAAAGTCTTGTAGCAGCAGAGGAAAGAGCCGCCATTGAACGCTGATTACTAAATTGCTGTTGATGATATGTCATTCCACTACAACTGGCAAGAGATCTTTACAAATATTGTTTAGTACCTAATCTCACAACAAACACGTGAAATGCCTTCATCAGGGAACATTCAACTGGGTGATGGCTCTCGGGGGGGTTCTGGGATGTCTGGACAGTGCCTGGATGGCACCAGAATGGAGGCTTTGTCAGGAGGTGCTGTCTCCTGCTTGTCAGCTTTCATAGTCTAACGTGTTTCCCTAATGCTCCTGTTTCACTTCTGCTCCTTGCTCTAAATGTCAGTTTTTTCCTTTCTTTAGGCTACAGGATTCAAAGCGGGATCAGGCACAGAGAAGCAACATCTCAGGAACAAAAAAGTGATCTGTTTTACACTGGAAAATCCCAGATGCCAAATCCCATGGTTATTTTATAGCTACATTCCTGCTGGTTCGAGATCCTCTCTCCCATAAAGAGCTGTCAACTTAGATTTCCAGGTCGTGGCTTTCATATCGTACAGTAAATGCTGAGAAACTGGTCTCTTAAAAGAAAAAAAACTAGAAAACAATCCCAACAATGATGACAGAACAAAAACCCCAATCCTCAAGATTTTAATAATGCATCAAATACAACTTCAGTCTGACTGAGTTATTTGTATAGTTCCACAGGGCATGAACACCTCTAACAGTTTTTCTTCCTTCAGAGCAATTAATTCACTTTATAGGAAGGTTAATTACAGGTAGTGGAGCTACCAGGTCAGCAGAACGCTGACTTCCCCAGCTGCTGCCCCGAGCCAGGTACAGGGTTGCTGCTCAGCACCTCCCGTTCTCACTGGCTTTCTTCTTCCCCCAGTGCATGGCAGAACACTCAGGGTAGTGCACTGGGCCCTCTCTTCTTGGCCAGAAAAGAGAGGGAAAAAAAGCAGACATAGAAGGCTCTAACCTGCATTTAATTCTCTGGAGCCTTTCCTCCTCGTGTATTGGTGGACATCTAAACAGCGAAGATGCCAGGCTCACCATGGTGGTCCCGAGGACCATCCAGCAGGTCTGCTGTCCCTTTGACAGCAGGTGAGGAGGAGTTATTTGCCAAGAAGAAGACAAGCTTGTGTCGAGGTGTCCTTGATAAGCTTACACTAAATTTAAGTAACAATTAAAGTGACTGATGCCAAATGTTCTGCTTGAGCAGCGATGGCAGCACGAGTAAATGTGGCTGTCACTGTGCTGCTGGGGTGGCCCTGGTCCTCCCTCTAGTGCAGCTGGGTCTCCCAGGGAGTGTTTGATCCCCCCACATCAGCCACTAGTGCTTGAGGGAAAGGATAGCAAGAGCAAAGCTTCTCTAAAGAAAAAACAAAAATCTGGTGCTGGTCTCACACTCACAGTGAAACATGAAGAGCAGGGATTTCTTCTTGCTTTAACATAAAACATCCTTTCCAAGTCTAGATTTCCATACAGTCTTCTACACCATGTGTTTAATTTGCATCTACTAGAGGTTTGAGAGGAACCCATGCAGCAGCCCACCGGAGGATTTCACAGAAAGGAGACAAGAACAATAGGTCTTCAAAATATAAAAGGATAAAACATTATGGAGGTTAACAACTGGACTAGATGAGAATATTCCCTGGAAAGGGAAGTTAACACTGGGATAAAGTCACCTTTGTGGTGATGTGGTAGGAACGCAGGAGGACTGGATTCAGTTCGCACCTCATCCTGCATGGGTAACCCTAGACAGAGCATTTAATCTTGCTTTTCCATGTATTTTTTCATTTGGTCTGTTCCAGCTTGGGAGGACTGGGTGGTTTGCAAGAGGATCTGTGAAAGATGATTAAACAACTTTATACAAATCTAGAAATAAGTTTATAAAGTCTGTACCAGTACTGGCAGATAGAGAACAAAAGGAGTGCGCGCGCACACACCAGGATATCCATAAGGATTGGTCTATCTGATCCCAACCAGACGTTACAGGAGAGGACATGTTTCCAGAGAGTTCAGTTCTGAAACTAAAACACCAAGAGGTTTCTTCCTTGCGTGGATGCAGACAATGATGGAACAGACAGGTTCCTTCAGGCTGGGGAAGGGACTGAGCCCCACTTCTCAGCCATCTCACCCCACCGCTGCTGTCCCTGCTGCTGGGGAGGACCCCTCCTTGCCGAGCACCTGTGCGGTGCCTGCAAGCTGTGCATTGAAGAGCAGCTGGAAACACGTGCTCAAACACTAACATGTTTTAAGAATGTTACAGAATCCGGGTTTTAATGTTCCTTTAAACCTCAAGGTTTAGTCCATCTTTGATGGTACCACATAGTTCGCTCTCCAGAGCCAGAGAAACCTGGAACCTTTGCTACAGGATTCCGGGTCACTCAAGACAGTGGTTATCCTTGGGTTAATCCAAAAGCAGTTGTACAGCTCGATCCAGAGACTGACCCTACAACCTGTCCCACAAATCTCCCACCCAGAGCACCCACTGGTGGGCTCAGGTTTGCTCTGCTCCCTCCAGCCCAACTCAGTTGCCTGCTGCTGAGCAGGGCTCCCCAGGCTGCAGCTGTCCCCCGTCCCAAACTGGGGCGCTCCTGCTGCTGCTGGGAGCAAAAACTGGGGGCTCCTCTCCTCTGCAGGCCTGGGGAAGACAAAACAGTCTCATATTTTTCTGGTCCTTCAAGCCAAAACCAGAGCTTGAGCATTTCTAAGCACTGAGTGATGCTGGCCTGGAGCACTCCCGGGGACCCCCACCCACCACCCACCACTTGCAGGGGAAGAAGGAGCAAGAGTCCCCACCAGGGACTCAGCAGGTCTTTCCCCAGCTCTAGGGCAGCCACAAAACCCACTGACCTGGTGTGAAACCCACCGAGCATGCCATGCTGCAAGCCCAGCTCTTCCAGTGGCTGCTGGGGCAGGTGGGACTGGGAATAACTGGGATGATGTTTGGGTTGTGAGGAGGGGAAGTGCTTAGCAAGCTTGAACTGTGACCATTGTAATTGATTGTTTGCGTGGGAGGAAGATGCTGCTTGTGCTCCTGGTTTTTATTTCTTTTTAAGTGTGCACTGGAGTCCAGAGAGGAATGATTGAAAAATCGAGTTTGTTCCCTGTGAGAGCCCCCAGTGCCACCTCCGGGAGGGAGCACAGAGGAAAAGCCACCCCAGCATCCACCTCTGCTTCTACCTCCTGCCAGCCAGCTCCCTTCCCTCCATGTTTAACCTCTGCCTTCCCACATGCCACCTATCCATGCCTTCTAGTCTGATACTGCTTCCTTTTCAGTTTGAGAGAGATATTTCTCTATCGTACCGTGAGGAAGAGTCAGGTGAGCCGTTCTCTGAGGCACGGCCGTGCTGCAGCACAGAGCTGGCAGCCCACGGCACAGCGGGCGAGCTCAGGGTGCTCAGACCCCACACCTGGGCGTTCCTCAGGCTTTGCTGCCAGCACCCCTGGGCAGTGTCCCGCTAAAACATCAAGCGGTGGTTTAGCATCTGCTCTACGTTCCTCCAGATGAGCAAGGCATAAACATGGTGTCACTGGCTGATGACGGATGTCCGTGTACATCTCCACTGTCTCCAAAAGCAGAAAAGGGTTTTGTTTTTTTGAGCCTGGAGCAGTGACACAGCCAGGTCAAACTCTGTTCAGCGAGAACACGTGAACCCCCGAGCCCTGGCTGGGGAAGAGACAAGAAGAAGGAAATCAAGAGGCTGATATTCAATTAGGACGTATCAGAGCTTGAAAACCTTTGGATGAAATAATTCCACCGGAGTTCCCAAACTGCAAAAAAAGAAACAACTTCTCCAGGCGCCAGTGGATTTCCAGCTGCTCACAGAGAGGAAATCATCATCTGTTGGAACGGCACAACAAGGCTGGCAACCGCCTGCTTCTTGGTCTTCTTCTTTGGGGATGTTGCAAATTGCCTTTGACTAAGGAATCCTTGATTGATTTAATTAACTAATGGAGGCAGGTAGTGGGGAAATTCCTGGACCTATGAAGGACACGCCTTTTTATTAAATGCACTTCCCATGGCAGGCAGATCCTTGCTTAATTATTTCCTCTTTTCGCTTTTTCAAAATATTTTTCCACTGGGGGCATTGTATGGTTCTTCCTTATTACAGTCGTGGTCACTCCGATCCCACTTTCTGGGGCACTGTAAGATGTGTAGGAAACGGGTAAGTACATGAGGCATCTCGTATGCACAGGAGGATTAAGTATGAACAAATAATGTGAATTAAGTAGATAATAGGGCTGGAGTATCCAGGGTGGGGAAAGTGTAGAAGCAGCAGCTAAATGATGACTTAGATAAAGTTTGCTGCAAAATCACCAGGTCAAAACCGACATAAAAGGAAAAGTTTTGTTTTCTATCCATGCACCTATCCCTCTGTAAGGGATCCTGAGCCCAAACCCCATTGAAGAATGAGCAGAAGAGCTGATGGTTTTGTGCTAACCTGCCTCGGAACATGAAGATTGCCATGCAGAGATGTACCTTTAGGGAGGTGGAGAAGATTGACATCAGCTTAGGAGTTCAGCATGGAAAACCAACAAATGTGAGAGAAAGTTTTTTTAGTGAGATGGGCTCTGCAGAGATCTGGAGGAGAAAGATCTTCAGGTGTCTTTCAGGCATTGTTATGGAGAAGACTCCTGCAGGGAGGAGAAGTAAGTTAATGACAGACAAATAGAAACTGTCATGTCCTGCCCTTAGTGACATATGTCATTTAAACACATTTCTCATTGCTCCACTGTGACATGAGGAGCAAAATTGTGGCTCCTTTCCCCTACCCTGTGGTCAGAAACCCGCTGATGACCACTAGCTATCAGGACTCATCGTTCCAGCAGGAGATAGCAAGAGTGAGTGGGGGAGCATGGCTGTGACGGGAGTTACTGCCCAGCACTCCGTACGTCATCGAGGCAAGACCCCAGCTTTTGCCTATCCAAATAGAACCAAATCTGCTCCAGCCTGGATCCAGTCTCTGACGTTTTAAAAGGTTTGTTGGGCTTTTTCTTGACCCGAGTATCTCTTGATAGCTCTCCTTTAAGGAAACATTAATGCAGATTCTCCTTCTCCTGGAATAGGTGCAGCTTCTGTAGATCCCTGCAACAACCGTTAGTCTGCTGAAACAGGGCTGCTATGAAAAGAGGAGGAGGAGGAGGATGGGAGCAGGACTGTATCCCACCACTCACTTCCTGGAAACAACTGCAGCTTCTTCGGGGTCACTAGCTAGACTGGGAAGCATGGTAAAAGAGCGTAGTATTTATTTGTGTTCTTGTTTTTAAACAAAACCAGTGAGGTTCAGCCATCCTAAGCAGAGGTTATTTATTTATATAAAGTGTAGTAACCTTCTGAATTGCAATGCTCTGTTCCAAGTCTGCATCACCTGGAGTAATCCTTAAAAAGCCTTCTCACATCTGCCTGTCTGCTGACCCCAAGGACTGGATGGTATTTTTAAACCGCAAGCTTCCAAGGTGTTGTAGGAGTTACCCTTTTTACAATAGCAGTCCAAATTATCATATATCCCCTTCGAGACAGTTTCACTCCATCTCTCCACGCAGACAATCTGTGTTACCCCAAGGATGAGCCAGGCTAAGTTAGCAGAGGATGAGCAGAACAGATCTTATGGTTTCCTACCTCTGCACTTTGTCTCCTCAGTTGAGACACTGGTTTGGTCTGTGGCTTCTGCATCAAATTCAGCTGCTGTGTTATGTGATGTTAAGCAAAACTGCTGGCATATCAAGCATTTAAGATATCCCCTTTGACAGGTGTGTATTTTTACATGAATAAAACTCCTTCCCTAATTTTTTTTTTTTTGGCAGAAGGCTGAGGAAGCAGGGAAGATTCTCAGGAGTGCTCCGTGTGTCAGTTGAGTGCTGTGAAGGTGTCATTGCTGCCTTCACAAGTTTGGAAACATGTTTGGTACTTGCAGATGAATTGAGTACAGGAGGTCCCCTTTAGTAACCTCATGGCAAAGTTTGCACAGTCTTTTACAGGAACAGTGTGGTTCCAGTGGTGGAACTGGGATGCCTTGTGAACAAAAAGTTACTCAGGTACCTGATGAACAGGAAAAACTACGCATATACCAAAGACACTATAAAAAAACCTCTCCAGCTTCCGGAAGAGATTGCTCCCTTCTGGGGATTGGTCTGGCTTTTCCTGCAACACCTTCTGTTTTGTAACACTTTCCCCCTTGTTCTCTAAAGCACACAGAGGGAGTGAACTCAGAGAAAGTGGCCCTGGAAGTGCTGCAGATAGCTTGTGCCTCCTGCTCTTCTGGGTTCCCTGTTTGTCTGGGACAGATAAAGTATGGGCACTCCCACGCCTGTTGTGTGTGTCACAGTGATCCTTGTCCCACTCAGGAGGAGCACCTGGCTTTTGCCTCCTGCCCTCCCATCTCATCTGGTTACACAATGCCAAGGGAGGAGTGGTGTTCTCCACCAGCGTGAGTTTGTGAGCCACGTCCTTGTGTCACACTAAGGCTAATATGGGCTACAGGTGACAAAATGATGGCTGTCTCCAACAAACTCTGGGTCCCAGGGATGAAACTCTCTCCCTTTTACAGCTTCTGAAGGAAAAAAGAACTCCTGGCTGCTGCTTCCGTCACAGCACACTGCATGGGAAGGATTAGCAAAACCAGGGGAGAGGGCTGTTACCATCTCTGGTTGAACTGAGAGCAGCTGTTGATGGATCCAGCTCTGGGCTTCACCACAGACCTACCCCACCGGGACTGCTGAAATGGATATGGGGAGGTTACCAGGGTCTAAAAGCAGTGCCTCCACTGATCTCCTGCTGAGTCTGGCGAGTGGCAGAGAGGATTTCCACTCGAATACCTACCCGAATAGCTAAAATCATCCTCTGAGGCATGTGGAAATATAAACCTTCATTTTCCCGCCTGCTAAAGCCACCTGCTGTTGTCTCCTCCTGCTTTCTACTTTTAGCTCATTAGTTCCACTGCAACTACACTGCGCTGTCTCGCTGCCTTTTACTGAAGGCACGCCAGTGGCGACTAAATGCATCCGAGCAGCTGTTTGACTCATTTGCTGCTGAAAAGCTGTGTGGACCAGGGAGCCCTGCTGAATAACAACCCCAGGGACGAAGCAGCCCCAAAACTATGACAGCTCCAAACATTACCGAGGTCATTTTATCACAGTCTCCTCTCTAACTTCTTCTGAGTGAGAAAGACGAGCCTCCATGGCCACAGCGATAATTTTATGAGCTGGCTTCTTAAATATCGTCGTGACAACTGCTCATTGAAGGATGCTGCCAGCTTACTTTTTTAACGGTGATATCCATGGAAAAAATTCCTATAATCTTCTACTAATCACAAGGAATGTGAATGGGACTCTGAAGACCTACCCAAGAATTTCCAAAATCTCACCAGGTGCAATAGATCACCCTTAATCGGGGAAAGATCTGCTTAGATTCCCTTCCTTTGCTGGGAAGGTGGTCATCTTCTCCAACAAGAGAGAGTATCGTCTAAGTCAACATCACCTTTACGTTCCAAACGCAGTTCCTTCTTGACAAAGACGGAAGAGAATAAGTGTCATATGGAAGAGAGAGTTAGACAAGCAGGATTTGCTGGTTGTCTGGGTGTGTGGCAAAAGCTGAACAGCATTCATGAGCTTCAGCAGTAGGAAAATAGCGAATATACCAGAAGTGAAGAGAGAAAGGAGGTGTAAGGAAGGAATTTCTTGCTGCTTTGCTAAACCATACCAGAATATGGGCAAGGAGGGGGGGAAAACAAGCTGCAAAGCTGAAGACGACAGGGTGAACTGGAAAATTCAGAAGTAGCTCAGGAAGTTACTGAAGAAGCAGGAAGGAAAAAGGAAAGGAAAGGTATGCGGCAGACACGGGGAACCGAAGAATCTGGAGAGCAACCATTTGTGGAGAGAGGAAATTCTGGGGCACACCAGGGGACATTCACACTGCGGTGAGAGCAGGTGGCTGCGGAAATCTTGTGACTGCTGGAGGAGAGTAGGACTGAGCAGGATGAAGATACAGAAGACATTATGTTTGTCCAAGAAGCCACCTCCGGCAATGAATGACGCTACCTGGAGCTTTCTGCGCACTTTCTACAACCAGTGCTAAGACATCACCTACCTGCCAAGCCCTCTCTGTGTCCCTTCTTCCCTCTACAGCATTGAAAACTAAGTCACCTCCTCACTTCCAGATACAGCAAAATTTCTTATTACAGAACTTTGTTTTGTGATTAATCTATTTGTACGATATTTTGCTGAGTGCAAAATATTAATATTTGAAAAAAAAAAAACACGGAACTTGTAAAATGTCAAGACAACAGAGAGATTTGCAGGGAGGAGAAGGTGAGTTTACAGCCCTAAAGGGTTAGCACTAATGAAGAAGCAAAACTTCGGTTTCAGAGAGCACTACAGAAATAGTCTCACTTTTCTTCTTGCAACTAATATGTTGTTTTTCTTCTGGAGTCAGACATCTCTTTAGTTACTGAGTGAACGATATAGATTTTCGCTACTGCCCTCCTCCTTTTTTTCCTTTCCTTTACGCTGGCATGAATTTGCGCTTCCTGTCAGACATCAGTTACTGCAAACCCACAAAGATCTCATCTGCTTTTAACTTCCTCCTCTCAGCTCAGGGTCTGCACTGCTTCTTCTCCAGCGTAGTGCCAATGTCTTGCCAGAAAACGGTTCTGGTGTAGCTAGCATCTGCCTGAGCTGGAGAGCATGCTGACCCCAGCTTTTCTGTCCGTGGCCACTCCCTTAGCCCACAGCTGCTTCACCCAAACCTCTGGTGAGTCGTTACCACCACTGGAGTTCAACTCACAAGAGATCAGTCATCAAAACAGAGCTGTAAAACATCTAAGTGCTGTTTTTGAAGAACAATCCCCTAAAGGGACTGTTCAACCATGTTATATTGAGCCGGTCTTTCACCGCCCCTTTGTGCTGCATCTTCTCTGCCCTCCCCAAAACCTGATTTGAACACAGAAGGTTTCCTTAGAGCACCAGTGAGGCTCCAGCAAACCCTGACTTTCACCCAACCTGTTCTCAGAGGCAAGTGAGAGCTCTGCAAACCCACCGAGGCACAAGGAGTGCTTTTCCCTGAATTTCATTGCCTAAAGCACAACATATTTGTGCTGATGGGAACAAGTGTTGTGCCAGCTACCGTGCAGGAAAGTCTAAATGCGGGGCGCAGGTAGAAGGCAGTGCTGTGCACAGGGCTCCCCAGGCACGAATCATCCATAGAAATTCTGATAACAGACTCCACTTTCTGGCTTTAGCTTTGTAGCACGGCTCAGGAGGGCGATAGGATAAAACTCCTGCCACAGGACACGGGAACCCATGCACAACAGGACTGAAATGAACCCCCTTTTGAGAAGGAGTAAAGGGGTGGAGGCGCAAAATACTGTTCAGTAAATGGGAGAGGAGAGGGAGGCAGATAGAAAGAATGGGAGATGGGGATAACAGCTGGAGAAAGAAAATTGGGTGGGAACTTAAGGTCAGTGGTTCAAAAGGGAAACAGAGTGGGTGAACCCAGATGAAACAGGGAGGACACAACTATAAGTTAGGCGAAGGAGAGTAGAGACTGGGTATCAAAATAAGCAGCATCAGAGCTTTGTCACACTTTTTCTGTGTAAATATACATCCAGCTTCACAACTAGCCCCCCATGTTCAACAGCAAGGATACTGTTGCCCTGAAAACTTGAATGTGAAGCCATCAGGGAGGGCAGGACTGTATTTTACAGGAAAAAAAAGAAAAAGAAATAAAATAAAGAAATGCTGAACAGATCTGCAGTGAGTGTGACAGTACCTTGGGTGTGTCGAACCCAGGCTGTTTGTGAGGTAGAGCTCCCACAAAGTGACTTGTATTTGGGTGCTTGCTACCCTTCTCCCTTTGGCTTTTGCTGGAGGAAAAGGAAACAATCTGAAAATCATTGCCTAGGACAGCAGTCTTTCTAAGATCAGATTTACCTGTAGCATTTGGAAAGGATGGTGTGTTTTACCCATGCAGGGATGTAAAATCCACTTGCTCGGGAACCACACGCGTACTATGCACTCTTCCTCTGGCTCTGCTATCTTCTCTTCAAGACCACGGCCAAAGAAAATAAGAGAAGCCAGCACCCCTGCTAGGGGCATATGTCTGAATAGGCACAGGCTTCATAATGTCCCCATTTAAATATGTATGGAGCCGATTGTGAATTGCTAATGTCAAGAGTGAAGAGGCTAAAATATTTTGGGGTGGTTTGGCTTTTCCCTCGGTGCTGAGGTTAAGGCACCTTCCGCGAGGTCACCGCCAAGGAAAATATTGGTGTCTTCCCTCCTCCTAAGGCTTTGAAACCAGCATCTCTGCTGTTTTTATTGCTGGTCTTTTGTGGCTACCGCAAAGAAGGCACCGTGGCTCCTTCTCCAGCGCCCCCCGCCCCCTGCGAGCCCCGGGCAGGCCGGGGGGGCTCGGGGGGGTTCGGGGGCCCGGGAGGGTGGGGGAGCAGCCGGGGGGCTGCGGGGGCTCATCCCGGGGGGCTCCCGGCGTGAGGATGGAGGGATGGAGGGAGGAAGGGAGGGCGCCCCGGGCTTTGTCCGGCCATGTGGGCTCGGAGGCTGCGGGCGAGGCAGAGCCGTCAGGGGGGCTTCCCGGCTCCCTCGGCGATTCCGCCCAGCCATGCCTGCCGGCTGAAGCTCACACGCGATTTCGGTGCGGGAAACCCCACCCCTGCCGCATCGCGGCTCGGCCGCCGTCGGAGGGGCAGCGAGGGGACGCCCGAAGCCCCCCGGGCCCCTCGGCTCTCCATCCCCCGCTCGCCCAGAGCCGCGCCAGCCCTCGGCATCTGCTGGCTCAGCTCTGCCCGAGCAGCAGTGCCCTTCCCCGGGCACTGAGGTGTCCTTCCTCCCCGCGCCCACAGCGCTGAGGCGGCTGCTGCTCACAGAGGGGAGTCACCAGCCTCTATGGATTAGAAACCCTTCCCAACTCGGTTTTTTTTGGGTACCTCGCAGTCGACGCCCCGCTCGCTCAACTGGACGTGGGCGAAGCCAACTCCGTCCCAAGAGTTTTCCGTCCCAACGCCCGGTTGGTGCCTGCACCAAACTGTCCTGCTGCCCTTCCATTGTCTCTTGGACCGACCGTGCGGCCGCGGAATCTGCTTTATGGGCTTGTAAAAGCCATTCCATCTTTGGGGTTGTAGCAGGTAGTGTGCGTTTCTATCCAGGCTCTAATCGAGGACTTCCACAGTAAAATAGGAACATAGAAAGTGTACATTTTGGAGTTCAGATGGTGTAGGTGGAGGCATCCATCACCCACAGCACCAAAGGGCGTTTGACTCCAAGGGTGGCGCATGGCTGCTCTGTCTCAGAAAAATACTGCACCGTGAGTGGAAAAAGGACACTTCCTCCATTTCCAAAGGGCAGTTCTCCATGCCCACAGGCAGGGGCTTGGGGATGCCTCAAAGAAAAGGCAGCGCTTCGTGTGTGATGCTAATGAGCTGCCCTGGCCACTGTTGCTGTTTTTCTGCTGGGAGATGGTGGCTTTCCTCAAAGGCAGCCCCAGCTCATCCATCCAGGGTACTTCTTCCAACATCAGGCTCTTGAGCTTTTTTCCTGAGTAATGAACTTCTTCAAAAAAAAGAAATTTGCTAGAGAGGAACCCGATCTTACTTTTTTTAGGACATCTCCTTACAGTTAAGAGAAGACATTGGCCACAGCTGAAAGGGGTCTAAGATTTTTCTGTTAATATATTATCACTTGGTGCTGTTTTCTGCCTAATTTAATTACATATAGATCTGAGTTTAAATAGCAACAAAGCACAATACAGGTTCTCAACCCAAGGCAAGGAAACGTTTTCATCTGTCACTTTATTGGTCACTGATTGGGATTTCTTATGCAGTCAGGGGTGCAGTGTTTTGCCACATCTAAAACTTATTCCCAATTTATTCCATGGATCATATGAAAAGAGTTATGGAAAAGAAAACTGTGCGCAGTATTTCATCACAAGAAATGCGTCATCTCTCACACAACAAAGCACCTCTTTTGTTTTACTCTATTGTTACTGTATCTTGATTTTTTAGATTATTTCTTAATTTTAGATGTACTTGTTCAGAACTTAAGAATGTTTGTACCCTTAAAGTGTATAAAAAGATGTGACAATAACAATGATATCCTCTGTGAAGTTGGTTTTGAGATTACAAAAATAATAATAAAAATATTAGAAAATGTGTTAGTAAAGAATATTAGGAAGTTAACAACTTAGAAAGAAAAAATGAATACAGGTGAAAAAAAATACACTTAAGGAATGTAATGCAGACCCAAACAAAAATTTCAGCTTTATTAGTTTAGAAATTCAACAGTTTTGAAAATAAGCCCTGGATGGAGTACATGTTTTAAATTTCATGTAGGGGTTCTACATGTATGATGTTTACAACCAGAAACAGACATTTGATAACCAGATCTCAAAGGTGTTCAGAGCTTTCTGCTGCTTGACCTACAACTTCAGAATTGCAAAGCAAGTTCTGGCTTGTTTTGCCTCTTCTCCAGGCTCTGCAGAAGTTTTAAGACAAGACTGTGTGTGCACTAAGACAATGCCTTACGCTGTAGGTTTGCAACAAGATGTCCAACATTAAGAAAAAAACAACAAAAAAAACCCTAGAAACAACCCCCAGCATTTTGTATAAGAATAAAACTAATCAATTGCAACTTTGTTTGAGGTGAATGGAAACTGTTCATGTCTGTACAACAGAGTTCTTGTGGGGATTTCAGGTAGAAAACCTCATATCTTTTTCACTCCTTTTTTCACTCATAATTTATAGAGAAAACAAAATCTTCCCTTAGGCTACAGTTTGTCAAGTTTTTTTTTTTCTCTCTTCCTGCTCAAAACAGTTTCTAAGCTGCCTGGAAGCACATGTGGGGCAAAATGTATTTTTTTTATTGGGAAAGAAAGGATTGGTCTTTTTTTTTCCTAATTATTAAGACAACTGAACTTTGAAACTTGACGTTTTGCTGCTTCTTGTTGGAATACACCCATGAACCACTTCGAAGTTGGTTTTGAACTCCTGCAAGCTACTTACAGGACATGAGGAAAACCATAAATTAGGTTGACAGCACTTGCATCCAGAAAACTTATCTGGTTTGTTCAGTTTCTTCAAAAGCCAGCATTTGAAAATCCCATTTGCAGCTCACAAGCATAACAATTTAGCCAGGCCAGGGAGTGATTTCCTAAGAAACTGAGTGGGCACCTGTTGGCTTTTGAATCAGTGGAGCCAGGAAACACTTTTGTCTTATTTTTTTCCCCACTTCTCAACTCCCTCTGTCCATACTTTCCTCTTTCTCAAAGTAAATAACCACAACTTGTTGAAAACACATGTACATTCGAAACTAGCACTATCTGGGCTAGTTCTGCCTTCCTAAAGCTTAAAGCAGAGTTTAAAACATGCAATTAAAATTTAAAATTCAGGATATTAAAATTAAAAATTCAGGATATTAAAAAAGTTATATTAAATCAAATAATTAGATTGTACTGCTGATATGAAACACCCTCATTTAGTCTTGTCATCTTAGAAATGCAGATTTGATTATTTTGATTTTTTCCTTAACTTTAAGAGAGAAAGGTCTGTATTTTTGCTAACTTGCCAGGGGTGCAGGAAATTTAACTAAAATTTCCTAAATTTTAGGGTTTAATTAAGCAACTTGAATGCTCAATTCAATTAAGTTACTTTATGTCTATGTTTCATTACCATCACAACTGAAGTTTGTATTTTTTTTGTTTAAAAAAAATAAGATAATATTTTTACTAGAACCGTATTTCAGTTCAAAATCAGGATTTCAGCATTGAGTATTAATATTAGAAACCTGCACAAAACTAAGACAAAGGGGTATGAAACACTTTTGATTTTTTTCTGGATCAACCATTTAACATAAGAGAGTGGATTCCAGCATGCAATTAACATTTTTTTTTCACCCAAAGAACAAAAATCAACAAATTTTGGCATTTCTTTGCTAACGAAACTTTGATTACATATTTTCCTTTGTTAATTTATGGCAAATAAGGTAGATATTAGCCTTGCCTCTAGCCCATGAGAATGTTTCACTGGCTGTTTACATATAGGCTGGGGCTTTATCGCAGGTCTGATGCAAGAAAGCTGAATTTTTTCTCTGGCCTCTGTGACCCCATTATGGTACTTTGGTTGTGTGCATTCTGCCAGCTCAGCCTCACTCCTCCAGCGTGACTATACATTTAAACAATGGACTCAAAACAGACTTGCAAAAAAAAAAGAGCTTCAAACTAGACATACAGATTTAGTTTTACCTAAATATATAATTTGTTTCATGCTTTCCTACTTAATTCTTTTAAACTTTGGTTTAAGTAGTGCATTAAAAACATTTAAAAGATCAGATAAACTGTTTACTGTTGCAAAACTTTACAAACCCAAAATATATTTCTTGAAGAAAAACTTGAATTTGAAATTTGTATAAAGTGCTACTTAATCTAAGATATATTTGTGTGTCTTCACTTGTATCAAGGGTTGTTCGATTGAGATGTAAATTGAGCTTTAAAACAGGAATTAATTAGCATGAGTGTAACGCTATATGTATGCACTTTAATTTTGTCAGGCTAAGACTTGTATTTATTTTCACAGGATATGCTTATGGGGATGCAGAGGATTTTTGTTTTACAGATCTCCCTACTCCTACTTAAATACTTACTTTTATAGAAGTTTTAGTTACTTGACTTAGCTACTTTTGGCAATAACTGGGCTGTACATAAAATGTTTTGGAAAAAATAAGGTCAAACTTCGTTGACTAATTAACTGTCAGAGAACCGTAACTTGGGGGAAAAAACATAGGTATTTCCTGATATAAAAAGACTGAGCCAGCCATTTTATACTGACAGTACCTACTCCTAAGATTTTATACCTAAAAATACATACAATACACTAAGTAAACACACTGCAAAGGAAACAGTTATACAGTATGGCTTTCAAGATGAACACAAAAGACTAAGCCTGATTCATTTAAAACCAGATAAAGAATAACTGAAATGACCTAATGAAATTATTCAGATATAAGCACTGATGTCTCCAGGAGGAGCCAACAATCCTACAGCTCAGCCTTCAGCCTCACAGGTATTTAAAGTTGCAATCTATAATTCACAGACTGAACTATTCAGTCTGCTTAAGAAACAGAGGAGAAACAAAAACTCAACTGTATTTAACATCAGGTTGCTTTCTGATCTTGGGAAAAAAATGTAAGCAGCAAATGATAAAAATATATACTGTGTTGGGAAAGCACATTTTAAATGCAAACAGCCATGACCACATTCTTCAAAGAATACATGTGTTAATGGCCAACTTAAACAGCTATTTTCACGAATGTTACATCAAAATTGGAACACCTATTCCTGAAGAAATTGGTAAAAGACAGGTAAAATCTAAACCAAACTGTTGCCTAAACTAAAAGGCAATGAATCCTTATCAACCTCAGGCAACAGAATTAATATATTTTAAGACATTCAACAAAATTAAAACAAAAAAAAAAAAATTGTAAACTATGAAACCTGAGCAACTAGCAGCTCCAATTTTGCTTTAATATAACAAAAAAATTTATACATATATATATGATTTTAAACAAATATTTAAAGCAAAACATTGCAGAGTTTCTTCAAAAGACATCGTTACACCAGAATTTTTATAGAAAAAAGGAGATGGAGGGGTTTTTTTTCTTATTAATAATTAATGGCTACTTGGAAGGACCTCTGGGCATCAAAATCTAACCAGTGCAAGGTTCTGAAAAGCAAATTTAATGCTACTTCTCTATAGCTTTACGAAATGTAATGTTGGGGCTGAATTCACCATGGATCTATGATACTGCTAGCTGAAAACACCACTATCGTACCAGTAAGACAAAACAGATTCTGGAGAGGAGGGTCTCATTGTTCTTACCAAAGGGATTTCATGCTTGGGTTGCTGCCCCATTTTGCTCCCTTACGTGATATTTTTCCCCCCCTTAGCAAAAGACCTCCTTGATCAAAGGAGGAGCAAAAATAAAATAAAAAGAAGAAATATATTCTGATTTATCTAAAATGTAACAAAATAAAACAAAACAAAAACAAAACAAAAGACCATCTGAACCAAGTTGAAATACACTTTAGTTGTGAGAAATGCTTTTACTTCGAAAATAACTCCTTCATTTTCAATTCTCCACCCCCTGAAAAAGCCCCACAAAATATTTTGTGGCCAGAGGAAGCCATATTGGCCATTCTTCCTGTCACTTGATCAAATAAACTTCTGAATTCCTCTAGCTGTATTATATAGGATACATTTATATTTTCTTTACATTCTCTTCCCACCACGACTGCAAAGATCTTGGATATCAAACTGCAACACGTTAAGTTCTATTTTGAAACTCCCATTTTAAATCCAGCTGCGCCAAGCAGAGGGAACACTGATGAAAAGTTTATGTGTATATATATTCAAACAAGACTGGAAGCTGTTTTCACACAATTTAAATGTACGTGATCAGATGTTTGTTCTGCAAGATCTGTTTGCAAATGTTTGCGAGCTGAAAATAAGATAAACGGAGCAATTAGGACTGGAATAGAGAAATCCCTGGACAAAATGGAAAATACTCTCAAATCAGCATGCAGAGGTTCATTCTAAACCACAGACACTGTTATATATACCGGAATATTCACTTAGAAAAAATTATTTGTATTATTTTAGTACAATAATACTGTGATAGCATCGCATTGCTAAGTAAAGAATTCCTGTAACTTTCCCATAAGCAAAAGAGCACACAGAGCTCTCCTCTTTAGAATTCTTGGTTTTTTTGGTTTGGTTTTTTTTTTTTATTGGAGAAAAAAATAACGAAAGCCTCGGACGTTACTGGCTACAATGTTTTACCTCGAGCCCTAAAACTTCCGATGCAACCGTGTGATTTATTTGTTTCCTTTCCCATCCGCACCGCCCGCCGCCGCTCTCCCGGTCACCGGGAGCGCAGGTATTTCTGGGATGAAAACTTCCAAATGGGAGCCGAGTACACCCTGCGGAGCCCGGTCCTCGCCCCGGCGGCCGCGGGAAGCCGAGAGCAGCCCCGGTGTCGGTGCGGGGGAGCGGAGCATCGCCGCCGCCCGGGACGCGGAGCGGGGGGAGCGGAGCGTCGCCGCGCGGGGGGGAGCGGAGCATCACCTCCTCCTGGGATGCGGAGCATCACAGGGGGTGCTGAGCATCGCCTCCTCCCGGGATCCCGTAACCGGAGCCACCGGTGCCCCCCACGCCGCGGCCCCGCGCGGAGCCGGACCCCGCTCTCCGTTCCCCGCCGCTCCTTTGTTCGCCGCCCGGGCCCCCCGGAACGGGCACCTCTGCGTCGTAGCAGCCACTTACCGCCTTACAAAGCCCCGTCCCGCCGGGAGGGAGCGGGGCCGCCTCTCCCGGTCCCCGCCCCGCCGCCCCCGCCGGTTTCGCGCCACGCGCCGCAGGGGCCGGTGCGGCAGCCAATGGGCGGCGGCGGGAGGTGCGCGGCGCAGCCAATGGGAGCGGCCGCCGCGCCACGCCCCGCGCCGCTTTACTACGAGCCCCTATGGCCGCCCGCGGCTCGGGGCGTGCGGCGGCCCCGTCACCCCGGGGGAGGCGGCGGCGGCGGCGGGACCGGCGCTGTCGTCCCGTCCCGTCCCATCGCGGGCTCCGCGCCCGCGGTGCCACTGAGCCGCGCCTTCCCCCCCCCCCCCCCACCGCACACCTCGCCACCGCACCGGGACCGGTGGCCCCCCGCGCCTCCGCCCCACGCGGGAGCCTCCCGGGGGCGGCGGTAACGGAAAAAAAAAGGAAATCCCACCCAAGCCCACCCAATAAAAAAAAAGGGCATAGAACGGCTGGGGCTGCGGGCGGTCCAAGGCGCCTCACCGGAGCTCCTGGAACGCGGGGTGCGGGGGATGCTGCGGGGCTGGGGGCGTCTCAGCCCCGAGGTGGGAAGAAGCACATGGTTGAGTTTTGATTCTAAATGGCAGACTGTCGTAAAAGCCCTCGGCTAATTAAAGGCGGGCTTGGCTCCCTTGTGTAGAGTATTTCTGTAAGTATTTTAACTTCTCGGGTTCTGCGGGAGATAAACACAAACATTTGAAACATAAATAATTAAAAATGTTGATAACGCCTTTTTCTTACAGGGGTGGCTCGAAAAAAAACCACGCGTTGGCTGCGAGAATGCTCCGATGTGTGCTCATGCGTTTGGTTTGTGACTGCCAAAATAAATTACGTCTCAAATTGTAAAACTACGTTCTCAATAACGCTAAGATTTGGGAGTGCCCGATTGATCTGACCCGTGTTCATCTCTACGGGGAAGTGGAGCTTTGTCAGGCAACATGAGCAAGTTTGTTGTTGTTGATTTGCCTTTCTTTTGGCATTCAGGATTTGGATTTACTCTAGAAACCAGTAACTAACCCACACGTCTTGACAAACAAAGCTATACATTATTTAGCTTTACAGAAAATATTCCAGCTTATTAGCAAGATTTTTTTCAGATTATCAAAAAAAAAGGGATTGCTAATAAGCAAGGTTGTGTGTTCCCCCCCCCCCACAATCATCTGATTACAAAGAGGTTTACAATGTTTTTGGAAAACTGATGTGTGTTGTTATCATGAACTCTTATTCTTCATTTCTTAAAAAAAAATAATCTTCCAGCAAAACAGATTACCAAACTAGAATATGAAATGAAATACATGCACCCAGTTCAGCAGTTTTAAGAGGAAATACCAGACAACGCTATAGACCAACCACATAGAAATAAGCACACGCAACTGCCTTATAGATTCAGTACAAATCAAATTTATAAAAAATGCAATTAATCTGCAAGAACAGTGACTAATTCCTTTCATAAGTTTGACTAAGAATTGAGTAGTTTGGAGGGGGCTGTTGTTTAGTTTAGGCAATTGTTTATTTTAGCCAGGCTACACAGGCGGATGGGGTTAGGAAATACAGATTCATTTAGGAAAAATGCCACATTCAGCATCAAAAAGTCATAAACAGGTTAATACTGTAGGGAAAAAAAAAAATATTTCCTCCTATCCCCAAGACGCTTATTTGCTAATTTTCTACAAAATGGAAGTTATGATTAAATTCTGATGAGTGGGACACAAAAAAACCCGCTTTCCTCAATCACAAGCTGACAATTAAAAGTTCATAAAAATGACACTGGGATTAAACAATGGGCTGAAATGACAAATATTAGCTGCTCGCTAAGCCAGGCGCTTGGACGCACACAACAAAAGGGCCGCGTTTCCCACTTACTGCCACATCCCCCCAGCCCCTGCCCGGTCCCCAGCGCTCCGGGGCTCCAGCCCGCATGGCAGGACGTGTCTCCTCGCCCCATGCTCCCACCAGGGAACCCTCCAGCAGCTTTGCTCTCCCTCCCAGCCCCACAGCCCGGCCGCAGCCCCGGGAACAAAAGCCTGTCCCCCCCTCTCCCGGCCGCCGGGGAGGTTTAAATCGCCCCTCGGTGATGCTCTGCGTGGTTCCAGTTAGGCACAAAACTGGGAAGCGTTCCTGTTTACTAGGGATTTCCAAGCGTACTACAGGACATGTGGAAATCCATTCACAGCTCTCTAATAAAAGTATTTTAGCCGTTTTCCATGGATGTACCTATTAAAACGTACCGCAAGGAGCCTACCACGGAATAAATGAAACCTTAGTCTAAAGTGCGTCGAATTATTAAACAAAACCTCCTAGATCGCTATATTAAACACAGTGCTGGCTTTCATTTCCGTATCCTTTCTTCATCTTCAGGCAACATTTTGTTTGCACTGGAAAGGCTCCACACCCCCCGAACCCCTCCCCCACAAGCCCACCATTGTATCCGTACGAATGTGGAGAATTATGAATGGTTCCTTCAAGCGGGCCGGGGAGCGGGGGTGGGGGGAGGGGGGTGGGGGTCGCCGAATCCCTTTGTGTGCCGTTCCCAGTCGAGGGCAACGCTGCCTTCCCCCCGCGCCGTCCACCATTACCCAGCTGGAATGAGAGCGCGGCCCCCAGGACTCTCTTCCTTCTCCATCATCCCCCAACTCTCCTCTACCCCTTTGTCTTTTATTATTATTATTATTTCTTTCCCCCACCACCACCTCCCCTTTTTATCTTCCTTTCCGTAGGGCTCAGCGCAAGGGGCACTGCGAGTGATGCAGAACCATTACCATATGGGGCTCCTCCGAGGCTACAGAGACCCCCGCAGCCCCCCCGCACGCAGCCGCGGGTCCCCGCTCTCCCCCCCTCTCCTTTTTTTCCCCTCCTCCTCCTCCTCCTCCTCCCCCACCGACCCCCGGTGCCGGAGAGCGGGATCGCCCAGGCACGACCCCAGTGCATAATCCGCACAGGCTGGCACGGCGGGGGCGGAGCGGAGCGGGGCGGGCATTGCGGTGCCTTGTCCCCTCCCTCGCTCGGGGGGAGGTGCCCTCCCGGCCGTTTTTGGGCGGTGGGGAGCGCCCAGCGGACTCCCCCGGCGGAAGGGCAGAGGCGGCGCAGACCCGAGCGCAACCGGCGCCCACCCAGCTCCGGTTTCCCCTTCCCCCGCCCTCTCGAAACTTGTCCTGTCCTGCCCAGCCTCCCCCCATCCCTCCTCCCCGTCCTTCACCCCGGCCCTCCTCCTCCTCCTCTGTGAGCGTGTGCGCGCCCCATCCACTCGCTAATTGAAGAGCTGGGATTCCTCACGTGAGAAGTTGATTTGTAGTTTGAACACGTGGCTCATTCAAAAAGCCGGAATATTCAAGTAATTTTTTTTTTTCTCTCTCTCCCTCCTTCCTTCCCTCCCCCTTCCCCTTCTCTGGGTCTTTTTTTTTTTTTTTTTTTTTTTTCATATTGAGAGGCGGCGCCTGCACGCACGTAGTGTGACATTTTCATAGTCCGCCTGCTGCTGCCACAGGGGCTTGGGGGCAAGACAAAAAAAAAAAGTACTTTTCTTTCCCCCCCTCCCCTCCTCCTCTCCCTCTCAGCCCGCCATCCGCGGCGCTGGGTGTTTCCCTGTGCCCGGGCAGCACTTCGGGCTCCCGTTTGGCCACGCTCTTTTTTTTTTTTACCCCTTGAGAGAGAGAGAGAGAGGGAGGGACACAAGCTGCAGATCTGATTTTTTTTTTTTTTTTCTCCCTGTCCTCTCTCTCTCTCTCTCTCTCTCTCTCCTTCCTCCCTCCATCGCATTTTGTTTTATTTCCCCCTTCCTCCCCACCTCCTCTCGCAAGACGAGGGTTGCAGCCCGCCGTGCGCGCCTCCCCGAGCCGCCAGGAAGATGAACAAGCTTTACATCGGCAACCTCGGCGAGAACGTCAGCCCCCTCGACCTGGAAAGTCTCTTTAAGGACTCCAAGATCCCCTTCTCGGGCCAGTTCCTGGTGAAGACGGGGTACGCCTTCGTGGATTGCCCCGACGAGAGCTGGGCCATGAAGGCCATCGAGGCACTTTCAGGTGAGCAGCCCCTTTTCCCACTCCCCGCAGCTCCCGCACGCCGCGCTCCCCTCCGCGCCCGCGGAGCCGCTGCAGCGGGGTTGGGCCGAGCCCCTGGGGGGGGACCTTTGGGAAGGATGGGGAGGGTCCCTACCCCCCCTCTTTCCCCCAGGTGAGATGCAAACTGTTGTTTTTCCAGCGCTGGGCTTGCGCGGCCGAGGCCCCCGGGGTGCGGGGCTGAGGGGGTGTGGGAGCTTGGGCGCCCCGACCCGCTGTTCCCGTGGTTTTTTTTCCGCCCCCCTCGTACCCTGCCGGGGCCCCGATGCGCGGGGGGGGGGGGGGGCGAGGGGGCGGCTCAGCTCCCGCGCTGGGCGCAGCCGCTCCCGCAGGGGCCGCCTCTGCCCGCGAAGGGGATGGGGGCGAGCCGCCCATTGCCCTCAGTTTGGGATGATGGGGAAGGGGGGGGAGCTCTGCCAGCCGCCAGCGTGGGGTGATGGGGGGAAGCCCATTGCTCCTCGATCGGGGTGATGAGGGGGAGCCCTGCCTACCCCCCCCCGCGCTGCCCCGCTATTTATTTCGGTTTCTCTTCGCTGCTCTCACGCACCCATCACCGCCTCCAGCAGCGCGCCGGCTCCTGGCCCTGACATCCTGTTTTTGTGTGCTTTAAAAAAAATAATAAAAAAATTATGCTTTTTTTTTTTTTTTGGTTTTGGTTTTTGTTCTTGTTGGGTTTTGGTTTTTTTTTTTTTTCCCCCTCTTCTCCGCGGGAAGCGGCTTTGCGGAGCTCCGGGAGCGGCTGCCGCGGGAGGGCTGGGCTCGGGCGCTGCGCGGTGCTTCGCTTCGCCTCCTTCCCGCCGGCTTTTGCGCAGGAAAACCTCCCCGAACCGGCGGAGACCCCTTCTGTCCCTGCCCCGAGGCCGGGCCGAGCCCCGCTCCCGCCGTTCGCTCGGGCCCCGCTCCTGTCCCCGCTCCGCCGATGAATGAGGATAACGTGTTGCGCTCCCTTTTCCTGCTTTCCACTCTGGCAAAACCCAATCCGGGAGACGAGGACGACTCGCTCAGATATTTCTCTTTATCCTTGCAGGTAAAGTGGAGCTGCACGGGAAACTCATAGAAGTGGAGCATTCGGTCCCTAAAAGACAAAGGTAATTAATTTTTATTCCCCCCCCCACCCCTCCCGCCTTCAGTTACTCAGTGAGAAGCAATTTGAAAAATGCTTAGGTTTGTGTTTCTTCTCTCCTGTAGATAAATGAACCGCTTTCTTAAACCCATAGTCGTGCACTCTGTGCTGTCCTAGAGGTTTTCTAGCATCACCCCATGTATTTCTAATGTAAGGTCTTGGCCAGGCAACAGTGATAGTATTAATTCCTTAAAAAAGAAAAGCTCCTTTCTGTGGGAGAAGCAAGTTATTTTGGTGTGATGGCGAACGATTGTGAAGATTTCAAAATTTAAAGTTCCACGAGAAGAGTTAAAATCCGGGGTGTTAGCAGGAAATGAGACATGGTGTTGTGAACTGTGTAATGGGCAAACACACCAGCTTTGCTCCAGCAACAAAAAGCATCTTGTAAATATGCTGTTATCTGTATTTTTTTCATCCTGCCATGTTGGAATCTGCAGCATTTTATAGGCACGTAGTAGAAGTCTCATCTGTATTTGAGAGGATTTTTCATCAGAATTTCGAGCTGCTCTGTGGAAGCAGCAGGAGAATGACTCCTCAATAAGGGCAGGATTTATGCATCCTTAATTTCTAAACGTATGTTTAATTTCTGCAAGATTGTAATTTGGGCTCGGTGTAAAGAAGCAATATTTGCAAGAAAGCAGGGTAGTATTTTTATGCTGCCTATAGCAATTCAGCCTGCTCCTTTCACAAATATTTAGACTATAGAAAACCTGGCGTGCACTAGAGAGTAAAAGCAAAATAGATCAAACTTTCCACGTGCTTGTTCCTGTACTCCATTATTCAATCTGGGAAGTATGTCTGTCTGTTTAACTTTGTTAAAAGGGACTTCTACTATTTCAGAGTTATTTTTAAAAGTACAGTTTTTCTGAAAATGTGAATTAGCTCTTCTGGTGGGCATTGTATCTTGGTATTTTGAGAATCAGAAGTTTAATCTCTAGTGTTACAGGGAAGCTTCACTTGAGAAAGTATGGAGGGTTTTTTTCTCTAGTTAAAGGGGGGGAAACCCCTCTTTGGATGAATTTGAAGCATGCTAATCTTTATGGTTGTATTTATGTGATAGTTTTCATTGGAAAATAATGTGTTGCATTTGCTCTTTCTCATTTAATATGCAAGGTATATGGCTGGGATTTATAGTAGCCTATTTCATCTCTTATGTATATAAAAACACTGTTGTAGATGAAATATATTTTTAGATTTAAGGAGAAAATTCCATGGGAAAGATAAGAATTGATAATTTCCTAGTAGTCTCTGTAATAAATAAATAGATTATCACATTTATTAATCTTAAACTTGCACAAGTAGATTTTAGGTATGCTGTTGAAAACAAATTCATTTCACTCATGTAAAAGTAATTGTAAAATCACTGGTGCCTCCCCCCTTTTTTTTAATTGTTATTTAATGTGTTTAAAAGTATTTTCCTGCTCTTTCAGCTGTCAGCTGAAATGGTGTAAAAATCCATTCCTCACATTGGGTAGAGCGTCTTCCTATTTGTCTGTGAATTAGCAACTATCAGAAACATGTATCTGTCTGTAACTTGTTGAAAAGAATTCTGCACTGAACTTAAGCACTTTCCTAGGCATGCGTTGCCTACAGATAGGCATGGTATTGACAAGGATTGCAAATGTAATTGCATCAGCATTACCCCTATTGCTTCTCCCAAAGCCCTTATTTGTTAAAATACTGTTTCATCATGGAGTATCATGTTGGAATGTATCAGATAGAGTTCAAATTTCTACTGCTGTTTTAACAGAAAATCAAATTGCATTTCTTATAACTGCACTTCCTTCCCCTTTGTTTCCGCTCCCCCTCTCCCAAAATCAAATATAGAAAGCCACTTAAAATTAATTCAGTGGCTTCCATATGTAAAAGTGACTCTCTTGTTAGTTTTACAGACAACTAACAATTTTCTCCTTTCTTGGGGGGGGTCAAAAATGGAGATTTTTTTGTCTCTCTAAATATTGCTTACTGGACATGTATTTAGAAGAGTTAGATACGTATAAATACACTGTTTTCAAATGTTGAGTGTTTTGGCGAAACTGGTTATTAAGGTGCTTTTAGAGCAACTTAGTTGAAGTCTTTGTATCTTTTTCCATGAGGGGAAGGTGTCAGATGCAGTTGGTGTGGGGGGGTGTCCCTCTCCAGGCTCACCCACTGTGTTTGGAGGCTGCGAGACTGGGGAGGGTGTTTCAGAGAGCCCTCTGAGCTCCAGTCTGAGGGAGATGGTTAGAGTAGGGATGCCAGTTGGGGGAGGAAAAGAAAAGTGGATGTGTCAAGTCTGTCTTTCAGCGTGAGTGTGCGATTAATAGTTTGGTCAAATGATTACTTCATAAGAGCAAAAGTTGTGTTGGAGTGCACTGAAATTGTTCAATACATTGTATTGACCTCTGCTGCTGTTGAGGCCGCTCCATGGAGAGTCCTAGCGCCCCTCCTTACAAACTCCTTAAATATGATTTTTATTTTTAGCAGAGTGTCTATGCTACCACAAAGGTAGCTTGTGGGTGTCATTTTCTCCAGAGGTGCATGGGAGGAAAGGGTAAGGGTTTGGTAATCCATATCCTCATTGAATAAAGGAAGGTCAAGAGGTGGTGTCAGCCAGGGTTGCCATAAATTGACCTGAATCCAGAAGATGGTGGACTGTTCCTGGCTTGTTATTCAGGGTGAAATTCTTGGGCCCAGTAGTCACTGCGTTCCAACCCTTTCTGGATCTCCAGATTTGAAATGGGCACACCCAGATTTGCAAAATTACCTTCCTACCTGCTGTGGAAGGAAGGCGAGAGCCTGTGTGTGGCTTTTTTCCCTCCCCTCCCCCCCAGAAGCATTTGAAAACAGACAAGGGGATACGCTGTGGTTGAAAGAAGGGGCCTGGTCAAGGTTTCCTTGATGGAAGGGTGGAGAATTATTTTGGGGGAGGTGCAAAGTGTTTAATAAGCTCAGAGTAGATTCCTGACTTACTATTGAAATCTCAAGGGAATGCCAAAGGAATGCAGCATTGCTGCATTCAGACCCCTCAGTGTGGAGGAAGACTATTGCAATATTTAAAGGTTGAGGTCACTTAATGCAAAACTTGGAGAAGGCATTGTAATAATTTTGTCTGCTAGTCACGCTCTGCAAGGGAATGCAGGGCACTGTTAGTCACGATTGTTACTTAGATGGGTTTTCTTCTCACAATGCAGCAATGCGGGAGGAGGATGATGGCAGCCCATAGCCTACGTGCATCCATGCCCATGAAACTTGTGGCGCAAGGCTTTGGGTACTACCTCGCTGCAATCCAAGAGCAGCTGGTATCTCGCAAGGCGATGTACGTTGCAATCTGATTATTCAAATGGCCCTGATGTCACCGTGCGTGATGAGGGGGGAGGGCAGGCGCTAACTCTGGGCACCTGGGATGTGGCTGGTGCAGCCTCCTGGCTCTGGTTTCTAAGACCAGGTGGGCTTCCCACCCTGTCCTGATCTACCATGCCCGCTCTTGGGGCCTCCAGGTGCCTAAAATGCTCACAACACCTCAATTGTCCTAATGATGAGGCATTTTTCCAATTAGGAGATTAATGTTTGTCTTCTCCCACACCTCGAGAGGGCTTTTTGTTGAGAAAATAAACTCGCCGTGTCTCTTCTGATGGGGTTTGTTTCAGGGAGGAGCTGGAGAAGAGTGTAGCGAAGGCACACCTTGTAGGTAATGTTGCCTCCTAACATGCTGTGCTTCACCTCTAATGCTAAAGCATCTGAAGGCTGATTTGAGGAAAACAGGGCCCATATCCCTCATGCAACCACCTCTATCCTGGGGATGAATGTTCCACTGTTGGAATGGTGCGGGATTGTATTGTCAATTTCCAGTATAATGAGAGTTTGTATCTTTGGTGTGGAAAGCTGTTGGAAACAGCTTCAGAAGGCTGAAGTATGTATGTTGGCTACAATGGTCACAGTTATTAACAGAAATAATTAATGGCATTGATTTTTAGTTTTGCTTCTGAAAATATCAAGCAGGGAGTAACATGCCGAATGTAAGAGAACACGGTAGAAAATGTCATTTATTAGCCATATTCATACTCTTTTCTGTGGAAAGAGGTGGATGACCCTGCCTGAGTCCAAACTAGAATGCTTTTGCGAGTCAAGAGCCAAAACTTTGCATAGTGACTTCGGGTTTTTATTCTCTATTTCCACATTTATTTTGCAAATGTGAACACAAGTTTTTTTTTTTTTCCTAAAAAAAATCTTTGAAGTTTTACAGTTAGTGGAAACAAACCTGAAGAGTTGTGGCAATTCCTATGTAGACAATGAGTCATTATGGCAGGAACAGACAATTCTTCACTAATTGTGTTAATTATTACAATGTTCAAGTTTACTATTTCTAACTTTTCATACTGTTTGATTATTTAAAAAAAAAAAAAAACAACCCAAACCCAAGCCCTTCTTGTTGCAGCTTTTAAAAATAAGCTGGTGTATTTGAAACACAGCCATAAATGCACATCCAAAAAGCTTGGTCCTAGTCTGTTTTTGCTACCTTCCTTTACAGGTGCTCTGAGAAAATACTTGTAGTGGACCTTAAATTGTGCATAGATAATAGTGAATTTTGAAGGCATGGAATAAAAAATAACTTTTTGGAAGTGTAATTCAGTAGTAGTAAAATATAATCAGGAAATGTTTTAATTTTTTTTATTTCTCCCTTTTTTCCCCCCTTAAGCATGGGGTAACAGCATTTTCCAATTTTTGAGACCTTGGAGGTGGTATTTTTGTAAAATGGAGCTGTGTTCATTTCCGTTGCTCTTTTAACTGCAGAGCATGGGACTCTGCAGTGCTGGAGTCCTTTTATGGCTTCTGGCTAGCTACTGAGTGGACTTGAAATGCTTAGTTTTGACCTGAAAAATTCTTAACTGGCCTGGGATTTACCTGCCTGGCAGAAAATGTGAGGCTTCCCATAATGGCCATGAGAGGGGGGGGGGGACCCAAGTGGATTTAGAAAATACCTAATACTTAACCACAAACAGGGATAGCACTTCAAGGGACCTTACAGAAAAGATTCTTTGCTCTTTAAATGTGCTTCTCTCCTTAATGTTGTCTTGACTTTTTTAGTGTTTTATCCTCCTGGGGTTTTGGTGGCAAATGCACAGTGCCATGGAGCATGGTTAAAGACACTTTTCTGGTGATTTCATCCTCATACAAGTCCAGTGAGACAAGCACAGAGCAATGTTGATGCGAGTTTTTTTTTTCCTTGTAACTTAAGAGTCAAATTTATTATTGGAATTCAATTATTCAGAATCAGTAAGTAGATGGAGAATATGTGCAAGAATTAAATGCTGTGAAATCTAAGGAGGATAGTTTTTCATGTTTGATAAAGGGATAGAAATAGGTCAAAAAGTTTGAATAGGATTGATGCGTTTAGCAGTATTGAGGTGCTTTATGTTGTTCCAGAGTGCTTCAATATGATTCTCTTTAATGTGTGTTCTCTTATTTTGTTTTCATAAGCAAAATGTTTATCTGAATGTCAGTCCATTCTTAATCTCAAATGATGCAGAATATAGAATTATATGTTATGTGCTAATTACTGTTGAAAGCTAAAATAAAACCATAACTTGTCACATTTCTAGGCGAAATAAGGGAATTGTTACTAAAAATACTTGTGCTTTATCTTATAGTCTGAGGTTTCCATCCTCTTTCCTTTCTTTTTATTTTTCTTTTTTTTGGGTATGTCAAGCATATACACTCGTGTGCCTTCCTGTCCTACATCTTTGCCGTATAAGTCTTACACTTGCTGTCCAAATAAAGAAAATATGTGCCATCCAAAATCTCCCTGTCTCCAGGTTTGGGTTGCGGAGCATTGATCAGGAAGCCTAGTGCTTACTGGTGCTACCCTGCCCCTCTGGGCACGTTCATCCATGTGGGCACCTCAGTGGCAGTTGATCTTTTTCATCACCTGGAAAAAGTAATTGGTAAAAAGCTCCTCTGTGTTTGGGTATATCTCAGGTAGTTAACAAAGAATATATTATTGTATTCTCTCTGGGTTTTGCCTTTTTCCAGATCTGCAGTACTCGTTTAGGAACATGTATGGAAAGATGCATACATTTAATCAAGGAGAAAATCTTGGTGTTTCTAGTTGGATACTTAGCAAATAAAGTAGGTTACTAGGTTCAGTTTAAGGGTAAATGTTATAACACAATAAAAGAAGGGCCAAAAAAGGTGGTGGTTTCAATTTTTTTTTCCTGCAAGTGCATTGAGATTATGAAACGGGAAGCGATATTAAGTTATAATATTAGTTGTTACTTTTGCTGAAGTGTATTATCATGGCAGTTGGCACAAGAGAAACCTGTAGTATAAAAGCTGCCCCTGTGCAATGTAACCTTAGCAGCGATGTGCCTCTCCCTTATTGCCTGCCTCTTCATGGTGCGGTAGAATCAGCATCAACTAAAACTGCCCTTTTGAAAATCTGGGTGGAAAACTGTCTCTAATGGGTAAAATGAGCCATTCTGTATTTGTAATTCGGTTAAAATTTGGCTAAGAGCACAGATAACAATGAATCAAAGAGGGGTGTGACCCTTCCTGCGTATGGGACTAAGCATTGAAATGAAACTGTCTTGAAATGAAAGGCCTTCAGCTGGGAAGGGCCTTACTCCATTTTAATTTTTTTGGTATCTTGGCCATTTTCTGACTGTAATAATAACGCAGAGAAGTATTTCGAAGAGAATGTGTGTGTGTAAGAGCCTGTGTGCGTATATATACACACATGCATTTTGAAAGATTATATTACCATCGAATAATTTGCAGTTTAAGAAGAGGCCAGCTAAAAATATCTGGAAAACTTATAAAAATAGTAAGGTTGTATTTTTTTTGCTAGTACCAGTACACTTGAACACAACTGGAGCTGAATGCTCACTTTTGAAAGATTAACTTTCATGCTCAGCTGAACTTTAGGAACGCTATTTTAAAATAAGTAGTCTACACCATGTGTCTAATACATTTTTCTGCTTTGTGAAAATAGCAGTGTTTTATTGTTTTGGTAAATTGATTTTATTTTTAAATGTTGAATGTACAGGACCTGTAGGTTTTCCCTCAAAAATGGAACTCACTTCACCTTAATGGAGCCTTAAATATTGTCGTGTAGAAATCAAAATTGGGAACGCTGTGTGAACAAAAATTTTCTTTTTTGTTGAAAAAATATGTTGCTACTTGGGTTCACAGTTACTTTTTAAGGAAACTTCGTGTTAAATAGTGGTTAGAGATGAAGTAAAAATCTTATTGCATTTAGATTTGGTATTATCTGTTAAATATCCAGCACGTATGGATCAAGGCAAGTCCCTAATTTTCTAAGAATAAGCAGGACTAGCTATGAGAAGGAGGGGGGAAAAAAGCAACTCAGACCCTCGAGTGAGTTGTACCACGTGGTTGCTTCACACAGTTTTCATCCTGGGGCCTGATCCTGCATGCCCTCTACCCCTTCTTCCCTGCCCTTGGAGAAAGTCCTCAGTGTGCTGCGGGGAGGCTCTTGGGAAACAGTGTTTGCAAAACTGCCCTAGCTTTGACACAGGAAAACACACGTACCGTCTGAAAAAGGCAAAAGATACAAGATTGTTCTTTAATTTTTTAGAAAAAAACCAATAGTTTTCAGACAGTTACAGAACGGATCATCCAGAGATTAAATTTCAGTGATAGAGTGGATTATTTGGTTTATACATGTAGGGGAGATTCTCTGCGTGATGGTGACTTCCTGGTTATAGTGGAAGAATGGTTCAATTTTTCCTCCTACACCTACAGCAAAAATCTCAAAACAGCGTTTCTTTAGGACAGTACTTGAAAAACATAATCCGTAGGATGTTTGAAGAATTTAAGTAATAGTTTAAGACAATAGACTACACATAACGTAAACCATGTCTTGCCTTTTCCTGATGTGAATTAAAGTTCTGGTAAAGGTGCTTTACATGATTTACATGATTTTCCAATCAAAGATTTATGGCAACCTTAAGCAGGTAATGGTTATAAGAAAAAAAAAGTTTATTTGTGTGTATATTGGAATATTGTTACTAATTTTGAAATAATTTTTCTGATGAGTTGGCAGCCTACACAGCTTCTCCTTGCCATCGTGGTGTTGGTCCGTTACAGATGTGTTCTGCTGTGCTTTACAGAGCACACAGGATTTTCTTATCGAGGGAAATGGATCCCTGAATGAAGTACATCTTTCTTTGTGGAAAACCAGCACTCTGGTGTGCAGAGGGAGCTATTCATCAGGGCCAAGTGAGAGGGGTTCAATGCTAAGTGTCTTTTAGGGGTATTGATCACAGCAGGTGCTGGTGCTGATCCACAGCAAGAGTTCATCTATAGCGAGCTTTGCATTAATAGAAGTTTGGTTATTTAAGTATGTTAATAGCTGGTGGTGGGCAGTAGTGTGACTTGGTGACAGAGAGCTAAAACCTGCCATTGCTAATTTCGAGATGCTCGTTTTGACCCTAACAGAAATGCTGAATATATCAATATTTGATTGTTACCTGGTTATGTGAATTTTGCACCTGCACAGAAATTTATAGTGTACATTTTTAAGAAATGTACATTTAAAACTGTCTACAAATTCTGATTCTCTTTCAATTTCAAGTACATACTAGGCGATGGTAAGCACGCAGCTTAACACGTGGTTTTAACACATAGGTTCAGTAACATTTAGTGGAAGAGCTGGAGGATCCTAGGGTACGGCATAGGTATTTATGTTGATTCTATTAATCTGTAAAAAATAGGTGAGAAATGGACAGCTCTTAAATCAGAGCAGATATTTTTTTTTAAATCCTGTGTACTCATCATTGAATTTCTTCTCTGTATTTAATGTTGGCATAATTCTTCTTATACTCCTAATACCAGTTCATTTGAAGGCACATCAGAATGCCTATTCTGTTAACATTTTTCTTAAATATTTGCCCCCTCCAAAAAAAAAAAAACCCTCAGCACCCAAACACCCCATGTTAAGTTACGACAGTCCAAAAGTAGGTGGCCTTTCATTAATTTATGAAATACTAAGTTTGTTTCACAGTGATGGTCTGAGTCCTAATCCAAATGTTCTATTAAATAATTTGTTTTGCGTTGTTGTTTATTTTGTTTGCATTAACAATGTGTTTACTTTTAGAGTGAGCTACATGCCTCTATTTAGAAGTTTTCATTTTTTATGTTATTCAATTGGTAGGGAATTTTTACAAGTGATGTGATTTCAGTCCCATCTATCCTGGCTGCTCTCTTAAACAAGAAGTGACAGTTTACATGTAAAGATCCCCTAAATTCTGCATTTTAAATAGAGAGCTGTAAACTTATTTTACTTCAGGTAGGAGTTGTGGAGTACACACCCTTTGTTCAACTGGGCTTGATGACAGTTGTTCAATTAAATTCAAATAATGAGCGAAATTATCTTTTAAGGTATGTAGCATGTGCTTAATCCACAAAGCTGGAGCTACCCATAGCTCCTTGAAAGTAATCTTGGGAAAAGATTTGGAAGATTTATTATTATAATTTGTCGAGCCCTTCAAGATTTTAGATTGAGTTAAAGATTGCTTTACCTTTGTGTTTGACTGGCTTCAGTAAAATCACAAAATTGCATTTGCTTGCTGTGGTTGGCTTTTGCCTGCCTTTATGGCAAATAAGCTCATGTATTATCCTACATTTATTTCTGGCCTCTTTGCACACGTCACCTGGTCCCTGCAGTTCACTTACTATGACTGTTAACTGGTTTTGCATACGTTGGATTAGGTTCAGCATCTTAACATGAAAATGCTACTTCTGAATGCATAAACAGCAGTACAGACCCAGCACTGCACGTGTGGTTACGTCAGTCTCCTGCTGTATAGCAGTGCTGTGTTTTGTACTGCAGCTCTTCAAAATGGCTTTTCAAATGAAAGTTCACGCTATCTCAACTTCTGAGCTAGAGAGTGTTGGTGGAAATCACTTGTGGTGCTGTGTTTCAGAAAGCCGCATTTTGATGTAGCTCATGTCACTGGATGTGTAATTTTGGGTGGCACCTTTAGAGAAAAAAAAAAAAGAAAAGGGAGAAAAGAAGAGGGGAGGAAATAAAAAGGAAAGGCAAAAAAAAAGTCTCTTCAAAACTTAGTCGTTTTTCACCACGATGGAGCCCTGCAAGATCCCAAGGAAGAAAGGGCATTTTACCAGTGATAGATTTCAGGAGGTGGTTGTGGTGCATGTCTTACCCTACAAGACTTGGGCTACACAAGGAGAACTTTGCCTGGTTCAGCGGGGCTGAGCAGCAGGTGTCCCGACCTGTTTCTTTTCCCTCTAACATTGAGCTCTATGAACTTTCCTTGCACTCTGTGGATAACGTGCATGTGGTTACAAATTATTAAAGCATGTCTTTGAGGTTTGGGGGAGGAGAGGGAGGAGGAGGGAGTGATCGCTTTGTTTTGAGGCTGTTGGTAGCTTCAGTTCTGGTTGTTAATGGTAGTTGCCTCTTACTGTGTAGTCCAGTACTAGGCACAAAGCTGGCACCAGCGTAGTCTGAAATGAGCTGGATTTTGGGGAGGTGATGCTGAGGGAGATATGGGAAGACAGTATTCTTAGCAGAAAATGATCAGCAACTCCTGAAGAAGGATGATTTCTTCCTGTGGTTGAATAGTTAACTTATAACATCATAGTCTTCCTTATGCTGCTGATTCTTTTTGGGAGTGGGAGTGATGATGGTGGTAATTTAATGTTTTTAAGTTTCTCCTGCTCTTTTTCTTTAAAATGTTCTTAAATCCTCAGTTGTTGGGCGTATCTATACGCAGATGGAACGGTTGAATTTCAAAGCTTTGAAAGGCGTATTTAAACCTTGCTAAGCTATACTCTCCAGAAAAGCGACTTGACCTCATAGTGGGGGCAGGTACTGCCTAATTTAGGTATCTCTTGTAACGAATCAGTACTGTAGGATTGTAAAAAAGATGATTGTAATTACTGTCTTGGTGTGATAATAGGTTTGCACATCTATATACAAACTAAATTAGAAGTAATTAACTGCTAAATAATTTATTAATCTTGGTCAAAATTATCATCATCATTCATATGAACTTTGTTCCTAATCTTAATTTAAATATGTAGCAAAATGCTATGCGTTAGAAAACTACAAGTTACTAAATGAAAATAACTGTGATGTTAATGATGATTAACTTGAAAATTATACTTATGGATTAACTAGTTAGCTGTAGCACTACATACGCCTTTTTTCTGCTTTGAAACAAACTGATCCAAATTTACGATTTTGTTCAGGTTAATACAAAGTGAACCAAAACAGTATAAATGTTAACCTATGCCAGGAGTGCAATTTTTGGTGCAGAAATATAAACTATGTTTTGTTCTCTGATCATAACAGTATATTTAAAATCTACAGTGACGGTGGAATAGTCACCACTCACTGTGATCTTCATCCTCAAAAAATGCACTATATTCTGTTTTATGTTAGGAAGGAAATGAAAAATAAGGGCATTATTTAAAAGGTGATGGTGGCTGTGCTATAATTGCTTTATATGCCACTTAAAGTCATGCCAGTTTTTTTATAGTATTATGAAAGCAGGGGGAAATTATTAAATATTAACTGTAAAGGTTACTAGAGAAATTGGACTTACACTTCTAATTTACAAGTGATTTTTTTGACATGCTTTTGAAAGAAATATTATAACTGTAATGTTGGAAAATTCAAAATTTGTGAACAACTGAATTTTAGTTTTTTCCTTTTCCAGTTGAAGAGAACAAAATTATATTTTGTGGCTTTCATCAAGGCCTGGTATGAAAGCTCAGGAACTGCTTTCATATAGTATATTATGTAAACCTGTGTTGGCTAATCAAAGCTGCTCTAACAATCACAGAAGCTTGTTTTGGTAATTCTTAAAACTGAAGTTTAGTGAAAGATATAACAATATTTCTATTAAGGAAATATAAAAAATTGTGAGAGACTTTTTACACACAAGCTGTGATGCTTTAACTGTGCCAGCACAAAATATTTACTGTCAATATAGATTTGCTACTGTAGGTATACTCACCCTGACCAAAATTATTTCCCTGTTAAAAAAAGTAGAAAATAAGCTTTGTAGGAGTTGAAAAACTTTGCATGGCTCTCATTACTTTACAAATCTAACTTCTTAAAACATGTTAATCAAAATTACATTTTTTTCAGCATTCTATCTTTAGATCAAAACTTAATGTAGAAAACACTGTGCATGTGCACAAACTGTGCCTGTTTAGCTCTACATACCAACTGAATCATGGTGCATTCCACACTTTGAGGGTATAACATTTTTTGAGGGGCGGGTACACAGTTATTCTAAATAAGAAGTAACTTTTTGCCCTAATTGCATCTATGAAAACTTTACTTGGTGCTGTTCTGTCCACACATTTTTTGTGATTGAACAGGATTTTATTTTTGAGGGAGAGTTCTTCAGAGAAAATTACTTAAAAGATATGACAATGTCTGAAAATCATAATCCTACCTAATTTGTTTCTCTTTGCAAGTAATTTGTGTAAAAACCAAAAAAAGCAATGGCGCTTTTAAAAAGTTTTGCATGTGGTGACATTCAGCATAAAAACAACAAAGTCAGATGACAGAGTGGTCACTTTTATGATTTTCGGGTTTTGAAAGGATAAGAGAAAGGAAAGAAAAACACTTTGCAATGGTAGCACAAACCCCACATGTTCCAGCACTCCTCAGGTAGAGGTGTTATATCTCATCTGCTTTAGGTTACTTAATCAGTTTAAGGCTATGTGGAATTGCCATTAGTAGGGGCCAGCACTTGAGCAGTATTTCTTCTTGTCGGTATTGGATTAGTTCAACCAAATGTACTAGTGAAATAATTATTAGAGCATCAAAGTGAGAATCAGCATTTTGTGTGGTGTCGTACTTATTCTGTGCATCAGTTTACACTTTAAAGGTTTCTGTTCTTTTAAACTTTTCACTTGTGTGAATAGAATTCATTGTGCTGAATCCTTTGAGATGCAAGAATTTATGTTAAACAAATATAATAGGAAATGTATGGTAAATTTGACATTTTTTTTCTATTGTGAAACTGGTGAAGTATTAATTCTACTTAATCTATTTCTGTTAGTGTGGTTTGGAAAATTTAAAAGAAGCTATCTGTCTTCTTAGGGCTTTTAAAACAGTTCTTGATATGTTTTGAGATTGAGGGGTGGAAAGCAGTAATGAGGAAATAGATTCTTATTTATTTATTTTACCCCTCCTTAGCCATGTGAGCAAGCAAACTGCTGGTCTCTTTTAGGCTTTGCTGGGACATCAGATGGTGAGCATTGTATCTCTAAAATGCTAAGTTATAGCAGTATAAAGCTGTCCTCTTGCAAAGTTGAGTAATGTACATATTTATGAAAAAAAAGTAAAAAAGGAAGTTTCAACCAGAATGGAAGCAGAGGAAAAGCCATGCACATGTACCCCCACACACGCACTGCATTCTTTAAGAGTGGCTTTAAATACTGGAAAGAGCCTGAAACTTGTGGTTGTACATTTGAAAGTGTTTATTTACTCTGTGCTCTTGTTAACTTTGCTTTTAGTTTATTTTTTTTTTAGCACTACGATTTTATTCGTGTTCTTGGAGATTATATCGACAGTTGCCTAAGTGAAGTAGTTTGCCCTTGTTGATTTTCTTTTATACTAAAGAAGAGAATTAAAAATGCTAGCAAGCTCATTAGCTGAAGTTTATATATATACTTCGAATCAGACTAAGCAAGGTTTTTCATTTATTGCAGTTACAGCATGTAAGCTTTCTGCAATTCGGTGAGCTTTCAGCAGCATGACTGTTTCAGTGTATTTCCATCTCCCAGATCCTGCAGGAATCTTCATTTACTGAGAAGATTTTAGGAATTGGACATTAATTTGTATGATTTTTTTGTAAAGTAGCCTGAGAGGCAGCAGGCAGGCTTTTCTTTGAGTCTGTGTGGGGTGAAACAGCCGGGTAGCAGAGGAATGTGGCTGGGATGGGTCCCTGAACTACCCTAACACGTCGCTCAGTTTAAGCTCTAAAGTACTGTGCTCTAAATCAGATATTTAATAGTAAAAAAGTAGCAAATAAGAGGCTCCGTGGTCTCTGAGCCTGTTTGGCAGAGGTCTTGCAATTGCGCACTGTGTGTAGGTGACCATTCTTGCTACTTCAAGATTTATTTTGCTTCTCCTCTATCCCCTAAGCCAGAACTGAATTTGACCAGTTAATGTGGAGCACACAATGAACTTAAACTGAGTATGAAAAACCTTAGTTTCACTTGAGCATGGCCTGAAAGAGATGGAAATGGGTTAGGTTCCCCGTCTATAGCTTTGGCATAAGGAATATGGAAAGCATTTCTGATGTTCTCTGCAAATACTGGGTCGTGGCTGACCAAGTTGGTCCTCGGCAGCATGGTGGCTACTGGGCTTATCTATGAACACCATTAATTTAATTTAGATATTTCAATCTGCAAAGGCTGAATCACTGAACTATTTTTAGGACAAGAGCTAATCTGGTGCCATACCTCCTGTACAAAAAAAGTTGTCGAAACTTTTACATACTATGGGATATCTATGTCACTTATTTCCATTGGGCTTCTAACTGACGCGCAAGCTCTGTGGAGTAAGTGATGATAGAAGGAAAGACACACAAAAGAAGTCCTTTTGCTACCCCTGTCTCCTCAGCCCCTAACTTGGCCGTGCATCACAGGGACATCATACGCAAGTTTCAGTCTAGAGGTGCTTCTTCCAGCTGACGTGAAACTTCACGGTTAGTCTGTAATGGAAATATTGCCTGCTTCAACTAGAAGCCCCTGTGGGCACTAGGAAAACAGGTGAGGGGAGGAAGAAGCCTTTAGCTATTTTGGTGGTTGAAGGAAAGGGAGGGTGGGGAAAAGAAAGGAAAAAGACAAGCCTTGTGTCCTGTCATCAGGGGATTTCTGGTTCATACCGGTTAGGATTTTAAATAGACAATTTTTTTTTCATGGTTAGAAGCACTTTTGCATTAAAAGATGTTATTTTCAGCCCTTCATATACCTCCTCAGTGTTTTTACTGTTATCCACATCCCAATTAATTGCAAGTTAGTGGTGGGATAGGAGAATAAATGGCAAGTGACCATAGCTGTAAAATATTTGGTCAACAAAATCGGCTCAGTAGTACAATTATTTGAGAAATACAGACCCTTCCTCTGAGGAGGAGGAGAGAAAGAGAAACTGTAGCTTAAAAAAACCCCAAACACCCAAAAAAACTACCCAGAAAAAAGCTAACACTGCCTACCTCCCAACGAACGAGAAGGGGGAGGGGAAAAAAAAAAAAGCCAGACAAGAAAACCCCTTTCAGGTTTTCCAAAGGACTTGGGGATGGACTGGAAGGGAAAGGCCTGAAATGTCAGAAACCACAAGGGTAGATGATACTCCATTTCCTTAATGGATACTGGAACTTGGAATTAAATTTCAACCAGTGTTTAATTCTTTAGTTTAAGAAAAATAAAAATCTTAACCTTCTCTCATTGACAATACCTGGAAGTCATAAGGGTATTCTTTTAAAAAGAAATCAGAAATCCAGCATTAATGTGATAATGACAGAATCTTTAGAATTTTCTTCTAAAAACATCTTTATGTCCCACTCATGGGAATTTACAAATAATGAATATAAGCTTTCAGTCTAATTAGTGATGTGAAGAACTGTTGAACTGAAATCCTGAAGGAAATGGTAGTATGTGAAATCCTACAATCCGGCTAATCTACATAAACCTAAGAACTACAGTCAGGCTTACATTGGTTGATTTACCTGTTTTGTATGATATAGCTCGGATGTGCCAATATAAATCTTCTGGTTGTTCTTCTTGAGCTATCAGATCCTGCCCACAAATATCCAGTTTCTTTTGAAGTGTTTGAGTTTATGCTGCAATGAGAGCATAGCGCTGTGCCCGGTCATTTGGCTGGTTGGTGGCTTTAGAAAACGGAGTTGCATGGTGCACTGGCCCCATGGACAGCTTTCTCATCGTTTGTCCTGGTGGGAAGTAGTAAGTAAATCTGATGTTTCGCACGTAGGGAATTTGATCGTCAGCACAGATGGATATGTGAGGTAATCCAAGAGCCAGATTTTCATCTTAAATACTGAAATAATACACCTTTCTGAAGCATCTACTTTGGTAGGTTGTATGAGCAGCATGAAAGGGGAGAAGTGTGGTTAGGACCCCACCATTACATTTTGCATGAGCTTTGAGGAAAAAATTCTTTTTGTCTAAATTTTATGGGAAACCCTTATTTTGAGTGGTAGCACAGAGTGCTTTTAGATCCAGGTCTGGGATTAAACAATAAGGCAACACAAAGAGAAGTATTGCTGCAGTTTGCCTGTGGCTTATCCAAACTTTATCTGCTTCAGTTGCTGAGTTAGGTTTGAAATTGGAGCAATAACATTTTCTCTTCAAGTATCCTGCTGTCCAGATCAGTGTGTGAAAAGTAAAAAGTAGTGATATCTGTTTAAAAGCCAATATTTGAAAACATTCTCCTTCCTTTCTTCTGCAGGTAAGGTATCAAGGTGAACTTTCTGCTTCACAAGCTAATGGCTTGATTTTATAAAATACAGTAACTTTGTCACCACTGTGCCTTGAAATTATACTAGAGTACACTAGAAATTAACTACCTTTGAATGCAAGTGATGTAAAAACCTCTGTCGCTTTACTGAATCTGAGTGAGTTTTGAACAGGAACGCGGTATCCCTTTTTTAGGCAGGCAGAGTGACTCTTTGCCTCTGTGTTTATCAGAACTACTTGTTAGGAATAAACAGATTGAGATATAGAACTGTATGTATAGGCAGATATGATTTTATATATATGAAAAGAGATGACTTAGAATGCACATTCAATATGCATTATTTGGATGGGTTTACTAGTAGTTGTTAGGTACTTGCAGGTATCAACAACTTCAAAAGACTGGAAAGATTGTTTAAACCCATGGAGTTTGTGTGAAGCCAGGAGGCAGGCAGAGACAGCTGCATCTCTTATGGGATGTGCTACTCCAGCTGCTTAATGTGCACGATTGCCTACCTGTGTTATGGAAAGAAAGATAAGGAGAACCCCCCCTCCTTCACCGTATAACTAAAAGCTACTTCCGCCAACCACACTAACGTGAATTGAGAGCTAAGGATTTTTCATTTTGTCCTGTAAACCTGCTTGCTGTTTTCTCCCCCCACTAGAATAGCAATAAAAACACTGATTCACTCTGTTGTGATCAAGCATCAGCTACTTGAAGCAACCTGAGGGGGAGAAACTAATAAAGTCTGTGGGTGGGGGTAACTATTTTGTTTTGAGTTTTTCTTGCCTGTTTTTATTTTGCTAGCTGCAGAGTACACAATAAGACACCTCTTGTTACCCCATAAATTTAGCTGATTATTGAATTCAGCAGTTTTCTGTTTGGCTGTAGGAGTCAGTAACTTTGTTTCTATGGTTGTTCATGTCAGAATTTTTTATATGGAAGTTATTTCTTACTCTAAGGCATTGCCCATAGCCTATAGAGGGTTTTTTGTTGTGAGTCTTAAATATTTATTTCTTCACCAGTTGACTGTTAATTTTATGTTGTCCATGAAGTGAGGTTGAGAAATGATGGTCTTTGTGCCGCTTTTTGGAGCTCAGGGGAAAAAAAGGTGGTTTCGCCGAGTGAGTCTGAGTTTTCAGGGGCATCACATATAGCTGTCAGAGCTGGGGGACCACAAACTTGAAGGCAACACTGGGAAGTAATGGTACTCAGTGCAGATGGGTACTGGCATACCCTCTCTGCATCTCTGCTGTTGGTGTGAGGTGCCAAAACCTTTTCCAGGTAACCTGCCTAGAACAGATGAAATGAATAAGTGTTTGCTCTTTGCACGTTCCTGAGAGTGGAAGATGGAGATCCATTTACTTTCTATCCATAGGTATTGAGTTCAAACAATTGAACCGACTAGCATTGTTGATGTTCACTTGATCTCCTTTCAAAGATGTTTAATTCTTTCCGTAGACTGCTCTTTAAAAAGAGTATATTTGGTCTGTGCAGGCTTAAGACACCAGCGTTGTATGTCGTTCATATGGCTGCTGAAATCAAGTATTACTTGGCATTATTGCAGAGAAATGGGAATTAAGGAGCAGGAGGCAGTAGGTCTCTGGAGCGGAGGAAGGATGGTGAGAAGGATTTGGTAAAAGTGTGAGTATGAGGAGAGTGTAAAAGTACAGTCACTTTGATACTTGTGTGTATGCTTCCCTCTGAAACTGTCAAATTTTCTAACACCTGTATGAGATACACCATGAAATATGAAAAAATAAATCAGAACTGTGAGGAAAAGCATGATGTTTTATTGTTCCTTGCTTTATAATTTTCTATTTTCTGGTTTTGTTTCTTTTTTTTTTAATAATCATTGTCTCTTAAGGGGAGATGTGGATCTTATGTGATTTGCCTTTGCTAAATGTCCCATAAAGCATACAGTGAGATAGTACTGGTGAATGAGAGCATATAGTGATATTTTATTTAACATAGGGATGCAAAAATGGACAATTTTCAGCTCAAGAGGGGTTTGATAGGTTGAAGGAAAAATAGGGATGGCAAAGAGAAGGGAAGAGTATATATAAAAGAAAGAAATTGTGGTTTTTCTTCTTGCCTCTTCCCACCACCTTTCCCTTAGGACATGTTTAGAATCGTAGAATCACTAGGTTGGAAAGGACCCACTGGATCATTGAGTCCAACCGTTTGTAACAATCCCTAAATCATGCCCCTCAGCACCTCATCCACTGGTCCTTTAAACACCTCCAGGGAAGGTGACTCAACCACCTCCCTGGGCAGCCCCTGCCAGTGCCCAGTGACTCTTTCCATGAAATTTTTTTTCCTGATGTTTAGTATTGTTTCACAAATGTAGAGAGTTCTTGTGGGACATGAGCACTGGGTGTTCCTGCGTATGTGTCCTCTGTATTTATGTATGAGAGATTACTCCTTCAGAGAACACCAAGATGGCTTTTAGTAAATTGTCCATCTGTCCGTTGTCTCTGTGCACAAATGTGCTGCTTGTGAAGGAGCACAGTGATGGCTTTTCATTTTACCTGTTTTTGGTGAGGCAGAGAAGTTCATGCCCCCTCCCTTGCCAAGGCTCTGAGTCTCAACATTCCCAGAATAAATATGTTGATGTATGGTCACCAGCAGTGGCTTGAAGTTATTGAATCCTGTTACCTGCACAATTCCTGAAAAGAATTAATGTGTGCAATTCCTCTTGAGAAAAGGAAATTATTTGCCAATAATTGCTTATGGACTAATCTTACACAGAAACTAGAGAAGTCATTTTTCTTTAAGCAATACCAAGTGTTTTGGGTGTCTTTCAAAAAGAGAAACAAGTAGGAATATTGTTCACATGCTGTGAACTATAGGTAGCTTTCAAATAGCTTCACACGCAGCACAAACATAATTTGCTCAACTTTTTCACTTGACATCTATTTGCAGTGTCTCTTTAGAATGGAAGAAACTAATTAGGAAATCTGCTTAAACTGGAAAAAGTGCATATACAAGGCTTACATGAGTCACATTGTGATGTGCTGGCAATGTTTTGCTAAGGATTTATTAAGACTGAGTGAGCTATATGTTAAGTGAAACTATTGTCATAAAATACCTTCATGGAATTTGGAACTCTGTTTCTTGTCTTGCGCACTTGGTATGACTGCAAGTAGTCATAAAGTAACAAAACTTAAGATTATTCCAAGGCAAAATAAAAAAAAGCCCTCCGGGGTTTTATGCTGCCTGAGATGTAGTAGCTACAGGAGCTTTACGTGTCCTCTTTGCTGAAGAAAATAGGGTTATGAGGGACATGGAAATCACTGTAAAAGGGCTGGCATTGTCTGAGATGGAAGAGTATTCCCAGGAAGATGTTCCCACATTTTTCTCATCCCTTTCCACATCTACTGTATAGTAGTTTGTCCCTGTGCAAAAACATGCTTTCTGAAATTGGAACTCATGCTCATGGAAGTGGTTTCTTCTCTGGTAAATTCCTTCAGACTCAGCTTTGTCTGTTACTCTTTGCTGCACATTTGCATTGGGTTTGGGATTTTAATTCAGGAAGTCGAGAGCTGATACTCGATGCGCTCATGTCCGTGCGGTAGAGGCGATTGCGGATCACTAATGCTGCCCTTAAGTGAGGAGCTGCATGGGACTGCCGGAGTACCGGAGAGGAGCTGGAGGAGTGATCTCTGAGGAGGAGCTGTGCAGTTCATCGCTGTTTGTGGGGGATTTGGTCTCTCATTTTGCTGCTAGTTTAGTGTTCATTCTTGTCCTGGGAATGCAAAAACATTGCCTTCGTTTCTATCTGTTCTTTCTGAGTGGGGAGAAGGGCTGTGGCTTAAGGGGGTTACAGCTTTGTGTATTTTTAGGTAATTTTAAAAAATATATTTAGATGTTCTCTTTTTTAATAGGAGCTGATAGTAACTGAAGTGGTCAAGTCTCAAAGGTGCTCATGATATTTTATCACTGGTTCTGTGTGATTCTTCTCTTGGCCCTGCACAGCTTTATTTATTTTTTTTCTTCCTAGTGCTAATTGTGATACAGCAGTAATGTAAAAAAAAATAAAATTAAAAATTAAGTTTTCTCATGCATCAATAAGCACCAGACTTCAAACCTGTGCATTGGATGACAAGTTGAAATCACTTGCAGTGTAGCCAAACAACTGATGAAGGCATAAATGTTTTCAAATTAAATGGTTCATATAGCTATTCTTGTACTTTTGAAGTGACCTTTCAATTTTGTACAATAGGTGTCTCACTATTGCCATAAATTGAGGGGCGCAGTGGGACTGTACCTGTTTTGTACCTGGCTTGCCACTTCCTTTGGCTCCTTATGAATTTGGTAGAGGAACTGGTAATTTTAAGGTGGTGATTGTTCCCTGCTCCTCTCCCTTCCTCTTTCCTACCTTTCAGGATGCTGAAGTTATTTTTGTGCTACAAATGTTAGTTGACATAGTTTTTAAATTGCATCGAACTTTTCAGTCCTTGAAGCCAAGTGGGAATTAAAAATAAACCCCAAACCTTGTGCTGTGTTATTTATTGTTGTGTAAAGGTAGAGATTACTTTTTTTGTCAGTCTTTTGTGATTTGGGTGGTAAAGCAGAGGATACACAGGTTTCCCTTCTGAAATGAAATGTGAGGTGGCAGTTGTGTGTGTGAAACTTGTGTAAGTGCATCTGGAAGGGACTTCCCCCCCCCCCCCCCCCCCCCCCGCTTTCTCACTCGTGGATATATACTGCTCAACATGAGCATTTTCTGCTTAACTTGGTGTGGAGCTGGGCTGAGACCTTTAGGTGTGCTGGCTGGGTTGTTGCGTGCTCAGTCCTTTTTTGAGTCGCGCTCCTTGCTATGAGACTCATCAATTCCAATTTGAATGTATAAGTGTGAGAGACTAATGGCACGACACAGTTCGAAGCACACTGAATAGCGTATTGGCTGCCAATTTTGTGGTTTGGGATTTTTCTATGTTAAAATTTCCCAGTATTTATAATATTGGATGAAGATCCCCTTTTATGTTCCACTTTAGGGACTCAGCTTTCAAGTTTCAGGTTGTTGTGTGAGATTTTGATATTTCAAAACAGTATATCGCTACTTTATGGCAATTGTTTTGTAGCAGTATTGCTAGCTGAGAAGAAACTTTTGGAGATTTCAAGGAATTGTTCTCCCTTCCTATTACAGTAAAGCAGTCCTAACTCTTTGCTTTATTGGAAATGAAAGCTTGAACCAAGCTTGTGTACAGCTTGGGTTTTCACCCTTCCTTCCTCACCTATTTATTTGATCAGATGTTGAAAAGGGCTCTTACTTGCATGAGAGGGAGTGAGCAGCTGAGAAGTGCTGCACAATAGAGTTCTGTTCAACTTTTTTGGAAATATCGTGCTTGTCACATGATCTCATGGTCACCATAATATTGAGGGTGACATCTCCGTGTGAGAGAAGTTTGGACAAGGTGGATTTGTGCCATAAGCTCTGTCTGTGTCCTGAACAAAGCCAGTAGAGGAGAGCATTTCAAGATGTGAAACATTTACTGCAGGCTTGGGTGGGTGGTGGTGCTGTTGTTAAGGAGTGTGTTTTAAAAGGATCTGAGGGGGAAAATGAAAGCTTTTGATTTTATTGTTAGACAGGAATGTCTCTAAAATTGTTTTGTTGCAAGATTTTACTGGCCTGTTTAAGTTTAGCAAACTTTTATACTGTTATAACAAGTCCTTTAAATGTGTTTTTCCTGTGAGAGGTCAGTATTAAGCAATTAAAACACTGAGTGAGACTGCCTTTTTGAACACAAGGCACTTATTTTAGCTGCTTTGGAACCAAAATGTAGTTGAGACCTAAGCTAGACGATTCTGTGTTGTCCCTTTCCCTTCCCCAGATGTTCCCAGACTGACCCAGCCATCAAGCCTTACCTGAGCCCAGCTGAAACTGTGTTAATCTACACATTCTTACAAATCCCAAGGGTTTTGTGGCATCTCTGGCATTTATTTGTTCTCTCACTTTGGGGGAAGGGAAAAGACAAAGGACTTGGCTGTGAAGGCAGCCACCACACTGCCAGGCTTTGCAGTAGCACTTCAAAGGGAATGTTTTGTTTACTAGATAAGGGAAAACTGATGTAAAGTTGGGGTGCAAATATGATGAATTTGCTGATTCTTACCTCCTCCTCCTGATCAGAGATGGAGTATGTCAGCCATACAAATGTTAGAATTTAGTCTGTCGTTAGGCTGATGAATAGCTTAATATCAAAGCAAATGCATTTATTCAAATTTATATTCTCTTCCTTGAAGGGATGAAGAATCCTGAGACGTCTTCTTGGTGAATTTAAAAATATAATAAAATAAAATTCTTAAATTGTGTGGAAGGGAGCCCAGTAGGAATACTTGGGATTATCACACCCATCTATAATGGAGAGAGTTAGATACTGAAGGCCTTAAAGCTGAAATAGAAGTAATCCTCAAGAAAAGCGGAGACTTCATGAAGCCTAACAGCTGTCAAATGTGTAACAAGTATTTCTGTAACAGCTCTTTGGACTTGAAATGGTTTTGACTTGACATTTTCCCCACAGAGATCTGTTGGTTTTTTTGAGTTGTATATTTGGTTTTGCCCCTTTTGGTGTGACAGACGCTAAGTGTGGACACTGCTATGTATAGTCTATCTTGCAATAATGTTTTCTTTCTGTTTTTTGTTTTTTTAAACTATTTTCTTTAATTTATCTGCAGGAGTCGGAAGCTTCAGATCAGAAATATCCCGCCTCACTTGCAGTGGGAGGTAGGAAGTTTATTTAAAAACTCGTATCTGTGCTTAAAACCGTGTTTCTGTTTCTGTCTTTATTCACAAGACTTTTCCCCTTCCCCCAACTTTCACTTGCTTTGCACACACCACCCATTCTGTTCTGGGGAAAAATCCTTTGGAAGAGGGAACAATAGAGCCTTCTAAGCAATTCAGATAACTGCCTTCATTTCTGCTCTCCAAGTTAACCATAAAAAATGTCGAAATGGATTCTTTGGTGAATGCTGACTTCCTGATGCAGTCACTCTTTGACTGAAAGCTTGTTCGTTTTGGACCTTGCTGGCGTGTGAGTTCAGTGAGCTTACTACAAGTTCATATTTAAATACTTGGCCAAAACCTTAACAAAAGCAGAAATTTAATCACCATAATTTTTCTTTCATTTCCACACATTTCCCCCCCCCCCCCCCCATTCCTCTATAGTGGTGGCATTATGGCAGATTGTTTGCTCAGGCTTTCACAGTTCTGCTCTCACCAATATACTGTATGCTCCACAAATTGTTTACACTCTACAAATAGTGTTCTAATTTTTGCAGTAGACAGGCTACTGTAAGAAGGGATCTATCCTCTTTACTGTGTTTCTTACTTTATATGTGTTTAAAACATTGTTTTCATGTTTTACTAGTGGTAAGTCTTCCTTTCGCCTGAGGGAGATTGGAGACTGGAGGGTGGAGGGTTTGAGGATAAAACTCCACTACGGCTGCTCTCTGAGCAGGTTTGGTTTGCCTTCATATGACTTTCTGTCTGCAGCTCCTTTGTTTGCGCTGCTTGATTGCTTCCTAGCTTTGGAGAAAAAACGGAGGCATTGCTCTGTCCCATCTAGGCTGTCAGCCACAGGGTTTCTGTAAGAGACCAGCATGCACCACCTCTCACTGCTTCAGTCTGTCCTTCTGGGATGTGCTGTCCATATAGGCACTTCCTCTGCACTTCCCTCAGTTGAAATGTATTCACCTGATACTCTTCATTTCAAGTTCATAACTGCACTTTTGTCAAGCTTTTGGGAAGAGTAGTAATAGAAGTGGTTAGAGGTGATGGATTTGCAAATTACCTTATTTTTTGGTGCAAACTTCCTCTGAGGGTATTGCGTAGGAACAGTGAGTATCAGAGCAGAGGCATATGATTCAGAAAAATGCAAATAGACACAGATGTAAGCACTGATGAGCAGAGTACATCAAAGTGCTTACGCCTGCTTGTCCATCATTATGTGTGCATACCTATTACTGCTTGCATGTTACAGGTATCTACCCTTTTTCCAATCTGCTTCCTGGTTTTTAAATGATTTCCCTCTCTGTTTCTGTTGCTGCAGTTTCTGTGGTGACATCTGGTCTCAGACAGATGTTCCCTCTGCTTCACCTTTTTAAAACAGTCTTCCTAAAGTTCCCAAGGAAGAGTTAAAATTCTTCTTACTAACATCCTCTCAACCCTACCTGTATGTCATGAAGTTGCTTGTATAGACCTGACACTTTGGCCACAGAATTTAGAGGGATGAGGCCCCAAAATAGCTTCTACAATACTTTTGCATTCTCTTACAACGTCTTGGCAAGCAGCCCTGGGTTTTTTTATTGACAGACTTCCTAAAGTTTTTCTTTCTAAGTGGTGGTAGTCTGTCACTTCCACACTAAGCAGGTAAGATTTGCATGCTCTCAAAAGAGTGCCTGTCACAAAATACAGCAACTGGTGATTAAATTCCTCAAGGAATTCTTAGGTCAAGCTTCCCTTGAACTTTGGTATCTTTTGGTCCTAAAAGACCTTGCACAAACTTCCTTTGAAGTCTGTAAGAAAGTTTTGGATGCTTCCTCTTTAAGACAAGTCTTTCTTGCAACCAGCTATTTAGTAGGGAGAGTAAAAGTTGATGCATAATGGGGGGATTTGTACTGAAGCAATGTTCTTGCATAATGTTTTTGGAGGGGGTGGTATGTGTGTGCATGTGTGGCAGCTGGAGCAATTTAACTTAAATTGTTTCTTATAGTCCCTCTGTGCCAATCTTCTTGCCTCATCACTCCTTTGTTAATTGCTTCAATCAAGACTGACTTCTAATGGGTGTGAAATCCTTAAACCCAAACCAAAACCACAACTGATAAGAGGTGTTCGGGTTAGTTCAGTCTGTCAGCCCTTGAGTATGTTCAATACTGAAATACAAAATACTGCCTTGCAACGCCTTTATTTTACAGTGGCACAGAGGTGTGAAAAGAAAGGAAAAAAGACTAAGGTTCTTGTGAACTTTTTTCCCTCCTAGTGCAGCTATTATTAGGACTTTGTGATTCTTTGTCATTCTTTGCAGAAGTATTTTCTTAAGATATTTATTTCAACAGAGCTTGATGTAATTTTGTTCTTTGTAGAGAGCAAGCGTTTCACATGGGCAGCCTGCAGGTGTGCCCCTAGCAGTCAGGGTGTTCCTCTGGTTCGGTGCTTTGCAGCTGTTATTGTTGCCTGTGGTTCATGCAGTGATACCCTGGCCCACCTGGGACTGGGACTGAGCCAGGGGCTCTGCACACCCAACGGAGGTGGTTCTTGGCTGATAACAAATCCCTCCTCAAAAAACTCTTTATAATACGGAGGGCATCCATAGTGTTCTCAAATGCGGCTCCGTGAGTTCAGAGAATGCAGGTCTGGAACAGCGGCAGGGATGCTGGTCCCACAGGAATGTACCTGAAGCGTGCACTGTGAAGACTGAAGAGCTCAGTAGCAGCTCCCACTCCCGAGCACCTCAAAGAGTAATGTTGCCTCCTAGTTTTCAAAACCAGAAAAATGTTGAGTTGAAGCTTAATCTGAATTGAGAATGACTTGTGATAGATCAGCTGAGGAAAGTGTCCATATAGGTGCTTTGTTCTCCATGCAGATGGAAGCTGGCTCCTGAGATGCATGACATCCTGGATTAAATGTTTCTTGTGAAAACCTTGGAACCGTTTCACTGCTGTGCTCTCTTATCTTTCCAAGAGGGATGTTCACCTATTTAGTAAAAACTAATGCCTATAGTAGCATTGAAGAGAGAAAACATTGAACTTCAGAAATGTTGTTTTCCCCTCAGAAGAAACTGGCTGTCCTGAAGACTCATGCGAGGTAGGACACTAGACCCATAGTTATTCCATGAAGACTGGGAGATAAATAGGGAGTGTAAATAATCATAGAGTAACAATCATTTATTAATAAGAGTTTCTATAAACCAAATACACAAATTCAGACTAACCATTTGATTTTCTGGATGTCTTCTTAGAGAAAAATGTTCCGGTTATTTTTTTCTTCATGTAGGTTTAAGTTACTGAACAAAATACTGACTCTTACAACCATTTGTAGTGCTTGGACATGTAGATGCTTCCTCTGAGCAATGTAAGAGTTCAGTGTACTTAGCATAGTATAAGTAAAAAATGGTAGGATAATCCTTTTAGACCATATTCAGGGTTAAGTGGTAGAAGAAAGGCAGATAATGACCTACTACAATCTGCTGAGTTATTACATTGAAACAAAGCCACTCCTGAAGAGCTCGCTGTGCAGTGCAGCTGTAAAATATGAAATTCTAATATATTCCAAGACATTCAAGGTTAAGTTTGTAAAGAACTTGCCTGTTAATTAATTTGGACTTCACAAGAAGAGTTTTGGCAAGGTTCTACAGGTGCCTGTACCTGTGGTTTGGGTACTCTTCTTTGTACTCCCTGCTCAGCTAGGAAAGACTGTTGTGGAGGGAAGGCAGCATCTCTGTCTGAACTAGGAAAATTCAGGACTTGCCTCAGACTGAAATTGGAATCTGGACTGGTAGGGGTTTATTCAGGATCATGTCCTCTACTCAACCAGGAGGTTATTTGCATTTTCCCCCTTCCCTCACTGGACTGTCTGGGTTTGAGGACTCTGGATCAGTGCCCATGTTCCATAAAAGCATCATCACTTCTGGAAAGTATCTTCTTCCTTTTATTCTGCTTGCATGTAGAGTGCATATAGAGGTTACTTTATTAATTTAGTTATTTGAAGGACAGCTTCATGAAGAGATTTTATTTTTAAATAAATTTGTTTCGCTTGTTAAGAATTTTATTTGGTGAAGCAAACCCTCAAACAATTAGCGCATCTTTTTTAGTGATAGGATGCGAGTATAATTTCCCCCCTCCTTTTCTCTCTCCTTACTCATCAAATACAATGTCCAGATTGATGCTAAGAATCATAAGTCAAGAATTTGGCACGTTACCTTTTGCCATTCTCCCTGCATACTGGTCTCATCTCTTTCTCATCGGAAACAAGCACCCTGACTCTATGGTCTCTGCAGAAAAGTAAATGTGTCTCTTACAGACTATGGTTCAGGAGAGAGTAACATACTGTTTTGACTCCTAATTTGTAACCGCAAGTGATCTTTCACTTAGCTTGTGAGTACTCAGCCCTGGAGGTGTATTTACAAGATTAAACAACAAAGCCCTTTAAATGGAGGTCTAGGTGTTGAAACTGAAGTACCTAGACATCATTTCTGATTCAACATGATGGAGACCCAAGTAGAGTTCTCCTGAGAAGGAACTGTTGTGTGAAATGTCACACTTGTTCTTTCTTTCCTTCACTAGCTGCTTCAATGTAGAAGATGCTTCAAGAGATACACTTCACAAATATTTTTTCCGTGTTTAGTGAATAAAGTGCTAAAGAACAGACTTTCAAGACACAGATGGTGCCAGAAACAGCACTTGCTGGCTCAGCAGGAAGGTAGCTGTTGAAGAGCTCCCACTTATCTTCTACGGTCTCGAGCCCTTATCAATTTGTATGGAGCAGAGAAGCAGATACAGTGTTGATGAACTTTGTAACAAAAAAGGTAGACTAAAAGCCCAGCCTGTGGGGTGTGAACCTGTTGAGCCATCAGAGAAGCAAAAAAAAACCCCTTTGTGAATGTGTATTCCTAGCTTTGCTGTGAGACTTGCTTTTGGGGACAGAAATGTGTGGGAAGGGAGGTCTGATTTAGCTCTTCCGAAGGCAAAGGGATGTTCCTAAACAGGGTTTGCTTTTCTCTCACTTTTTCATAGATATGAAAAACAAAGTCTTACAGTTATGCTGAGACCTCTGATGTTTTAGATTATTCTCCAAGCAGAAGTAGTAATGGAAAATGACTTTTTGGATCAGAGTTGCAATGTGAGTGCAGGTTCTGCATTGAGATTTCTGTGAAAGAAGAAAAGGTTTGAGCAGCTTCCACCCATCTGCGTATTTTGTAAAACAACTTTCAGCTTCTTTAAGAAAGAATTGAAACTGATTTTGCTTGGGAGTAAACCTTTTTACAGTGCACATAACTTTGTCCTGAGGATCTGTAGTAGCTTGTGTTGCTGCTTTGATTAAAATAGCTGAGCTGTGTGGGGTAGGTTGTTTTTTAGTTGTTTGGTTGTTTTTAATCTAAAGATGCAGTGTAAAAACTAATCTTCCTGAATAGTACCTACTTACGATGCAGCTGATTCTAGGATACCAAGGATATGAAGAGGACAGGTGGGGAACTTTGGGCTTTAAGAAAGGAAAATAAAAACACAAAAACATTGCAATTAAGAATAAATTAGGATCATACAAAGCAGATTTTTCTTGTAAAGGAGAGATGTAGGAATGAGCTGAGCTACCATGAAAAGAATTCTAGAAGAAAGATGAATCAACAGTGAAGAGGTTTTAAATGTATTGAAATATGATCTTTCACCTCAAGACTCTTCCAAGAATCTTAACTTAATGTAGTGCTATAAAAGTAATGTATAGCTATAAAAATGCTAGCAGAATGCTAAGCATGCACAAATTATCTGCTGCTGCCTGCTAGGTGTGGGATCTCTAGTACAGATAGATCTTCATCTTCTGTTTCTTCCTCAGTGAACGTGCTACACCAGGCACTAAGCTGTAGGTTTTGCCAGTTACTACTAGTCCTACTCAACAGGAGACTCGACGTGTTAGTCTTTTCTCTGCAGCAGTATTTTAGGTGTTCGAAAACCTCGGATTTTTAGGGGAGGGTTAAGGAGAGTGTTTTTCAGTCTTTTCTCAGGACTCTTATTTCTAGGCAATTGATTGTTCTTAAGTCTCTCACACAGGAAAGTCCCGTGAGGCTTCCTCAGAGTAGTTTCTGTAGTTTAAAATCACATTGAGCCTCATATCTTGTTCTCTGGTACATTTACCCTCCATTTCAGCCTTGTGCTGTCTTCAAATTTAATAAACACAAACCTGATGCGACACTAGATGCAGTGGTCCCTGTAAACTATGAAACAGCTTGTTAGCTTGACAGTAGGCTGGCAATGACTGTTACCTGGCAGTAACCACAAGGTTAACTTCTCACCT